>NC_133524.1:149678750-150305000 GCF_049354715.1 Callithrix jacchus
GGAACTCAAACTACTCAATGGCAAGCAAACGTATTTCCTAACCCAGTTAAAATAATGCAGTTATACCTACAATGTACTCCTAAAAATTGAAAATTGAAAAAATAAACACAAGAAATAAATAACCCAATTCAAAATGGGCAAAGGACCCATACAAGAAGACATACAATGTCCAATAGGTCTATTTAAAAAATGCTCAATATTGGCCAGGTGCGGTGGCTCATGCTTGTAATCCTAGCCCTTTGGGAGGCCAAGGTGGGTGGATTACCTGAGGTCAGGAGTTCGAGACCAGCCTGGCCAATATGGTGGAACCCTGTCTCTACTAAAAATACAAAAATTAGTCAGGCATGGTGGCACGTGCCTGTAATCCCAGCTACTTGAGAGGCTGAGGCAGGAGAATCGCTTGAACCCGGAGCGGGGCAGAGGCTGCAGTGAGCCAAGATCACAACACTTCACTCCAGCCTGGGCAACAGAGCAAAACTCTGTCTAAAAAAAAAAAAAAAAAATCACCGATCATCAAGGAAATGCAACTCAAAACCTCAGTGAGACACCACCTCACTCAAATTAGAATGAACATTTTCAAAAAGACAAAAGAAAACAATCTTTGGTGATGGTGTGGAAAAAAGGGAACAGTTACATCCTGTTGGTTGGATTGGAAACTAGTACAGCCGCTATGGAAAATGGTATGCATGGTGGTTCCTCAAAACACTTACAATGAGAATGACCGCATAATCCGGCAAAGGAAATGAAATGGGCATGTCGAAGTAATATCCACACTCGTATGTCCCCCACAGCACTATTCACAACTGCCAAGATATGGAATCAAACAAAGTGCCCCTCAACAGATGAATGGGTAAAGAAAATGTGGTACAGATACACAATGAAGCACTCTTCCACCTTTAAAAAGAAGGCAATCTTGCCATTTGCAACAGAGGAACCTGGAGAACATAGGCACAGAAAGACGAATACTGCATGACCTCAATCATGTGGAATGTCCAAATGTCGGCCTCATGGAAACAGAGCAGAACAGTGGCCGCCAGGACTGGGATGGGGAAAGGGGGAGCTGCTGGTCAAAGGGCACCAAGTTTCAGTTATGCAGGACAGAGACATTCCAGAGATCTGATGTACAACATGGTGATTCTAGTTAACACTTTTAAAAAATTTGTTGCAAAAGTAAATAATTTATTGTTTAGGGCTAATTCATATTTTGGACTAACTGAAGAGGAAAAGAAGGGTCCATGGTGGCTTCCAGAATATTTCGACACTGTTCTCCAGCAATTTTGTGTGTATTAGGTTGAACAAGATGAAACTACAATTTTTGTACATTAAAAATAAATGAACATTAAGCAACTTCATCTGGTTTTGACCCAAGAAATTTCATAACAAATCAGTAATAAAATAAAACCAAAAAACTTTATGCTAAGTTGAAAACTTCAACGAAAGTTTATGCTAACTTTTATGCTAACTTGAAATCTCAACGAAATGGGCATGTTCCTAGAAAAATATTGTTTATCAAAAATTGACTAAAAGTAGGAGAAGTCATTCTAAAATTCAGATAGAATCTCAAGGGACTCCAAATAATCAAAACAATTCTGAAAAAAGAAGAACAAAGTTGGAGGACTCGCACTTCCTGATTTCCAAAATACATTACAAAATAAAACATATTACAGTGTGGTCCTGGCAGAAAGACAGAGACAGACCAGTGGAACATAATCCAGAGCCCAGGGAGAAACTCGAAGTATATAGTCAGATGATTTTTGACAACGATACCAAGGCTACAAATTGGGAAAAGAGCAGTCTTTTCAACAAATGGTTTAGGGGAAAGTTGCTATCCACGTGCAAAGGAATAAAGTTGGAGGCTGTACTCCAGCCTGGGCAACACAGCAAGACCCTGTCTCTTTTAAAAAAAAAAAAAAGATGGCAAATTTTGTGTTATCTGGTTTTTTTCCCACAATAAAAAAATTACTCAAGAAGAAACAGAAAACCTAAGCCATCCCATAATTATTACAGAAGTTGGATCCATTGTTTAAAATCTATGGGGGAGGGGCAGGAAGCTACAAAAAACGAGGAAGGCTGGGCTGGGCGCGGCGGCTCACACCTGTAATCCCAGCACTTTGGGAGGCCGAGGTGGGTGGATCCCCTGAGGTCAGGAGTTCAAGACCAGCCTGGCCAACATGGTGGAACCCAGTCTCTACTAAAAATACAAAAATAAGCCAGATGCAATGGTGCATGCCTGTAATCCCAGCTACTTGGGAGGCTGGGGCAGGAGAATCGCTTGAACCCGGGAGGCAGAGGTTGCAGTGAGCCAAGATCGCACTACTACACTCCAGCTTGGGCAACAGAGTGAGACTCTGTCTCAAACAAACAACAACAAAGCAACAGCAACAACAAAAAAACAAGGAAGGCCTAGATGGTTTTGCAGATTATCTCCAGCAAACATGGAAGTAAATGATCGTTTCCATCTAGTGAACAGCTGAAAGAGGAAATACTGCCTCAACTCACTTTATGATGTCTTGATACCAAAACCAGACGAGGATAGTAATACGAGACTAAAAAAAACCACACCCAATTCAGAATCGTATATGAAAAACATACATCATGCTAAGCTGGGTTTAGCCCAGAAAATGCAAGAGTGGTTTAACATTGAAAAACGAATGAATGTAATTTGCCACCTTAACAGATTAGAGGAGGGAGACCCCGTGCTCATCTTGTGATCATCTCAATGCATTCAGAAAAAAATCACTTAATAAAAATTCAGGCTGAACCGGTGGCTCATGCCTGTAACCCCAGCACTTTGGGAGGCTGAGGCTGGCAGATCAGAAGGTCAAGAGATTGAGACCATCCTGGCCAACATGGTGAAACCCCGTCTCTACTAAAAATACAAAAATTAGCTGGGTATGGTGGTGCGTGCCTGTAATCTCTAGTAGGGAGGCTGAGGCGAGAGAGTTGCTTGGACCAGGAAGTCAGAGGTTGCAGTGAGCCAAGATCACGCCGCAGCACTCCAGCCTGGCCACAGAGCGAGACTCCATCTCGAACAAACAAAGAAACAAAAAAGTTCAGCATATAGTACACTAGGAATGGAAGGGAACTTTC
The DNA here is from genome assembly GCF_049354715.1 of Callithrix jacchus. Lineage (NCBI taxonomy): Eukaryota > Metazoa > Chordata > Mammalia > Primates > Cebidae > Callithrix > Callithrix jacchus. The sequence goes on from NC_133524.1 coordinate 149,681,841, forward strand.
CACATCTGATAGATATCTACCAAACGCTGCCTGCGAACATCATACTTAATAATGGAACATTGCGAACGCCTCCTATGCTTTCATTGAAAGGAAGTAAAAGCAAAAGAAAGCAATTCCAGGGAATTAAAGCAAGAAAAAGAAATCAGCTGGACGCAGAGGCTCACACCTGTAATCCCAGCACTTTGGGAGTTCAAGATCAGCCTGGCCAATATGGTGAAACCCTGTTTCTGGTAAAGATACAAAAATTAGCTGGGCATGGTAGAAGGTGCCTGTAGTCCCAGCTACTTGAAGGCTGAGGCAAGAGAATTGCTTGAACCCGGGAGGCGGACGTTGCAGTGAGCCAAGATTGTGTCACTGCACTCCAACGTGGGCGACAGAGCCAGATTTCATCTCAAAAAAAGAAATCAAAGCAAAAAGGACTGGAAGAGAAGAAACAAAACAGTCATGACTTGCAGATGATAGGACTGTGTACGCAAAACGCCAAAAAGAATCCGGAAGGAGAACCCAAACATCATTATTAGACTTAATATGAGAGTTTACAAGGTTACTTGATACAAAATCAAAACACAGAAATCCCTTGTTTTTCTATATACCAGCAATACACAGTCTGAATGGGAATTCAAAAGAAGGGAGCCAGGCACAGTGGCTCCTAGGTCATGGGCCAGCACTTTGGGAGGCCGAGGTGGGAGGATCACTTGAGCCCAGGAGTCTGAGACCAGCCTGGGCAACACAGCAAGACCCTGTCTCTACAAAATAATTACAAAATTAGTCGGGCACTATGGTGCCTGCCCACAGTCCCAGCTGTTCAGGAGGCCAAGGTGGGAGGATCGCTTGAGCCGGGAGGCTTCAGTGAGCCATGATTGTGCCAATGCACTCTAGCCGTGTCTCAAAAACAAAACAAAACAAAACAAAAAGATAAGATTGACAAATGCTATGATATTTTTAATATTAAGATTTTGTGTTTAGAACATGATACTTAAGCAAACTGAGAGGATAAGTAGCAGGTGGGTTGAAGACATATACCCCAAGGATGTAAGGTGCAGACATGCACGGGCATTTCACAGAAGAAATGAAGGGCTGCGCTATGACAGGTGGTCAGGGAATGCTCATTCAAAACCCAGCGAGGCACCATTTCACACCCACTCTATTGGCGGAAACTATCAAGTCTGCTCGCTGGTGTGCATGAAGACGTGGAGCAGCAGTGGCAGTGGGGGTACCGGCTGAGGCACTAGCACTGAAAGCTGAAAGCTGTGTCTCTAGCCCAGCAAACGTGAAACCCACGTCCCACTGACCCAACAAGTCCCCTTCCAGCAAGGAGATGACACCAGGCCAGGTGAAGGGACCAGCACAACTCCCTGACATAAGACGTTTCAGCCTAGATCCTTTCTGCGTACACCAGCTTCAGACCAGGGGCTGCTCAGAAAGGGAGAAGGTGCAGCTGCATGCTGCATGCTGCATGCACACATATTTATGAAAACAGTGCTGCCAGTGGGTGGATTTATTTTCTTTCTTTCTTTCTTTTTTTAGACAGAGTCTTGCACTGTCACCCAGGCTTGAGTACAGTGGTACAATCACGGCTCACTGCAGCCTCCACCTCCCAGGCTCAGGCGATCCTCCCACCTCAGCCTCCCAAGTAGCTGGGACTACAGGCTCGCACCACCATGCCTGGCTAATTTTTAATTTTTTTTTTGAAGAGATGGGGGTCTCACTATGTTGCCCACGCTGATCTAGAACTCCTAGGCCCAATCAATCCTTCTGCCTTGGCCACCCAAAGTGCAGGTATTACAGGCTGGAGCCACCGTGTCCAGCCTGATTTATTTTATTTTGTGGAAAGAAAGGAAAAGCCCACCCCCAATGCCAGATTGCAGGTGTCTGTCATCTGGGGGCCAGCGAAGACATACGTGTGTATGTGTTGGGGTAGGCATGGGGGGAAGGACAGGGAGAGGAAGAGCTTCTAGACCCCTCCCTGGCCCCTTCAAGGCTGCCTGACCTTCCGGTTGGGGAGAGACCCCTCGCCGGCTACTCACTCGCTTCTTGGTGGTCCCTTCCCACAGGCCTGCCTGCTTTGCCTCCACGTCCTCAGTGCTTGCAGGTGACAGGCTCTGGCTCTGGGACCCAGAATGCCTCGCTTCTAATCCCATCTCCGTGGAGTGCTCTCTGGGGAACTGACGTCAGACCAAAGCCCTGGGCAAGTCACCCACCTATATGCCCCATTTCTCTCCATGCAGATTGGAAAGAATAACACAGCTGCTCGGGGAAGCCCCCACACCCGAAGTCTGCTGGGCCTTTGGGCTCCGGGGCAAACACCCAGCCCCCCACCCTGACCGCCCCCAGGGCTTCAGTCACCTGAGCCAAGCTTCTCACCCCTAGGCCTCCCCAGCCCCATCAGCATTTCTTCCTCCCTCGTGGGCCCCTCAGTCTTACTGTTCTTCCCCTTCCGCCCACCCCTCCGTGGGTGAACCTGCCCCAGGGGAACAGTGCCCCAGCAGAAAAGTCCCAGGTTCGCCTGGTTTCTCCTGCCTTGTCGCCTTGTCCTCCTGCCACGGTCCAACGCACAGTTCTCAGAATGCTGCCTCCCGGAGGCCTCTAGAACGCGCCTGCCTCTCTCCATGCCCATGACCACCCCTGGTCCAGGTCTCCCCACATTCTCTGCCCCAGGGCTACCAGCTTACAGTTGCCCATGGCGAGGCAAGTCCAAGTTGTCAAGCCTGGCAGCATAGACCCTGCCACAGCCCGGAAGCCTGCCCTCAACCAACCCTGTGTTCCAGTCAGTGGGAAACACTGGTTTTCCTCAATGCCACGTGGGCATGTGATGTGCAGGCCTGGCCTGGGGTAGGCCTCAGCTCCATCTCCTGCCCAACGTGTGCCAAGGTTCATGGTTCAAGGCCACGTCGCCTGATGGTGACGTGCTCAGTTTCCCGACTTGTGTGTTTAACTATCCATAGCATGCTTTGTGGCTGAATAGTGCCAGTGCCGAGCCTCAGCCTGGCATCCAGTAGGTACTTCATGCCAGGTTATGGAATGCCCAGCCGAGAGGAGGGCGCTGCCTTCTCTCACCTGCTCCAGCCCAGTGCCCACGGTCAGCCCTCCATCATGCCTGCTGGGGCCAGCAGAGGGCAGCAGCACCCTGCACTGCGCCTTTGGGCAAAGGGGCGGGCAGAGAGAGGCTGGGCTGCCTGGCCAGGCTTGTTGGAATGAGTTGGGCTGGGCACCATTGCATTGTGGGGAGGGAGGCTGGGGCTCTGCAAGACGTGCTCCTGTAACCACCAGCTGCTCCTTGGCCCTCTCCAGTGGCCCACCAGGTAGGCAGGAGCCAGGGCAGGGTCGGGCTCGGAGTGCAGGGGCTACCAGGCCTCAGGGCAAGCCTCAAGGTGTGCTTTGGCCAGGGAGAAGCTAGGGTCTTAGGGCCAACTGGTTGGGGTCAGGCAAGAGCCCTCAGGTACCAGCCCAGCCTGACGATGGCACTAGGGGCCTGGGAGCATGGTGTCCCCAAGGGGTAACTCTGGGGTTAGGAGGTAGGGAACTGAGTTTCTTCCCCAAAATGGGAGAGCCAGTGCCAGTCCCGGGCAGGGTGCAGGGTGGAGAGGCTGCCCGCCTGGCTCCCCACCCCCAAAGCCTGCTGCCACCATGCCCAGGAGCCTACTGCTGCCATGCTATGGGGGAGGCAGAGACCCCATCCCCAGTGCACCTATTCCTGTGCCACTGGCCAGCTGCTAGCTGCCCCACCCTTCCACGCGCCTGGCATGGATGGCATCTAGCCCAGCAGGCTGGTGCTTCAGGGGGCGGGGCAGGCCTGTGGACACTCCACCTCAGCCTGTCTCAAGCAGCCTCCTCCCGTGTCCTGCTCGCTGCCACCATGCTGTACTTGGCACCACTTCACCAGTCCCCAGGGGCAGGGCTGGGCCAGGAGCATGGGGGAAGATCTTTTGGACAATGACAGGCATTGAGGGCCAGGACTGGTACTGCGCCCTGGCCCCGAGGCTACCACTGGCACTTGCAGGGGCATTGCAGGGGCTGCGCAGCCCACCCCATGCCCTTCACAGGGACCCAGGGGAGTCAGGGAGGGACATGCTGAGTGACATAGGGGTGGCAGGGCCTGAGGGGGAGGGCTGGCTGAAGGAACCCTGGCCCTTTGTCCCTGGATTCCGGGGGTGGCTCCCTGAGGGCGGGAAGTGGCAAGGAGCCCCCTGTCCAGAATAGCCTGGGTGGGGGTGACAGCTGTAACAAGTGGGGCCCTGGCCTGGCCTCCGGACAGAGGAAACATTGTTGTGGTGGAGGCAGGGCTGCCTTGGCCTGGCCACTATTGACAAAGCTGCCAGCTGTGAGGGAGCCTGGTCGCCAGGCCCTGGGCGCCACCTCCTCACCCCTCCTCCCTCAGGCCAGCTCGAATGGGGCTGAGCCTTGACTATCTCCCTCCCACTCAGGGCAATGCCCCCCACAGCCATCTGATGCCCATCACCACTGCCCTGGGGCAGCTGAGCTGAGCGGATGTGCCGCACTGTCCAGGAGACCCCTCTGCTGCTCCATTTCACGGTAAGTGCCCAGGCCCCACGTCCCCAAAGATGTTCCTGAGAGGGGCAGGGTCGGGCAGGATGGCTCTGGCCAGGGCCCAGGACACAGGCTGCAGCCTCTCACACATGTCAGGCACTGCCACAGATAGCCTGTGTTCCTGAGATAAGGGCTCCTGGGCCTTCCTCCAGGCGCTGCTCTGCCCCGAGTCCCAGCGGCCCCACTCCAGGTCGGCACATGACCACACGCCCAGCTGTGTGGACCCCTGCTCAACTCAGGGCCTGGGCCTGGAGCTTTGCCCAGTGTCCGCCCCTTTCCAGGGGCTCTGCCCAGGACAGCATCTCTCCGCGGGGGGCAGGAGGGGCCACAGCAGGGGCTGCTCTCACCTCTCACCCTCAGGGGCTCAGCCATCTCCAGTGTGGCACCCCTTCCCTACCCCTCCCCTAGCCAGCTCTCCTGGCTTTCCTTCTCCCGGGACACTCCCACACTGAGGCCCCCTGTGCCAGACCCTGAGAGACCCATGCAGCCTGCGTTGCTTCTTGGCACCCTTGGCTTCTCCCAGCACTCCCACTGGCTCACCCCAGTGCCCCCCACCCCTGCCCTGACCCTGCTCCTCACTGACTTGCTCCTTGCCTAGCCCGTGGCTGTCTGGCTCTCCCCCTTGCAGCTGGCCCTGGCTGCCCAGGGCAGTGCTTCTCTCCGTGTCCTGTCCCTCGTGCCCCACAGTGGCCTCACTCCTGTCGCCCCGCTGCCATCTCTCTTGTCTGGATGGCAGTCGCAGGGGTGTGCTGCGACACAGCTTCCGCCAGCCTTCCAGCTCCCGCAGCCTCCCTCCCTCCCCTGCCCTCTCTCCCTCCCTGCCCCCTCTGTGGCTTTCCGGGACCTGCCCCCCTTCAACAGTCTACTTGCATATCAAGTAGGAGATGAAAGAATTCTCTCCTTGTGTGCATGTGCGTGCTCGTGTGTTCCCTCCCCGCCTCTTGCTCCCGCTCTTGGACAGTCTTTGTCCCTCCTTCTGTCCTCTCTCTGTGCCCACTCTGTCTTCATCTCCACTCACTCCCCCTCGCCCTCTGTCTCTCTGCCTCCCTCTCTCCCTGGCCTCTCTCCACCCTGCCTTCCGCCTTCCTCTGGTCCTGCCAGCCTTGGGCCCCACTGCCCTGACTCGTGCCCTCTCACAGGCCCCCGTGATGGTTCGCTGGCCTCCCTTCAGCCTCTGCCTCCTCCTGCTGCTGCTGTCCCCACCGCCACTGCCCTTGACAGGGGCCCATCGCTTCTCCGCACCCAACACCACCCTCAACCACTTGGCACTAGCAGCTGGGCGAGGCACGCTCTACGTCGGCGCGGTGAACCGCCTCTTCCAGCTCAGCCCCGAGCTGCAGCTCGAGGCCATGGCTGTCACTGGCCCTGTCATCGACAGCCCCGACTGTGTGCCCTTCCGTGACCCGGCCGAGTGCCCGCAAGCGCAGCTCACCGACAATGCCAACCAGCTACTGCTGGTTAGCAGCCGCACCCAGGAGCTGGTGGCCTGTGGGCAGGTGCGGCAGGGCGTGTGCGAGACACGGCGCCTTGGGGACGTGGCCGAGGTGCTGTACCAGGCCGAGGACCCTGGTGACGGGCAGTTTGTGGCTGCCAATACCCCAGGAGTGGCGACGGTAGGGCTGGTGGTGCCCTCGCCCACCCAGGACCTCCTGCTTGTGGCCAGAGGCCTGGCGGGCAAGCTGTCGGCAGGGGTGCCACCCCTGGCCGTCCGCCAGCTGGCGGGGCCTCAGCCCTTCTCCAGTGAGGGCCTGGGACGCTTGGTGGTGGGCGACTTTTCCGACTACAATAACAGCTACGTGGGGGCCTTTGCGGACAACCGCTCTGCTTACTTTGTCTTCCGCCGCCGAGGGGCCCGGGCCCAGGCTGAGTACCGCTCCTATGTGGCCCGCGTCTGCCTGGGGGATGCCAACCTGTACTCCTACGTGGAGGTCCCCCTGGCCTGCCAGGGCCAGGGCCTCATCCAGGCCGCCTTCCTTGCCCCAGACACCTTGCTAGGGGCATTCGCTGCTGGCCCAAGGGGTACCCAGGCAGCGCTCTGCGCCTTCCCCATGGTGGAGCTGGGCGCAAGCATGGAGCAGGCACGAAGACTTTGCTACACGGCGGGCGGCCGAGGCCCCAGTGGCGCAGAGGAAGCCACCGTGGAGTACGGTGTCACGTCTCGCTGTGTCACCCTGCCCCTTGTGAGTGGCGTGCCCTTCCATCCCCCTCCCTCCGTAGATAGGCCAGCATCTCTCAGCACCAGGCAGGGGTGCCCTCCCGTGGGAACTGCTAGTCAACCTCTCAGCCAGGGCTGGGCTGGATCAGCAGGTCTCCTGCCCGCTCTCCACCCGTTTCTTTCTGCCTTTCTCCTGGGTGCTTCGAGCTTGTCAGGTGCCCTGGCCCTTCGGCCCTGATTGCTGGGCCTTGGGGTCCTCCCAGGGGTAGCTGGCTCTCCTCTGACTGGCAGCCTGGCCATCCCCCCTGACCACCTCTCTGACCCTCTTCCGGGGACTGATTTCCCACTCCCTGCCATGTAGGACTCTCCTGAGTCGTACCCCTGTGGTGACGAACACACCCCCAGCCCCATTGCTGGCCGCCAAGCCCTGGAGGCCCAGCCTCTGCTGCAGCTCACGCAGTCAGTCAGCGCCGTGGCAGCCCTCCAGGCAGACGGGCACATGATCGCCTTCCTGGGGGACACCCAGGGCCAGCTGCACAAGGTGAGGGCCCACCTTGCTGTCCGGCTGGGTGTGCCCCTGTCCATGAGGCTCAGGGAAGCCCCCAGAACCCTCCACCTCTTAGCCCATATCCCACCAGTGGGTCAGGGGGTTTTGGCACACCGTGACTGCTGGCTGGGTGCCACCTCCTGCGGCCCTGCCTTCACCAGCTGGTGGGGGGCTCATGGTGAAGGTGGCTGGCGTGGCTGGGTGAGGCAGGCAGGGCATGGTGCCTCCTGGTGACCTTCCTGTCTCCCCATAGCTGCCCTCCCACCTGGCAGAACTGTCCCTGGTACGCAGGGCCTCACCCAGGGTGCTGCTGCTGTCCCGGTGTAAGGGTGCTGGGTGGGGAAAGCAACGTGTCCTTCCTCGATGGCCCGGCAGGAAGGGGAGCTAGCGCTTAAAGGGAGCCCCCACTGGGAGGAGGGGATGTCCCCTGAATGGGCAGCTTCTGGCCATCTGGGTAAGCCTTGTCCTTGTCCCCCACTCAGGTCTTTCTGCACGGCTCCCAGGGCCAGGTTTACCACTCCCAGCAAGTGGGACCTCTGGGCTCAGCCATCAGCCCAGACCTGTTGCTGGACAGCAGTGGCAGTTATCTCTATGTCCTGACTGCCCACCAGGTAGGGCCATCCCGGGCCTGAAGGGGCCAGCACACATGGCCTGAGTATCGTGCCCATTGCCTCTCTGCCCTGCTGCCCCTTCAGGTGGACCAGATACCTGTGGCAGCCTGCCCCCAGTTCCCTGACTGTGCCAGTTGCCTCCAGGCCCAGGACCCACTGTGCGGCTGGTGTGTCCTCCAGGGCAGGTGAGCATGGAGCCTGTGCCTAGGCAAGGGCCTGTGGGTAGTGTGTGCCAGGATGCTGCCCCTGGGAGCAGCCGTAGGCGTGCCAGGATGCTTGGGGCCACTGCAGAGGTCACCCATCCTGCCCCATCTCACCGAGCCATGAATCTGGTTGGCAGCCCCTCCCCTCCAACACCACCCATCCTGTGGGCTATTCATCCCAGCAGCCCCAGCCAGGGACCAGGACCTCCAGGCAGCTCCCCTCTGACCCATGCTCCATGCGGCAGCCCCAGGAATCCTTGAAGGCAGCCCCGAGTCACTTTGTATACCCCAGCCCAGTCACAGCTGCCTCTCAGTCACGGCTCGAGTCCATGCCTCCGCCATGGTCCCTGCTTGCTCGGCCCTTCCTCTCTGGGCACAGTCCCCTCCACACCTCCTGCTCACTACACTCCACTGCACTCCAGCTGTGCCGGCCTCCCCAGTCCCCTGCTGCCAGTCATCCTTGGAGCCTAGGACCCCCACAGTGACCCAATGGGCCCCTGCCTGGCAGGTGTACCCGGAAGGGCCAGTGCAGGCGGGCAGGCCAACCGAACCAGTGGCTGTGGAGCTATGAGGAGAACAGCCACTGCCCACACATCCAGAGTCTGCTGCCAGGCCACCACCCCCGCCAGGAGCAGGGTCAGGTGAGGCACACACCTCCCCTGGACCCCCTGGGCAGCATGGCCACTGCCTGGAGCATGAACCCCGCCTGCCTCCGTCCTCGTCTTCCTCTGCTCTGCTGCCACCCCCAGCAGTGGCTGTCCCTTCTTCTCTGGCTCCATTTCCCTGTTTCTCCCCACTGCATCCCAGGTCACCTTGTCTGTCCCCCGGCTCCCCACCCTGGCTGCAGATGAATACTTCCATTGTGCGTTCGGGGACTATGACAGCTTGGCTTACGTGGAAGGGCCCCATGTGGCCTGTGTCACCCCTCCCCAAGACCAGGTGCCACTTAGCCCTCCAGGCACAGGTGAGTGGCCCATGGGGTAGGGGGCTGAGGTGGGAGCTGGAGGGGGCAGGAGCTACCTGACCTCTCCTGCCCCCACTGCCCCCTCCCAGACCACGTCACCGTGCCTCTGGCCCTGGTGTTCGAGGATGTGGCTGTGGCTGCCACCAACTTCTCCTTCTATGACTGCAGTGCTGTCCAGGCCTTGGAGGGGGCTGCCCCGTGAGTCCCTGGGCCTGCCTCCTGGGGCAGGGGTGGCGACCCCAGAGGACACTCAGCTGAGCAGCTGTCTTGCCCCTCCAGGTGTCGCGCATGTGTGGGCAGCATATGGCGATGTCATTGGTGCCCCCAGAGTAGCCACTGCGTGTATGGAGAGCACTGCCCAGAGGGCGAGAGGACCATCTACAGTGCCCAGGAGGTGGGTGGGCCCAACTTGCAGGCAGAGGCAGAGCCGCCCCTTCTCCACCCTTCCCAGGGCCGCCCAGCTGCAGGCCCCTTGACTTCTAAAGGGCTGAGGGCTCTCGTTTGCCCAGGTGGATGTCCAGGCGCGTGGCCCAGGGGCTTGCCCACAGGTCGAAGGCCTGGCAGGCCCCCACCTGGTGCCTGTGGGCTGGGAGAGCCATTTGGCCCTACTGGTGCGGAACCTTCAGCATTTCCGAGTGAGCTGTCAGGAGGGCAGGGGGCAGAGCGGTGGGGGCAGCCAACAGTGTGTCCCGGCTCCTGACAGCGTCCTCCCCCAGGGCCTGCCTGCCTCCTTCCACTGCTGGCTGGAGCTGCCTGGAGAACTTCGGGGGCTGCCAGCTATCCTGGAGGAGACAGCAGGGGACTCGGGCCTCATCCACTGCCAGGCCCATCAGGTGAGCGGCTGCCCTCCAAACCCTCTTGCCCCCCCCAGCTTCTATAGACCCTCAGGGCTCTGCCATCTTTGTGGAGAGCCTTGGGGCCCATAGCCTCTTTCCCTGGACCCCAGTTTTGGGGGAGAGGCAGGGAACAGTCACATTCATTCTGGGGGATGGCCCAGAGAAGACAAGAGTCAGAGGTGCCCTGAGTGGGCACCCAGCCTGACCCCGTGCTCTGCCCACAGTTCCACCCCTCCATGTCCCAGCGGGAGCTCCCAGTGCCCATCTATGTCACCCAGGGCAAGGCCAAGCGGCTGGACAATGCCCATGCCCTTTATGGTGAGCCCGGGGACAGCCAGACCGGCAGGGCAGGGTGGGTGGCAGACAGGCGCTTAGTGCACTGCCTGACCTTCCCTAGTAATCCTGTATGACTGTGCCATGGGCCACCCAGACTGCAGCCACTGCCAAGCGGCCAACGGCAGCCTGGGCTGCGTGTGGTGTGCTGACGGGCAGCCTGCCTGTCGCTACGGGCCCCTGTGCCCACCAGGGGCCGTGGAGCTGCTGTGTCCTGCCCCCAGCATTGATGCGGTAAGCCCCTGCCTCTAGGGTTGAGTGTGAGTCTCCTGTCGGGGCCACACACCCCGGTGTCCCACTTCTCCTGCCCCCACTGTCCTATCCTCCGTGGTCAAACCAGCCCTGCCTCAGGACCCCAAACCCCAACAGCCGGCCTGGCCGGACTGGTTGGCTGGGCACCTGGAACTACAGAGTCAGGCGTGGGTGTGGGGGCAGGGGGGATGCAGAGTCAGCGTGGCTGTGGGGGCAGGGGGGTGCAGAGTCAGGCGTGGGTGTGGGGGCAGGGGGGTGCAGAGTCAGGCATGGGTGTGGGGGCAGGGGGGTGCAGAGTCAGGCGTGGGTGTGGGGGCAGGGGGGTGTAGAGTCAGGCGTGGGTTGGCCATCTGCCATCACTTGGGTGCTGCAGGTCGAGCCCCTGACTGGTCCCCCTGAGGGAGGCTTGGCCCTCACCATCCTGGGCTCCAACCTGGGCCGGACCTTCACCGACGTGCAGTATGCCGTGAGTGTGGCCAGTCGGCCATGCAACCCTGAGCCCTCTCTCTACCGCACCTCGGCCCGGTGAGGCACTTGAAGGGTGAGGATGGGTGGGGAGGCCCTCAGAGTCAGCCACCCAGAGAGATGGCAGACCTGCGGCCACGAAACATGGGGCCCTGGGTCAGGGGTGGGGTGGAGAAGGCTGGCTCAGCAGCACCTGGTGGGCTGTCCCCTTCGTCCCTGGGCCCTGAGCAGCTCCTGGGCCTCGGCTTCCCAGGATTGTGTGTGTGACATCTCCTGCCCCCAACGGCACCACTGGGCCTGTCCAGGTGGCCATTAAGAGCCAGCCACCGGGTATCTCAAGCCAGCACTTCACCTACCAGGTCAGTGGCATGAAGCTGTTGGGACCTGCTGCCCTGGGCACTTGGTGGCACCATTTCCGGGTCGGGAAGCCTGGGACAGGAGCAGCGGGGGCACAGTGGGTTCTGTTGAGGCAACTGCAGGTTGGGGGCTGCAAGCTGTGGTGGGGAAGAGGCTGTGCGAAGGCGGGGAGACCAGCCGTGAGGAGAAAGAGTCCCACCCTACTCCCCATACGGCAGGGCTGGTTGGGAGGAAGCTGTCAAGTGTGCAGAGGCCTTGGGAAAGAGGGTGTGGTCCACTCTGACCCCAGGAGGTAAAGCAGACGGCCTTGGGTATGGCCCGGGGAGTAGAAGGACCAGGTGGGGCTGCCGTGCCTACCCAGCCCGTGCTGTTCCCCAGGACCCTGTCTTGCTGAGCCTGAGTCCTCGCTGGGGCCCCCAGGCAGGGGGCACCCAGCTTACCATCCACGGTCAGCACCTCCAGACAGGCAGCACCTCCAGCGCCTTTGTGGGTGGCCAACCCTGTCCCATGTGAGTCCCAACCTGGCTGCCATCCAGTGGGCACCCCCACAGGCCTCAGTGTCCCTTCTACATAGTGGGGGTGGTACATTCAGAGAAGTGGCTGCTGTGACCAGCCCTGGTGGTCCCTGCCCTTGTCAATGGAGGCAAAGTAGGGCTTTTACTATGGGGGCTGGGCCAGGGCTGGGGTCGGGGGGTGGTAGTTACAGCAGAGATGAGCCACCCTGCCACCCACCCTGCAGCCTGGAGCCAGTGTGTCCGGAGGCCATCGTGTGCCGTACCAGGCCCCAGGCTGTCCCAGGAGAAGCAGCGGTCCTTGTGGTGTTTGGCCATGTGCAGCGCACACTGCTCACCAGCCCCTTCCGCTACACTGCCAACCCCCAGCTTATAGCAGCAGAGCCCAGCGCCAGCTTTCGGGGGTGAGGGTCAGCCCACAGGCCAGCCTGTGCACCGGTAGGAGGGAAGGAGGGGTGAGGGCTGGGGTGTGCTGCCCACCGCCCATCCACATCCCGACTCTCATCCGGCTACAGGGGTGGACGGCTGATCCGAGTCAGGGGCACTGGCCTAGATGCGGCACAGCGGCCCCTACTGTCTGTGTGGTTGGAGGCTGACGGCATGGTGCAGGCTTCCAGGATTCAGCCCCGGGACCCAGAGCCAAGGAGGAGCTGTGGAGCCCCTGCTGCAGACCCCCAGGCTTGTATCCAGCTTGGTGGGGGGCTCCTGCAGGTGAGCCCCTCACCAGCAGGTGACAGGGCTGTCCCTAATCATGCCCAGTGGGGAGGGGGAGGGGGCTGCCATGGCCCTGGCAGCACACAGTGGAGCCCAGCTCACTCCACCTGCGGTCGTCCCTGAACACCCCACAGTGCTCCACCGTCTGCTCTGTCAACTCGTCCAGCCTTCTCCTCTGCTGGAGCCCTGCCGTGCCAGACGGGGCCCGCCTGAGGCGGGTCTTCTTCACCCTAGACAATGTGCAAGTGGATTTCGCCAGTGCCAGTGGGGGCCAGGGCTTCCTGTACCAGCCCAACCCCCGCCTGGCACCCCTCAGCCACGAGGGGCCCACCCGCCCCTACCGCCTCAAGCCAGGCCACATCCTGGACGTGGAGGTGAGGGCCACCCGCAACCCTGCCCCACCAGGGTACTCAGGCTGCCTCTGTGGGGGCCGGCAGCTCAGGCTCCCATGTGTGTCCCAGGGTGAGGGCCTCAACCTGGGCATCAGCAAGGAGGAGGTACGTGTGTACATCGGCCGCGGTGAGTGCCTGGTGAAGACACTCACGCGCACCCACCTGTACTGTGAGCCACCTGTGCGTGCCCCACAGCCCGCCAATGGCTCCGTGCTGCCACAGTTTGTGGTGAGTCTTCGTTCTGGGTGGGCAGGTGAAGTGGGCGCCGCCAGCATGCACTCAGGAGCCCCGCCCCCCCGCAGGTGCATATGGGCAACTTGCAGCTGGCCCTGGGCCCTGTACAGTACGAGGCCGAGCCCCCACTGTCCGCCTTTCCCGTGGAGGCCCAGGCAGGCCTGGGCATGGGCGCTGCTGTGCTGATTGCCGCCGTGCTCCTCCTCACCCTCATGTATAGGTGAGACCCCCCACCCCCAGCACACTTCCTTCCTCGCCATGGACAAGGGTGTCCCGGCCAGCGGCCTGCCTGGCCCTGGCCCTGGCTGATGTTGGCCCTGGGCTGCAGGCACAAAAGCAAGCAGGCCCTGCGGGACTACCAGAAGGTGCTGCTGCAGCTGGAGAGCCTGGAGACCGGCGTCGGAGACCAGTGCCGCAAGGAGTTCACAGGTGGATGCGGAGGCAGGGCGGGGGGACTGGGCGCCCACGGGCCGGAACTCACATTTCAGCGGCTCCTGGCCTGCAGACCTCATGACGGAGATGACCGACCTCAGCAGTGACCTGGAGGCCAGCGGGATCCCCTTCCTGGACTACCACACCTACGCTGAGCGAGCCTTCTTCCCTGGCCACGGCAGCTACCCGCTGCAGCCCCAGCCCGAGGGGCTGGGGGAGGATGGCCGCTGCGCCACTGTGCGCCAGGGCCTCACGCAGCTCTCCAACCTGCTCAACAGCAAGCTCTTCCTCCTCACGGTGAGGGCCTCGGGGCAGGGGTCTCCGGTGGGCAAGGAAGGTGGGCTGGGGACCTGCTGGTCTGAGACAAAGGCGGGGTAAGAGTGGGGCTTCCCAGGACTAAGGCTCCACCCCCTGCCCAGCTTATCCACACCCTGGAGGAGCAGCCCACCTTTACCCAGAGGGACCGCTGCCATGTGGCTTCGCTGCTGTCGCTGGCGCTGCATGGCAAGCTGGAGTACCTGACCGACATCATGAGGACCCTGCTGGGTGACCTGGCGGCCCATTACGTGCACCGAAACCCCAAGCTCATGCTACGCAGGTTGGCCTTGACCTGGACCCAGTGGTAGGAGTGAGAGCTCACCACAGATCTGCCCCCGCTGTGCCCTGGGTGGGCTGTGTCCCAGGGCGGGTGGAGCCAGGAAGCCCCAGGAGGTAGGGGAAAGGAAAGTGAGACATCCTCACCAGGAACACGGGCATGAAGGCCTGACCCTGTGACTGGTTCCCCGCAGGACAGAGACCATGGTGGAGAAACTGCTCACCAACTGGCTGTCCATCTGCCTGTACACCTTCCTGAGGGTGAGGGACACTGTCCCACCTGCCCCCAGCCCTGAGTGGCAGAATCCTCCCCTGGAGAGGAGGATTCACTGTCCCAGCAAACCCCCATGTGGGGGCTGCTGCCTATGCCTTATCTGACCAAGGCCTGGCAAGGGGGGCTTTGGAAAGGGGACTTTGAACCCTCTCCCTGGCTAAAGGCAAGGCAGAGGTGAGAAGGGCTGTCATCGGTCCCTTCTCGCTTGGCTGATGCCAGGTCATCTTGGCGGTGCAGGAGGTGGCCGGTGAGCCACTGTACATGCTCTTCCGGGCCATCCAGTACCAGGTGGACAAGGGCCCTGTGGACGCCGTGACAGGCAAGGCCAAACGGACCCTGAATGATAGTCGCCTGCTGCGGGAGGATGTGGAATTCCAGCCCCTGACGCTGATGGTGCTGGTGGGGCCCGAGGCTGGCGGGGCTGCAGGCAGCAGCGAGGTGCAGCGCGTGCCTGCTCGGGTGCTCGACACCGACACCATCACCCAGGTCAAGGAGAAGGTGTTGGACCAAGTCTACAAGGGCACCCCCTTCTCCCAGAGGCCCTCAGTGCATGCCCTAGACCTTGGTGAGAGAGCCAGCCCTGCCCACCCATCCCAGGGACCCTTCCCCGCCCCTTGGCACCTGGAGAGCCTCAGCTGTGCCCTACTCTGAGTGTGGGGCATGGAGAGCAGGCTGTGGACTATCCGCTTCCCTGACTCCCTCCAGAGTGGCGCTCAGGCCTGGCTGGTCACCTGACCCTGTCGGATGAAGACTTGACCTCTGTGACCCACAACCACTGGAAGAGACTCAACACCTTGCAGCACTATAAGGTGTGGGGGGGGCAAGGCCAGGCAGGGCGGGAGCGGCGTGGGCGCCTGGCTGGGGTCAGCACCACCTCCACTCTCATCTCCGCCAGGTCCCAGATGGAGCAACAGTGGGGCTCGTCCCTCAGCTGCACAGTGGCGGTGCTGTCTGCCAGAGCCTGGCCCAGAGCTGCCCCTTGGGAGAAAGTGAGTCCCTCAGGGTGGGCCCTGAGCTAGGCACTGGCTCCAGCCACTGGAGTCCAGGCTGGGCAGGCAGAATTTTTGGCCACGCATCTGGCTTGGCTGCATACCCGCCCCACCCTGCCCAAGGCTAGGCCAGTGGCCTGGGGGCTCCCCTGAGCTCCTCTGCCCAACTCCTTCCTCTCTTCCAGTCCCCACCCTCCCCACCTTGTAGGGGGAATGCACTGGGCAGTCCAGGCCAGGGGCAGCGGGCAGAGCCCTGAGGCCAGGCTCCTGTGTCCCCAGACATCTCCATGCTGGAGGATGGCGAGGAGGGCGGGGTGCACCTCTGGCACCTGGTAAAAGCCACTGAGGAGCCAGAAGAGGCCAAGGTACGGCGCAGCAGCCTGCGGGAGCGGGAGCTGGCTCAGGCCAAGGCTATTCCGGAAATCTACCTCACCCGTTTGCTGTCCATGAAGGTCGGTGCAGCCCGGGCAGCCAGGCCAGAGGAGAGGCTCAGCCAGGGGCCCCGCTGAGCCAGGGGGCAGGGGTCATGATCCTGGAGGGGCAGGGGTGGCCTCAGCTATGAACGGCCCCCACATCCTGTCCTCCATACGGCCCCGGTCCCCTGCCTTGCAGGGCACTCTGCAGAAGTTTGTGGACGACACCTTCCAGGCCATCCTCAGTGTGAACCGGCCAGTCCCCATCGCGGTGAAATACTTGTTTGACCTCCTCGATGAGCTAGCAGAGAAGCACGGCATTGAGGATCCAGGGACCCTTCACATCTGGAAGACCAACAGGTGCCTTTCCTGCTGCCCCGCCCCTGTTGTGCACAGGATCCTCTGACTCCTAGACGGACCAGGACGCTCCCAGGGTGGATTTACCCGCCCAGTTTCTGGAATTTAGAGGAAGATCTAGGGCCCAGGTCACCTGGGCCAGGGCCTCACATCCATGCCCACCCTGCACCCCCAGTCTTCTGCTGCGGTTCTGGGTGAATGCCCTGAAGAACCCACAACTCATCTTTGATGTGCGGGTGTCGGACAATGTGGACGCCATCCTTGCTGTCATCGCCCAGACCTTCATTGACTCCTGTACCACCTCGGAGCATAAAGTGGGCCGGGTGAGAGCAGCTGGCAGGGGCTGGAGGAGGAAAGGCTTATGGGGGAAGCCTAGAGGGCTCGGTGCACAGCCCTGGGTGGGCGGTGGCAGCATGATGGGGGCTCCTTCTCCTAGCTCATGCCTTGTGCCTCCCCTCCCTCCGGAGCAGGATTCCCCAGTGAACAAACTGCTCTACGCCCGGGAGATCCCGCGCTACAAGCAGATGGTGGAGAGGTGGGTGTCAGAGGCAGCGGGGCTCAGGGACGGGGACTGCCCCACCCTTACTAAGTCTGCTCCTTCAGATACTATGCGGACATTCACCAGAGCTCTCCGGCGAGCTACCAGGAGATGAACTCGGCTCTGGCTGAGCTCTCCAGGGTGAGGCATGGCCCAGGGGGTGTACCTATCCACGTGTGGGTGGAAAGACTAGCAGAGCGGGGGCAGGAGGAGAAGGCTTGGGGCTTGAAGACCAGGCTGGGACCTCACTGCCTCCCTCTACGTGGTGCCCCCAGAACTACACTTCTGCCCCCCACTGTCTGGAGGCTCTGCAAGAACTCTACAACCACATCCACAGGTGCTACGACCAGGTGAGCCAGGGCACGCTGGAGGGGAGGTGCGGTGGGGAGGGATGCCCGTGGATGCTCTGAGGGGAGCAGGGCTGCCACTCTATGCTGGCGGGGCCCAGGCTGGGGAAGGGCCTCAGGTTTTCATTCAGATTTCTCAGGGAGACACCAGGCAGCCCCCACTGGACCCCCAGGCTCCCGTGGAGATGGAAGCAGGGTGGGCAGCCCTGGTCCAGCAGACAGAGGGGCAGGCTCAGACAGGAACCCTCTGCCCGGGCAGATTATCAGTGCCCTGGAGGAGGACCCTGTGGGCCAGAAGTTGCAGCTGGCCTGCCGCCTGCAGCAGGTCGCTGCCCTGGTGGAGAACAAAGTGACTGACCTGTGAGCAAGCCGGATCCAGCACCACCGCAGTGCCTTACAACCCCGAAACCGAGCCAGCCACCGAGGGGAACCAGCAGAACCAGGGGCGCAGGGTACACAGCCAGGCACTGTGCCCAGCAGTGGGCTCCCTGCCTGCCACCTCCCCTGCCAGCCAGCCCACCTGCCTTCCCCTACCTGGGCTTGTTTCTAATTTATAAGGATTCCCCTCCTTCCCCCTCTTCCCACTGTATTTATTTGCCTGCTGGAACATTACATCTTGAAATAAAATAGAAATGTCTTTTTATTTTGAGATAGAGTCTCGCTCTCCCAGGCTGGAGTGCAGTGGTGTGATCTCGGCTCACTGTAACCTCTGTTTCCCAGGTTCAAGCAATTCTCATGCCTTGGCCTCCCAAGTAGCTGGGATTACAGGCACCTGCCACCACATCCGACTAATGTTTGTATTTATAGTAAAGATGGAGTTTTGCCATGTTGGCCAGGCTGGTCTCAAAGTCCTGACCTCAGGTGATCTGCCCGCCTCGGCCTCCCAAAATGCTGGGATTACAGGCATGAGCCACCAAGCCAGAAATGTCTTTTTAGAAAGGGCCCAATCCCCAGCCCCTGCTTTTCCCTGTCCGAGTTGACTCAGTACTCTCCTGACCTGGGAGACCCTCAGCCCCATGGCTATGACCTGCTGCCCATGGACAGAGGGAGGCCATCAGGTACCCGGGCTTCACTCTCCCCTCGACCTCCCTGGCCCCACAGGAAGGCAGCCCCTCCACCAGTGCCAGTTCAGGAACACTGCACCTATGTCTTGGGACAAGCCCCCTCCCTGCCAAGCACCGTCCCCTTCACTGGGACTCCTCCAGCAGGCCCAAGCTCCACATGAACTCACAGACTCCAGTGCTCTAGCTCTTGCCCCCGAACCATTCAGCCACTGTGACCAGCACGTCGAGAGCTGTGCCCTGTGCTGCCCCGGATGCTTCTGGGGACCCAATTTCTCCTGTTCTCTCAAGATGCAGCCTCCAGGTCACAGGCCCCTTAGTCACCACCACACTCATGGGAAAGTGGCTATGGGTTTGCTTGTCCCCAACAGCAAGTGACTTCTTGCTGTCTCCCCCATGTCCAGCTATGGAGGAGCCCACGGCAGGCACTTGGCAAATGGTGGAGAGGGAAAGCAGGTGCTGGGAGCCAGAATGCCAGGCAGGGCCACAGAAGCAGGTTCTGGGCTGACAAGCTCCCAGGCCTCCCCTCAGCAGGCCTGGTGCCTCTGGTAGTGGAAATGAGGGGTCCCTAGTAATGCCACATTTAGAAGGCATGGGGCTCCCACATGTCCTAGAAGCTGATGAAATGCAGTAGAAGCAGGAAGCAGCTGTGAGCGGCCAGGGATGGAGTTCCCATGGGAATGCGAGGGGCACATCCAGGAGGACGTCCGCAGGGGCATGGGTGGTGGGGGCTTGGCCTAAGGACCAGATCGCCAAGTGGAGCATGTCCCCGAGGTAGGCACTGGAGCACAGGAGCTAGGCCTGGGGTATGGGTTACTTCACCCCTGCATGGACCTCCCACTCAGCTCAGGTGCAGGCGCTCAGCCTGGGGGTCCAGTTGCCCTTGGTCCCCCAGCAATAGCCCCCTCTGCCTCCAGGGTGGGTCTGGAGCAGGAAGGGGGCTTGGCCCGGGGGCTGGGCTCTCTGGGCCGCTGTCACGCCGCCCCCTCCCCGTGCTGCATACCTTGCCCACAGCCGAGCAGCTGGGAGGCTATTTATAAAGGCGGGTGAGATCAGCAGCCGGCCGAGGCTATAAATTCACAGGCCGCGGCCGGGCCCCACAGGAGTAGCCGCCCAGGGCACCGGAGCTACTGGCTGCGCAGCGCAGCCGGGATGAGCGCCAGCACAGGCAGTGGTGGGGACAGTGGCAGCAGCAGCAGCAGGTAGGGCTCGGCCCGGGCACCCAGGGCCCCTGTCTTCTCTCACACTCACTGCCCACCCACCCCACCCACAGCTCACAGGCCTCCTGTGGGCCCGAGTCCTCGGGCTCTGAACCAGCCCTGGCCACACCGGCGCCTCAGATGCTTCAGGGGCTTCTGGGCTCCGATGACGAGGAACAGGAAGACCCCAAGGACTACTGCAAGGGTGAGGCTTGGCCTTGGACACATGTGGCCTTATGGCCACTGCAGGGACCCAGGGCAGCCTGGGCCTACATAGGCCAGATGGCTAGTGGGGCCAAGCTGTTTGGGGACCCAGGGGAGTGACCCAGGGGAGGACCCCCACCGCCCTGATCTATCGCCACCCCTTGGCAGGCGGCTACTACCCTGTGAAGATCGGCGACCTGTTCCATGGGCGGTACCACGTGGTGCGCAAACTGGGCTGGGGCCACTTCTCTACCGTCTGGCTCTGCTGGGACATCCAGTGAGTGCCTCCTTTGCCCCCCTGGACCCAGCTGGCTAGGATCCGGTCCCTGGGCTTGGTTGGGGCCAACCTGATCCCCACCGTGGCTCCTGCTAGGGCCACAACCTACAAGGGTCTCGGTATTGCAGGCGCAAGCGCTTTGTGGCCCTAAAAGTGGTGAAGAGTGCAGGGCATTACACGGAGACAGCTGTGGATGAGATCAAGCTCCTGAAATGTGTGAGGCGCCTCCCCTGCCCACTCCCAGCTCCTGGGGCCTGGCAATGTGGGTGCAGGGCCTGCCGGGGCTCTGCGGAGCAGGGCGGGGCTCCCCCAGGGGCAGCCTCCAGCTGGCTGGGCCAGAAGGGGAGGATCTGGAGGAATGAGGGACAGGAGGGGCTGGTGGCCTTTCTCCCAGCATGGCGCAGCTGGAGCAGGAGTGGGGGCTAGAGCTGCTTCAGGGTACACTGAAGGGAGCTGCTGGAGAGGGCAGGTTGGAAGCATCTGTGGACCCTTGCTTTTCTTCCAGGTCCGGGACAGTGACCCCAGTGACCCCAAGAGAGAGACCATTGTCCAGCTCATTGATGACTTCAGGGTCTCAGGAGCCAATGGAGTCCGTATCCTTTGCAGGAAGAGCCAGTGAACCGGGGTCCTCACTGCAGCCCTCCCAGTACCTCGAGTCTCTGATGCGACCCTGCCCCTTTGGGTAACGGTGTTTACGTTGTGGTGACAAGTTAGTGATGACCCATGGACCTTGCTGTTACCCCAAATGGCAGATGCTGCCTCTCTAGCACTGCCTTCCCTCTGGGGGATGCCAAGAGGCCCTATGGCATGACTGGCGTGGGACTGGGCTGTCCCGAGAGGCCTCTGTGCCTGCTCCTCTAGGATGACCACAAAATGCATTATCCCAACTGGCATACCTGTCGAGAGTGACAGGGACACTATCAATGACACCAGCGTAATGGTGACCAGGACTGCCCAGGGCACATCTTGCCTCCCCACCTCTGCATGGCCCGAGCCTTGCTGCTCCCCCAGCTGTTGCCCGCTGGCCACCCTTCACTCCCAGCCCAGATGTGTGCATGGTGCTGGAGGTGCTGGGCCACCAGCTCCTCAAATGGATCATCAAGTCCAACTACCAGGGCCTGCCTGTGCCCTGCGTGAAGAGCATTGTGAGGCAGGTGAGTGCTGCCCACTGGGCTGCCCAGCTCGGCCTGGGCAGGAGTTGCTGCAGGTCACGTGCGGCTCTCTGCAGGTGCTGCGCGGCCTGGACTATCTCCACACCAAGTGCAAGATCATCCACACAGACATCAAGCCTGAGAACATCCTGCTGTGTGTGGGGGATGCCTACGTCAGGCGCCTGGCAGCCGAGGCTACCGAGTGGCAGCAGGCAGGGGCGCCACCCCCCTCCCGCTCCATAGGTACCAAGGGCCCGCATGGGGTGGGGTCAGGGTCTCTGGGCCTGAGCCCCTGCCTGAGTCTCCAATCCTCCTGTCCCCCTGCTCCCCACCTGCACTCCCAGTCAGCACTGCCCCCCAGGAGGCCTTGGTAAGTTGGGGGGCCCCTCTCTCCCTTGCATCCTCTCCCATCTGAGCAAACCAAAGGCCATCTCAGAGCTCACCCCAGGGCCACACTGGCTCCACTCCCCCACCTTCCCACACTCCCAGAGTGGCACTCCCAAAAGGCTGGGTTGCTGGGCTGAGGGTGATACCTGGGGTGGGTCATGTGCCCCAAACTACTCTTGGTGAAAGGACACTGTCTTCCTTGAATGGCCACTTCTGGCTGCCTTAGCTGGGGCTGGGAGGGGACAGAGAGCACCCTGAGGCAGGCCAGCTAGGTCCTTCCACTCCTAATGGAGCTGTGGGGAGCTGGGCCACAGGCGGGGAGGCAGGGACAGTAGTGAGGAGCTGGCACCCATTCTGGCATCCATGGGAGCCCTGGGGCCCGGAGGCCTCTTCCCTGGCAGCCGTGCAGGGAAACCTCCACTTGACACTGACTGGGGCGGGCAATAGGAACCCTGGGGTGACCCTGGCTCTGACGGCAGACGGGTAAGCTGTCCAAAAACAAGAGGAAGAAGATGAGGCGCAAGCGAAAACAGCAGAAGCGGCTGCTGGAGGAGCGGCTGCGGGACCTGCAGAGGCTGGAGGCCATGGAGGCCGCGGCCCAGGCCGAGGGTGAGGAGCCACAGTGGGTGCCGGGCTGCGGAGTGCAGCGCAGGCTGCAGAGAATCTGCTCACCCTCCACCTCCATCTCGTCTCCCCAGACTCCAGCTTGAGACTAGAGGGGGGCAGCGGCTCCACCTCCTCTTCGGGTTGCCACCCTGGGGGCACCAGGGTAGGCCCCTCCCCAGCCTCCTCCTCCCCTGCTCCAGGGGGCAGCCGCAGCCTCAGCCCTGGCTCACAGACCTCAGGCTTCTCCGGCTCCCTTTTCTCTCCTGCCTCCTGCTCCATCCTCTCCGGCTCATCCAATCAGCGCGAGACCGGGGGCCTCCTGTCGCCCAGCAGTAAGTTGGGTGGCAGGTGGTGGCAGGCAGGGCTGGCAGGAGTGAAAGCGGCTCAGTCTCTCTGCTCTTCCTTCCCCAGCACCATTCGGTGCCTCAAACCTCCTGGTGAACCCCCTGGAGCCCCAAAATGCAGATAAAATCAAGATCAAGATCGCAGACCTGGGCAATGCCTGCTGGGTGGTATGAACCTGCTGGGTGGTAGGAGCAAGCCTGGGAGAGCAGAGTGGGGGACCCTGGTCCAAGGGTGGAGGCACAGGCTCACTCTTGGGGAGCCCCGGCCCGGCCTGTAGTGCACGTGAACCATCAGATGGTTCGGCATGAGTCCTGACCAGTCACTAGCACTGGGCCGTGGCGAAGGGCAGAGGCCACTAGGAAGAGGTCAGCCTCTGCCTCAGATCACCTGGCCTGTCCCTCTTGGGAGATCTGGGGACCCTGAGGCTCAGAGCAAGCGCCACCAAGCTCCTTGGGTACGTGGATCGGGTGGGGTAGGGTCCGTGGGGGCAGCCAGCCTTGCCCCAGTCCCAGGGCTCCCATTGCCTCCAGCACAAGCACTTCACAGAGGACATCCAGACTCGGCAGTATCGGGCCGTCGAGGTGCTCATTGGCGCCGAGTATGGCCCCCCGGCGGACATCTGGAGCACGGCCTGCATGGTACGCCCGCCCAGACTGCCCTGTGCCCAGGGCCACCAGCCCACCGGCCAGCAGCCTCACCTCCTCCCCCTTCCAGGCCTTCGAGCTGGCGACTGGAGACTACCTGTTCGAGCCACATTCTGGAGAAGACTACAGTCGTGATGAGGGTAGGGGATGTGAGCCCTGAGCTCAGTCTCCCGGCCTCCTGCCCGCCCCCAACCTCCTCTTTCTGCCCACAGACCACATCGCTCACATCGTGGAGCTTCTGGGGGACATCCCCCCTGCCTTCGCCCTCTCGGGCCGCTATTCCCGGGAGTTCTTCAACCGGAGAGGTGAGGGCCTGGGCAGGCTCAGGCCAGGTAGCTGCAGGGAGGGTGGGATGGGGACCTTGGCCTCTGCAACAGCGGGAACACTGCGTCCCAGGAGCCAGGGCCTAAGCAGCAGGCAGGCGGCGGGACAGAGATGGAGCCTGACGCCCGCGGCCTGCCTGCAGGAGAGCTGCGGCACATCCACAATCTCAAGCACTGGGGCCTGTACGAGGTGCTGATGGAGAAGTATGAGTGGCCCCTGGAGCAGGCCACACAGTTCAGCGCCTTCCTGCTGCCCATGATGGAGTACATCCCCGAAAAGCGGGCCAGCGCAGCCGACTGCCTCCAGCACCCCTGGCTCAACCCCTAGGCAGCCAAGGCTCCGCCCCCAGCCCTGCAAGCCTAGAGGGAAAGCGGGACAGCTCCCGCACCCTGCTGGGCGCCAGCTCCCCTCAACAGCAGGGCAGACGGACACTGTTGCCAGGCCCGGCTCTCAGAACGTATTCTGCCTGAGACCCCTGGGAGGGCCTCGGAGGTATGCGTGTTCCTTTCTTAATAAAGTGTGGTCTGAACACCAGTGCCTGGAGTGAGGGAGGCCCACGCCAAGTCTGCGGAGAAGCTGCTTTATTCTGTGCTCTGCCTACCAGGCTGGCTGGGATGCTGGAGTGAGAAGGGGGATCTGAGGAGCAAACCGAGAAGATTACAGGGCCAGCCTAGGCCTCCACAGCCCGGCCATTGACAACACGGATGTGGCGGATGATGTCCTGGATGGCCTCAGATGTTGTGCCCTGGCCCCCAATGTCTGGAGTGTGCATCTGTAGGAGAGAGGCAGGCTCAGCACACGCCAAACCGTGTCACCCCTGCCACTGGTAGCCCAGGGATACCTGCTATCTCCTGTGCCTTATAGAGGCTGGGACTGCCACCAGGAGGGCAGTGGCACCAGCTAAGGACCATAGGCCCTACCAGACCTAGTACCACCCTCCCCTGAGGACTGTGGTCAGTGTGAGAGGGAGGCTGGCGGGGGCAGCAGGGCAGGGGGTAAGGGGAGCCTCACATTCTCATTGTCCATGGACGCCAGGACAGCCTTTCGGATGGAGGTGGCGTAGGAGTGCAGCCTAGAGGATGGGACAGCCAGCCTTCAGTCCCTAGGGCCCAGTGGGCTGGCCGGGGGCACCGGGGGCACCAGGAGCCACTCACTTGAGGTGGTCCAGCATCATGCAGCTGGCCAGCAGGGTGGCCGTGGGGTTGGCGATGTTCTTGTTGGCGATACTCTTGCCAGTGTTCCTCGTAGCCTGGAAGAGGCAGGATGGAGAGTGGGTGCAGGGTGCAAGGATGTGGGGTGGTGACCACTCCTGTGGCTACTCCACAGGGACAAAAGCCCATTAGTGGGTACCAGGGGCTGGGGTGGGTGTGAGGGCAGACAGCTCATGTGGGGTGGTGAAAATGCTCTGGGATGACAGGGTGGTAATGCTGAATCATGCACTTTGCAAGGACCACCCGGGTGGGGCGAGAGTGCGCCTCCGTGTGTCTGCGGACAGGAGAACGGCGCCACTGCCGGCACTCACCGTTTCGAACACCGCGTACACATGGCCATAGTTGGCCCCAGCCACAAGGCCTGGGCCTCCGACCAGTCCCGCGCAGACGTTGTTGACAATGTTGCCATAGAGATTGGGCATCACCATGACATCAAACTGCTGGGGCCGGGACACCAGCTGCGGGTCAAGGAGGGGGCTGGCTGAGGGGCAGATTTGGGAGCACGGGTGCAAGAAGCCCAGGGCACCCAAGGCAGGGGGATGGCACTGGGCAGGCTAGTACCTGCATGGTGGTGTTGTCCACAATCATGTTCTCGAAGGTGATCTGGGGGTAGCCAGCTGCCACCTCCCTGCAGCACTGCAGGAAAAGCCCATCGCCCAGTTTCCTGGTGGGGGTTAGGGACAGGACACCAGTTCGGCCATCACAACAGTCAGCCGGAGGGAAGGGTGTGCAGAGGGCCCTGGAAGGCTGGGGTCTGACTTCTAACCTGTCCCTCACCAGCAAAAAGGACATAATCCCACTCCACTTCCCCTAACTGTCGGCTCTGGTGAGGCCTTGGGGACAACGGGGCATACACCTGGGGTGGCCCCTTGGTGGGTGGCTGGGCTTTAGGACCACAGATCCCTGAGAGCAGGCCCAAGCAGAACCACTGCAGAGCAGTCAGGGGACAGGGGACATACATGATGTTGGCCTTGTGCACAGCCGTCACTTTCTTCCGCCCGCTCTCCTGCGCCAACTTGAAGGCATACTCGGCAATGCGCAGGGACTTGGCCTTGGTGATGATCTTCAGGCTCTCCACCACTCCCGCCACACTCTGAGGAGAGGACGAGGAGAAGAGAACCATGTCCTCCTGGAGAGCAGCGATGGCTCCAGTAGGAAGCAGCCCTGTCTGCGTATCCCAGCTTCTCCCTCGGGGATGGCCCCTGCCCTCTGAAGGTAGGCCTGTCCCTGGTTCCTTAAGCTCTCCCCATAGTCTTGGCCTCAGTGGGGCTCGCCCCCAGCCCCCATGCACACCTCATGCTCCAGGCTGCTGTACTCGCCCTCTGTGTTCTCCCGGACGATGAGAATGTCTATGTCCTTATGCCGGGTCACCACACCTGGCAGGCTCTTACAGTGGATGACGTTGGCATAGAGGTCCAGGCTGGTGCTGGGAGGGGACAGAGAAAGAGGCTGCTAGGCCTGACAGGCGGCTGACTGGAACCAGACTCCACCGGCAGCCCCCAGCCCCGCCAAGCCGCCGGCCTGTACACCTGGGCCTCACCGAAGGATGTTGTTTCGGGATTTGTGGGATGGCGGCAGGTTATGGTTGGTTTCGATGTTGCCTACAGAACACAACACAGGTTTACTGGGAGCAAAAATACTTCATGGAACACAAGAATGCAACTTCCAGCCTAAGCCCCACGGGGCTCCATGCTCAGGGATCTCCATGAATAGCCCCTGAGCAAAGGAACGAACAAGTAAACAAATGAAGAAAGGTTGGCAACCAGCCAGGCAGCCATGCCGTTCCCCGCCCCGGTTCTGGAGCAGGAGAAAGTCACCACTCTTTACTACTAACAGGCTGGCTGGCCAGGCTGGAGCTAGCAAGGTGACCTTGGTGGTGCTACTGCCAGGCCCCGCATCAAGGCGCCACACTCAGGGGCAGGCAGTGGCTGCCTGGAGGAGGCCACGGATTGGCCGGGCTCTGCCCCACGACCCAGGACACCTGGAGGAAGGGAAGCAGGGGCCAGTGGCATCCGTCCAGCCTCCAAGCACAAGGGTGCTCTCGAGCCAGATGAGCCCTGAAATCAGAGCCTCAGGGCCCCACCAGAGTCAGCTCCAAGGGAGGTAGAAGAAATCACGCCTAGGGCCCCATCCTGGCCCCTGGCCCTGGAGCTCACCCTTCAGGGCCACACGGTTCCGGCGGATGGCCATGATAGCATTGCGAATGTCCTCTTCATCGGCATTGGAACTCACGTGCACCTCTTCAAAGTCCACCGGTACACATGCGTGCCTGAGGCAGAGCAGGGTCAGGGAGGCCGGCCCAGGCCTTTCCCGCACCTCCTCCAGGAAGCCTGCCCCAGCTACCTCTTCCCTGTTGCTACCTGCCCTGACCTGGCTCTGATTGAGAGAGGACTGGGCCTACCTTCACCAACTGATGGGAACACACTCAAACTCAACAATGCACACTGCGGCAGGACTGGTGCCACCTTCCCTGAGCCCAGGCCAGCCTGGCGGGATCATAGGCACTGGGACGCAAGTCCTGGGCTTACAGGCCATCCTGCCACGGCCCCACCGAGTGCTTCTGGGCACAATGCCCCCTCTCGGCATAAAGTCCTTAGGGCCCCCTGGCTGGGGACAAGGCAGGGCCCAGGCGCTCCACACCTGAAAACGGACTTCACGTGCAGCATGAGCTCCGGCCCGATGCCATCGCCTGGGATCATGGTCACCGTGTGCCGCCCGCCATACTTAGCTGATGGAGGCTGCAAGAGGCAGAGGGTGAAGGTGGGGACCCCACATGCCCCCACCCTGGCCCCCATGGACTCCAGCCAGTTCCCTTCTTCCCATGAGCACTGACCTCACAGGCCGCCCCATGGCAAGGTACCAACGTGGGGCAGCCCCATCCCAGACAGGGCTGCTCATCCGGGCTTCTGGGTCAGCAGCAGCCCACCTATGCCTGGAATTTAGTCAACCCCGAAGCATCTGAGAGCCCCCCAAACCCAACAGGTAGAGAAGAAGGATACTCACAATCGTTTGTTGCTAGAAGAGGAGGAAAAAGAAGACACAATCAGCCAAGGTTGCAAGAGCATCTCAGGGGAAAGGACATAGGCCATACGCACACATGCACACTCATGGCCACACCGAGACGACACATGCGTGGGTGCGGGCAGGTACTTACTGAGGAGCTGCTCCTCGAGGGGGCCTCATAGGCGCCTAGAACCTGGTAGAGAGACCCAAATGCCAGCAGTTGGTTTGATGTCCAGCCCAGAAAGCCAAGTTGGAAGGAAAAAGGGACTGTCCCCACTGTGGCCAGCCAGGCCCCCTGTCTGTGCAGCACAGCCCACTGCCAGGGGAACAACAATCAGTTCTGAAGCCTCGGCCTCCAGGGCTGGCCCGCTGGAACACCCGGAAAGCGGAAGTTGCTCCAGCTTCCTGCTTCCTTCAGCTCTTCGGTCAATTTCTTCTTTTTTTTTTTTTTTTTTTTTTTTTTTTGAGATGGAGTCTTGCTCTGTGGCATAGGCTGGAGTACAACGGTGAGGTCTTGGGGTTCACCACAACCTCTGCCTCCTGGGTTGAAGTGATTCTCCTGCCTCAGCCTCCCGAATAGCTGGGATTACAAGCATGAACCACCACACTCGGTTAATTTTGTATTTTAGTAGACACAGGGTTTCTCCATGTTGGTCAGGCTGGTCTTGAACTCCTGACCTCAGGTGATCTGCCTGCCTCAGCCTCCCAAAGTGCTGGGATTACAGGCATGAGCCATCATACCCGGCCGTTCTTCAATCAATTTCTTAAAACGTGCCTCTGGCCTCCCTCCTTTTTTTGTTGGTTCTGATTATTTTTTTGGCCAGTTAGTCCTGCTCAGTGATGTTTGTAATATGCAAAAATGGGCAAACTAAACCTGGGCCAGCAGGGAAGTCCTCACCACAGATCCAAGACAACAATCATACCATCACTTCCCTCATCACTTTTCCTTATTACAAAAGGGGTATGTGGTTGCCACAGAAAGAGCAGAACAAGGAGATAAGAAGGTAGCACCCAGCCTCCGGCCTCCCTGAGACAAGCACTATCGGGCTCCTGGGGAATGGCCCTTCAGAGTTAGAAACAGAAAACAAACATGTAGGGACATCCAGCCATTTCTGGAAGGTTGATAACAGACACCCAATTCTAGGGAGGCCTTCGGAAAGGACCACTGGATGCCAAATGTCCCCAACCCCCTGCCTAGAAGCCTGACAGCTTCAGAGCCAAAGCTGCCTGAGCCAAATGTGCCAGGTGCCAAGTGACCTGCTGTCCTGGAAGAAGCCCAGGCCCCAGGTCCCACTGCAGGAGAAGCTTCCCTCCCCACTGTGCCCCACCTAGGAACACACCTGAGGTCTTCCCTGTGACTTGCAGAGGCCCTTCCACTTGACCACCAGCCAGCAGCACGGGCACAGTTGAGACTTCTGTCTTCTCTCTAGCACTTATCAACATCTGGAGTCATCTTATTTGTGGGCTCTTATAAGCACACAGAAGGCAGCTTCCATGGACCTCCATAAAAGCTTTCCCTGATGTCCTAAGGCCCTACCCACCCCTTTCCCTAGGTTATCACTGGATTGCTTCCTCCTTAACCCCTGAGCCCAAGAGGAAGGGTCGAGTCAGTCTGGTCCAATACTGTCACCCCAGGACCCAGCACAGTGGCCCAGAGTTGGGACATAAGGAACATTTCCTGAGTTAACAAGCACATCAGAAAATGAAGAAAGAAATGGAGAGTGGGGAGACGTCACTCCAAATCCACCATCCACTCCTCTTGAGATGGCTTCATGGCCTCATTTGAAATTCACAAAACAGAGACACCTACTTTCCACGACTGTTGGAAAGATTAGGCGACAGGAAGTGTGTGAGCTGCTCACAATAGCTAGTGCTACAGTATGCCTGCCCCTTCACCCCACTGGCCCCTCAGGTCAGAGTTCAAGGCTGGTGTCCCTGGAGGGTCACAGGATGGACCCCTGCAGCTCCTAGCTGTAGTTCCTCCTGAGCTTGAGCCGTGGCAGTGAGCCAGCCTCCTGAGGGCATGGACCTCCCGCACAGATGGCAACATCACCGCCAAGGCTGAACCTCTCCCGCACCTGGTCCCTGCGCTAGGTATTCTTTCGGGCTTTGGCAAAAGACCCAGAGAGTGCTCCAGATAGACTTCTCCTGCCCTGACTGGACAGATGCAGGCACCTTCCTTCAGGAGGTCGCAAAGGCTCTGCCTTGTGCTCTGGCTTCCCTGTGAAGCCACCAAAGGAACCAGGTGAGGCAGGATTAATACACACACACCTCCAGCTCTCCCATCACCCTTTCGGAGTTCCACGGAAAGAAAGGGCGGCCACAACCCACATCTTATGCTTGCTGACGTTTCTCTCTCTGGCACATTTCTATTGGACCACATGCCAATGGTGGCTGTGTGTTTTCCCAAGGCGTCTGAATCACTGGGATCTAAGACCTGGGGTTTCTCTCTCAGGGTTCTCATGCCCAGGATAGTCAGTCTCAAGGCAAGGCACTGACCAGATACCGACCATTCACTGTCCCCCACTCTCACCCCAACGCACACACAGACACAGGGGAGGTCAGGGAGGAGGCTTATGTCTTCACCGAAAGCCTACAGGCACCTAGCTGCTGGAGCAACCAGAGCCTCTGGAAAGCCACTATATATGGCCATCCTTTCAGCAGCAAGGTGGGAGAAATCAGCAACGTCAAAAGAATTTCATTAGGCATAAGCAGTCTCCCCCAGAGGTCAGAGGGAGAAAACACAGCAAGTAGAGGTGTCCCTGGGGAGTGGCAGCAAAGTCACCGAGTTCTGGTAGGTCAGAGTTGACAGGATCCTTTGAGAATGTGAAATTTCCTTCCCTCTGGGTCCCAAAAAGGAAACTGGAACCCAAAGAGAAGAGGAACTGGCGTAAGGCCACGCAGTGGGTCAGTGGAGGAGTATGGCTTAGAGGTCAAACTTCTTACTCATCATGGCCAGTGCTGGATAGCAGCTGCTTCAGATGGTTTGCAGCCCAGCTAGGACCTAAATCAACCTCATCTTAAATATGCGTAAGGAAAGAGGACTTGGACCCGAATACGTAAGACAGCAGACGGAGAAGAGCAGAAGCAAAACCCCCGCAGCCTCAGAAACCCTAGTTCCCTTCCATTCCAGGCGTCTCGGGGGAAAGGCATCTGGGGCTCTAAGACTGTGGGAGAATGGGCGATGACTGGCAAAGTCCAATTCTTTTGCCACCGTGACAGGTGGCAAAGCGGTCCGCGAGAGGGGAACCCGGGGAGAGACAGTCCCACAACCGGATTTCCGAAGCGGTGTGAGAAGGGCGGGCCGGAATATGTGACCGCCTCAGAAGGACTCTTTGAAATACACTAAGGAGGTGACACCCGGCCGCTACGGCCCACTCTCCTCCGCCTGTACGGAGCCCCCCGCCAGCGAGGCGGACACGCTGGGGGAGCCGGCCCAGGGCCAACGTCGGCCAATCCCCTCAGTGACAGCAGAGGCGGCCAATCAACCCCGGAGCATAGCCCTCTCCCCGCCCCTGTTGGGGCCCACAGCCAATCGGACTCCAGCCTGTTTCGGGAACGGCTACCCCACCGCTCCCTCGCGAGCGCTGCGCTGTCCTTTGGCCCTTTCCCTGCTCACCTCCCAGGGACGGCAGAAAAGGGCTGGCCTGAGCACTGCCTTCGCAGCGCCGCTGGCGGCCGTCGCTACCTTCAGCGCCATGACGGAAAGTGAGAAACCCCGGACGTCCCGACACGCAGACGCCGTTCTCGCGAGAATTCGACGGTGTGCAAAGTCTGAGGGCAGGCGCGGGCCCCGTACTGCGCACGCGCGCGACCGCACTGATTCTCACGCCACCTTGCGGCGCCTAGAGCGCCGCTGCCGCCATGTTGTTGGGGTTGGGCTCGTGACCAGATGGGCCCCTGGCTCGGGGAGGGGCCACGTCAGTGCTGCCAGCGACGTCACAATGCCGGCCCGGCCCTTCGATGCATGATTGGCTGCCGCTGCCACTTACGCTCGCGCTTCCGTGTCTGCCCCTCGGGTTCATGGGAGCTCTTTCTCTTTTCCTCTAGTCAGAGAAGAGGTGATGGCGGCGACGGCATTTTTCGGCGCCCTGGCGCTGCTTCTGCTGTCCGGCCTCTCCCACTGCTCAGGTAGCAGCCCGGCAGGGTCTTGTTTGTGGCGAGCCTCTGACCCACGGCAGGTGGTGTTGAGGGGAGGAGGGATACGGGGTCTGACCTTTCGGTATCCGTCGCTGCGGGCCGGGCCTTCCTCCGAGAGGCAGGCTGCCTCGGGCCCTGGGGACCAAAGCACCTCACGCACGTTTACGGGCATCCAAGCTTTTCCTTGTCTGCTCAGACGAAGAGGAGTCCCGGAGCCTCCGCAGTGCGCCCGGCCCCCAGCTTCGGCACATGTCTCCGCTCCCGCTCCCTCTCCCTGCGGGTTCGGACAGGAGCAAAGCCTGTAGTGCTGAGCGGATCGCGGCCAAAAACGGGGCTGGAGGACCCACATAAGCCAGGAAGAGAGCTCAGTGAGGAGAGGGAGGAAGAGTGGGGCGAGTTAGATGGGGAGCCGAAGGGGTGCGCAGGGTCTTGAGTGCCAGGCCGAAGACCTGTGCTTCTGGAACCAGAGCCTGTTCCGTTTTCTTCCTCAGGAAACGCTGGGGCTAGTCTTGACCTTCTGTCAAATGGCCAGCGGCAGAGACCCTTTCCCTCATCTACCTGCCTGCAGCCTCTACCCGTGATGTACTCATCCAGGCTATTTGTGGCTCTGAATTGAAGCTGGCCTAGCCCCCAGGCCTCTGTGTCATAGGTCCAAGTGTTAGCATGCATTGTCCAGTGAATCCAGCCCCCACCTGCCCCCAGCACACCTTCAGAAAGCCGCCTTCATAGTAATCCCACCTCTCTTGCCACTGCATTTCTTACTGAGCACTTGGTTCTCTCTCTCATCTCACCTGGAAGGGGCAGGAGAATCCCGTGGGTCCCAAGCTGAGCCAAGCTGTGAGGCAGGGCCGGCCCAGCCTTCTACCCTCAGCCTGGCACACTTGAGGTGGCCTTCCCCAGGTATCTCTCCCTCTTCGCCGCAGCCGAGGCCTGCATGGAGCCCCAGATCACCCCTTCCTACTACACCACTTCAGACGCCGTCATTTCCACCGAGACTGTCTTCATCGTGGAGATCTCCCTGACGTGCAAGAACAGGGTCCAGGTGAGACAGTGGGGGTTCAGCCAGGAGGACAGGTTGGGGTGTTCCTCACCGGCAGTTGACACGGGGACCCGTGTCGACAGAGGAGGAATAAGGATTCCAACTCTTGGGGTGCTGTAGAGATCAGGAGACAGCGATGCAAGGTCACCCTCCGCACCTGCTTTGTCTGTGGTGCCTACACGACGTAACACTGGGCTCACACCCCGCTGTTTCCTGAAAGTGTCTGCACCCGGAAAAAGGGCCGGGGTCTACCCGCCCCGGTTGCCATTGGCCAGTTTCTCTGTGTGGGTGTTTTGTTTGGTTTTTATTTTTTCTTTGTTTTTTTCTGAGACAGAGTCTCACTCTGTTGCCCAGGCTGGAGTGCAGTGGCGCCATCTTGGCTCACTGCAGCCTCTGCCTTCCGGATTCAAGCGATTCTCCCCTCAGCTCCCAAGTAGCTTGGGTTATAGGCGCTCATCACCAAGCCCAGCTAATTTTTGTATTTTTTGGTAGAGATGGGTTTTCGAGGGTTGTAACTTCAAGATTGAGGAGCCTTGGCCTTGGCCTCTGACCTGTGTTCCCATAAGTCCAAAGAAGAAATTGGACCTTTTTTGGGTACAGACCTCTTAGAGTTAAACACCCCTTGGCCAGCCCACTAGGCACCCCTGACCCCAGGACCTCCCTTGCAGACTCAGGGAAATCGCTTGGACATTTTTATCATCCTACCCCTGCTCACAGTCAACAGGGTTCCTAATGGTTCCACTTAGGCCAGCCCATGGGGGGCCCTGTGCCCCATAGGGGAAGGCTGATGCAGAGGGCCAGTCACGGGATTGGTGAGTGTTCCCTGGTACCTCCTGCCAGGGACCTGCAGGCCATGTGAGCAGTCCACAGGGCTCCTCTGCCCACACACCCGGAGAGGGCAGAAGGTGACTCTGCCTTTGTCCCCTCACCCAGAACATGGCTCTCTATGCTGACGTCAGTGGAAAACAATTTCCTGTCACCCGGGGCCAGGACGTGGGACGTTATCAGGTGAGGGGCCAAGGGTGCCCTTGCTGGTGTTGTTCCCTGCTCCTGGGTGTAACATGAAGCCCCGGGGGTGGCTGGTCAAGTAGGGCCAGGGGCCATGGGTTCGGGCTGCTGGAGAGCTGCCGTGTCGGCACTGGGAGGCAGGGCTCCCCTCCGTGTCCACTCTGCCCATGCCCTGCACAACACACCCAACCCAGGTGTCCTGGAGCTTGGACCACAAGAGCGCCCATGCAGGTACCTATGAAGTCAGATTCTTTGACGAGGAGTCCTACAGCCTCCTCAGGAAGGTGAGGATGCCTGCAATACACTGTACTCTCCTGTCCCTGGGGAGCAGGATGGGCTGGGTGAGGAGGTGTTGGCAGCAATTCCGAGCCAGGTGGCCCTCCTGTGCTCCTGTCCTTTCTCTTCCTCAGTGTCTCTCACCCATTTCTCTCCTTTCCTTTTCCGGGGCTCGGACTGGTGTTCCTGCCTGTCTTTCCTCTCCCCACCCCACCCTGGCTGCACGCTGGGCAGCCCTGAGCACAGCGCCTCCCTTGCAGGCTCAGAGGAATAACGAGGACATTTCCATCATCTCGCCCCTATTCACAGTCAGTGTGGACCATCGGGTAAGTGACCTGCTCCCCCCTCCTTGTGGGGAGCATTGGGCTGAGTGAACGTTACCCTGGTCTGCTTGCCCATCCCCCTCTGAGCTGAGCTCCTTTCTTTCAGGGCACCTGGAATGGGCCCTGGGTGTCCACTGAGGTGCTGGCTGCAGCGATCGGCCTGGTGATCTACTACCTGGCCTTCAGCGCGAAGACCCACATCCAGGCCTGAGGGCAGCTCCCCAGCCCTACCCTTGGGTCCTTCAATAAACATCACAGGAACCTGGGGCTGCTAGCTTGTGTTGTTGTGCCTTCCCCCCACTGGGAGAGCTGAGGGCTGGTGTCCCCTTGTCTGCCTGGTTAGTGGAAGCAGCAGGCAGGAAAGGGGCGGGCTTTGGTCTGGAACTCCCCTCCCTCCTCCCAATGAAGTCTCCTGTCTGGTCCCCACAGAGCCCTGTGTCCACCTTTCCTGCATCTCTCTCCTGGTTCAGGGGTAAGGGCAGCAGGCTCCTGTGTTGGGAGCTCCAGGCCTGATCTGCACACTGAGGGCTTTCCCTGCACTGCTTTCAGGCATGCCAAGCACCCCCACCCTGCCCATGCAGCATGCAGCTGTCCAGGCCCGGCTCCTCCACGCTCCACGAACTGACCACACCACCTTGCTTCCAGTGTGCTTGGCCTTCATGTGATGTTGAGAAAACACACACCCATGGCCAGGCGTGGTGGCGCACACCTGTAATCCCCACGCTTTGGGAGGCTGAGGTGGAAGGATTACCTGACGTCAGGAGTCTGAGACCAACCTGGGCAACATGGCGAGACCATGTCTCTACAAAAAAAAAGTCAGCTGGGCGTGGTGGCATGCGCCTATAGTCGACCTGGAGAGGTCAAGGATGCAACCTGGGTGACAGAGTGAGACCTTGTCTCAACAAAAAAACACCGACACCTGTGAAGAGCACACCACTTCCTCCTAGAGACCTCTCTCCCAAGATCACCCATGCCTTCAGGACGCCAGGCAGGCATCGCGGCTGTTCCACCTGCAGCTCACCCTGCAGCGCTGTCTCCTGTCAGCCTGTTTGCAGCTTGGCACATGCTGGCTCCTGGCCAGCTAATGGCATTCCTTAGGGGCACTGAGGGCCCATGAGGCAGGGAGGTTCCTGGGGTCCAAAAGAACTGGGTGCAAATTGCAGGTGAGCCCTTCCCAGCCATGGGAACCAAGTCGGTTTTCTCAGCTGCTAGGCAGTACCTGTGCCTACTTGAAGGTGTCAGGCAGTCCGTTGGGACCAGCCAACAAAGCCCTAACATCTGGGTGCTAGCTCACCCATTGGCTGTTACTGGAGAGAAATGGAACCCTCCAGAGAGGCTGCTTTTTTTTTTCTTTTTCTTTCTTTTTTTTTTTTTTTTTTAGATGGAGTTTCACTCATTCCCCAGACTGGAGTGCAATGGCATGATCTTGGCTCACTGCAACCTCCACCTCCTGGGTTCAAGCGATTCTCCTGCCTCAGCCTCCCGAGTAGCTGGAGTTACGGGTGCCCGCCACCATGCCCAGCTAATTTTTTATATTTTTAGTAGAGATAGGGGGTTTCACCATGTTGGCCAGGCTGGTCTCGAACTCCTAACCTCAGGTGATCCACCCTCCTCGGCCTCCCAAAGTGCTGGGCTTACCAGGATAAGCCACCACACCTTGCCAAGACCGCTCTTGAAAAGAAGGGAAGGCCCAAAAGCTGTCTGGGAGATAAGGGCTCCCCAGAGACAGTGGCACTGTGAGGGGCCAGGGGTGTCAGGAGTGGGTGACGGCTGCTCTGCCAGAGTCTTGGAAGGAGGTCATCTATACTAACAGAGAGCCCTCTTCCCACCCCCAGGCCTTGGGGAGGGGGGTTAAGTTGGGTGGGGCTTGCTGCTAGGAATGTGGAGGCTCCTAAGAAGAACTGGGCACCTACCCCAGAACAGTGCACAGGAGCGAATGGAGTGTGCAGATTCGAGAGGAGCCCTGCAGCTGGAGCAAGAGCTACTCCCCCTGGCTGCTGAAGGAGCAGCTCGTGTCTTGCCAACAGCCTGTGCAGGGCGGCCGGCTGGGGCAGGCCAGGTGTGGCAGGCGCCCAGGCAAGTGGCAGGCACCCAGTTGCTCTTTTTGGTTCTGGGTCTGCCACAAAGCCTGATGGCAGTGGGACCCGAACGCAAAGTTGCCATTCCAGGGCATCCGTAGCCAAGCGCTGCCAGTTTTCCTGGCGCCACCTCTCCCCGAACCAGCCAAGGGACTCCAGGCTCCAGGCCCATCTAGGCCCACATCTCAGGAGTACTGGAGGGCACCCCACCAGAGGAGGAAGTGGGTGCCTTTAGGGCCATCCAAGTGAGCACCCCCAGCAGCTAGAGGGAGGCCAAGGGTACAGTTTGACCTGCATCTCCAATCACCTCCAGCCAGTACTCTGTGGGCAGGGCTGGGCCCTTGGAGCCTCCTTCCCCCAAGGGACAGTTAGGGGGCTGGTCAAGGGTTGTGTGTGCCAAGCCCTCAGCGGGTGAAGTCCTGAGGGGTGGGGGAAGCCATTATCTCCAGCCCCAGCCCTCTGCCCCCACTTCCTGCCACCCAGCCAGCAAGGCCCTTCCTCTTTTCCCTACTGGTGGAGTGTGATATACTAGGCCTTCCCTCCCAGGGCTGCTGTGTGGCAGCCCACATCCTTGTGCCCCAGCCTTCCCTGCAGCAGGACTCCAGGCTTCTGGGAACAGGCACTGGAACTTTTCCCTCACAACCTTCTTAGCATCCAATCTGTCACTGACTTGCTGCCCAGAACTTAGAGAAGTTTAAAAAAAATTTTTTGAGACAGGGACTCGCTCTGTTGCCCAGGCTGGAGTGTAGTGGCTCAATCTTGACTCTGCGACCTCCACCTCCCAGGTTCAAACGTTTCTCCTGCCTTAGCCTCCCAAGTAGCTGGAATTACGGGTGCATGCCACCACGCCCAGCTAATTTTTGTATTTTGACTAGAGACAGGGTTTCTCCATATTGGCCAGGCTGGTCTCAAACTCCTGACCTCATGTGATCCACCCGCCTCAGCCTCCCAAAGTGCTGGGATTACAGGCATGAGCCACTGTGCCTGGCCTATATTCTTTCTAGAGAATTGTAATGCCTCCTCACCCAATTCCACTCCTTCAAGGCAGCACTGCCCACTCCAGGGAGCACCACTCCCACGGCAGGCTGTGCCTGTGTTGTCTGTGGAGTTCTCTTTGAGGCCCTGGCCCCACACAGCACTGAGCATGGCTCCTGGCACTTGACAGAGCCCAAAGATTTGCTGACAGCTCCCAGGATGGAAGGGCCCTGGCAACCACATAGGCATTCATCTGTCTTGCTAGGCACAATGGGATCACCAGAGCGAATGGCATCAGGCCCTGCTGGGCAGGGTAGAGGTGAAACCCACTTCTCTGTGGCATGTGCCAGCAGCGGGCCTCACCTAAGGTTTGGTCCATGGAGATGACCATGGCCCTTGCCTGGAGGCTAGTCCAAAGTCAGGCTTCTGCCATCCTTCTACATCTGGTCACCACCCTGTCACTGTGATACCTCTGAATGACTCAGGTGACTGAGACTGATCTCTCCTCCCAGAGTGCCACATAATCGCCCATGGGAGGTCGCAGTCACTGTCCCTGACATCCGAGACACACGGAGAGCTACAGCATGGCTTTCAGTTGACCCTAGCCCTGCCCCCTCTTCCTTCTCCCACCCCAAACTGACAAGTCTTCCTCCAGCCCAATAAGAATGCACACAGGGAGGCCAGGATTCAACCGAGTACAAAGGCAGCTTGCTTTATTCTCGAGATGCAGGGGGAAAGGGGTGGTGCAGCCTGTCTGCCAAACCCTACAGACAGCCCAGGTCACATGTGCAAAACCTGAGGAGGTTGGGGCCTCTCCTTCTCAGTAAGCCCACCGCCTCTCACTGGGGTCCAGGTTGCGTATCACCACCAAATTGTCTCCAGGCCGCACGGCCCCAGGTCTTCCACTGCTATGCCATCCAAGCACCCTCCTCAGTTCACTCAGGAGAGAAGCCCCTGCTCCAGATGGTGTGGGGTGCAGTATGGGCACAGTGACTTCTTGGTGGACACCTTGCAGGAACCCTCTGTCCCTGCAGTCTTGCTCTCAGTCACTGGGGAAAAAGAGGTGACCCCCAGCGGCTCCCCATTCCCACACCTCAGAGTGGAAGCCACCAGAACAGCTGCTTCCCATTCCTCCCACCTTTCCCTCCCCTTCCCTCCCATCCCCAGCCCTCCCTCCCACTCTTCCTCCCCCACTCCCTTCCCAGCCATCAGTGGAGGGGGTAGATTCACCTCTGCCAGGCTGCCTGAAGGAGCTGCTGCAAGCCCCCAGGGCAGGTCCACAAAACAAAAAACAACTATTGGCAAGCACAGAAAGGGAGAAAAACCACAAAAATCAGGGGTGCCTTTGTCTACAAATAACTGCGTGCACAGCAGTGGGGAGAGGCCACGCTCAGCAGTGAAGCTGACACCCTCTTGTGCTCCTTTCAGCTCAGCTTCTCTGTCTGCAAGTCCACGGGTCTCAAGAGAGCATTGGGTGTGTGTGTGCGTGCACGCGAAAGCACACGCAAGAGCGTGGGGGATGGGGAATGCACACGCACAGCTGAAGGGGTGCCCATTACAGGTATTCCCCCCAATGCTGACCACCGGCGTGGTGACTACTTGGGGAGAAGGAAGAAAAGCGTCCCTTCTCCTCAGGACCTTCTCTCTGCTAACAAAACCCTGTGGGCACACACACACGGGGAGGTGTGTGTGCGCACTCGGCAAGCGCGTGTGTACACACAGACACACACACACACTAGCTCTATGGGAGAGTGAGGGCTGGGGCCCCAGGGGGCTCCCTGGGCCTGGGCCGTGCACCCACCCGGGCGGCTCACACGGTGGTGACCGAGAGCAGAGGGTTGTAGACCCGCTTGCCATCGGCCGAGCGCGCACCATGGGCCAGCATCTCCTGGATGGTGATCCAGTTGTCCAGGATCTTCTTGTTCCGCTTCTTCATGGTCTTGCGGTGGCTCAGGGCGATGATGTTGAGCTCGGGCTTGCTGTCGCCGTTGTGCTGCTCCCGCAGGCATTCCAGCCGGCTCTGCATCATGAACTCGCGCCGCTTCCGCTGCTCGCGGGCCCGGATCAGATGCTGCTTCCGCTCCTCCTTGCTCCAGTAGCGGCCCATCTTCATCTCGCTCACCGCGTCGTCGTCGGTGGTCATACCGCTGCGCTCCTCCCGGATCTTCAGGGCCCGGGCTTTCAATAGCCGATCTCGCACAGGCCGCTTGGCCACGTAGCGGGTCCCGTCGCTGCGCACCTTCACCTTCCACTCCATGCGCGGCGCTTCGGTGGCGGCGGCCACCCCCCCACCCACCCGAGGGCCACCGGCCAAGCTCAGGGGGCCATGGCCCAGCTCCTCCAGACCTCGCGTGGGCGCCAGCTGCATGCAGCTGTGGTAGTGCTCGCCCTCCTGGCCCTGGCCGCGGTGGCGCCGCGAGAGGTAAGGGCTGCCTTCGGGACCCATGCGCTCCAGGGTCAACCCCGTCTTGGGATTGCGGCGGCCGCGCTCTTCCACGTGCTGCCTCCGGCCGGCCTCAGCATCCCGGGAGAGGGACCGGAACTTGGCGGGGCTCCCCTGTGGAGGAGCTGCCTTGGCAGGAGTGGCAACAGGGGGGCCGGGAGGGGTCCGGTTCAAGTTGGAGTTGCCAGCAGCGGCCCGCCGCAGGGGGCTCTCGGGCAGGGGCTCCACGAGCAGCGGGGTGCTGCGGCAGCTCTCTCCAGTGTTGTAGGCACTGGTACTGTCCTTGTCCGACTTCTCAGGCAGCTCGGAGATGTCGGACAGCTCGTGCTTCTTGGGCTCGCTGGCCGCCAGGTCGTAGAGGCTCTCCTCCTCCAGCAGCCAGGCCTTCATGCAGCGCTCGCGCAGCTGCTGCATCTTCTGCGCCCGAAGGATGTTGCGACACTTGAATTCCAGGTGCCTTAGCTCTTCCTCTAGCACGGCCATCTCGTGGCCCAGGCTCTCGTTGCGGTTGACGTCCAGGGCACTATTGCCTGCGGAAGCCCGGGGGAAGAGGAGGCCCAGCTGGTTGCCGTTCTCCAGGTGGCACTTGATCTCCAGGAGCTCGCGGTAGCGCTCGTACTCCTCATCCGTGAGGCCTGGAACATCGCTCCCTGCCAGCCCCGCCCCCTCAGCCAGCAGAGAGTCCATGCTGAAATGGAAGTCCCGGCTCTGCAGGGCGTCCCCTTGCAGGCCGAACTTGCGCAGGCTCCCCGGGGTGTTGGTGGAGCTCGGGGGCTCGTCCCCCAGCAGGTCGTGCTCAGAGCTCTCTTCGTTCCGGGTGCTCTCGTCTGTTCGGCCCACCCCGCTGTCCAGCTCCTGGCTGTTGCTCAGGCCTGGGCCTGCATCGGGAGCCCCCTTCTGCTCTTCGTTTCCGAGCTAGAGCAGAAAGGTTAAGTACCACTCAGTTAGGTCGCAGGGACAGGACTGCCACAGGAGGATCTGAAAGGGCTTCAGGCCTGGTTCATTTCCCCAACAAGCTTTGGGAGACCCTGCATAGCCGCAGTGCCCTCTGCCCGGTTCTCTCCTTCCCTCCCCACCAGCGCCCTTCCCCTTCCTCACCTGATGGGCAGGGGGTGACTTCAGCTTACGAGCACGCAGCTCCCCCTCATTCTCAGAGCCAAAGTCATCCAGGAAGTCATCCCGATCGCTGTCTTTCCACCGTTTCGCCAGCTGCAGAGACAGGCCCTGCTGTCCCCACAGCTTCAAGGACCTCCCCAGATACTCCTCTGGTCTGATCTGGGCCCCAGACTTGGCCTCTTTGTTTCAGTGAAGTTCAACAACCTGGGGGGTGGGGTCCCAGCCCACTCAGCCTTCAGAGGCCAGGAGGGGAAACAGGCCCTGGAGACCCCTGCCCACCTGCCCTCCATCAACTCTGGGTTGTTGGCACGTCTGTGCCCTAGCCACGGTCAGCAGCTTCCAAGACAGAAAGCCTGATGTCAGGGCCCCTGGATCGCCCTGCCAGGTGCACACACCTGGCTCTCAGGTCGAGCCACCAGCAGGGAGATGTTGGTGTTCTCTTCCTGGCTGAGGATAGCTACCGCCTCTTCCCGGTTCTGGACGTCCACGCCGTTAATCTGAGGCAGGCCAAGGGAGAATCAACAAGGATGCTAGGGCTAGCCCTGGGGTGGGCCCTGGGGGGGTGCAGGGAGCCCAAGCACTCTGGGCTGGGCTGGACTGGGCTGGACTGGGGCTTGAGCTCTGGGAGGATGTAATTGAGTGGAAGGTGCCAGGGATCAGACAGCGTGGCCCTTTCAGGAGCAAATGTGTGCTCTCAGGGAGAGGGACCAGGAAGTGTCAGAGCAGCATGGGCCCTGGATGCCAGCGGATCCCATGGGCACACAGGAGCCACTGGGGTGAGTGGGCAGGAGAGAGATGAGACTCAGCCCACGTTTGGGACATGGCAGCTGCCTGGCCT
The DNA here is from genome assembly GCF_049354715.1 of Callithrix jacchus. Classification (NCBI taxonomy): domain Eukaryota; kingdom Metazoa; phylum Chordata; class Mammalia; order Primates; family Cebidae; genus Callithrix; species Callithrix jacchus. The sequence continues at coordinate 149,723,556 of NC_133524.1, forward strand.
CTCTGGCTTGGGTCTTAGAGGGAGAGAGCTAGGGACGTGCTAAAGAGAGGGGGCTGTGCCGCTGGGCACAGCAGGGCCTCAGGCCAGGCCTACATACAGCCTGTGAGCGCTCACCTGGATGATGCGGTCTCCCTCACGGATCCGGCCATCTTTGGCTGCAATGCCATTGGGATTTACCTGCAGGACACATGCATCTTGGGGGCTTGGCGCCTAACATGCCCTTTCAGTAGAAGAGGGCAAGCTCACAGTCAGGGGCCCCCACAACAAGCTGAAGGCTCTCTGGCTCCCCCTCCAGCTCTGAGCCCCAGGAAGCAGGGGCAGAGGCCATGGACTAGTCACCTCTCCTCGCCCCTGCCCCTCGCACTGCGGGGCTCTTCTGCACAGAAGCCTGTACTTTTGGTCAGCCCTGAGCATCGGTGGGCAGTAGGACACCGTCTGTCTGGAAGGTGGCTCTAGTAGGGAGGGCAGCGAGGGGCCATCGCCTCCCGGGGTTACACAGACATCTGCCCAAGACGGATTCGGAAGAAGGCTAGAAGGCAACCATGATGCTTGTTCTCAGGCCTGTCTGCTGTCTCACCGGAGCACAGGCCTCTTTCTGCAGATGACAGCCCCACTGCACAGTGGCTGAAGCTGTTGACTGTCCTGGCCTCGCCAAGCAGCAGCCTAGGTTTGATGCCCTGTCCCTGGTAGCTGGGACCTAATGGTAAGCCTCTGAGCCATGGGCAGGCCACGTGGAGAGGCCTCATGGCTGGGGCACACCCGTCTGCATACCTCTCCGACGTAAATGCCCAGGTCCTCCTCGTCGTCCGTGCGGTAGCAAACCATCAAGCCCAACTTGTCGCGGTGGCTGCTTTTATACAGCTCCACCTCCTGCCACAAGGGGTCCGGGAGGAAGCAGAGGCAGAAAGCCCCGGAAACGTGTGAGCAAGGGAACAGACGGCATAGCCCAGCCCCTCAGCCCGCAGCCCCTTAGCTTCCTCTGGAGCCCCTGAGCTTTGACGGTCTCTCTTACCATCCCATGTGGCGCATGTGCTCAGTGGTCTCCCTACCAGGAAATACGCGAGGCACGCACAGAGGCACAGGAGACAGAAGACAGACATGCATGGGACATGGACTCACCGACACAGACGCAACACGCAACCTCACCCGCACCCTCCCTGACTCAGCTGGACAAGTGCCGGGAGGGCCACGGGGCCGGGCCTGGGCAGGAAGGTGCACAGGCGTCGGTGCGGCTCCCGCGGTTGGCTGCGGGCCCTGGCCTGGCCACCTGGCTCACCTCATACTCCAGCTCGTCCAAGCGGTCTGCCTCCTGCGGGCCGCCCTCCATAAACTCCGCCGGGTCATAATACTCATGGCTGATGGGGGGGCTGCCCAGGAGAAGGTGGGGGTCAGATTGGCCAGCTGTTCTCTCACGCCTCAGCCCCAGCTCCCAGGCAGGCCAATCCCAGCGTGCCTGGCATGGAGACCTGCTCTGCACATACTCTCAAGGGTGGCTGGCCTGGCTGCCTCCTGCAGAGCCCCACTCTGGGCGACATGCAGCCATGCAAAGACCAGGGACGCTTCTTGCACCAGAGTGTGTGGCATCCACACAGAGGACCTGGGTACATCTAGCTCTCCCGCCCCCAAGACCAGACTCTTCCAACCATGCCAGCTGGCAGGGACGACTTTGCCAAGTTCCAGGCGCCCACCCGCCCACCCAGCACTGGCCCCACTCATGCAATGCCCCCAGGAGTTATCCAGGCCCTGGAGGACTTCTGCAGAGCAGAGGGGGCCCACCCTACCTCCAGGGGCTACCCTCTTAGCCCCAGTGCTGAGGTTGGCTGTTCACGGCCCTGTGCCTACCTCCCTGCAGCCCGGGCTAAGATTAGCAGAATGGGGCTCACGCCGTCATGAGCCACCAGGCCTGGATGAAAGGCCTTTCTTCCAGTCAGGCCAAAGAAAGAAGCCGAAGAGATGGAGGAAATTCAGAGCAGGTAGAGGAATGAGACAGACAAGGGATGCAAGAAGATTCAAGGAGTGATGCTTGTGAGGCAGCAGAGGAGAGAGGATGGAGGAGGAGGAGCTGAGGCCCTCAACCCTGGCACTTCCAGCAGCGACGTCCCGGACAGGACGGTCCTCCCTTGGCCCTGGGGGTAGATACAACGGGGCACCTGCTGGAGCCCAGCCCAAGGCTAGAGGCCTGGAGGTTTTGGAGCCCTTGGGTACCACAATCCACTCTGGAGGCCAAGGGGCCTGCTTCGTGCCCGAGAGGGTGGTGTGCAGACAGCCACCCCAGGTGGCCTGCCCTCTCTGGAGGCAGGGCCCGGGGCCCTCCTGAGGGCAACTCACAGCTCAGAGAGGACGTACGGCTCCAGGATGACCATAGGCGGGGTGGGTGGACGCAGCTTGCCCAGCGCCATGATATGTTCGAAGGTGATGTCGGTCTGAGTGCCACTGTCCACCAGCTGCAGGTCGTGACAGGAGCTGTCCCCCCGGAGGCGGGGGCTGCGTCTCAGCACCTGGATCACCAGGGGCTCCTTGGAGGAGCGCAGGGCCTGCAGAGTTTGCTCCTGAGACAGCTTGGAGAGCTCCTTCCCGTTCACCTGCGGCAGAGACACGCCTCCGTAAGAACCCTCAAGGGCCCGCTCCTCCCCTCTGAGGTCAAGGCAGAGGCCCTAGCTGGCAGGACCTTGGCTGACAACCAGCACAATCTGCAGCCCTGGCTACCTTCATCCACTGAGGGCCGGCTGGGGGTCACCAAGTCACACCCAGACCTTGGGGTTCGGCCTCTGTGCACTGGGTCTGCAGGCTGTGATCTCGCCCTAGAACGTCCTCCAGTCTCTGCTTGAGCTCTCCTGGCCTCTCCCCATCCGGACCCACTTCTTCCTAGGGCAGCACTGGGGCCAGAGCTAGCATAGAGATCTCACTGAGTTCCTTGGCAACAGGTGAACTTGGCTCTTCAGATGAGCTGAGTCTGTCAACAAATGTCTGCTCACTAGGGAGGGCCAGGGTCAGGTTGGGGGGACAAGTACGAAGATGCCTAAAGGTATGGTCTTGTGTCCTCATAGTGGCAACTAACTTGCCCAAGAGAAAAGGCCTTGACGTACAAAGTGGCCTAAAAGAGGTGGCAAGAAAGTGGTCCTTATAAAGCCACCACTGTTTTTTGGGCACGTGCCATGTGCTAGGTTACGGGCGAAAGCCCTGATGTGGGTCCCCACAAAATCCTAACCCCCAACAACCTTGAGATGCCATTATTGCAGATGAGGAAACCACATCAGCTAGCTCAGCAAGGTGGCTGGACTGAGTCAAGGTCATGAGCCAGGACAGGCTGCCCGCTGGCCAGAAGGAAGGGTCGGGAAGAGGAGGCCATCGAGGGTCAGGGCCCAAGGTGGAAGTGGGACCTGAGCAGCTCTGCGAGATGCTTTGCGGGGGCTGAAGGAAGGAGGATGGAGAGGAGCAGAAGGAAGCCCATTACCCACAGCACAGCACCCGAAGTGCATTGGACCCTAGTATAGTGTGCTGCAACCTTCATGTCCTCCTTGGGGAAAGGAGGCAAGTAGAGAAGGGATGAATGACTAAGGACCAAGAAGGACTGAACAGACTCCACCAGAATTCAGCAAGGGGATGCTGGAATCACTTCCAGGAGGAGGCAGCTCTCAAGGCAGGTGTGCAGGGTCTTCTCACGGACTCAGCAGCTTGTGGAAGGGTTGTTCTGGGCCTGGGAGGCTACACACTAGCAGTGTGCCCAAATGACTATGTGCTGCAGGTGAGCACGGGGACAGACCTTAACTGCAGCTAAGGGAGCACAACACCAGCCATGCTCGCCTCGGTGGGAGGCAGGAAAGGCTTCTGGAGCAGGGGGCACCTGGCCTCTATCAGGCAAAGGGAGTGGGGCCAAGAAAAGACACAAGGAGGCTGGTTTGCAGGTGGAAGTGAAGCTCCCAGTCAGCATAAAGATGGCAGGGCAAGGAGACCCAGAGTCCACCTAGGGATGGAGCAGGCTAGGAACTTGTGCCAGATGAGAGGGCAGAAGGGCCCTGGGCATGGGCGTAGGTGGCTGAGGCTGCACAGAGTCCTCTGCTTTTCTGAGTTGTGCAAGAACCCTCTGTCCTGCATCCTTACGGTGGCACCTCCCTCCCCGGGTTTCACACAGAGATGCCAATTCCAACGGCAAAATCTTGTGTTAGTGCCTGCAACACAGCAGAACCAGCACTGCAGGAATCTTTTCGGGAAGGTAACTACCTCAGGAGAGCCTCGGCAGTGGCTCCTGCATTACATTTTTGCGATTTGTAGATAATCATTGAGGTTTTCTATGTCTTCCTTCTCCCCCAGATTTTCATACTCTGAGAAGAGCTTTTTGTCAAAATCAGTTTTGTCTGACTATAAAAGAAACACAGCTTTTTGTTGTTGTTGTTTTGAGACAGAGTCTTGCAGTGTTGCCCAGGCTGGAGTGCAGTGGCATGATCTTGGCTGACTGCAACCTCCACCTCCTCGGCTCAAGCAATTCTTCTGCCTCAGCCTCCGGGGTAGCTGGGAGTACAGGCGTGTGCCAGCATGTGCAGCTATTTTTTTATTTTGTACTTTGGGCTCTGGGTACATGTGCACATCCTGCATCCTAGTCTTGCTCTGTCATCCAGGCTGAAATGCAGTGGTGTGATCTTGGTTCACACAAGCTCTCCCTCCTGGGTTCAAGCAATTCTCCTGCCTCAGCCTCCCCAATAGCTAGGATTACAGGCACTCACTACCACGCCCGGCTAATTTTTGTATTTTTAGTAGAGATGGGGTTTCACTATGCTGGCCAGGATGGTCTCAAACTCCTGATCTCAGGTGATCCTCCTGCCTCTCAGCCTCCCTAAGTGCTAGGATTACAGTCATGAGCCACCATGCCAGCCATGCAGCCTATTTCCTTCCACCCACAGCAACACACCTGTAGACCATCATGTTCATCATCACCTCAGTAAGGCTGCCTTTGATTTTTTGTTATTGTAAAATGTGTCAAAGACACATTTTTGGGGTCCATTTTGCACATTTTTCGTGCTTAAATCTTTGTGTAACCAGTGGTTGTCAAGGTGGAGATAATTTCTTGAGGTGGAATCTCGAAGGTATTTCTTGAAAGCCCATAAGAATGTCAGTCAGGATAGAGTATGCTGTGCTTGGTGGAGAGGCTGCAGTTGGGAAGGCAAGATGGAAGAGGTGGGCGGCCGCAGAGTGGCTTTGGGAAGGCTGTAGTCAAAGGGACACGAGGAACGGCCTCAACACCCTTGGCAGCAGTAGCTAGAGCAGACTGAAGCTGGGAAATTCGGAAGCAGTTGTCAAACACAGCCATTATTGATATTTTAACTATAGAAATGTACAGATAACTGAATGATATTAACAACAAAGACAATAAATCCTTGGAATGCCATCACTGTCTAATCATCTTAATACATTTTTCTGTCATCTGTGCTCCTGGAGTTATTCACATCTGGCGTGGAAGTTCAGTGACATCGCAGTGGTGGCTTGAAATCTGCTATCGTGGCAGCATTTACACCAAGGAAATCGGCAAATGCTCCAAATCAGGGCTTTTTGTCTGGAAACATTTACCGGCTTACCACCGCCCTTGAGGAGAAGCTAACACAGAAGCAGAAGGGCTCGGAGCTGTCCTCAGGATTTCTCCCTGAACTCCTGGGGCAGGACACAAGCAGGCAGTGGGATGCTCAGGTGACAGAGATGACAGAGAACGCAGGAATGACTTTCTCCCCAGAATCATTACCCAGCAGCAGTGTTGCTATGGAAACTGAGGAGAGCTTGCTGGTGGAGGCTGGGATGTCAAGAGGGGGATGGGCATGGGTACAGCTTCAGCGCCTCGGATCAGTGGCAACCAGGTCTCTGGGTGGAAGCCACGGGCTCCTGCAGCTATCTCTGTCTCTCTGTCTCTGTCTCTGTCTCTGTCTCTCTTCCTCTCCTCCTCCTCCTCATCAGGTCATGCTGGACCCCAAAGAAGAAATCAGCTTCCCTCTGGGGAGGGACTGAGGGCTACCAACAAGGCAAGAAAATATGGGACCATGAGCAAAGAGGTGCAGTGCCAGGCGCATGGTGAGGAGCCACAGCGTGGCTTCTGATGACGGAGCTCTTCCAGCCCTGCTCAGAGACCTGCCCCCGCCCCCAACCATCATAAGGCAGCACACTGTAAAGGCACCCCTGTAATGCCCCAACCTTCAGATTACCTACTCACACTCCAGTCTCTAAAAGGCAGAAACGCTCAACATGGCGAACCCCAGGCATGCTTCCTGCCAGACTCCCTCGTGCCCCACCTGCAAATGTTTCCCACACCCTGTGAGCTCGCTCCACCAAGACACAAGACCTAGTTCAAGCCCCAGCCAAGCAATTCCAGTTGGATCAAAGACCTACAGGGACAAAACAAACCAAGATAACAATCTTTATGGTGTGGTATAGACAGGAAATTCTCAAGATTCCAAAGGGACTAGACGTAAAACTTCCAGACAACAAATGACACCTTAAACGCAGTATAAAGGCGGGCTCAGAGGAAAGCTTTACAATGTACAGACCTCATAATGGGTTTTTCAGAATATGCAAAGAATTCCTACAAAACAACAAGAAAACACAGACACAAACAACTCAAGAAGAACATGGGCAAAGCATATGAACAGGTGCTCAGGACAAAGGGGACCCAGACCTACCAACAAGCACTTAAAGCCATGAGATGAGAGGACATGCCCTTCAGGACGCCAGGCCACCAGGAGGACCAAGAGGATGTGTGCACAAGGGCCACAGCAGCCAAACACCGCAGGCAGCCCAGGTGCCAGCGGTCGAACAGACAAACAATTCCTGGTATTCCGTACATGCTTATTCAGAGCATATAATTGGTAGAAAACACACCCAGGCCCTCGGGAAAGGGAAACAGAGGAAGGGTGTCAGGGATGGGAAAAATCCTCAGGCCAACAGGACCCACATCAAGGCTGGGTGGCAGTGCTGGTGCTAAGTGACGCAAGACGATGTCCAGGAGGCGTCAAGGTACCCAGGCGGGAGCTCAGCCTTTGACATGTGATTTCATTAGACTACAGACCCCAAGAGGGCTTCAACCTGAGCTGTACTTCCATCCCGACTCCTGACAGTTTGCTGAAGATAAAAGTTTAATATGTTTCTTGGCTGAAATAAAATTTTTTATTTTTCCATAATTTGTTGAATATATATTAAGGACCTGTAATGTATCTGATCTTTCTTTAAAAATAATAATAAGAGATGGGGTTAGGCTGGGCGTGGTGGCTCACGCCTGTAATCCCAGCACTTTGGGAGGCCAAGGCGGGCGGATCACGAGGTCAGAAGATCAAGAACAGCCTGGCCAACATGGTGAATCCCTGTCTCTGCTAAATATACAAGAATTAGCTGGGTGTGGTGGCAGGCACTTGTAATCCCAGCTACTCAGGAGACTGAGGCAGGAGAATCGCTTGAACCTGGGAGACAGTGAGTGGAGATCATACCATTGCACTCCAGCCAGGGTGACAGAGCGGGACTCTGTCTCAAAAAAAAGAAAAGGGTTTCACCATGTTGCCCAGGCTGGTCTCAAATGCCCGGGTTAAAGCCATCTGCTTAGTCGTCCCAAAGTGTTGGGGTTACAGGCATGAGACAAGGCACCCGGCCCCTACGTCTGATGTCTGATGGAGTCTGTGTTGGAGTCTGTGTGTCGCAGAATATGGGTCCTGGCCTGGCCAGGGTCAGCGACAGCAGCTGGGAGAAGCCCTCTCCTCACTCAAGTAAGGGTTGGGGGCATATGGGAGGTGGATACTCATATGGAGGTGAGGGCAGGGGTAGGGACATGAGTGGGGGTGAAGTGTGGGGCTCGGGGGGTGTGGTTCGGTTTGCATGGGGAGGAGGCATGGGGTGGGGGTGAGTGGCGTCTGCGGGTGGATTGTGTGGGTGGGGATGCATCTGGGTGGCATGAGGGCGATGGTGAACCCTCTTATCCTTCCGTAGTGTCTTCTCTTCCTGGCCTCTCAGCACTGTGCCAACTGCCTAGTGACCCTCTGGCATGGCCGTCTTCTGTGCCTCTATCTCTTTATGCCCCTGTCTCTCTCCTGGGGTCCAGCAACCTCGGCACATCTTTCCTTCTGTGATCTGAGCTGAGCAGATGAAGCACCAGCCCAAGGCTCCAGGTACCTGGTGCATCCCTGCAAGCCAAAGATACACACACACACACACACACACACACACACACACACACACACACACGCCAAAGGCCCTGCCTGAGCCATGGCTACCTTCAGGAGCCACAGCAAAGTCCAGAAAGAATGTCATGTGCATGCCACACATGGGAGCTTGGTAGCCTTCATGCCTAGACATGGTTTAACGCCCATAACAATTTCACCTCCGTGAGGCTCTGGAAGCTGCCAGGACCCAGTGTCTGCAAGAAGCTCTATTTAAAAAAGATTTCCTGCCCGGCACAGTGGCTCACACCTGTAATCCCAGCACTTTGGGAGGCCGAGGTTGGGGGAATCACTACTTGAGGTCAGGAGTTCAAGACCAGCCTGGCCAACATGGTGAAACCACAACTATACTAAAAATACAAAAATTGCCAGGCACAGCAGCTCACACGTGTAATCCCAGCACTCTGGGAAGCCAAGGCGGCTGATCATCTGAGGTCAGGAGTTCGAGACCAGCCTGGCCAACATAGTGAAACCCCATCTCTACTAAAAATACAAAAATTAGCTGGGTGTGGTGGTGCATGCCTGTAATCTCAGGTACTTGGGAGGCTGAGGCAGGGGAATCACTTAAACCTGGGGAGGTAGAGGCTGCAGTGAGCTGAGATTGTGCCACTGCACTGCAGCCTGGGTGACAGAGCTACACTCTGTCCCCTCAAAAATAAAAAAAAAGTCTCTTTCATCAAGTACAAACCTCCCTCCTTTGGAAGAATCCAAAAGAAATCCACTTGCTTCTAGTATGGAAAGAGTGAGGATTGTTGACTGAACTCATCATCAGTAAACTCACACTATTGAATGTTTCCTTCATTGAGAGCAACCTCCTTCCTTTGGAACAATCCAGAAGAAACCCACTTTATCTTGCAACACTTCACGTACCTGCAGCCCACTCAAATGCCCCTTGCTCCCCCTCGCCCAGGTTCCCAGCGACTCTCATCTTGTCCAGTGCTCCTATTCCATCCTGACCACATGCTGAGGGTCATGCTTCACCTTAGCCACAGCCTACCCTGTGATTTGGTAGCGAGCCGGCAGCCAAGCACACCCTCAAAGCCTGTTCACAAAGACCTCTCCTCCATCCCGTGCTGGCACAATGGACTTGGTACGTATTTTCACCTTTCCTTTCAAATAATCACAGAGCTCAGAGCGCCACTCCGAGGAGGCGGAGGAGCACAAAGATGAAGGTGGAACTGCCTGGCACTCCACAGCACACCACGGCTCGGCCAGGGACTTGACATGCCCCTTGGCGACTCTTCAGCACACAGATCTATTTCCTTCCTGATTTGCTGCCAAGATGGGCCCAAGAGGGCTGACCCTAGGACTGCAGCTCCAATCCCAGCCACAGTTGACATCAAAGTCCTTAATTTCCACCCCAGTCCCTGCTCTGGAGAAGGGACCCTGCTTGGGACACTCACTGCCCCAGTCTCCTGCAAGCCCAGTCCTTCCTCGCAGCTGACCCCATCACCCTTTCTAGACACACGTATTCTGACTCTTACCCCACAGTGTGTAAGCTGGTCAACTTTCCGGAGAGGAATTTGTCAATAACTATAAAAACCCTTTGAACCAGACAACGTGCTCTAAGTAATTTAGTCTAAAATGTAATAATAATGGATATTACATGAATTCAATTACAAGGATGTTCACAATTTAATTGCAAGGCGTGGGCTCCAGGTTGGGGAGGGGACCTGCCTGCCTGGAAGCAGACATGGGGAAGGAGGAATTAAGTGCAGAGGAGGCGGTTCCAGGCCTTTCCCAGGGAACCCTGGGAAGCTGGTTCTTTCTGGAAGGCTGGAGAAGGGCCCAGCCATGGGTCCTGCAGGCCACTTAGGCTAGGAGGGCCTCAGGCCAGGAGCAGGACTGAGCCATGCACACTCCCCACAGTGCAGCCCCTCTGCACACGCCCCCCACCGGTCCCTCTAAAACGTGCAGAAAGGGTGGGAGCTCAGTAGCAGGCCTGGACGCTAGGGGGCAACTTGGAGCAGGGAGCAAGCTCTCTCATGCACAGATGAGTGGGAGGGGTAGTGCTGGGTGTGGGAAGACCTTTCCAGCCATCAGTGGTGTTGGGGTGAGCAAGGCAGGGGAGAGGCCCTTGCTGGTGGGGTGCCAGGGGCCCCGGGACTGGGGCTAGGCCTGGAGATGGGGCGTGTTCGGGGTATTCTGTGGGCCGAGGACATGTGACTTCCGGACAGGCTAGAGATGGTGCGAGGTGTGCCCGGGAAGCATGGGAGATGAGGGAAGAAGGGGAATCCTGCCCCACCCAGACTGGACAGGGTGCCACATAGGAAAGGAGTCCCAAGTGAGCACAGAACACACCCCCTATCCCGTTCCGCTCCCCAAGGGGCTTGATTGGAAAGTGGGAGGGACAGAGACAAAGCTGCCCAGGACAGCCTCTGTGGGTCAGTGACACTTGAGCTGAGACCTAAATGATGACAAGAACCCAGCCATGCTTCCTTGCAGTGTGTAGGGGCCTGACCAGCAGGTGACGGCAGTGTCCAGACCACAAATGAAGGTGGCATGACCCCAGGGTGGCAATATCGGTGATGGGATGTGGCCAGAGTCAGCTTGGGTTTTAGAGCTGGCTATTGGGCTGGGGGCAAGTGACAGGGAGAGATTGAAGATGACAGAGGAAACGCACGTCGAAACCTCAATGAGATACTGCCACACACCACGAGACAGCAGGAATCAGTGAAAGGAAGCACGAGTATTGGAGAGGGTGCCAGGACCCTGGCGCCGCACGCCTGGCTGTTGAGCATGGAAAACAGTGCAGCCTGGTAGCAATCTGGTGGCACCTCACAAGGTTAGATGTAGCTTATGTATATAACCCAGCAATCCCCAAAGAAATGAGAACAGGCATGCAAACAAAACGTACTCAAATGCTCACAGCGGACTATCCATAGTAACCAACACTCAGAGGCAGCCCGTGTCTACACACAGTACACCCATCCCGGCATAAAAAGAATGAAAGACCGACGCATGCAACTGTATAAACGCAGTCTAGCCAAAGAGGCCAGTCGCGAGGGCCTATACTTCATGATTGCATTTCCATAAAACGTCCAGAAGAGGCAAATCCCTACAGAAAGAAAGCAGATAAATGGTTGCCAGGACCTGGAGAAAAGGGAGCCTGGGGGGGTCACTGCTGAGGAGTATGAGGTCCCTTTTGGGGCGAAGAACCTGTTCTGGAACCAGCCAGTGGCCACGGCTGCACAGCATTGAGAATAAATGTTAGGTTATGCACATCTTACCGCAAGAACACAAAATTGCCACACAGGACCACAAGGACCAGGTGTGTCCTCACAACAGCGAGGAAGACTGAGGGAGGAAGGACTCCGAGATTAGGCTCAGGGCAGTAAATGGAAAGTTTTCATCTCCAGCCCAAACTTCCTGAGGCCAGTGAACTAATCCCAAGTCAGCCAACTGGGTGGCACGGGACCGTTGCTGTTCCTGATTAAAATAATGACATGACAGCTGTTTTTAAAAATAAAAAAGAAATAAATAAAAATTTACAAAACAAAAGCATGAGATGGACGCACTCACCTGGGGAATGGGTGTAGACAAGAACCCTAGAGGCCCAGGGAAAGTCCAGGGCGCCCTGACTTGGAGCGGGTGGGAGCGGGAAGCCAAGGAGCAGTTCCGTGCACTGGGTGGAAGCCCTGGAGGGGAGGGCGAAGGTGGAGGGTGCACTTCTGGATTTGCTAAGACGTGGGAGGGGCCGGGTGGGGAAGCTCGGAATGCGAATGGAAGAGCAATTCGTAAGGCCAGGGGGAGTGCTGGCACCACTTTCCCCGCATGAGGGGGGCATTCGGGCAGTGGAGGGGGCAAAACTCCACTTGGCGCGACGCGAAGTCGGCGCCACGGACAGTCGCTGTGGGGTGGCGAACTCCGGCTGGGCAAGGCACTACGTGGGCCTCCGGGAAGGCAGGAAGTGGGGAGCCCTGGCTGGCGAGGGCGGGGCCCCAAGCACGCTCGCCCCGCCCCCTGAGCTCGGAGCAGCAGACAAAGAGCGGGCGGCCGGCAACTCTGGTCTCTGCGCTGCCACATTGGTGGCTGGACGGGTAGGACTACTGCCCACCCGCCCCGCCACCCCCGCCGGGGGCTGAGCTGTCTCCGGGACCTACCTCAGGAACCCTCCCGCACCCATAGGTGCCAGGCGCGCAGCCGGGTGGGGCGCAACGCCCTCCTGCTGATCAGGGGTCTCTGGGAAGCCGAGAAGAGGGGCAGGACAGGCTAAGAAAACAGTTGTGAAACTGGCACTCCCAAGTGCTTCTCACATGGCGCCTGCGACCTCTTTCACTCTCACTGGCAACACTAAGGATGGGAGGTGAAGCCATATCACTTCTAGGGGCCCCATGGCTGCCCCGTTCGGACTCCCCTTACGCCACTGCTGTAGAGTAAGTAGGAAACAGGCTGGGGAATGATGGAGACACGAAGTTATCCTCTGCCAGGGACCCAGTTCTGACCCACGGGCTGGCTCTAAGCTCTGTGTCTGGAGAACGGGAGTGATGGCATCTTGCTTTCAAACGCTGCTGCAAATGTGTGTAGAAAGTGGCAGAGCAGGTGCGGGAACTCCGTGAACCCAGAACACCCTTAGCAGGGAATCCCGCGCTCATACAAGGGGCCAGCCTCACATCTCCCCAGCTGTCCTGCTAACACCCTTATAGCTTTTTTAAAAATCTAGGATTTGAGACCAGGCGCAGTGGCTCACGCCTGTAACCCCAGCACTTCAGGAGGCCGAGGTGGTGGATCACCTGAGGTCAGAAGTTCCAGATCAGCCTGACCTACATGTGGAAACCCAGTCTCTACTAACTGTTCAAAAATACCCCGGGCATGGTGGCACAGCCTGTAGCCCCAGCTACCTGTGAGGCTGAGGCAGGAGAACTGCTTGAACCTGGGAGGCAGAGGTTGAAGTGAGCTGACATAGCACCATTGCACTCCAGCCTGGGCAACAAGAGCGAAATTGTCTCAAAAACAAAACAAACAAACAACTCTAGAATTCAATCAAAAAGCACACATTACATTCGGTCGTTCGGTCTCCAGTTATGATGTCTCCTAACCTCTTGGAAGAGACCAGTCCTTATGGAACGTGCCCAAGTCTGAATTTGCCTGATTCATTGCCGAGGTGTGCTTCAGGTTGAGCATTTTGACAAGAGCGCCTTGCAGGAGATGCTGTACCTCCCTCCCTGTTAAACCTGCATTTTCCCTTCCTGATTTACTGATAATTTGGGGTAATATTTGGAGACTCTGTGAATATTCTTTTTACTGGAATATTCAATTACTGGATGGCAGAAACATTGGCTGCCCAGCAACCTGAATCAATTACTGCCCAGCAACCTGGGCATCCAATGGTTTTGCCATCCAGTAACTGATTCAGGCATTGGTGGCTGCAAAATGTCTCCACTGTTGTGTAAGACTTCTAGGGACAAAGAGGAGGCTGCCGCCGCCTGGGCAAGCCACACCACCCGCCTCCATAACTCTGTGCCCACCCTTTCTGCCCAGCAGCAGAAGAGAGAGAAGCATGGGAGGACTTCATCTCCAAGGCCTTTGAGCAGTTAGTGGGGGGAAGGGGTGTCTGGGTGTCCATGAGAGACATGTATAATGGTGGGGTGCATGTGATAGGGAAGGACCATCACTTAGCTGCACATGGCAGGGAAGAACAGCTTTCAGAGGTGTGGGGTTAGGCCTTGACCTCTTATTTGTTAAAAAAAAAAAAGCACCTCACTTCACCGATGTTAACGTGGTTTGGAGCTACCATGGATATACTTGCGGTCCCTACCCAAGGCCCTACCTACTCACAGCCGGTGGCATCGACATCACCTGGGGGCCTGTGAGAAATGCAGAATCCCAAGTCCCACGCTGGTGGCTCAGTCAGAAAGTGCACTTTTTTTTTTGAGACGGAGTTTCACTGTTGTTACCCAGACTGGAGTGCAATGGCGTGAACTCGGCTCACCGCAACCTCCGCCTTCTGGGTTCCAGCAATTCTTGTGCCTCACCCTCCTGAGTAGCTGGGATTACAGACACGCGCCACCGTGCCCAGCTAATTTTTTGTATTTTTAGTAGAGACGGGGTTTCACCTCGTTGACCAGGATGGTCTCGCTCTCTTGACCTCGTGATCCACCCGCCTCAGACTCCCAAAGTGCGGGGATTATAGGCGTGAGCCACCGCGCCCGGCTAGAAAGTGCACTTTAACAAGGGCTTCCGGTGGAAGATGGCACTGCACTGTCCCAGAGGGGGGAACCAGGGCGGACTTCAGAGAAGGCCTTCTGCATCAGGCAGGCATTTTCAAGCATCTCTCCTTCCCCTCACTTCCCCTTTCCTCCCTGAAGTCCAGTGTCTGCTGATGACTCATCAATCCATCTGGCCCCCACTTTTCCAGAAAAGAGGTGGCCTCACAGACATGTCTGTAGTCCTGGTTCAGAAGCAGACAGGAGGCCTGGAGCAGTAGCTCATGCCTGTAATCCCAGCAGTTTGGGAGGCCAAGGCAGGCGGATAATCAGAGGTCAGGAGTTTGAGACCAGCCTGGCCAACATGGTGACATCCTGTCTCTACTAAAAATACAAAAATTAGCTGGGAGTGGTGGTATGTGCCTGTAACCCCAGCTACTCGGAAGACTGAGGCAGGAGAATTGCTTGAACCCAGGAGTTGGAGGCTGCAGTGAGCCGAGATCACACCACTGCCTTCCAGCCTGGAGGACAGAGCAAGACTCCATCTCAAAGGAAAAAAAAAAGCAGACAGGAAAGAATGGTGTCCCACACTTTGCACAGGAAAAGCCAACCACTTCCTCAGGCCATTATCAAGGTCAGCCTTCGGGTACATGTTCACAGCTTTCCAAGCACGTGGCCCAGCAACTGAAACCCATCCTCCCACACACCTCGGGCTAGCCTGTCAGGCTAAAGGCACAGTACACATCTAGCAACAATCAAAGCAATATTCCCTCTGCAGCGTTTTTCATTCCCAATGCTCCAAGCAGGCATAAGGACAGGCAGAATGCACCAACAGGGAGGACATCTTGCCCAGCCCCACAACCTCCAAGCCCAGGGTGCTCAGCCTCACCTCCTCCAGCCCAGCTCCTGTGCAAAATGACCACATCTGCCTCCAGCTTGGCCAACATGGTGAAGTGCCATCTCTACTAAAAATACAAAACTTAGCCAGGCATGGCGGTGCATGCCTATAATCTCAGCTACTTAGGAGGCTGAGGCAGGAATGTCTGTGAACCTGAGAGGCAGAGGCTGCAGTGAGCCGAGATTGTGCCACTGCACTCCAGCCTGGGCAACAGAGGGAGACCTGTCTCAAAAAAAGGAACTCACATGGAGAAGGCCTTACATCTGGATATGTTACAGGTAATGCCCAGCAACAGAAGAGGGTCCAACACTATTCTGAGAATTTTTCAGGAAAGAGACCCCTGAGTTGTGAAGAAGTGTGAGGTGGTATAATATTAGTTAGCACAGCCTGGGCAACATATCGAGACCTTGTCTCTAAAAAAATAAAAAAATTACTTGGCATGGTGGCATGCACCTCTAGTCCCAGCTACTGGGGAGGCTGAGGCAGGAGAATCGCTTGAACCCAGGAGTTGGAGGCTGCTGTGAGCCGTGATTATGCCACTCCAGCCGGGCAATGGAACCAGACCATGTCTAAAAACAAAAACGGAAACAAACCAAAAACAGAGGGACAGGGATCAAAGTGGAGGCCTCAAGTGATCTACCAGCTTCGGCCTCCCAAAGCACTGGGATTTGTAATTTCCACTTTTTCTTTGAAACAGAGGCTAGAGTGCAATGGCATGATCTTGTCTCACTGCAACCTCTGCCTGCAAGGTTCAAGCAATTCTCCTGCCTCAGCCTCCAAGTAGCTGGGACTGCAGGTGCACGGCACCATGCCTGGCTAATTTTTTGTATTTTTAGTACACACTAAGTTTCACGATGTTGGCCAGGCTGGTCTCAAATTCCTGACCTCATGATCTGCCTGCCTCAGCCTCCCAAAGTGCTGGGATTACAGGTGGAGCCAAGGCACCAGGCCAATTTCCACTTCTTAATGACCAACTGAATGGCCTGAGGGAGATTCCTGAATGGCCTCCACCCAGTGAGATTCCTGAATGGCCTGAGGGAGATTCCTGAATGGCCTCCACCCAGTGAGATTCCTGAATGGCCTCCACCCAGTGAGATTCTCACTCAGGCCACACTGCCCGGCAGGCTGAGCCTGTGAAATGAGTGTCGTCACAATGGCCCTCGAAGGCAAACACTCATTTCACAGGAGAGGAAGCTGAGGCACTGACCCAGTAAACCATGCAGCCACTTGCCCCTGGCCACACAGCTGTCAGTTGGTGGCTGCCTCCATTCCCATCTCCATGCTGCACTGCCTTCTCTGGCAGGACCCCTGAAGTAGAAGGAAGGAAAGGACGCCGGCTCAGCCTGCCGGGCAGTGTGGCTGGTGCTGGCACATGCCTTGCCCCCCCCCCCGCCGTGATGTGTCCATATGGTCGCAGAGTTCCTGTCCTAAAGCTTTGGTGAGGTCTGTTGCTGGGTGGTAACCCGCACATCTTCATATGTCCTACGTGAACCTGGCGAACCATCACCACTGTCAAGACAGTGGCCGGTTCAATCTTCCCCAAAAGTGTCCTCGTGCCCCTCTGCCCATCCCTGTGACCACGAATCTGCTCTGTGGCCCTATTGAATTTAATTTCAGCATATCAGATAGGCCTCAGGAACCCCAACTCAAGGGTGGAAGGGGCATTATACACATGGGACAATGGCACAGAGCAGGGTGACCTGGTCCAGAAGATAGCAGGCGGAATTCAGTCTCCCGCCCTCTGTTCTCCCGCCCTCTGTTCTCCCGCCCTCTGTTCTCCCGCCCTCTGTTCTCCCGCCCTCTGTTCTCCCGCCCTCTGTTCTCCCGCCCTCTGTTCTCCCGCCCTCTGTTCTCCCGCCCTCTGTTCTCCCGCCCTCTGTTCTCCCGCCCTCTGTTCTCCCGCCCTCTGTTCTCCCGCCCTCTGTTCTCCCGCCCTCTGTTCTCCCGCCCTCTGTTCTCCCGCCCTCTGTTCTCCAGAAACACAAGGACTTCCCCCAGACCTGCTTCTTCCCCAGTCAGCTTCTGCAGCCGGACCACTGAGGTGACCGAGAGGCCAGCTTTCCCCTGGAAGGGTGGAAGCCAGTGTGGATGTCACAGGGAGCCCCGTGCAAGCAGGAGGGAGCCAGCGAAGCCACCCTGCTCTGTGGGTGGGAGAGCAGCCTGGAGGAAGACATCGCTGAAGAGGGGACACTGGCTGCCCACTCCGGCACTCCAGCAGCACTTTCTCTCCTCCACATTGCTTGTGTGCTAGTGATGGTCTCCCCCTTATAAAAAGGGGAGCCGGGGGGGGGGGAGAAGCGAAGCCCTGTCTGCATTGTCTCCCCGCTGAATACCCCACACCCAGGATAGCTGTCAGCACCGTGGAGGCTCAGCATGTAGGTGCTTTAGGCAAGAATACCCAGGAGACCACCAGAAGGGCTGACCAGGTATCCCTCAGCCTCCCCCGATGTGGACGGAGGGGAGAAAACAGGTGGCCCTGACCCACTCCCCCTGTAAAGCCTAAGTAGGGCGGGCAGGTAGGCCAGTTCTGCACACCAGAGATTTATCCCCAAGCATCTCCAGTGTGCCTGGATGCTAGCAAGCACATCATGGTGTTGCGGGGGGGGGGGGGGCAGTGCCAAGGCCAGAGAGACAAGTTCAGCAGCAGAGAGACAAGTTCAGCAGAGTGTGGACCATGATGAGATATAAGACAAGGGGGTAAGGTGGCAGTGGAGGCAAATGGGCTCCAATGGCAGTAAATCTCCTGTTCAAAGGTGTTGTCTGTGGAGTAGGCAAACTTTCCAGCTTGCGGATTCACCTGTGTGAAACACAGCTGTCCTCCTTCCATTCTGCAGACATGCCTTCCCCTCAGCCACACTCAAGCACGAGCAGAGTGCACAGCTGTCCACTGGGCCACTGTGGTGAGCTTCAGATGGTGGAGCATTCTCCCCAGTGTGTGTCTTTTTTATTTTTTATTTTTATTTATTTATTTTTTCAAAGTGAGAGAAGGGAGAAGGGTGGACAGAGAAGAGACTGGTTTTTCCCAAAGTCTTGCCTACTTTACAGTCCCATCCTTCATTGCCTCTTCAATAAGGTGGAGGGACAGAGAACGCAGGGAGAGAGAGCAGTTCTCCCCATTAGATATCATTCCCAACCCGATTCCTGTGCCAGTATGGGTGCTGGGTCATGAACATGAAAACCAGGGTCATCCAGGGCCTCTTGTCCATACCCACAACTGTTTCTAGCCCCCAGTGACCTTCTCTGCCCCTACTGCAGGGGCCCAGCTCTATTACCAAAGTAAATCTCCTGTTCAAAGGTGTTGTCTGTGGAGTAGGCAAACTTTCCAGCTTGCGGATTCACCTGGCGAAAGTAGCTCTGGTTTTGGGGCTGGGAGATGCTCATCTTTTCATGGATATCGTCAGTGGTCTTGTTGCCAGGCATGATTTCGACTGTCTCTGCTTGTGGGAAGTAACTGGGCAATCTTGGCAAGGGTGAGAGAGCTGGTGGCATACGGCTTCCTGCCCTCCATTCTGGGCAACTGCTCTACTTCGTTCTCCGAGCTCAACACACAGTAATCCTCCGTTTTCAGGGAGGCCCCAGATTTTCCTAACTAGGAGAATATGACTGGAATATAGGAATGGGGCTGAGGTTCCAACACAACACACGGAAATGCCTGTGATGGCCCACATCTGTGCTCATCTCGCCACAGAAGCAGCACTGGGCAAGTCCAACGCCTCCCATGATAAAAACAAACTAGGAACAGAATGGAATGTCCTTACCCTGATAAAGGACAGCCATGAAAAAGCCACAGCTAACTTTATACCCCCAGTGAAAGACTGGAAGCTTCTTTCCCTCTAAGATGAGAAATAAGAGACAGACACTCACCATCTCTTGTATTTGACATTGTACTAGAGACTATAGCCAGAACAAATTAACAAGAAAAATAAATCCGAGGGGCCAGGCTTGGTGGCTTTCACCGGTAATCCCAGCACTTTGGGAGGCCAAGGTGGGTGGGATTGCTTGAGGCCAGGAGTTCGAGACTAGCCTGGACAACATGGCAAAACCTTGTCTCTACTAAAAATACAAAAATCAGCCAGGCGTGGTGGTACATGCCTGTAATCCCAACTACATGGGAGGCTGAGGCAGGACAACTGCTTGAATCCAGAAGGTGGAGGCTGCAGTGAGCTGAGACTGTACCACTGCACTCCAGCCTGGACGACAGAGTGAGACTGTGTCTCAAAAAAATAAAATAAAATAAATCGAAGGCATGCCAGTGACACGGTACTAATATGCAGATAATCCTGAGGAATCCACTAAAAAAATTATATTTATTAAACAATTTCAGTAAGGTTGCAAGATACAGGATCAGTGTACAAAAATCAATTGTATATACATTTTTTTTTTTTTTTTTGAGACAGAGTACTGCTCTGTCACCCAGCCTGGAGTGCAGTGGTGCAATCTCAGCTCGCAGCAACCTCTGCCTCTGGGGTTCAAGCGATTCTCTTGCCTCAGTCTCTGTAGTAGCTGGGATTACAGGCACACACCACCTTGTCTGGCTAATTATTTTGTATTTTTAGTAGAGATGGGGTTCCATCATGTTGGCCAGGCTGGTCTCGAGCTCCTGACCTCAGGTGATCCACCCACCTCAGCCTCCCAAAGTACTGGAATTACAGGCGTGAGCCACCGAGCTCAGCCAATCAATTGTATTTCTATACAGTACCAATGAGAAACCTGAAAGTAAAAATAAGAAAACAGTTCCATTTACGATAGCATCATAAAAATAAAATATTCAGGAATGAACTTAACAAAAGTGAAAAACATCATTTAAAGAAATAAAAGACCTAAACAAATGGAAAACACACTCCATGCTCATGGACAATACTCCCTAAATTGATCCACAAATTCAATGCAATCTCTATCAAAATGCCCCCTGGCTTCTTTCCAGAAATTAACAACCTGATCCTGAAATTCATATGGAAACTCGAGGGACTCAGAATAGACGAAACAGTCTTGAAAAAGATGTACAAAGGCCGGTTGCGGTGTCTCACGCCTGTAATCCCAGCACTTTGGGAGGCCGAGGCAGGTGGATCACGAGGTCAAGAGATCAAGACCATCCTGGTCAACATGGTGAAACCCCGTCTCTACTAAAAATACAAAAAATTAGCTGGGCACGGTGGCGCATGCCTGTAATCCCAGCTACTCGGGAGGCTGAGGCAGGAGAATTGCCTGAACACAGGAGGCGGAGGTTGCGGTGAGCCGAGATCGTGCCATTGCACTCCAGCCTGGGTAACAAGAGCGAAACTCCGTCTCAAAAAATAAAAAAAAAAGAAAAAGATGTACGAAGTTGGAGGACTCTCATTTCCTTATTTCAAAACTTACTACAAAGCTGCAATAATCAAAGCAGTGTGGTGGTGGCATAAGGACAGACATTTTTCCAAAGCAGATACACAAATGGCCCAACATCATTTAGCTAGCAGGAAGTGCAAATCAAAATCACAATGAGATACCACTTCACACCCAGCAGGACAGCCATAACAAAAACCCAGGAAATGACAACTGTGGGCAAGGATGTAGAGAAAAGGAATGTAAAATGGTCACAGTCGCTGCGCACAACCTTGTGAATGTACTAAAAACCACTGAGTTGGAGACTCTGAAAGGGGAAGCTGTACAGTAGCAGAATTACAACTCAGTACAGCTGTAATTTTGGAAATGCTGTGAGTCATTGGAACACAAGGCTAGGCTAGAGACTTGGGGGTTCCTAGCTTGGGGGTCCCAGACCTCTGTGAATTGTGTATGGAAGGCGCTGCAGGTGTACATGTACTTTTTTCTGAAAATCAGACCCTGACAAGGTGCAGAGGCCCAAGGGTGAGCCGATGAAGTCACTCGGGGAGCCAGGGAGAAGTACTCCCTGAAGATGGAGGAGCGCCCGTGTTTAAGGAGGCCGGGAGGCAGGCGCGGGGTCCCAGAAGCTGACTGGTCTTTTGGAACAAAAGCCCCTTCTCTGAAGAGGCTGGGACAGCTCATGGTTTGCACCGCTTTGCGTATTTACTTTTTTCAGTCCTCTTGTTTTCCCTTAGTTTTAAAGGATAAAACTTCACCCCGGCTCCTAATGGGCCAAGGAGGAACGTAGAATGTGCTAGTTTGCAGCCAAACTTTCCACGGAGTATTCAAAGACAGCCCAGCAGGAAAGCGCACAGAGGGCGGGTCTACTTGGCGACGGCAAGTCCCTTCCATGAAGGAGAACTTAGGGCGCAGAGCAGGGACAGGCCCACCCAGGTTCACCTCCCTGAAGGCAGCCCCGACCTGCCGTGGCCTTCCCGGAGGGCTGTGGGGAGTCCCACGGGCTACCGGTGTTGCGTCCCATGGCTCATTTCAGGCCTGGGGTGCAGCTCGGGTCGCTCTCCCCTTTCCACACGTCCCCACGAGGTCGGCCTAGGCCTTAAGTGAAGCTCTACACCAATCCTTCTCCAGGAAAGTCAAGACGGCCCCGGAGGAATCGATCGCCGTTTGATGGAATGACCCCCGAAAAGGAAGCAGTAGGTTGGGACCCAGAGTCCCCGTCAGCCAACACCCAGCCCTGGAGTCCAACAGCGATTCCAGAGGACGCCCTTTCGGTCGCATTCCTATCCCGCCAGGGGGCTGTCCATGGCCAGACAAGGGTTCCAAACAGCGGGAAAAAAAGACGAGGAGTGGCAGTCGGGAACTGGGGGAAGAAGGCAGAGGGCAGCGAACGGGAGAAACCGCGGGCTCCGCGCGCTCCGGGAGAAGGGCCGGAGAGACGGGACCTGGAGCTCCGCCAGGCTGGGGCAAGATTTGCGTCCCAGCCCTGCCACTCCACTCCCACCCACGAGGTGGTCAGAGGAACTCGGCTCAGAGTCTGAAGGCAGTCCCTGGATTCCCGGAAATTCTCCCCCTTGCCCCGCCCCGACCCCCACCACCGAGTCTTCGCCGATACCAGCACGGGTTTCCCCACGTTCTCCCAAGCCAACACCCTTCCTGCAAAGCACTGGATTCCTTCTAAGTCCTGACCAATAAACCCGGGAGTTGAATCCAGGCCACTAAACGCATACCTGTCTGAGCCCTGTCTGCTCCTGGGTGCCTTGACCTTGACCTCCTTCCATTTAGCCGTAGGGGGTCTCAGCCCACAGCATCCGGGACCTTTCTCTAAACAATTTGCGGGGTGCACACAGAAAGTACACAAATGCGGGGCCGGGGGAGCCTCCGCGCACACACAGACTGGGCACAGGAACGCACTCACGTAGTCACGCCACGCACAGGCAAGCAGCCCGGCTCCGGGCCGTGGGGCCCCGCGTCTCCTTCCCTCCCCGCGGCGCCCCGCTGGTCCACGCCCCCCCCAAAGCCCGACCGGGAACTGCCGCCCGCAGACAGCCCAACCCGCTGATCCCGGCGGTGCCCACTTATCCGAGACGCCCGAGGCCCGGAAGCCCACCGTTCGGCCAGGGCCAGATGGGGGAGTGGGTGTTGGGGAGGGCACCCAGCCCCCGGCCGGACTTGGACCGCGCCAGGGGACTCCCGCGCACTCCTACGCTCCAGGCCGGTCGGGATCGAGATACCGCGCCCCCAGCACGGCGGGCGCCTGGGTCTCTCCCCCGCCCTGGGTCCTACCGGGAGATCCTGTGCGGGCAACTGCACTCGTTGCTATGCAACCTCCATCCCGCTCCCGCCGCCCAGCGCCTCGCGGGACGGAAGCGCGCCCCACCCGGGCCAACCCCAACTTCCCACCCCGGGCTGATCTGGACGCAGGGCT
The DNA here is from genome assembly GCF_049354715.1 of Callithrix jacchus. Classification (NCBI taxonomy): domain Eukaryota; kingdom Metazoa; phylum Chordata; class Mammalia; order Primates; family Cebidae; genus Callithrix; species Callithrix jacchus. Next base: position 149,746,530 of record NC_133524.1, read on the forward strand.
CGCCTCCCAATCTACTCCCGGCGCCCAAGTCATGCGCTCCGCACCCCGCCCCCACCCGGCTCTCCTACCCGGGGATGGTTCCCACGGAGCGCCAACACCCAATAGCCCCAGGATGGGAGGGTGCGGACCGCTCCCTACCCTTTCCTCCTCGTGCCCTCCGGCTCTCCCGTGCCCACCGCCCCGCCGCTCGGGGCTTCCTCACCCGCCCGCTCCTTCCCGCGGAGGGCCGCGCCTCGGCCGCCCTACCTGCAGCATCACTTTGTACTGCTCCTCCGGTTTCTGGACCACGCACATATTACATCCCATGGTTCTGGCCGGCGAGAGGAGGCGGAGGGCGGGAACGGGAAGACGCCTTTCACTGGCCCGTACGCGGGACCTCGGGTCCCGGGCCGGGTCCGGGGGCCATACCCTGGCGCTGGGGGCGGGCCGCCTAGCGGGGGAGGGGGGCACGCCCCCGAAGGGGGGGCAGTGGCTCGCCCCTCGGGTTAACTCTTCGCTGGCCGAGGCCAGGCGCGGGCATGCTCCCTCGCACCCGGCCAGGAGAAAAAGGGCAGCGGGGGATGGGCGGGCGCGCCAGGCGTTGCCAGGCTACGGCCCCCCAGGGAGAGCGGGGTCGCACCGGGCCGCCGGGGGCCGTCAGGGACCGTCAGGGGTCGTGGGCCGCGCGCCTCCCCGCCTGCGGGGCCCGCCGCTGCCGCTGCCGCTGCCGCCTCCGACTCCCGCCCATGGCCGCCAGCCCCGGGAACCCGGCCCTCGCGCTCGGCGCCGCGGCCCGGACCGCGACAGGGGAGCGGCGGCGCGGCGGCGGCCCCCGCCCGCGGCCAGGCCAGCGCCCGCGCTCCCGCCTCGCCCGGCCACGCTCTTGGCGTTCCCGGCGCCCGCTCTCCGGCCGGCAGTCGTCGGCCCTCTCCAGCTCCCGACCGGGACGACGGGCACGAGCGCGCGCCCACGGAGGCGGGGGAGGGGCGCGGGGAACGGGCGCACGCGCGCCGGGAGGGGCAGGGAAGGGAGCGGGGCCGACTGCGGGAGGGAGCGGCTGGGGCGCTGCAGCAGGCGCGGGAAGCCGGGGGCGGGCGCTCGACGGAAGCGGGTGGGGGTCCCCGGCACCCCACGACACCCGACGTCCGGTCCCGAGGAGTGGGCGCCCGGCACGTTGTCCGCCCGATGCCGATCTGAGAGAGGGGTCCTGCCAGGAGGAGCAGTCTCCTGGGTCCCCCGGAGAGAGTCCGCGATTTCAGCCCCTCTCCGGGGTCCTGGAAGCAGCAGCCCTCACGCCTCTGCTCCTTCCTCTGGCTTCTCCTTAAATGACTGCATCCCTCCTTCAACTCAGCCATTCCCTGCTGTCTTTGAAACGGACACCTTTGTTTAAAACAATAAAGAAAGGAAAAGGATAAACGAAGCGTGGGGAGGGTGTGAGTCGTCGGGAGAGGGGCCAGCCGGGGTCACCTACCTGTTCCTCAACCCCAGCCCTCGCCCCGCCCCCGCTTTCACAGCCCTTCCATCTCTTCCTCTTCGCTCCCACCACCTGCCCCCTCTTCTTGACAGGCGTGGAGGGAGAAGGCTTTTGCCTGGAAAGCAGCAGCAGGTGGAGGGCTGAGTTCCCAGGGGGTGCCCCGGCTGCGGGAGATCACTTGGAGGAATTGCCACATGCTTCATTTCCAGGCTTGGGCAAGTGAGGGAAACCCAGCTACATTGGGCTGTTTAATTAAAGCCCTTCCTTTCCTCCCTGACTCCTGGTTAGAGGACAAATCAGGAATGGCGGGCCTGCCCAGAATCTGGAGAAGGGAGGTGAGTTTCTTATCCCGGGCTTCTCCCGCAAAGCAGAACTTGAGACAATGGCTGGTGTGTCGGTTACAACTTGCCACCCAATGGCTGGTGGGTCTTGAGGAATGGCATCATACTGAGGGTTCAGCATCGGTGTCGGCCGCTGGTGGGGCTGTGGGTGGAACATTCCAGATGAGCCTTAATAAGAGAAAGTCTTTGCCATCGGGCTTACACAGAGCCTCCAGCCCTCCCACCATGGCCTCTGGCATAGTGGGTCCATCGCCTCCTGGGGAGAAGCTGGCTGACCTCCACCAGATGTTCCCCTCTGTCCAATGCTTGTGGCACACCCCGTCCACACTGCATGCTCCCCAGGGGCTCCACACACACTTCCTGAGCACTCCTGTAAGTACGTCTTCACCCCACCTGTCTCTTCCCTCCAATCTCCTTCCACCCGGGTGCCTGACCAATCAACCCAGCCATTTTCCACTGACCGGGGAGCATGGCCACCTTCATCTCAGGCCATTTCTCCCTCTACAAAGTAGGCAGCCTAGTGTCTTGCTCCCTAGGAAGATGTCCCCTCACCACTGTCCCTCAGGGCCACTTTGTGTGGGACCTCAGTGAGGCAGCAGGTGTTTTTCTTAGTGCCAATATGAGATAATCTGTCGAGGACCTGGCTCTGAGTTAGTCATGGGGTCACCCCACCACCACCACCCATGAGGCCTTAAGTGTGAGCTGAGGGGGTGTACCAGTGTGAAAGAGCCAGGTGATGGGAGGTTGGGGGAGAGGGAAGGGGATCTGGACTGCCTGGGCCTCAGTGTGCCGTCTCCATCCCAATACTCAGTTCAGAATAGGCAGCTCGAGTCATACAGGCCCTGGATGCCCCATGGTCAGGCTCTAAGTCTTTCCTGGGACCCGGTAGCATGGCCACGGCTGTGTTTTTTTCAGTGGTGAGTAGGTCTGCCACCGAAGGTGTGGCCCTGCTGCAGCCCCCACGGTCCCTGCTGGGATCCTTCCATTGAGGCTTCCTGAGGGCTGCACACAGCATTCTGGCCTACCATGGACAGATCCCTCCCGCAGCGTCAGGTTGGCCGGCTTCCGCGACTCGTGGCAGAGCAGCTTGCCATGCAGCCCAGTCCTTCTGCAGGGTCCTTACTTAATCTGGATCCCACGAAAAACAGGTATTGGTTAGCTGGTCATGGTGGCACTCACCTGTAGTCCTAGCTACTCAGGAGGCTGAGGCAGGAGGATCACTGGCCCCAGGAATTCAATGTTACAAGGAGCTGTGATTGCACCACTGCACTCCAGCCAGGGCCACAGAGTGAGACTCAGTCTGTAAAACAACAAATCAAAAAAAAGAACTGGTCCTGCCTGTGCATCTCAGGCCCACTCCATTAGACATTCCACCAGATAAATCCCTTTTCTTGCTAAAGTTAGTCAGCTTAAACCCTGACAAATACACAACCCTGGGACAGCGTTCAGGAGGAAGGACATGAGGGACAGCTGATCCTGGGGCAGCCTCTGTGCTCCGCTTGAGTACAGTGCAGTGACATCCCAGCACAGCACTGAGGCTGGAGCAGGCCATCTGGCTCAGATACAGACAGGGTGAGAGTGGCACCACCATGCTCCCCAGGGCACTCCAGCATTCTTTAACCTGAAGATGTGTGTGTGTCTGAGATTCCTATCTGGATGGGTCCTATCTTATTCTGTGCTGCTGAGGTAGGTCCCTGCTCTCCATGCATGTCCCAGAGCTTGGACCTACTGAGGACACCATGACACCCCACAGAAGGGCTCCACTCTGACCAACCATAGACAGCTGCAAAAAGGCCATAGTGCCCTTAGTAGCAGGACACATAGAGGATCCCACCCTCCTGACTACAGTTGTCCCTTGGGGTCCACGGGGCATGGGTTCCAGGCTTCACCCTAGTGGGGTTACCAATATGCATGGATGCCCAAATCCCTGATCTAAAAGTTTCTATTTGCATACAACGTTTGCTCATCCTCCCTAGTGCTTTAAATCTACTCTAGATTACTCATATTATCTGAGGCAATGTCAATGTTACATAAACAGTTGTTATAGTTTATTGTTTTGTTTTTGTAATTTGTATTATCTTTATTGTTGTATTGTTATGTTTTATTTTTCAAGTGTTTTCCATCCATGGTCGGTTGAATCCTTAGATGTGAAACCCATGGATACCGAGGCCAACTGTATTTTTTCCAGTGGATGCAATCCTGAGTCCCAAGCCCAGCCCTGTCAGATGTGTGAGTGGGGACCCCTGTTTCCCAGGAGTCTCTAATGACCTTGCCCACTGGCTTTTTCAGAAAGGAACTGTCAGTGAGGCTGAAGCCAGACCGCAACCCAGAAACTCAGTTCAGCTTCCTTCTTCTGGAAGCCTTGGCCTAGAGTGACTGGGTTACCCTTTCCTTACTCGGCCATGAGCTGAGTTTGCAGTGCTATTTTCTCTCCATGTGTCACGCTGTTGGCACTGTATCTAAAGAAGTCATCACCAAACCCATTGTCACCTAGATGTTCCCGCGTTATCCTCTAGGAATTGACTGTTTTGTGTTTTACATTTGAGTCCATAATATGTTTTAAGTTAATGTTTGTGAAGGATAGAAAGTCTATCTCAGACCATGTTTCTCACATTTCTGGAGACTGGGAAGTCCAAGATCACAGTGCCGACTGATTCTGTGCCTGGCGAGGGTCTCTATCAGTGATGTCTTCTCATGATGTCCTCATGTGTTGGAAAAGGGGGGAAAGCAAGACCGTTCCATGAAGTCTCTTTTATCAGGGCACTAATCCTTGCCTTGTGATACCACCATCTTGGTCATTAGGTTTCAGCATATGAATTTTGGAAGGCCACATACCTTCAAGCCACCGCAGTCTGTGCCTAGGTTCCTTTTTCTGCACGTGGATGTCCAGTTGTTCCAGCACCATTCACTGGCAAGGCTACCTGTCTCCATTGAATTCCCTTTGCTTTGGTCTATTTCTGCTACACCATTTTTTTTAATTGCACCTTGAATTGTTTTTTTTTTTTTTTTTTTTGAGACGGAGTCTTGCTTTGTCACCTGAGCTGGAGTGCAATGGCGCAATCTTGGCTCACGACAACTTCTGCCTCCCGGGTTCAAGCAATTCTCCTACCTCAGCCTCCCTAGTTGCTGGGATTATAGGCACCTGCCACCACACCCAGCTAATTTTTTTTATTTTTAGTAGAGACAGAGTTTCACCATGTTGGCCAGGCTGGCCTCAAACTCCTGACCTCAGGTGAGCCACCCGCCTCAGCCTCCCAAAGTGCTGGGATTCCAGGCGTGAGCCACCACACCCAGCCTGCTGCTTCATTTTCTCAAAACTGAAAAAAAAAAAAAAACGCTGCTGACAGTGTAGAGAAAGCAGAGTGGGAGGCCGGGGCTTGTCGTGTTCTCATATGAACATGGCATTTTCTTTTTCTTTTTTTTTTTTTTTTGAGACGGAGTTTCGCTCTTGTCACCCAGGCTGGAGTGTTACCCAGCAATGGCGTGATCTCGGCTCACCGCAACCTCCACCTCCTGGGTTCAGGCAATTCTCCTGCCTCAGCCTCCCGAGTAGCTGGGATTACAGGCACGCCCACCGTGCCCAGCTAATTTTTTGTATTTTGAGTAGAGAGGGGGTTTCACCATGTTGACCAGAATGGTCTCGATCTCTCGACCTCGTGATCCACCCGCCTCGGCCGCCCAGAGTGCTGGGATTACAGGCGTCAGCCACCGCGCCCGGCTCTTTTATGTTTTTCGATGTTGTTGTTGCTTCCATTTCACAGACCCAGATTATCATTATCCATCAACACTTTCGTCCACCCAACGACCTGTTACATTTTATCTTCTATTTAGAAAATAAGTTAATTCCAGGCAGTGGCTCTCGCATGTAATCTCAGCTGATTTTTGTATTTTTAGAAGAGACAGGGTTTCACCATGTTGGCCAGGATGATCTTGATCTGTTGACCTCGTGATCCACCCGCTTCGTCCTCCCAAAGTGCTGGGATTACAGGCGTGAGCCACCGCGCCTGGCCAGAACTACATTCTTTTTTGTGACCCAATAGTAATCTGTTGTTCTGTTGTGCAAGCAGACTGCATTTTCTTTATGTGTTCATTGGCCAATAGGCAGTTGGGTTGCTTCTCACTTAGGTTTTGGCTCTGTTGCTCAGAATGGAAGATAGTGATGCCATCTCAGCTCACTGTACCTTCCACCTCCTGGGCTCAAGTGATCTTCCCTCTGATCCTCCCACACTCAACTAACTATAATGTTTTTGTGGAGACAGGGTTCCACTATATTGCCCAGACTGGTCTCAAACTTCTGGGCTAAAACAATCCCTCCAGCTCAGCCTCTGAAAGTGCTGGGATTACCAGTGTGAGCCACTGCCCCCGGCCTAGGTTTTGGTTTTTTTCGTATAGCTGTATCATGTCTGCCTAAAATAATATGTTCTTTAGTTGAGCTTATTTTTCCCCTATTCCCCAGATTTCTTCGTCATAGTTTAGCTTATTTTTGAACTTTATGCAAAAGTGTCCTATGTATAGTTTTCTGGGACTTGCTTTTCTTCTCTTCAACATTATGTAACTAAGCCTTTTTTCCATGATGCTGTCTGTAGCCATTGTTCATTCATTTTTACTGATATATAATATTCTCTAATTTATTTACCCATTTTCCTATTGGGGGGCACTTGGATTGGATCCAGTTTTCTTGCTACTAAACAGCATTACAGCTGGGCACGGTGGCGCACGCCTATCATCCCAGCACTTTGGGAGGCCGAGGCGGGCGGATCATCTGACTTCAGAAATTAGCTGGGCGTGGAGGCGGGCGCCTGTAGTCCCAGCTACTCGAGGCTGAGGCACAAGAATGTCTTGAATACGGTAGGCAGAGGTTACAGTGACTCGAGATTGCACCATTGCACTACAGCCTGGGCAACAAGAGCAAAACTCCATCTCAAAAATAAACAGTATTGCTGGGAACATTTGTGTACCTGTCTCCTAGTGCAATGTGGAGAACTGCTGGGCTGTAAGATCAGCCAATGTGCAGCTTTACATAAGCCTAATTGTTTTCTAAAGTGCTCCTACCAATTTACACTTCCACTAACGCTCTGTGCAGGATCCTTTTTGATCTGTATCTTCCTCAACTCCTTTGGTGTTTGTTTTTTTTGTTTGTTTGTTTAGACAGTCTCGCTCTGTCGCCCAGGCTGGAGTGCAGTGGCAAGATCTCGGCTCACTGCAACCTCCGCCTCCTGGATTCAAGAGTACATTTTCTCCAACCCTTGCTATTTGGGGGATTGCTTCGTTTTTGCCAGGCTGATGGGTGTGAAGCAGTACCCCACCGTAATCTTGCATTTCCGTGGTTACCAGCAGGGCTGCTCTTTTCTTCTGAGTTTTCTCTTCTGTCTTTTGCCCATTTTCATATTTTCTTCTTCCTTTTGCTTATTGATTTGTAGGAATTTTTTTCATATTCTAGATACTAACCCTTTGCCAGCTATGTGTATTGCAAATGTTTTCTCTCATCTGTGGCTTGCCTTTTTGCTTTCTTTAAGGAGTCTTTCATAAAATGAAGTTCCTACATTTGATGAACAATGAGAACACATGGACACAGGGAGGGGAGCACTACACACTGGGGTCTATTGGGGGGAATAGGGGAGGGACAGTGGGGGGGGAGCTGGGGAGGGATGGCATGGGGACAAATGCCAGATGTGGGTGAAGGAGAGGAAGGCAGCAAAGCACACTGCCACGTGTGTACCTATGCAGCTATCTTGTACGTTCTGCACATGTACCCCAAAACCTAAAATGCAATAAAAAAAAGAAAAGATATATATCCAAAAAAAAAGAAGTTTCTAATAAATTCATCTTGTTTTTTTCTTTTCTTTCTTTGTGTTGTTGCTGTTGTTGTTGTTTTTGAGACAGGATCTCATTGCCCAGGATGGAGTGCAGTGGCACAAACACAGCTCACTGCGGTTTCGAACTCCTGAGCTAAAGCAATCATCCCACCTCAGCCACCAGAGACCACAGGCACCCACCATCAAACCCAGCTAATTTTTAATTTTTTTATACAGATGAGTTCACATCATGTGTCCAGACTGCTCTCGAACTCCTTGGCTCAAGTAATCAAGCCAGGCTACCTTATTTTCTTCTTAAGAATTAATGCTTTTTAGGCTGGGCACGGTGGCTCACGCCTGTAATCCCAGCACTTTGGGAGGCCGACGCAGGTGGATCACGAGGTCGAAAGATCAAGACCATCCTGGTCAACATGGTGAAACCCCGTCTCTACTAAAAATACAAAAAATTAGCTGGGCATGGTGGCGCATGCCTGTAATCCCAGCTACTCGGGAGGCTGAGGCAGGAGAATTGCCTGAACCCAGGAGGCGGAGGTTGCAGTGAGCCGAGATCGCGCCATTGCACTCCAGCCTGGGTAACAAGAGCGAAACTCCGTCTCAAAAAAAAAAGTGTTTAGAATTTTCTGTACATTGTTCTTTTTATTTTTATGATTATTATTATTTTAGAGACAGAGTCTTGCTCTGTCGCTCAGGCTCAAATTCCTGGGCTCAACTGACCCTCCTGCGTCAGCCTCCCAAAGTGCTGTGATTACAGGCATGAGCCACCATGCCCCACCCACATCTTTTATTTTACTTATTTCTGAGCATTCTAAATTTTTTGTTGCTATTATAAATGAGGTATTTTTATGAAGCATATTTTCTAAATATTATGGGTGGTGTATGTTCATCATTATGTCCAGTCAGCTTGCTAAACTCTCTTTTCTTTTGGATAATTTGTCTTTATATCCTCTGTTGATTTTTCTTTTTTGCAGAGGATCACTTCGTCTGAAATAATGACAGATATGTATTTCCACCACTCTAAGCCTTACTACCCTACCTAGAGCCTCCAGAACAAACCCCAATAGAGGTGGTACAAAGAAAATCTAGTTCAAGCTCAGTGGCTCACATCTGTAATCCCAGCACTTTGGGAGGCCGAGTGAGCAGATCACCTGATGTCAGGAGTTCAAGACCAACCTGGTCAACATGGTGAAACCCCATCTCTACTAAAAATACGAAAAATTAGCAGGGCGTGGTGGTGGGTGCTGGTAGTCCCAGCTACTTGGAAGGCTGAGGTAGGAGAACTGCTTGAATCCAAGAGGCAAAGCTGGCAGTGGGCCGAGATCGCACCACTGCACTCCAGCCTGGGGGACAGAGTAAGACTCCATCCCCCCAAAAAAGAAAGAAACAATAGAAAATGCTTCTAACATTTCTCTATTAATACAATTATGTGTGCATTTTATCAAGTCTAAGAAGTTCCCTTTCATTCCCAGTTTATGAAGAGTTTTTGTTATGAATAAGTGTTGAATTTTATCAAATGCTTTTTTTGCACTTAATGAGATGACCAACATGTTTTCCTTTATCCTGCTCCTGTGTTGAAAGACATTTATAGATATTCTAATATTAAATCACCGAGTTTGGTAGTTATTGGTTATTTTCCTTTATACACATTTGGATTTAGATTGCGAAATTTTTCTTTAGAACTTTTGTCTCTGTTCAAGACTGAAATGGACCCACAATATTCCTATCTTGTTCTGTCTTTGTCTAGTTCATGTGAAGGTTTTGTTCATATGAACTAGACCTACTGTTGTTGTTGCTGGTCCTTTCTTTTCAGTTCTCTGCTCGAACTTGTCTGTAAAACCACATGGGGCTGGCGTCTTATTTGTGGGAAGATTTCAAGCCACTGCTTCAATCTGTTTTTGTCTGTTTTAGTAAATAATAATATTATTTCAGTTTATTCACACCAGTCGTTGATGGTTTATTTCTAGTCATTAAACTGTATATATACATTTTCTGTATTTTTATATAATTCACAATTTTTTTTTTTTTTGAGATGGAGTTTCGCTCTTGTTACCCAGGCTGGAGTGCAATGATGTGATCTCGGCTCACCGCAACCTCCGCCTCCCGGGTTCAGGCAATTCTCCTGCCTCGGCCTCCAGAGTGGCTGGGATTACAGGCACGCGCCACCATGCCCAGCTAATTTTTTTGTATTTTTAGTAGAGATGGGGTTTCACCATGTTGACCAGGATGGTCTCGATCTCTTGACCTTGTGATCCACCCGCCTCGGCCTCCCAAAGTGCTGGGATTATGGGCGTGAGCTACCACGCCCGGCCATATAATTCACAATTTTAGAGTCAAAATAAAAAAACAATAAATGCAATGAATGAGTTTTCCCCTTTTTGGAAGCTTGATTTAGGAAGAAGAGAGGGCGTGGCGGGACACTTTGAGTCAGTCTCCCGGCAAGGTCCGTGGGACTGTGAGTGAGATAGATGTGAAAGGCAAGATCAAAAGATGGGACTGGAGGGTCAGAGTGGAGCCAGGCCAGACTGTGAAGGATGAGAATCTTCTCCAGTGAGCACAGAGGGCAGAGAGGTGTTAACCTCACAGTCCCAGGAGGTATCAAAGCTGGAGAATTGACTTCTAAACTGCCCAAAAATTCTCACCAGGCTACTTGCATTAATATCTGTATTTTTCTTCATATTTGTCCAGAAAGAAAATCTTAACAGATTCAAAATACACATTTTGTAGGCCACGTCGACTGCTTATAATCCAGTGAGATTAGATATGGAACATAAAAAGATGATAAAGATATCTTAATTACTTGGAAATTAAGTAACAGTCTCTGAGGAAGGAAGCAAATGTAGTAACATGTTAGCAACCGGCGAGCCCAGATGAAGGTTATCCAGGGAGTTGGTGTACTTTTCTTTTTTTCTTTAAATGCTTTTAAACTAAGATGAAATTAACATCACATAAAAGTAATCACATGGCTAGGTGGATGGGTCACGCCTGTAATCCAGTACTTTGCGAGGGTCACGTGGACGGAACACCTAAGGTCAGGAGTTTCAGAGCAGCCTGGCCAACATGGAGAAACCCTGTCTCTACTACAAATACAGAAAGTAGCTGGGCGTGGTGGCAGGCATCTGTGGTCCCAGCTACTTGGGAGACAAGAATCCCTTGAATCCAGGAGGTGGAGGCTGCAGTGAGTTGAGATTGTGCCACTGCACTCCAACCCGGGTGACAGAGAGAGACTCTGTCTCAAAAAAAAAAAAAAAAAAAAAAAGGTAATCACATTACTCTTTAAAGCATAGATAGAGTTCCGCAGCTGTTTGTATACTCACAACGTTGTACCAGCATTGCTAATAATTTCAAACAATTTCTTCACCCCAAAAAGAAGCCCCTTACTTGTTAGCAGCCAATCTCCATTCCCCCCTCCCCCAGCTCCTGGTAACCATTCATCTCCTTCCTGTCTCTGTGGATTTGCCTATTCTGATCTTTCATATGAATGGATTCATAATCATACACTATGTGGCCACCTGTGTTGTGGCATGGGTCAGAGATCATTTCTTTTTATGCCTGAATAGTATATCAAATAATGATACCAAATCATTGTACTGTTCTTGCAACTTTACTGTAGGTTTTAAAATTTTCGAAATAAGAAGTTGAAAAGAAAAAAACCTATCTTAAGCAATCATTGGATGAAAGAGGAGAATATACAAAGAGCATCACGAAAAGAAGAACACATCTTGCCCCAACGTCTACACACAACTCAAGAGTTCCATGAGGGGCAGTTAGAATAGTCAGGATATTCATGATTAAGGAGGATAGATCAAAAGTCAACGACAACCAAAAAATAATGCGAGAAGCCAAAGGGAAAATGAAGGTAGGGGAAAAAAAGAGAATAAAGATTAAAACAGGGATGAATAAACTAAAAACATAAAATAGTAAAAATTGTAAATAAATCCAAAAGCTGATTCTTTAACAAACAACAGAAACAATTGATAATTTACTAACAAAATATAATTTTACAAAAACCCAACACAAACTAGAAAACTTCAGTCTATAAATTACCATTTTAAGGTAGAGAAGGAAGCCAGACACAGTAGCTCACGCCTGTAATCCCAGCACTTTGGGAGGCCGAGGCGGGTGGATCACGAGGTCAAGGGATCGAGACCATCCTGGTCAACATGGTGAAACCCCGTCTCTACTAAAAATACAAAAAATTAGCTGGGCATGGTGGCGCACGCCTGTAATCCCAGCTACTCAGGAGGCTGAGGCAGGAGAATTGCCTGAACCCAGGAGGTGGAGGTTGCGGTGAGCCGAGATCGCGCCATTGCTGGGTAACACTCCAGCCGGGATAACAAGAGCGAAACTCCGTCTCAAAAAAAAAAAAAAACAACTTAAGATCCTCAAGAAGGATTCTGTAGAATCTAATTACAAGGTTCATTTTGGTTCTTGTTTTTAAGCCATGCCAGGAAGCTGACCAAAGTACTCTCTTCCTTTAAAACCAACAGTGCATTGAGATGCATCTCCCTTTGAGGGCAGAGGCATTTGCTTATACATATCGGAACTTGGGCACTTTTACATTGTAAGGGAGCCTTTGGCAATTCTCAGGTCCCATCACAATTGCCTCCTGGAGAAAATGCACACTGCAAACCCCCTGGGGAGGGGATATTGCCAATTCTATGACTTGCACAACTCGCAAATCAAGTCCTTCCTCTCCTTTTATGCCCTCACTGTCTCGGTGCCTACCATATGCATCCTTGGGATGAGGCCATGACCCAAAGGGGCTGCTAGGGCGCTAGTCTTCTTCCTTCTGTCTTTTCAGTCCCTCCAATTGGAGTTGTCCCATTTCCCCATTGCTGTGGAGTATGTTGGGGGAAATTTAATTAAAAACAACAGACAGAAAGTGCCTCACTCTTCTATACAGCTAAGTGGGTTTGTACCCACTACTGCAATACTTGCAGGTCTCACAATTAGGAGCCAGGTAGCAGCTGAAACTGAGAGATGAGGAGGGTTATCTTCCTGGATGATTAATTACATTTCAAAAAGCTGGCTCCCGGATCCCAGAGGACAGGAAACATTCCTGAGTTGTGAAACTGGCCAGAGCTTCTTTAGCCATTAAAAAGATCTACATACATTTGAAAAGGACAGAGAAAGAAATTCCAAAAGGAAAAGGAAGAAGGTGCAGGAAGTCTCTTGCCTTATTTTCAACAGAGAGAATTAAGCCTCTTGTTTTTAATCTGTATTTGCCTTTACCACCTTCTTCCTGTGTTACTATGAAATAATAACATGGCAATGTTTAATTAACACCATTGTTGCTTTTACCTGTTTCTGGGCAAGTTGCAGATAACTAAATATCCAGCGAGTCCATAGTAAAGTGCAAAACAACTACCACAATTCCACTAGCGTCAGTTTTTGAATTCAGTAAAATATTTGCCTTAGAAGACAAACTTCAAATATATCACACCAATGGTGCAGGGTTCAATCAGGTTCTTGGTGAACAATGTGTGAGCGTTTCCCTCCATCATGCATTGTACTAGCTGTCATGACATCTTTATTGCTTGAGCTTTCTTTTTTTTTCTAAAGATAGGGTTTCACCATGATGTCCAAGCTGGTCTTGAACTCCTGACCTCAGGTGATCCACCCACCTCGGTCTCCCAAAGTGCTAGGATTACAGGCGTGAGCCACTGCACCTGGCTGCTTGAGCTTTCAAATGGCTAACCATTTGAATATTATTTCATAACTCCTTACAAAGTCTTATTCCATCCAAACCTGAAGTAGGTTAACTCTGGAGTCTTATAATTTAAATTTTTAATTAAGTATTTTCCTTATAAGGCTCCCGGAATTTCTTGAGTTTCCCTCATATGTATACGTAACATCTTTTTTTTTTTTTGAGATGGAGTCTCGCTCTGTTGCCCAGGCTGGAGTACAGTGGCGCAATCTTGGCTCACTGCAACTTCTACCTCCTGGGTTCAAGCAATTCTCCTGCCTCAGCCTCCCGAGTAGCTGGGATAACAGGCACCCACCACCAGGCCAGGTATGTAGGCTCTTTGGTAATTGTTCTGTCTTCCTGAATAATATTTCTCAGTGTGAACTACAAAGATACCTAGGATTGAAGTCCTATTATGGACTTCCAGGGTGTAATGTACACAGCCCTGTTTTTCGTTGAGGATAAACTCGTCCTACCGGCACTTTCTCAGCCTATTAAGTCTCCCTGGATAACAGACAAGCTGTGTTTATCCATCCATACTAGGACTGCAGAGAACTTGCATTGTACAGTTAATGAGGTGATGTTACACCTGTCTTCTGCAGCCTGTCTGTAAATTCCAGCTTTCTATCTATCTATTGATTAGATGCTGTTCTTTTCATCTTTTTCATCTGTTCCGTATTCATAGTCCCAATATCTAATTGTTTCCTTTAATATGAATAGACTTGCTAATGGCGATATTGTAGAACTATTTTGTAGCTAATTGCTGCGGGCTATGAGTGAGGGCCTCCTACAGCTTGATGAGATTATGTCTTCCCAGCATTCAATTATTCCAAACAGACCAATTTCAAATGTTAACAAATAACATGTTTGTTAGTAAAAATGTGAGTCTTACAGTAATTCACATAACCACTACCGTAGATAGAGCAGCCAGGCAGCCTATGAGGACAGTCACAGGTTTCTTAGCGTACTTCCTCTCTCGGTTCACTTCAGTGCTAACACCAGTTAGTAGAAAACTCCTTCGTGGGAGCCACAGTGCAGTCCTCCCGAGGGACTGACTTCACCTGGGAAGCATGGGTCCAGCTGCGTCTTCCTTTCTCTCTGATGGCCCTATAGGTGATCAGCAGCATTTGAAAGGGTTCCTCTCAGCACAGTAGCACCCCAGCCCTTTCCCCCGGGACAGATTCGATGCAGAGGAAACCTCCCAGTCAATTAGGCTGGTGGACTTCTTTAGAGGTATACCTCCAGATCCTTCTGACTGTTTAAGTCTCATGGTTTCTAAAGAAGAGAAAAGCCCAATTAAGTACTGAGCATGTCCAGGCATAGTGGTTCATGCCTGTAATGCCAGCTCTTTGGGAGGCTGAGGCAGGCAGATCACCTGAGGTCAGGAGTTCAAGACCAGGCTGGCCAACATAGAAAAACCCTGTCTCTACTAAAAATACAAAATTAGCCGGTCATGGTCGTGGGTGCCTGTAATCCCAGCTACTGGGAAGGCTGAGGCAGGAGAATTGCTTGAACCCAAGAGGCAAGATTGTGCCATTGCACTCCAGCCTGGGCAAAAAGGAGTAAAACTCTGTCTCAAAAAAAAAGAAAAAAGTCTTGAGTATGATGACAGGAAGAGTCAGTAAATCAGGCACAGGAAGTCCCGGCACAGTGGCTCGCACCTGTAATCCCGGCGCTTTGGGAGGCTGAAGCAGGCGGATCACCTGAGGCCAGGAGTTCAAGACCAGCCTAGCCAACATGGCGAAATCCCATCTCTACAAAAAAAGGAGAAAAACTAGCCAGGCATGGTGGCCACCCCTGTAATCGCAGCTACTTGGGAGGCTGAGGCAAGAGAATCGCTTGAATCTGAGAGGTGGAGGTTGCCATCAGTCGAGATCATGCCGCTGCACTCCAGACTGGGCCACAGAATAAGACTGTTTAAAAAAAATAAAATAAAAAATAAAAATAAAATAGCCGGGCATGGTGGCTCATGCCTGTAATCCCAGCACTTTGGGAGGCCGAGGCGGATGGATCACAAGGTCAAGAGATCGAGACCATCCCGGTCAACATGGTGAAACCCCGTCTCTACTAAAAATACAAAAAATTAGCTGGGCACGGTGGCACGTGCCTGTAATCCCAGCTACTCGGGAGGCTGAGGCAGGAGAATTGCCTGAACCCAGGAGGCAGAGGTTGCAGTGAGCCGAGATCGCGCCATTGCACTCCAGCCTGGGTAACAAGAGCGAAACTCCATCTCAAAAAAAAAAAAAAAAATGAAATAAAATAAATAAAACCATTAAAAAGGCCGGGCAAGGTGGTTCACACCTATAATCACAGCACTTTGGGAGGCTGAGGCGGGTGGATCACGAGGTCAAGAGATCGAGACCATCCTGGTCAACAAGGTGAAACCCCGTCTCTACTAAAAATACAAAAATTAGCTGGGCACGGTGGTGTCCGCCTGTAGTCCCAGCTACTCGGGAGGCTGAGGCAGGAGAATTGCTTGAACCCAGAAGGCGGAGGTTGCTGTGAGCTGAGATCGTGCCATTGCACTCCACCCTGGGTAACAAGAGCGAAACTCCATCTCAAAAAAAAAAAAAAAAAAAAGGCAGCCAGGCGCGGTGGCTCACTCCTGAAATCCCAGCACTTTGGGAGGCTGAGGCAGGTGGATCACCTCAGGTCAGGAGTGTGAGACCAGCTTGGCCAACATGGTGAAACCCTGTTTCTACTAAAAGTACAAACTTAGCTGGGTGTAGTGGCAGAGGCCTATAATCCCAGCTACTCAGGAGGCTGAGGTTGGAGAACTGCTTGAACCCAGGAGGCAGAGGTTGCAGTGAGCCGAGATCGTGCCATTGCACTCCAGCCTGGGCAACAAGAGCAAAACTCTTTTAAAAAACAAAACAAAATAAAAATGAAAACAAACAAATGAACAAACAAAAAACGCCAACAACTCAAATAAGGGAAAAGGTGGGATGGCAGGACTGACTGTTAAGTATTTGGGACTCTAGAGAAAGTTAAAGAAAAAAGAAGAAAGCAAAAACCTTCTGTGTTAGTTGCTCGGGTCTATTTACTAAAACGAAGTAACTCCTGCTCTGGCCAACCCAGAAAGGAAAGAAAGGAAGCATGATATGTGTCATCATTGCAAGAAGCAAGGATGTTGGAAGAGGGATTGTCAAAAGAGACTATGGCATGCAGGATGGCAGGGACAAGAGAATCGAGGGTGGGGGCCTAGGAGGACAAGACCCTCAGTTAGGAGATGCTTTGCAAATAGCTAAAAATTGATAGACTGAGGGAATGGCAGTGGCAGGAAGGGATTAGGGTTATGTGTGCATGTCAGTTACTGTTCCACAGGCTGATATGTCCTTGCGTTTTCTCGTAGAGCCTGGTGCTACTTGTTCTCCATTTGTCTTGGAAAGCTCTTGCTTTCCATCAGTACAGCTCAGCCTTCTGCGTGTTCTCTTCCCTCCAATTCCCACTTTCTTCTGACTCTTCCCTGGCGGGAGACTTGCTGTGCACCTTCAAGCCTACCAATATTTCAGGCTGGAAAAGTCCCCTTCCTGAGCTGACAAATCGAGGTATCTTTTGAGTCCTAGAGACTCAACATGCTGGTTTAATTTGAGCTATAGAACCCATACAATCAACTTATCAAAGGGATAAGCCATATCTGTGCATGAAACGATCTCCTTTGTTGGGTGCTCAATTGGAAGGAATGAAATAGGTTATAAAAGAAATAAGGCCGGAATCCCAGCACTTTGGGAGGCCAAGGCGGGTGGACCATGAGGTCAGGAGTTCGAGACCAGCCTGATCAATATGGTGAAACCCTGTCTCTGAAAAAAAAGAAAAAAGATAACTGGGGTGTGTTGTGAACTGAACGGGAGTCCGGGAATCTCGTCCAGCGAGAGGGTCCCAAACCTGGAAGAGAGCGTGCGCCGGAAAAAAAGGAGATAGAAAAGAGCGAGGTCCGGAGGGCTACATGCACTATGCCCATGCAGCAATTTTATTTTTGCAATATGTTTCATTATATACTTTTCTGAAGTTAAAGTTGTTTACACCAGATCAACGTACTTTAGTTACAGTAAGCAAGTTACGCCCACTAAGTTACGCCCAGTAAGTAAGTTAAGCCCAGTAAGTAGGTTACTTCCAGTAAGTAGGTTACGCCCAATAGGTCAAGGTAAGTAAGTTACATTCACGCCCTGTAAGCCATGGTAAGTAAGTTACAGTTACACCCAGTAAGTTATGGTAAGTAAGTTACAGTTACACCCAGTAAGTTACGGTAAGTAAGTTACCAAGTGTAAATACTTAAGGTAATATTTTACAATGAAGGTAACAAGGGTCCAAAATGAACACAATGAGACAATAAACCATAAGGAGCCGAAAGTGGACACAGTGCCTCCCAAGTCCTCATATCCATAAAGTAATGTCTCTTAATTATTTTGGATAACATATAGTTCCTCTCTCGGTTCCTGCTTTCCCTCAGCTTGACTCCCCCAACCAGGGATCTGTGTCCGGGCTCAAGCTCACCATATGGCGAGGCCCATTTCCTAGGGGCCTCACACGGGAGCGATCCCCACAGGTCTCCCTTAGGGGTGATAAGGAAGGGGAAGTTGGAAGAGAAGGGAGAACCGTGGAGGGTTTTGCTGGGGGAGAGACAGGAAGCTGACCAGGAAAATATGACTCGATCTGTGTCCCAGGCTTTGATCCATGCATCTACATGATGACTGGAATCACCGCCATTAACCCAATGATACCAGGCCTTGAACTGGTACGTCCCCCACCACCAACAGAAGTGGCTATTGTCAAAGAAATAATCCACTGCAAAAGCTATACTCTTTTTCCTCAAAATCCAAGTCTTCCACCTCCTTCCACAAGAGAACAACCTCCTCGGTGTAAGACTGTATTTGTGGGAGGATTACCAGAAAATGCTACTGAAGAAATTATTCAAGAAGTCTTTGAACAGTGCAGTGATTTTACAGCAATTCGGAAGAGCAAGAAGAATTTTTGTCACATTCGCTTTGCAGAGGAATTCATGGTTGATAAAGCCATTTACCTTTCTGGTTACAGGATGTGATTAGGTCTAGCACCAACAGAAAGGATTCAGGCTACCTTCATGTGGACTTTGCTCAGGCCAGAGATGACTTCTATGAGTGGGAATGCAAGCAGAGGATGCGTGCCAGGGAGGAGCAGCACCGGGGCAAGCTGGAGGAGGACCGACTCCGGCCCCCCGCCCCGCCCACCGTAATGCATTACTTGGAGCACGAAGCCGCTCTGCTGGCAGCAAAGCTGAAAGATGATAGCAAGTTTTCAGAAGCTATCACAGTGCTACCTTTTTTTTTTTTTTTTGAGGAAGGGAGGGATGGAGGAAGGGAGGAAGGGGGGAGGGAGGGAGGGAGGGAAGGGAAGGAAGGAATTCAAGCAATGAGAGAGACATTGCCGACCTGGATCTAGAGGTTTACAAGTTGATTTCTTTTTTTTTTTTTTTTGAGTGAAGGAAAGAAAAAAAATGAGTAAAGGAGAGGAAGAAAGAGGAAGAGAAAGAGGGAGAGTGCGTGGAAATATTGCTTTATTCTTTAAAAAGATGGGTATTAATAATGGCCAATCAATGTTTCATTTAAACCTATGGGTAGGTGTGATGTGGTATTGACAAGAATGTATATTTTGTGTATTTGAAGTGGAGAGCTCTATAAATATTTATTAAGTTTACTTGTTCCGGATCTGAGTTCGAGTCCTTGATATCCTTATTAATTTTCTGTCTCATTGTGTCTAAGTCTCTATGTATCTGGGTGTTAGGATCGTTAGCTCTTGTTGTTGCATTGATCCTTTTACCACTATATCTTTGTTGCTTTAAAATCTATTTTATCCAATACGAGAATTGCAACTCCTGCTTTTTATTTATTTATTTATTTTTGCTCTCCATTTGGTTGGTAAGTCTTTCTCCATCCCTTTGTTTTGCGTCTTTGTGTATCCTTGCCTGTGAAACAGGTCTGGATGTAACATGCCCTTGGGTTTTGGCTGTGTCTTTTGATTGGGGGATTTAGTTGATTTAAATTTAGGGTTACTGCCCTTTGATGTTAACTGGCTGTTTTATCCATTCATTGGTGTGAATTCTTCTTTATGTTGGTGCTCTTTACTTTTTGCTATATTTTTAGAAGGGCTGATACTGGTTGTTTCTTTCTATGTGTAATGCTTCTTTCAGAAGCTCTTGTAAAGCAGGCCTGGTGGTAATAAAATCTCTGAGTTCTTGCTTGTTCATAAAAGATTTTATTTTTCCTTCAGTTGTGAAGCTTAGTTTGGCTGGATATGAAATTCTGGGCTGAAGGTTCTGTTCTTTAAGGATGTTGAATATTGGTCCCCACTCTCTTCTGGCTTGTAGAGTTTCTGCTGAGAGATCTGCTGTAAGTCTGATAGGCTTGCCTTTGTGGGTAACATGACCTTTCTCTCTGGCTGCCCTTAGTATTTTCTCCTTCGTTTCAACCCTGGTGAATCTAACGATTATGTGCCTTGGGGTTGCTCTTCTTGAGGAATATCTTTGTGATATTCTCTGTATTACCTGGGGTTGAATATTGACCTGCTTTGCTAGTTTAGGAAAATTTTCCTGAATAATTTCCTGAAGGGTATTTTCCATCTTGGATTCATTCTCTCCGTCGCATTCAGATACACCTATCAAACGTAGATTTGATCTTTTCACATAGTCCCACATTTCTTGGAGACTTTGCTCATTCCTTTTTATCCTTTTTTCTCTAATCTTTTCTTCACGTTTTATTTCATTAAGTTGGACTTTGACCTCTGATATCCCTTCTTCTGCTTGAGCAATTCGAGTGTTTAAACCTGTGCATACTTCTCGGAGTTCCTGTATTGTATTCTTCAGTTCCATTATTTCACTCATACTCCTCTCTAAGTTGTCTATTCTCAATAGGATTTCATCAAACCTTTTTTCAAAGTTCCTAGTTTCTTTACGTTGGGCTACAACATGTTCTTTTAACTCACCGAAGTTTGTTATTATCCATTCCCTGAAGCGATATTCTAGCATTGGGATGCGCTCGTTCTCCATCAAGCCTTGTTCCATTGTTGATGTGGAACTGTGATCATCTTTAGAGGGAGAGGCGTTCTGACTTTGAGTATTCTCAGCTTTTTTACGCTGGTTTCTTCCCGTCGTTGTAAATTTATCCTCCTGTCGTCTTTGAATTTACCAACTTTCAGATTAGGTCACTTGAGTGGACGTCCAGGTTGTTAGTTCCCAGGGCCAGAGCCACGGCGTTAAAACTGATGGTGGTTTTCTGCCCAGGATTCTCTTGTCTGGCTTCCTTCTTGTGTCGGTAGTAGGCGACTCTGCCTTCCCAGGGCTCCAAACCTTGGTCAGAAGTGGAGCCGGTCCCGTTTACTCTGCGCCAAGCACTGCCGCGCCGAGGTGCTGTCACAGCCGCTGTGCGGGGCTCTGGTGTCCTGCTGGGGGCCCGTGTGGGTCCTCCGAACCTGTTTACTCTGCTCCGAGAGCTGCCACGCAGAGGTGCCGGCAGAACTGCTGTGCCGGCCACGAAAGTCGTGCTGGCCACCCGTGTGATTCCTCCACTGGGGATCTTCTGCTCCGTGAGCGACCAGAATTTGTCTGAAAGTGTGGCGTCGTCTAGTTCTCTGCGCCTTCACTGAGAGCTGCAGTCCCGAGATGGTGGCACACATTATTTTTTTTTGAGACAGAGTCTTGCTCTGTCACACAGACTGGAGTGCAATGGCACGATCTCGGCTCACCGCAACCTCTGCCTCCTGGGTTCAAGCAATTCTCCTGCCTCAGCCTCCCGAGTAGCTGGGATTACAGGTGTGCGCCACCATGCCCAGCTAATTTTATTTGTATTTTTAGTAGAGACGGGTTTCCGCCTTGTTGACCAGGATGGTCTCGATCTCTTGACCTCGTGATCCACCACCTTGGCCTCCCAAAGTGCTGGGATTACAGGCGTGAGCCACCGGGCCCGGAAAGCCTTGTGTTTTTTAATGTCCCATTGACCAAAGCAAATCAAATGGCCAAGCCCCATCTGAGAGTGTGGAAAAATGAACTCTACCTCTTGCAGGGAGGAGCTGAAAGTTCCATCACAAAACGGTGTGCATCCAGGGATGGCAAGAATTTGAGGCCATTTTTGTGATCTATCACCGAGATTGTCCTTGGACAGAAAATTCAAGGCTAGCAGTTATTTTTTGTTGTTGTTGGCACATCAAACATACCATTGTCTTGTTTTCTGGTTTCTGTAGTTTGTGTTAAGAGGTTGTCTGTTGAATTGTGTTCGCAGCCGCCGCCGCGCCGCCGTCGCTCTCCAACGCCAGCGCCGCCTCTTGCTCGCCGAGCTCCAGCCGAAGGAGAAGGGGGGTAAGTAAGGAGGTCTCTATACCATGGCTCGTACAAAGCAGACTGCCCGCAAATCTACCAGTGGTAAAGCACCCAGGAAGCAACTGGCTACAAAAGCCGCTCGCAAGAGTGCGCCCTCTACTGGAGGGGTGAAGAAACCTCATCGTTACAGGCCTGGTACTGTGGCACTCCGTGAAATTAGACGTTATCAGACGTCCACTGAACTTCTGATTCGCAAATCTTCCTTCCAGCGTCTGATGCAAGAAATTGCTCAGGACTTTAAAACAGATCTGCGCTTCCAGAGCGCAGCTATTGGTGCTTTGCAGGAGGCAAGTGAGGCCTATCTGGTTGGCCTTTTTGAAGACACCAACCTTTGTGCTATCCATGCCAAACGTGTAACAATTATGCCAAAAGATATCCAGCTAGCACGCCGCATACGTGGAGAGCGTGCTTAAGAATCCACTATGATGGGAAAGATTTCATTCTAAAAAAAAAAAAAATTCTCTTCTTCCTGTTATTGGTAGTTCTGAACGTTAGATAATTTTTTTTCCATGGGGTCAAAAGGTACCTAAGTATATGATTGCGAGTGGAAAAATACGGGACAGAAATCAGGTATTGGCAGTTTTTCCATTTTCATTTGTGTGTGAATTTTTAATATAAATGCGGAGACGTAAAGCATTAATGCAAGTTAAAATGTTTCAGTGAACAAGTTTCAGCGGTTCAACTTTATAATAATTATAAATAAACCTGTTACATTTTTCTGGACAATGCCAGCATTTGGATTTTTTTAAAACAAGTAAATTTCTTATTGACGGCAACTAAATGGTGTTTGTAGCATTTTTATCATACAGTAGATTCCATCCATTCACTATACTTTTCTAACTGAGTTGTCCTACATGCAAGTACATGTTTTTAATGTTGTCTGTCTTCTGTGCTGTTCCTGTAAGTTGCTATCAAAATACATTAAACTATTAAAAAAAAAAAGAGGTTGTCTGTTAGTCAAACTGCACAACCGTAAAAGTTATCAACCCACCCCCCAGCTGCTTGGAATATTTTCTCTTTGTCTTTGATTTTCCTCAGTTTTACTATGATGTGCTTAGGTGTGGTTTTTTGTTTGTTTGTTTTATCCCGCCTTCAGTCCATGTGACTTCTAAAAACTGACTTGATTCTTTCACCAGTTTGGAAATATTTCAACCATTAACTCTTCAAATATTATCTGTGCCCTATTTTCTCTCACCTTGCTTTTCTAGACTCCAGTTAAGCATATATTAGGTCAAGTGTGGTGGCTCATGGCTGTAATCCCAGCACTTTGGGAGGCTGAGGTAGGAGGATCCCTTGATTTTAGGAGCTTAAGACCAACCTGGGCAACATAGTGAGACCTCATCTCTACAAAAAAATGAACTAAATTAGCTGGGCATAGTGGCATGTGTCTGTAGTGCTACCTACTCAGGAGGCTGAGGCAGGAGGATTGCTTGAGCTCAGGAGGTTGAGGGTGCAGTAAACCAAGATTGTGCCATTGCCCTCCAGCCTGGGCAACACAGCAAGACCTGCTCAAACAAAACAAACAAATATACATTAAACCTTCTTTCTGTGTCCCCTATGTCTCTTACCTCCTTTTTCCTTGTCTTTTACCATCTTTTTTTTTTTTTTGAGACGGAGTTTCACTGTTGTTACCCAGGCTGGAGTGCAACGGCGCGATTTCGGCCCATCTCAAGCTCTGCCTCCTGGGTTCAGCCAGTTCTCCTGCTTCAGCCTCTAGAGTAGCTGGGATTATAGGCACGCACCACCATGCCTAGCTAATTTTTTGTATTTTTGGTAGAGACGGGGTTTCACCATGTTGACCAGGATGGCCTCGATCTCTTGACCTTGTGATCCACCTGCCTCAGCCTCCCAAAGTCCTGGGATTACAAGCTTGAGCCACCGTGCCTGGCCTGCACTTCTAATTTTAATTTGTATATTTTATGTTTCTAAATTTTTCTTTCTTTCTTTCTTTTTTTGAGACGGAGTTTCGCTGTTGTTACCCAGGCTGGAGTGCAACGGCGTGATTTCGGCTCACCGCAACCTCTGCCTCCTGGGTTCAGGCAATTCTCCTGCCTCAGACTCCCGAGTAGCTGGGACTACAGGCGCGCCCCACCACGCCCAGCTAATTTTTGTATTTTTAGTAGAGATGGGGTTTCACCATGTTGACCAGGATGGTCTCGATCTCTTGACCTTGTGATCCACCTGCCTTGGCCTCCCAAAGTGCTGGAATTATAGGCGTGAGCCACCGCACCCTGCCTTGTTTCTAAATTTTTCATTAGATTCTTTTTGTAGTTTCAAATTATCTGCTGAATTTCTCAATTCTGTCTTTCATTTCCTTGAGTTATTAAATATAATAATTTTAAATTCTGTATCTGACAATGCCATGATTTGCAGTCCTGGTTGCTCTATTTTTATTATATTGCTTTTCTAATTTTATTTTTATTACATTTTCTTTTCTCCTTACGAGCTGTTAATCTGCTTATTTTTAAGACAAGGTCGAACACTGTCGCCTAGGCTGGAGTGTAATGGTGCATCACAGCTCACTGTGAACTCCTGGGCTCCAGCAATCTACCTGCCTCAGCCTCCCAAGTGCTGGGATTACAGGGATGAGCCACCATGCTGGGCCTTGTCCTGGTTATTTTTTATTGAGTGCTAGACATTGTGAGTAGAAAACTATAAATCATTTGAGGCCAAGGACAATGTTATCTGCCTCCAGAAAAAATTTACATTTGCTTCTGGCAGGCAGCTGGGGCAGTAGAAATTCTGATCACCTTAATCCAATTTTTAGGGATTGAAAGAGCGTAAATCTTGACTATAGTCCCTTAGGGGACAGGGATACAGTCCTTAGGATGCTATTCTACTTCCAGTTTACACTTATTCCTAGATTTTTGGGTTTCCAACACAAAGCATAAGGGGCTTACTAGGGCCCTCCTCCTTGGTGAGCCCTGAACTCTGATTTTTGACTCCTTACCGCATAAGTCTGCTAAGATTTCCGCTCAGCTTCTTGGGCTCTCAGCTGTCTCTGCTGGAATTAGCAGGTGGTCATAGGGGATAAGCAGCCTTAAATGCTGAGCTCATCTCTCAGCTCATTTCCTTTCTCCCATATCTTGGTCCCTGTTTTGTTGTTCTCAGTGGTGGCTGTGATTCGAATTACTTATTTTGTCATTGCCAGACACAAGTCATTCGGCACTGTTTTAGGCTCTATTTATATTGTTGGGTCTACATATAATCTTACAGGTACTGCATAGTGCTCCCTAATGTTTTATCTGCTTCCTCAGTCACTGCAAATAATGCTGCAATGGCTTTTGTCATGAGGCCACCTTATACCTTGTGTAAGAATTTCTTTTTCCCTTTTTTTTTTGTTTTGGACAAGGTCTTGTTCTGTCACCCAGGTTGGAGTGCAGTAGCATGAACATGGCTCACTGTAGCCTTAACCTCCTGGACTCAATCAGTCCTCCTGCCTAAGCCTCCCACATAGCTGGTACCACAGGCATGAGCTACCACACCTGACTAATTTTTGTATTTTTTTGTAGAGATGGAGTCTCACCATGTTTCTCAGGCTGGTCTCAAACTCCTGGGTTCAAGCAATTCTCCCACCTCATCTCCCAAAGTGCCAGGATTACAGTCGTGAGCCACCACGCCCAGACAAGAATTTTTGTGATATATACCCAAGAGCAGAATTACAGAGAAATGCCAGAATTATCCGACCTAGTGTATATGTTATTTGATGAGATACTGACACATTGTTCTCCGGAACGGCTGTGTTGGTCTGTATCTCCAACAGCAGTACATGAATGCTGTCTAGCCCCACATCCCTGTAAGCATTTGCTGTCACCTGCATTTCTAGGTGTGTGCGTGTTTGCCAATCTAATGGGTATGAAGCAATGCTGTTGTTTTGAATTACATTCCTCTGATGATCAATGGGCTTGCATATCGTGGGTGTGGAATGGCTGCTGTTGATGCTCCAACCTCTGAGGAAGGGGTGTCATGTGGTGGGTTCTGAGAAGGAGGAACTGAACTACAGCCTGAAACAACGACTGGCGCTACAGCAACAGGAATAGAAAGCAGACAGGAAGGAGCAAGACCCTTCTCTCCTTCCCAGCCTTCCAGTCTCCCTCTAGTGTTCCAGTTGGTGGAAACAGCCAGCCAGAAGACAAAGAAGGAATGTGAGTTCAGAGTCCCAGCACCAGCCTCACAAAGCAGAGTATGGCACCTTCCGCACCCCCACCCCTTTGCCTTCGCAACACCAATTCAAAGCCTTCTTACATACATTTGAATTTCCATCAGCAGTAATGACAAGTTTGTCTTTGCTTAACAAGATGCCAGTATCCTTTATACAAATATGCTCCTCTCTCTCCCCAAGACAGGAGACATAAAGTCCCAACAGTCTTTGTAATCATCTCCAAATGACAGTCATGGTATTGATGATATTAATTTCTCCTTTATATAAAGTTAACCATCAAAACAACTCCCATTGGCTGGGTGCGGTGGCTCACACGTGTAATCTCAGCACTTTGGGAGGCTAAGGCAGGAAGATGGCTTGAGTCCAGGAGTTTGAGACCAACCTGAGCAATATAATAAGACCCTGTCTCTACAAAATATTACAGATAAAAATATTGTTCAACATGGTGGTGCATGCTTGTAGTCTCAGCTACTCAGGAGGCTGAGGCAGGAAAATCCCTTGAGCCAAAGAGGCAGAGGTTGCAGTGAGCCGAGATTGTGCCACTGTACTCCAGCCTGGGCGACAGAGCTACACTGTCCCAAATAAAAAAGAGAGAGAGAATCAAAGTCTGTAAGTACTGTTTCGTGTCAGAGAGGACGACAGATGGGCGTTGGCCCTGCCAGGTTAAACGAAACGTGGTCTTTGAAGTACAAATACATGCGCTAACACTATTTGACAGAGCAGTAGCAAGCTTGACTTAGTAAAGTGACTGCGTCTGAAACAGCAGGTACAATCAGTTCACACATGGTCATTCTTGAAGTGCCATCCACCTTCTGCAAATGCCAAATAGACAGATTGCATATGAAACACATCACAACTGCAACCTTCAAGTTCAAGACACTAATCTGCAATTTCCCTCACAATAATGACTTTGGGTTCCTTTCTCTCTATTAGGCAAGGGTTGTTCTGGCATCTCAATATCACTGAATTTAGGCCATAGTTGAGTTCCAGTTTAAGCCAACCAACCACAAAGGCTGTTAGAGTCACTTTTAGCTCAAGAAATTGTGCCCAATCCAATGTTATGCCCATCCCCTTTGGTAGAACAGCCTTAGAATTCACTCCCACACATATTCATCCAGGTTTTTGCAAATATTTTTTTTAACAAAAATCATGTTATTGTTTTGGTGTCTAAGTTTTCCTCTTGGGTCTTCACTCTGTGGTGGACTGCACCCTCATTATGGGAGCGGGAGTGTTGTGATGGGTCCTGAGAGGAAAATGGGTCACTTCTTGCCAGGCATCAGGGGACTACCAGGTCAGACCTAAAAATTCTCTTACTCCTTGTACCTGCAGGGCTAACAGTGTTAAATCAAAGACAAACTGTAATTACTTGGGTTACAGAATCAAAACATCAGCTGAATTCCCAGCCTTACCATGTGTCTCACATGAAATGTCAGGCGGTGGTCGGAGGAGTGAGACCCTGAAACTTACCACTGCTTTCAAGCTCAAGGATGCAAACAAACCCCATCTTTCAGAGTATAATTCCTGCCAATTTTGCTATCAACTGGGATCCAGTCAAGAAGTGGAAAGGATGACAGTTCCTCCCTTGGAGCACGCAGTTGAGATCACAAGTGATCCTCCTGCCTCAGCCTCCAGAAGTAGCTGGGACTACAGGCACATACTTTTTGCATTTTTTGTAGACAGGATCTGTCCAACTCCTGGGCTCAAGTGATCCTCCCAGCTCAGCCTCCCAAACTGCAGGACTACAGGTGTGAGGCACCCAGCCTCCTCTGCTTTAGGTTTTCTGTTTGTTGTTTGTTTTTGCTAAATGTCCTGTTTATTCTGCAAACAAGGCTTAGAAATGTATAGACACAATTTGTAGGTTGGAAGATCTCTGTGTAGTTATGACTTCAAAACTATGCTTCACAAAAGCAGTAGTGAGGGCAGCTTAGGAACACATTAACCTACCATTGTTTTGTTCACAGCGAACACAGTGAGAATAGATTCCTAAGGCCTGTTTCTCTAGGTGACTGTCACATTTTGCTGCTCTAGTCTTTAAGAACAAGTGGAGCCTTCACCAGAGCCACCACCTCCTTGCCGTTCAGGGCTTCAACAATTGCAAGCACGAACTCAAAGCTGGTGCCAGGCCCACGGCTTGTAAGAATCAGGCCGTCCTTTTCCACCCGATTCTCAGAGTGGGTGTAATGACCTCCGTTCATCATTTTGTCTTTAGCAAGCGGATGTGTTGTAACTTTACTTCCGAAACCTATTTCATGAGCCAGCAGAGCAGTAGGACCTGCACAGATGGCGGCCATCAGGCCCTTCCGGTTTTCCTGTTCCTTCAGTATCTCCTTCACAGCAGCAGACTCAGATAAATTCTGTGCACCCCCATTGCCTCCTGGTAGAACCAGCATTTCATATGGTCCCTCTTTTTTTGCATCTTCGAGACTGGCATCAGGACAAATCATGACATCACGGCTACACTGTACTGGGTCTTTTCCAGCCAGACCTGCAACGGTGACCTTTACCCCAGCTCGCCTCATGACATCTACAAGGATGAGGGTCTCCATTTCCTCTGCTCCTTTAGCCACGACTAGAGCTTTTTTGGAAGCTATTTTTATATGTTTTAAAGGCTGTACCCCGCGCCTCTTCCCGCGGATGCGGCACCCCGGCCCGTCGGGGACCACTCACGCTATACCATGCTGAAGGTGGATGTGGGCTGGTTTTTTTTTAGACAAAATCCTGCTCTGTCGCCCAGGCTGGAGTACAGTGGTGCGATCTGGGCTCACTGCAACCTCTGCCTCCCGGGTTCAAGTGATCCTTTTGCCTCAGCCTCCTGATAAGCAGAGATTACAGGCATGTGCCACCATGGCCAGCTAATTTTTGTATTTCTAGTACAGACGGGGGTTTCACCATGTTAGCCAGGCTGGTCTAGAACTCTTGACCTCATGATCCGCCCACTTCCGCCTCCCAAAGTGCTGGAATTACAGGCGTGAGCCGTCGCACCTGGGTCGGTCTCCTCTGTTTGAAGAGTTCTAACTCCCTTTGCTCCCCAACCTTAGGGGCTATATTATTTTCCTGGAGCTGCCATACCAAAGTGCCACAAACCAAGTGGCTTCAACAGCAGATATGGATTCTCTCACAGTTCTGCAGGGAAGAAGCCCCAGATCAAGGTTGCAATTAGATATGGCTGTTCCACTGCAGTCCTGTGTGGGCAACAGAGGGAGATTCTGAAAGAAGAAAGAAAGAGAGAAAGAGAAAGCAAGAAAGAAAGCAAGAGAGAGGGAGGGAGGGAGGGAGGGGAAAGAAATGAGAAACGGAGGGAGAGAGAAAGGAAGGAGTGAGAGAGAAAGAAAAAAAGAAAGAAAGAAAATAAAAGATGGAAAGAAGGAAAGAAAGGTTAGAGAGAGGCCCACAGAGCTGAAGCTGGGTCTCTGAGGTGGGACATGGCCTGGCCAGTTGTCAGGTGGAAGCTGGGATACAGACTTCTAAGGAGCACGGTTCTGGCTGCTGCTGGGGTCTCTGAGCTCAGGGGATGGCCTAGTGCTCAGATTGTTGAGCAAAGGGCACTGGGTATCTGGTGGTGGTGTCTCAGATATGGGATGTAATTAAGCTGGTTTTGCAAGTGTTGAGAGATCTGAAAATTGGTGCGCACAGGACGGAGCAGATCCCTTCTTCCTCCTCCAGCCTTGCCGTCTCCTTCACACACCCCTGGCTGATAGAGGCTAGAAGGGAGGCACTGGCAAAGCAGAAACATCACCAAGCACAGGACAGCAAAGAGGGTTTCACACACACATGCTACTAGCCAGCACTGCTCCTCCTAGGGCATGGATCTCAGAGAAAGGGCTACATATGTCCACTTTATCCATGGGGCTACAGCTGGAAACAAACCACACGTCCATCAATGGGGGGAATGGGTAAGTGAATGGCAGTACATGAGTACAATGGCTACTCATTGGCATCACGGAGGGAAGAAGGGACACAGACAGCAACCTGATGAGTCTCATAGAACCGATGCGAGAAAGAAGCTGACACAAAGGACTCCAGGGCACGTGGTTCCATTTCCATCCCAGTCAGGAGCAGGTGAGACCATCCACAGCCAGAGACTGACTGCCTGGAGCCACGAAGGGGCTCTCTGTGGTGGTGCCAATGTTCTTTAGTTTGGTCTGAGTCATGGTTGCATGTGTTGATAGGCAGGTTAAAAAAACGATCAAGGGTGTGTACTTGATTTTCTGCACGGTAACCCTCAATAAGGACATGTTTTGTGGATTTTTAGGGCAGTGGAGTTAAACGGACAACGCCAGCGTGAGCCCCAATGTCAGCTATGGGCTTTAGTTCACGCCAGCGTCTCACTCATGGATCATCAGTCGTAACAATTGTACATCATGGGAGGTGGGGGTTTAAGGGAAGTATTCCCTCCCTTCCACTTGATTTTTCTGCAAACCTAAAATTGCTCTAAAAAACAAAAGGCCTTAAATTTTTAAAAACCCAGGGAAGCAGCCCAGGACCAATGTGGCAGCTCCATATCCTCAGGCCTTTGGGCTCCCTGTGTTGCAGACAGGGGCCCAGATTCAGGGGCTCACGTCTGTAATCCCAGCACTTTGTAAGACTGAGGCAATCAGATTACCTGAGGTCAGGAGTTAGAAACCAGCCTTGACAACATGGCAAAACTCCGTCGCTACTAACAATACAAAAATAAGCTGGGCGTGGTGGCGCGCGCCTGTGATCCCAGCTACTCGGGAGGCTGAGGCAGAACAATCACTTGAACCCGGGAGGTAAAAGTTGCAGTGAGCAGAGATCGTGCTACTGCACTCCAGCCTGGGTGACAGAGCGAGACTCCATCTCAAAAAAAAAAAAAAAAAACCAAACAAACAAAAAAAATGTGCCAGCACAAGTGTGCCCTGCTTCTATAAGGGCACAGCCCCACAGGCACAGGCACGCTCATGCCCCACCACCCTATCCGCATACACAGTGGCTAGGAAATAGGTCTTCAGCTGAGCTGCCACGTCCCCGAGCCACAAATCTAGTGTTATGGAAGAACAGAAAAACAGATATTGGAGGGCAATAAGCGGACACCGTTACAGGTGGACATCAAGTGGGGACAGTGAGTGAAACCAGGCAGGAGTCGAGGGGCATGTGCAGGCAGGAGCAGGCATTTCCGGTGATAGAAGCCACAGGGAGAGAGAAAAATTACAGATGCAGAAAACAGGAAGAGAGAAGGGGTCTCGGGGGTGGCAGACACCAGTGCATGTGGGGAAAGGGGTGCAGCTGAGGGGGCTAGGGTTGGGGAGGGGACAGATTTGATGATGGAAACTGAAGGAAAGAAATTCTCGTCAGCTGCTCTGAACTTGCTCAGTGAGAGTGTAGGGCCTGGGGGCTTCGGGAGCAGTGTGAGGCCTTGGAGAACCAGGTAGGAAACTCCAGAATTCCCAAGGCAGTTAGATTGGCAAATCACGTTGCCTTGCAGCTGTAAGGAGGCAGAAAGGGGCCAGCACAGGGCTGGGCATGGCGGCTCACACCTATAATCCCAGCAGTATTGGGAGGCCAAGGTAGGAGAATTGCTTGAGCCCAGGACTGCGAAACCAGCTGGGGCAACATAGGGAGACCTCATCTCTACCACAAAAATTGAAAGATTAGCCAGGCATGATGGCATGCACCTGTGGTACTGGCTACTCGGGAGGCTGTCTTGAGCCCGGGAAGTACAGGTTGCAGTTACCTGAGATCGCACCACTCAGCTCCAGCCTGGGAGATACAGTGAGACCGTGTCTCAAAAAATAAATGAATTAAGGCGCTTTGTACTGGTTTAGATGGTTGGGTACCCCAGAGAAGACGATGCCACCTTGGCATATTATGCCTCTTCCACTGAGCCAGGGAGCTGTGTTCCTTGAGACAGGGAAAGAGGCTCCTGCCACACCGCTCCCATGTCATGGTGAGAACTAAACTTGGTCTCAGGAGGCCAGCAGAGGCGAGGACCCTGCGTCCCAGCAACCATGTGACAGCACGGTGGGTGGAAGGACTGGGCTCTGCACAGCCCCTCCCACAAAGCGGCGTGGACAGAGGAAGCAAGTGTTCACTGAAATGACAAAAGGTACTCTTGATGTGCAGGTTTATTTGCCTGTTATAATTCTGATATTATGTACATATATATATATACTTTTGTTTTTTGTAGAGGGCTTATCAGTAGACCAAGCACAGGGAGGCCGTGGCTGCTGGGCAGGGGCACAGCCGTGCTGGGAGAACCAATCTTTTCTTCTTTTTGTCTGTTTTTATTTTTCCTGGGATGGGTTCACCAAAGCTAATTGCTATAAAACCTAGAAACCAGCTAAAGACTCAGACATCTGCCTACACGCTAGTGGCATAAAGGGAAGGACGGGGTACAAACTTTCAAAGTCACGGTGTATTTACATTCCCAAGATAGGGGCAGGAGGAGGCTGAGGAATAGAACTGTTCAGACGAAGGGGGCGGGGTTACTAAGGTGTCCTGGGGGGTGGGGGTGGCTGGAAGAGGCCGGCCGGTGGGCAATGGGAGTTGTGCCCGCCCCGCAGCCAGGTACCGAAGGCAGCGCGTGTGTGGAGCTCCTGAAAGCTAGCCATGGGGCAGGCTGGGCGGTGGGAAGAGGCGGTGCTGCCAGACTGTGATGCTGGGGGGACTCTTTGGGCCCTCCAGATGGCCTCCTGTGCCCCTGCAGCCAACTTGCCCAGCTCCCATCCCGGTTGGAGCAGAGATGGCAAAGAAAAGACAGCAGATGGTGGGGACACCGAGTTCTGTCCCCAGTCCCAGCCAGGCTGGCCAGGGAGTGGCTGGGGGAGGGGAACGTGCCAAGTCCCGGTCAGAGTGCAAGAAAGGCCGCATCTTGGAAAGCCCGGGCCACCCCTACTTCTCCCCCAAACCACAGCCTCTCTGACCAAATGAGCTGGCGAAGCAGCACCCAAAGTCTCCTGACATGTGGGAAATCCATCCCCAAGCTGGGGCAAAGCAGTGTGTGCCCAGGAAGGGGTGCAGCTGGGTTTTGGCAATAAAGTGGGGACTGGGTGGTAAGAAGGGGGTCAGAGGCAGCAAGTTGTCCTCTGCCCCAACTCCAGCCTCCCATGGGCCTGCTGGAGAGAGAGGGGCCTTGATCCCAAGGTCAGGGGCACAGCTTCTCATGTCCAGGACTTCACTATTCTAGGGCCACAGCAGGGTTGATGGGGGAGGTAGCCCCTGAGCTGTCGTTGCCCCCTGCCACCTCCTTCTCCTTCTTGCCACTGTACTGGCCGATGAAGGAGCCATCCTCATTGAACTGAACATCCACACTGCCCCCATAATCGGCCAGGCTGTCATCACTGCCCAGGGGCTTGATGTCTCCATTGAGCGAGGGCTGGCTGCTGCCGAAAGCCTTCTCCTCATTGTCACTGCAGAGGCACAGGGCAAGTGCAAGTGAGACTGCTGCCGAGCCCCTGCAGCAGCCCTGGCAGGAACCTGATGCCTGCCTGACTTCCAGTTGCTTAGAATGCACTCAGGATGAGCAGCTCTGGCCACCCTGGCAGGCAGTTCCGGGCTGTCATGTTTGGGCAGTCCCCAGATCCTGGGGACTGAGGGAGCAAGTGTGCACTCAGTCGGGGGGGTAACGGGGCCTGCTTCCTGTGTGGGAGCCTCTCTGGAGCCTCCTTGGGGGAGAGGGGAGCAGTGAAGGTATCAGTGTGGAGAGGAGGGGCTGGGGCATGTTGGTCTCTCCCCGAAATGAGGAGCTTCGAGGCCTGGGGGCTTGGAAGTGAGAGTCCTGTCAGAGTCCCCGCAGCCAGTGGACAATGGCATGCCAGGGACGCACTGTCTACAGGGGTCCCTGCTGTCGGGCCCTCCCCACCGTCCCTACCTTACCTCTCCAGGGACCTGAAGTCACCCGGCAGCACAGAGAGAGAGAGGAGGGTGAGAGGTGAAGACCAGGGCAGAGCCCAGCCCCAGCCCCAGCCCCAGCCCCAGCCCCAGCCCCAGCCCCTGCCTCAGGCTCACCTGTACTCGCCGAAAGTCTCATCTTTCATCGGTCGGGCCTCAGAGTCCACCTGGGTATCCTCTTTATCCTTCACTGGAGACAGAGAGAAACAGCTTCTTCTCCCGCCCCAGCCTGACCCGGGGCTCCAGGCCCCTCTGTGCCCTGCACCCCCAGCAATCTGTCTCAACAGCACCCAGAGACAACAGACTCTGAAATACAAACCACTTGCCCTCTTTGGCCCGCCACCACTTCCCTGTCTCCCCAGCCGTGGCCTGGAAGGATGATTCTCCAGCCCGCCCCCACCATGCCTCTTCCCGAGAGCTTCTCAGGGACCCCACCCCTCATGTGGGGCTCAGGGGCTACCTGAGTATTTGCCGCCCTTGCTGCGCTTGATGAAGCAGAGAATGAGCAGAAGGAGGAGCAGGAGAATGATGGCGCTCACAAAGCCAATGAACCAGCCCTCAGTGGCAAACCCCGCAGGAGGGAGCCTCACGCGGCCTAAGGGTGAGACACCCGTGCTGCCGCCCAAGCCTGAACCCGACTGGGGGCCCAGAAGTATGCTCCTAAAGTCGGGGCCATCTGGGGTGCTGGAGAGTGACAGGGTCAGGGAGATAGGGAAGAGGGCATCTGTGGAAAGGGTATGAAAGGGGGCTAATTCGGGGACACCCAGGTTCTGAGAGGAGAAGCAGACAGGAGCTGTGGATGGAGCCTGGCCAGTAGTGGCCATTCAGGGGACACAGGGACATGAACTGGGGGGCACCCATGCCTCCCTGGCAGGCAATGGCGAGTCCCCAGTACCTCACCTGTGCCATTGGTTTTCACAGCCATCCTGTGCTGGAACATTCTCTCCTTAAACAAGTGGATCTCATAGTCAGTGTCAGGCTGCAGGTCCCCCTGCGTGTAGGAGCTCTGGCTGTAGCTGACATAAGCCCCGCCCTTCTCTTCTGCGAGGGTGAGAGGGTGGCAGCAGGGGTGAGTCGGAGTTCCAGGCAGCCCCTCTGGCCCAGAGCCCCCTTCCCCATCACTCCCCAGGGCCCCCTTTCACACTCACCTCCCAAGGCTTTGAACAAGATATGGAACCTGAAGTTGCACTGGCCCTCCCTGGGGACCCAGGAGACGACGCTGTAGTTTTCACCCGCTGTGGCTGAGATGTTGCCAAAATCCGAGATCCCTGGGGACACAGCGGCACAAGGAGACTGTGGCAGCTGCCAGGCAGTCTAAGGCCCTCCCTCTTGGAACCTCTGGCCAGGGCCGCCCCATCAGCAGGTCACTCCTCCAGCTTACCAGATAAGGCCATAGTGCCTCCTTCCCGTACAATGGCTTCACCAGGGCCCTCTTTGGTGGTGGCCTGAAGCTGGAAGCGGTACCGCAGGTGGGGACTAAGATCGGTCAGGTTGTGTGTCCGAAGTTCAGGGTCCCGAAGGTTGAAGGACAGCTGCCCCTTGCCCCCCTCATCCACTGTGGGGACAGGCAGGGGTTGGCTGTGGCTGCAGCTCTGCCCCCTCCCCGTGGCCCCTCCACCTCCCTTCCCTGTGGGGTGGGCGGGCACGCACGGGGGCGGTAGGAGAGCACATAGCCGGTGAGCACGCCATTGTGGCTGAGTGGGGGCTGCCAGTGCAGCCGCAGACTGGTGTTCGACTGGCACTCCACGTGCAGCGCCTCGGGGTGGCCAGGCACTGCAAGGCACAGAATCGAGTGGCAGGTAGGTCCTCGCCCAGGTCTGGGGAGGAGGGCAGGGATGAGGCATGGGTACAGAACTCACCTCCCTCTGGGGTGCTGAAGGTGAACTCGCTGGCGGGCCCCAATCCCCGCCCGTTAAAGGCCTGCACCTCCAGGTGGTAGGAGCTATAGGGTCGCAAGCCACTGAGGATGACGCTGGTGGTGTTGGCGGGCACCACCACATGGTCTCTGTGGGTGTGCCTCTTGCTGTGCTTTCTCTGACTGCCCTCCCTCCAGTACGTTACCTGCACAGGTGGATAGGAGGCCTCGCAGGGCAGAAGGTGCCCAGCAGGTTCCCCAGCACACACTCCCACTACCCTTGATGGGGAGCCTCCTCTCAACCCAAGCCTTCCAGGACAGTGGCTGGCAGGTGGCAAAGCCCCCCCACCATCTTGTCAGTTCACCTCAGTGACCACCCTCCTGGCCCCCACACCTTGGACTCTTACATTGTATCCTCGGAGGTGACCCTTGACCTGGACTAGGTCCACTGGCCGCCACTTGACCAGCACGGCGCTTGAGTTGAGGATCTCAATGCCTTCCAGCTCAGGGACTGCCTGGGGATCTGGAAACCGCCAGTGATTGGAGAGAGCCACAGGCTCTCGCCCCAGCCTTGAGGCCAGCCCCAAGTCCCCCCACACAGGGAAGATGGATTCGGATGTTTTCTGGGGCACATTGAAGAGGAGCAGTGCCTCTGCATGGTCTCAAGAGTGCTTCCTGGCAGCTTATCAGTTGCAAAGGTGAAAACAGTAACTTATGCAGAGGAGAAACCATGGCCGGCACGGTGGCTCACACCTGTCATTCCAGCACTTTGGGAGGCCTAGGCGGGCAGATCATTTGTTTGTTTTGAGGCAGAGTTTTGCTCTTGTTGTCCAGGCTAGAGTGTAATGACGTGATGTCAGCTCACTGCAACCTCTGCCTCCTGGGTTCAAGGGATTCTCCTGACTCAGCATCCTGGGTAGCCGGGATTACATGCATATGCGCCACCCATGCCCGGCTAATGTTTTATTTTTAGTAGAGAGGGGGTTTCTCCATGTTGGTCAGGCTGGTCTTGAATTCCCAACCTCAGGTGATCTGCCCATCTCGGCCTCCCAAAGTGCTGGGATGACAGGCATGAGCCCTGGCACCCGGCCTCGGGCAGATCATTTGAGGTAAGGAGTTTGAGACCAGCCTGACCAACATGGTAAAACCCAGTCTCTACTAAAAATACAAAGTTAGCCTGGCGTGGTGACACATGCTTGTAATCCCAGCTACTTGGAAGGCTGAGGCAGGAGAAAGGCTGAGGCAGGACAATTGCTTGAACCCTGGAGGCAGAGGTTGCAGTGAGCTGACCAAGACCTGCCATTGCAGTCCAGCCTGGGCAACGAGAGCAAAACAACATCTCCAAAAAAAAAAAAAAGAGAGAGAAACTAGAAAAAAAACCTTGACCAGGTGCTTCAAGTTACCATCTGGTCATGTTCCAGATTCAAGGAAATGAAAGAAGCAGCATTGGCTGATACAACTGAAATACCACTGACAATTATAGAAATGTGTTGTATCAGGCCGGGCGCGGTGGCTCACACCTGTAATCCCAGCACTCTGGGAGGTCGAGGCGGGTGGATCACGAGGTCAAGAGATCGAGACCATCCTGGTCAACATGGTGAAACCCCGTCTCTACTAAAAATGCAAAAATTAGCTGGTCATGGTGGCGCACACCTGTAGTCCCAGCTACTCGGGAGGCTGAGGCAGGAGAATTGCCTGAACCCAGGAGGCGGAGGTTGCGGTGAGCCGAGATTGCGCCATTGCACTCCAGCCTGGGTAACAAGAGCGAAACTCTGTCTCAAAAAAAAAAAAAAAGAAATGTGTTGTATCAACGTGAAGTGTGGGGAACTTCATAAAGTCTCTCTGGTTATGTAAGAGAACATCCTCATTCTTAGGAAAGGCACACCCCAGCGCTGAGAGGTATGGACATGGGCTGGGGTGGAAGCAGGCGGGTACTCACAATCCTCTCCGGAGTAGCCAATGGTGACCTGGGGCTCTGGGCCCTTTCCCTGTCTGTTGACAGCCTGGACTTTGATCTCATAGGGCACAAAGGTGGACGTGTTTGACACCACCAGGAAGGGGTCGCTGACAATCTGCTCCTGCCACGGTCCTCGTGTCCCCTGAGGGCGCCACTGCACGCGGTACTGAACCTGGGGGGCGTTCCAGTCCATCCACCGGAGCGGCTGGAGGAGGCCAGCAGAGGAGGAGTTTGTTGGCCAAGAGCACCAGCATTCTTTGGCCTGTCCCCCAGAGCAGACTGGCATCCCCAAACATCAGCCCCTTCCTTAGCACAGCCAAAGGTGTGGCCCTATGCCCCACGGGTGTCTCAGCCCAAGGACCCGCACCTTCCACGTGATCACCATATTGGTGGTCTCATTGCCTTCCCCCTTCACGTTCACAGGGTTCTTCTCCGGGGCTGCAAAGGAATGTGTTAACACGTTAATGCTGCAGCCTCTTGTGGAGGCCACAAGAGCTGAAGACCAAGCAACAAATGGCTCATTCTGGCACCAAGGGAGTCCAGCCCCTTCTCACTTCCCCTGGGAATTTGGAAGCAGAGGAGCTTGGACACGGTGCCTCTCTAAGTCCTCCCTTCACAGGCCAGAGCCCCTATCAGTTGGCATGGGAGTGGGTGCCACTCTGACCCACCTGCCTCAGGTGTGACCACAGTCTCAGAGACCGGGCTGGGCTCCCCGGGGCCGTATTTGTTGATGGCAGTAACCCTAAAGGTGTAGTGGACATAGGGCGACAGCTTGAGGGTGGTAGAGGTCTGGTTCCCTGGCACCTTGCCCAGACTGTACCATTTCTCAGGTGCCATTTCCTTGTCCTCAAATTCAATGTCATACTCTGCCAAGAAGTAAACCAGCAATGGAGTAATTAGTGGATGGCTTGCGGGGAAGGGCTGTGGAGGGGTTGGGTACAGTCTGGGTCCCTGAATACCCAGGTCAACTGGCATCTCCAGATTCCCATGAGGAACTGTGAGTCCCCCCAAACCATGTACCCCCAGGAAGGTTCCAGAAGGGAAGACCCCAGGAGAAGGGAAGACCCCAGGATGGAACAGGGCTGGCAGAGGTGATGGTGGGGGGTGGCACTGAGCTCACGCCTCTTACTCTCAATGGGGGCATTGTGGTCTTCTGCAGGACTCCAGGACAGGCGCACCTGGCTCTGCTTCAGCAGGTGCAGATCAGACAGTGCCAGCCGCGGCACCGACCCGGGGCTCCCTGAGGGCAGGGAGGGTGGCTGCTTAAAGGGTCCAGCAATGTGAGCCTGGCCTTCTGGAGTGGAGGCTGCCACCCTGCAACTTACCCACAACCAAGAGCTGTGCCCTGCTCTCCACCATGTCCAGCTCGGTGCTGGCCACGCAGCTGTAGTTGCCCTGGTCGCTGTAGTCCAGGCTGTGGATGACCAGGCGCCCGTCCTCTATGAAGTACCTGTGGAGGACCCGTGACATCCTTCCTGCTATCTGAGCTCTTCTCCCCTTCCCATGCCTCCCTCCTGCCTTCTTGCCCTGCTCTTGCCAGAGCCTTCCCCCTCAAAGCAGGGATGAGGCCAAGAGGTCTGGACTTCCAGCTTTTCCTACTCTGCCCCCTTTCACCGTTACTGTCCTCACTTGTCACTGTCCCCAAGCTCCTGGAGGTCTCGGCCGTCCCCACGCCAGGTGATGCTGGGCTGCAAGGAGGGGTCAAAGGAGGCCTGGCACGTGAAGGTCACCCTCGAACCTTTCTTCTCAATGGTGCTCCGGGGACCCTGGGTGATCTGAGTTGCATCTGAGGGTAATGAGTGCGTGGGGAAGTCACTCTGATGTCCTCTAGAGACCTGGACCCTCCCTCCCAGAGGCACTGCCAACCATGTGGCAAGGGTCGCCTGACCTTTAATTTGCAGGTTAGCCACAATAGTCACATTGTTTTGGTCATTGGCAGCCTGGCAGAAGTAGCGTCCAGTGTCATTGGCTTGGAGGTCCCGAATGCCCAAGGTCCCATTGGCATAGGGGAAGAAGCGTTCGTCCTGAAGTACAGTTGTCCCATCCTCGTCCAGCCTAGAGTGAGCAGGGCAGGCCTGGCTCTGACCAGCTGGCCTGGGCTCCCTGCCCTCCCTGGCTCCCTGGTTACTGGGACAGGACACTCACCACTGAACACTGGGCACAGGTGCTCCAAAGGCCTTGCATAGAAGGTAGGCAGTGCTGCCCCGGACAGCCATGTATGTCTGATTGTCTGCAGTCAGGATCTTGGCCGGCAGCTCTGGGGGAGGAACAGTCTTGGGAGACAGAGCAGGACTTGGGGCCACAGCTGTGCTAGGAGCCAGGAATCCTCTGCACGGCTTCCTTGGGCCCCCAAGAGCCCTGCAAGTCTTGTTTCCCTGCTCCCAGCTGAGGCCTTCACCAGGCTGAGTCTCTCTCTGTCTTCAGACACTGCCCTCTGTCTCAGATGCGCCTCAGTTTGCAGCCACCCAGCTTTTACCAGTTATTCCAGGCCCAACTGACAGTCCCCTCTCCCAAAAGCCTTCCTGGCCTGGTCCCCAGTCTTCCCTGAGGCTCCAGGAGAGGAGCCACCTGGGCTGGCCTGAGTGACATCCTGTCTGGGGTGAGCGTCTGCTTAGTCACGGTGATAAGACCTTTCCCCTTACATTTTCCCCTGCTGTCATGAGGCTGAGTGAGATGGGATGAAGGTTCTCAGCAAGGAGAAAGGCTGGTGCCAGCCTGGTAGGCCAGGGACACATCAGCTGGCAGCTGGGCCCATCTGCAGGGACAGACTGGGAGTGAGGAAGTATGGAAGGGAGGGCACTCACGGACAACGTAGATGTAGGCATTGGCCAGCAGGAGCCCGTGCCGGTTGCCGGCCTCACACTGGGTCACCATTGTGTCACTGGGCTGCACGTTGCTCAGGATCAGGGCACCACGCTGGATCCGGTACTTCTGGTCCTTGGCCAGCTCTGTGCATGCAGGTGGGCCCATGGGCCCCGGCCAGGCATTGAGCTACGTTGAGGCCCTTCCTCACCCTCCTCTTCCTCTGCCCCACAGTGCTTAGGGCTCACAGCCCTCCCCACTCCTGCCTGAGGCCCTGCTCACCCTCCACGGGGATCCCGTTGATTCTCCAGGTGATCTCTGGTTGGGGCCTGCCTTGGACTTGGCAGTCCAGGCGGGCAGTCTCTCCTGGCCCATACAGATGGCTCTGGGGCTTGTGCAGCCAGTACGGGGCAGCTGGGAAGAAGGGGAGAGCCGCCCTGAGCCCAAAGCCTGCAGCCGGCTCTTGTCCCCCTAGCAGCCCCTACCCTCCCCCACGACAGTGGGCATCGTGGGCCACTGTCCCAGGAGGTCCATACCCTCCACGGTGACATAGTAGTCATGTCGTGCACTGCCCAGTGAGTTCTCGGCCAGGCAGCGGTACTCGCCGTCATCCTCCTCGCCCACGTTCAGCAGCTGCAGGGTCTTGTTGTGGTTCTGGTAGGTGACACGATCGGCTGGCATGGGGCCACTGGGGCGCAGCCATTTGATGGTTGGCGTGGGACTGCCCAGGAGGCCAAGGGAAGAGAGCAGAAGGGAGAGAAGGCAAGGCTGCTCACCCCAGCCCCTATACCCTGTGGAGTTCTGCACTCCCCGCCAGGGCTGCCCCACCCTGCCCTG
The DNA here is from genome assembly GCF_049354715.1 of Callithrix jacchus. Classification (NCBI taxonomy): domain Eukaryota; kingdom Metazoa; phylum Chordata; class Mammalia; order Primates; family Cebidae; genus Callithrix; species Callithrix jacchus. The sequence continues at coordinate 149,787,631 of NC_133524.1, forward strand.
CCCTGGGTGCCCAGACTCACAAGCCCTCGGCAATGCACTCCAGGACCAATGGCTGCCCCTGCAAGGCCACCAGGTGGCTGCTGGAGTTGGTGGGGAAGAGCAGGCGTGGCTTCCTGTCAATCATGCTGTTGGCTGCCAGGAAAAATGGAGTGCGTGGGCTGCCTACTCTTCCCTCCACCCCAGAATCGCAAGGCTAAGGGACTCGACACTCCAGCCAGCCCCCGGGGCCTCTGCTTCTTCCTGTATTAAGGAGAGTGTCCTGTCTCTGCTCTTGATGCCTGGGAAGGTATCTGGGCAGGGTAGAGGTGGGAGCCAAGCTGTTCTTGAGGAAACCTGTTGTCAGATGGACCTATGGTGGGAAGGGCCGTGCCTGAGGGTGAGAGAAGTCAGGGAGATGGTGCAGAGCCTCTGAGACTCACTGGCCTTGACCCGGAGGTCAATGGGTTCCTTCTGAATGATGGTCCGGGTGCCTGGGAAGTGGGCGTGGCAGATGTAGTCTGAGTGGTTGTCGGAGGTGAGCACATTGGCAAAGTAGAGGTTGCCGTTTTGGCCCATAGTCACCCGCTCGTCCTGCTTGATGTGCAAGATCTCTGCAGGGGGCAAGGAGGCCGAGGTCATGACCCTGTCCAGGAAGACACTCTCACTGACACCCCGGCCCCACGAGGCAGCCCCTTGCTGACACCCACTGCTGTTCATCCAGTAGATCCGGAGAGGCTCTGCACTGGGGGGAGGGTGGCAAGGCAGAACCACCGACTCCCCTTCCTCCACCTCCACAGGCTTCACTGTCTCCTTTGGCCACTTGGGGGCACCTAGAAGGGACAGAGGAGCTAACACTCTCCTCCTGGTCCAGATGGTGCTGGGCAGAAGGGACATGGTGGGGGGCTACCCCGGCGATGGATGAGGGGGCAAGAGGATCAGGCCAGGAGAAAGTTCACAGAAAGGGAGGCAGACACTCTCGGTACCTTCTGGGCTCACGGCGGAGACTGGCACCTAAAGAGGCCAGGGTGAGCAGGAGGCTGGGCGGCCAGGAAAGGCTAAGCCTCCACAGTGCTCAGCTCTCCCTGCCCACTCCAGGAAAGGATGGGTGGGGGGAAGCTGAGGCTGAGGTGCAATAATGGGGGAAGGGAGCTGTGAAGGGATGCTGAAGTTACAGACCCTTCCATCATCCTGACATGGAAACCATGGCAACGGTTCCCAAGGTAACCGGAGGGGTGGGGAGGGGAGAGGAGAGTGCTCAGGAGGCAGAAAGCTCAGGGAGGATGGAATGTGAAGGGAAAACCCCAGGGAAAGGGCAGCACAGATAAAGACAGAGCCCTGGAGCAAGAGAGACCAAGTTGGGGAGAGGGAGAGATGGAGAGCGAAGTGGAAAAGCTGGGGAAGAGGGGCCCCCCTAAGAAGTGTCGGTGTGGACAGAGATGACTGCAGTGACTCAGGCGGGTCTGCCCAGAAACAGTCACTGTCCCCACCACCCAGCTCGCTACCCCCCCTCACCTTCCTGCAGGCACCCGGAAAGCCTGAGGGAGTGTAGGGGCATGAACTGACCAGAAGCGCAATAGAGACAGAGACAGAGCAAACAAGGACACTGTACAAGAAAAAGATGGTCCAGGGGAGAAGATGGGGCAGGGCGGAGGGCTGGCAGCTTCCAGCCCACACTCCCACACAAGCTGCCAGGACCTGCCCTCCCTGGTCCCTTCAGTGCCTCGCACCCTCAGCCATGAGCCGGATCTCATGGGACATGGCGGTGCCCAGCTTATTGCTGGCAAAGCAGCGGTAGATGCCCTGGAACCTCTGGGCAAAGTTGCTGTTGTTGCCCGTGATTGTGAAGGAGCCAGAGTGGGGCGACTGGTACACAGTCACACCCAGTTCATCCTTGGGTTTGAAGTGGACACCATCCCTCGTCCATCGGAACCTGTGGGCAGAAAAAGGCCCAGAGAACTGAAGCCCTGGAACCCAATGGGGACTGGAACAGGCTGGAGGGATGAGGGCATCAGCCAGAGCCCCAGGAGATGGGCTGGGAGACGGCGAGGACTTGGGGCTTCTGGGCTTAGAAGTTAAGTGGTTCGGGGAGGCATGAGGCTAGGGTCAGTGGTGGGTAACAGGGGCTGAGAGGGCAGAGATCACTCACTGCACTTCAGGCTTGCCACTGGCCTCACACTTGAGGCTGATGTCATCTGTGGGGAAGACAACCAGGCGCCGTGGAGACTGTTCTGTGATGACAGGTGGCTCCATCACTGGAGACACGGTGGAGAGAGCAGTGGTGAGGGTGCTGTCTGGCTGGCGTCATGGCCTCAGCCCCTGTCCCACCATGAGGGAAGCAGGGTCCAGAGCCCCTGGAGGCCCTATGGCCACCAGGGCGGAATGGAGGGGAAGAACAAAAGAGGCTTGTGGGACATGAAAAGAGGGAGAGAGAGAGAAAGGGACACATGCAAAAATGTAAAGAGAGGCAGGGACAGAGGGGACAGCAACAGAAGTTAAAAGAGATGCCAAAGACAGACAAAAAAGATATGACAGAAAGAAGCAACAAAAGCCAAGACACAGAAACCAAGGAGAAACCCCTGATAGGGGAGAAGGGACCAGAAAGAATGGCAGAGAGGGACAGTGAGGGTGACAGAGGGCCCAGGCTGGGGCAGAGACAGAACAAAGCCAGCCCGGCACAGGTGAGAGAAGTCCATGGCGCTCAGAGAGATTCGAGCAGGGCCCTGGCACTTGGGGGCAGGGGTGCAGGCTCAGCCAAGGGCCACTTACTCCTCTCATTGGCCTTCTGGGAAACACTCTCACCCCTCCCCAACTTACCATGGTGTCCTTCATCTGAGAAATCCAGGTAAGCAGCAAGGGAGGGAATGGAGAGAAATACTGACAGGCAGCCCCAGAGAGGAGTAGATGGCAGGGGACACAGTAAGCTCCTGCAACACCCCCTCCCCCGCCATGGAGAGGAAAAGGTAGGAGAGGAGGCACTGGCAGTGGCAACAAGGGGACACGTGCTAGAGGGAAGCAGTGGCAGGTCAAGCCCAGGGAGATGGGACAGAGCCTGGGGAACTCTTCCCAGGGCAGGGCGATGCCCAGGAAGAGGGGCTCCACTGGACCTGCACACGGGGCATGTAGCCCAGGGGCAGCCAGGCCGTGCCTCCAGCTCTAGCAGGCAGGGAGAGAGAAATGCTTGTCTTTAATAAGGAGTGTCCTTGCAGCCCCATGGCAGGGCCTGCAGAACTGACCCCACACGTTCAGGATGTCTTGGAAGGCACCCTCCCCTGCTCTAGCCCGCTTCCCTCCTAATCCAATTAGCACAGCTGAGTGTTTTCAATTACCAGGGCCCAGCCTTCAGAGCCCTGCTGCCCCCTCCCCCTGAAAACTGTCCCAAAGGCCCTGCTGCATCTGAGTTTCCACAGCCCTCCTCTACTCCCTCCTTCCTCTCAGCCAGCCACCAAGCTCTCTGGGGCAGAGGCCAGAGCTGCTGCCCCAGTCCCAGGATTCTGCAGTGCACTGGCCAGGGTAGCCTCAACGAAGGGAGAAGAGAGATGGAGGGAGGGAGCAGCAGCCTGCCTCTGAGAGCTTTGTCTCTACAGAAGACCTCAGTGTGAAGTTCCAGGGAGGGAGGAAGAGACTCTGGGGAAGCTGCAGTGGTCCCTGGGCTGGGGAGGGAGACGGTGACAAGGATGACAGGATGGGAAGTCAACTAGGTGGAGGAATCAGGAAAAGAGACAAAGGGGGCTGGAGTGGCTGCAGAGGGAGAGATGGAAGGCCGGTTCCAACAGGGAGGGCTGGCTGCCTGCCACCACCCGCTGTGTCATATCAGGGTCAAGAACAAGTGTTGGTCAGTGCCCCGGGCAGCCTTGGAGCTGCCGTGGCCTTTGGCCTAGTTCTCTCTCCCCACTCCCATCTTTCTGTAGAGAGCACACATTGTGCATCTACTAACTCTGTGTCCTCTGCTGTGTATTTCCCCTCGTGAGGCCTCTCAGTGGCTCTGCTTCTTCATGCCTGCACCTGGCTTGTCTTCATGCACCTGTGTGCCTGTGTCCATGTGCATCTGTGCCAGAGGAGTCTGCATGGCCCTCCATGTATCTGTCTAAGGGGGCAGCTCCTTTACCTCCCCCAAGCCCTCACTGCCTCCCAATGCCAGGTGCCTCCCTAGCCCCTCTCTCGCAGCCCCTGTCCCACTGCTAGCACAGTCTTCCCCAACCCTATCTATCTGCCAGCTAATCTCTCAATGATACTGGCCTCCTCCCTGTCCAGGCCCAGAGACAAAGGTGTTAAGGTGAAGTTGGGAAGGGAACCACAAATGCCCCCACACATGATACCCTGTGCCATGCCCCTCACACAGCCTGACAGCCACTTACAACAGTGTGCTTACAATTCTTGCTCGAATTCAGGAGAAAATCCCATCACAGTAACACTACCCCACATGCAAGTGTGTACTCACATTCAGCCCCACTCATACATACACATGACCCACTGCAATCAAACATCATGGTCAAATGCCTCCCGACCTCCACAAATCTGGCCAGTAAATAACAGTTAGAGTGACCCACACATACCCATGTAAGGAAGTCAAAATCTCATTTATGAATATCTATTCCCAGTCAATTACAAGAACACACAGTCACACACACAAATATACAGTGTATCCATCTCACAAGCATACACAGAATGCTCATGCTTAGTCACAACCCTACGGCCACACTCCCCATGGTCCACTCACCTGCTTGTGCCCCACACAAATGTTACAACCATAGACGCATGCTCCAGCAGCCCTGCGCCCATCCCCACCAAATAACTACACATGAAAAAGGGCTGGGACTGGGGTTTTTCAAGGCATCTTTTCCTGTCTCAGTACAGAGACAGGGTGACCAAGGGCCCAGAAGAGGAGAGAGAAACGGGGACAAGACTTGAACACAGGCCTTTGCACAAGCCAGCTGAAAGCTGGGCATGGCCCTGTTCTCCTGCTGCCACACCCCTGTGGTGGGGGATGGAATCGGAGGAGTCAGAGTGGGGTGGACAGGGATAGGGCAGGCTAAAGAGAGCATGGAGGGGCCCAAACTCGGGCCCAAAGCCGGGTTTGCTGTCCCTAGTGCTGAAATCGCCCCGGCCGGTCGCGCTTGTCCCTGTCCGTGGTGCTGACATGCCTGGCATCTTCTACCCTGCCCTTCTCTCCGCGGTACCCAATGTCCTGACTACCTCCTGCCCACCCCGCGCTCAGAAAAGACAAGGGAGAGGAGTCAGGGTCCGGAACAGGGAGAAGGTGAGGAGGCAGAAGATAAAGAGGGACCCAACACAACGGCGAAGGGAGGCGCCGAGGCTTCCTTCAGCTACTCACATTCCTCGGGGATCTGGATAAGCAGGCAGGGGCTGCAGAGGAAGAGAGGCCACACGTACCGCAGCGCCACGACCATCTTCCCGGAGGCACCACGCAGCACAGCCAGCCGGGCTCGGTTCAGGCTCCGGCCAGAGGGGAAAGGGGATGGTGGGCGGCTTGGTGGGGGGGAGCTGGGAGTGGGAACACTGGGAGAGGGGATAAGGGAAGGGAAGGGTGGGGGAAGAGAGGAGAGAACGAAAGGACGTTAGTGACTAACATCTGGGTGAGCCCGGGCTCCTTGCCCCGCCCTAAGCCCCGCCCCTAGCTGGCCAGCTTTTCTGGCCCTCCCCTCCCCACCCGCACCCACACCAACACCCCTTCCCACCTTGGAGGGAGAAATCTGGAAGAGCTAGCCTTGGCTGGGCCTGTAGGTTGCCTTTTATTCCCTCACTACTCTGTCTGCACCTTTTCTGCCAGCTGCCTCTCCAGCACCAACTTGTCGCCCCATCAGCTCCCCTGTGCATGGCAAGGCCGCTGTGTGCGTGCCATCCCCATATGTGTCTGCATGTGCCTGTGAGCAGGTGCCTGTGGACATGTGTGCGGTTGTGGATCTGCAAGCAGGGAGTGAGCTGAATGTGAGCTGGTATTTCTGTGGTGTGTATTCTCTGGGATGCGGTGAACTCATGGGTGGGTGTGTTAGTATGTGTGCCTGAGGGAATCAACACACAACTCTATGTGTCTCTGTGTATCTGTGGGGATGATTTCCTGTATCTATTATGTCTGTGTGCACACATATGTAGAAAAGAACTCTTCCTGTAGTCACATTGCCATAGCTTTCAGAGTCAACTGATCCCTGGGTGATGTACAGGCCTACAAAGCTAATGGAGGGCTTGGGAAGTGGAATAGAGAAGGGAGGAAAGGGGCTCAAGATCAATGTATTTCACAGAATAGTTTCAGGAAAATGAAGAATGGGGAAAGGGCCAGGTGTGGTGGTTCACACCTGTAATCCCAGTACTTTGGGAGGCCGAGAAAGGTTGATCACTTGAGGTCAGTAGTTCGACACCAGCCCGGCAAACATGGCAAAACCGTCTCTACTAAAAATACAAAAAAAAAAAAAAAAACCAGTTGGCCGTGGTGGTGGGCACCTGCAATCCCAGCTACTTGGGAGGCTGAGGCAGGAGAATCACTTAAGCCTGAGAGGCGGAGGCTGTAGTGAGCCTGGGTGATGAAGTGAGACTCTGTCTCAAAAAAAAAAAAAGAAGATTGGGCGCAGTGGCTCATGCCTGTAATCCCAGCACTTTCGGAGGCCAAGGTGGGTGAATCACCTGAGGTCAGGAGTTCAAGACCAGAGAGGCCAACATGGTGAAACACAGTCTCTAGTAAAAATAGAAAATTAGGCCTGGGCACGGTGGCTCACACCTGTAATCCCATCACTTTAGGAGGCCGAGGCAGGTGGATCACAAGGTCAGGAGTTGGAGACCAGTCTGGCCAACATGGTGAAATCCTGTCTCTACTAAAAATACAAAAAATTAGCCAAGCGTGGTGGTGCATGCCTGTAATCCCAGCTGCTCGGGAGACTGAGGCAGGAGAATCACTTGAATCCAGGAGGTGGAGATTGCAGTGAGCCGAGATTGTGCCATTACACTCCAGCCTGGGCAACATGAGCTAAACTCCATCTCAAAAAAAAAAAAAATTTAAAAATTTTAAAAAGAAATAAAAAGAAAGAATGGGGAAGGAAGTCTTCCCTTGAGAACTGGTAGAGGAGAGGAGAGAAAGGAGAAAAACATCCCACTGAGGCCTCCTCCCTTCCAGATGCTCCGAGTTAGGGTCGGGGTAGGGGTCAGGACAAGCTCTGGGACATTTTTCATGGCAGTGTTTCTTGTGTGTCTCGAAGTCCTAACTTCTAAGTCTTGTCTGAGTCTTCAGAGCTCAACTGGTGTGTGTGTCCACTCAAAGCCCAAGTCATGCCAGCCATGTCCACAATCACCTACAAGAAAGGGGGCCCAAGGACTAAGGGTCTCAAAGCGGGGTTTACACTGACAATGACAAGAAGAGGAAACAGACTCCCAAGTGGACAGACCAATTCCAAGCAGGAAGGGTGTTGTTAGGTGACAGAGCTTGGAGGCTGAAGTCCCAGACTGGATGCCTTCATTAAATCCATGCTGCGCATCCTCCCTCTGCCCATCCAGGACCTTATCAAAGCAGGGACCGAGCCTCAGCAGGAACACCAAAAGGATGATAGAGAAGTCAGCCATGCTATGCTAAGCTCTGGGCCCTGTCAGTTTTGTGTAACAGAGTGACCCAAGAAGAGCTGTAAATGCAGCAGATCCTGTGGGGACTCCGGGCAGGAGCTTGCTGCAGAGGGTGGTGGAGAAGCGGCAGGGTGGGTCGTCAGCATACATGGCCTGGAGGCCCAGAGCGTGACTTGCTGGGTAAGAAGTGTGATTCCCAACTCGTGAGAGCTGAACTGGGGCCCAGAAGGGAGGAGCAATAGTGGATCCGTTCCACCCCGACCTCTCCCTACAAAGCCAGCAGATCAGGGGAAGCCCCAGGCAGTCCTAGCGTCAACTTCAAGGCCTGTAGGAGACTCAGATCAGAGAGCAGACGATCAAAAGGCAGCCTTGGGAGCTCTGACCACTGGTCTTAGGAAGGGGAGGAGAGGAAACTGGAGCAAGGATAGGCTCCTGCATGTCGGAGGCTTGGGTGCTCTGGTGGTGGATGATTTCTGCCATACAAGTTCCTCTATTTGTCCTCCAAATCTAGAATCCTGGAATGGTGTTTGGCATATATATGCAGGGGAAATACAGTATCCCCAAACGCCTGGTCCGCACTCCCTGTCCCATCCCATCTCCCCACAGGCTCATATCCAACTTCTTTTTTGGTCTCCCAGTATTTGCCACCTAGTTTGTCACCACCCTGGGCACTCGGAGGCAGGCAGGAAGCAGCCAGAAGGTTGAGAGGGTGCTCCCTCCTCCCCTCCCACTGCTGCTGGGTCTCTGATCTCTCACCATTCCTCAGGCAATTACAGAGCAAGGGCTAGGGTTGTCAGCTCAGCAGGCCCTCTACCCCCCACCAGGACCACCAAGGGCAAAGGAGTGGGGAGGGGGGAGTGCTCCACAGATGGAGCCAAGGCCGGGTCTGCCAAGGGTGACAGACAGAGTGAGAAAGAGGCAGGAGGGAGCAGGAGACAAAGACAGACGTGGGAAAATGGCGCTAACCACAATGGAGATGGTTAGGGAGGTGGGGAAATTCAGAAACGGAGACCCAGGCAGCAGGGAAAGGGAGAGAAGAGGAAACCGGAGCACAAAGGGTGAGAGGCAGCCGCAGAGAGCGCGGCTGAGAAATGGCAGAAAGAGCGAGAAGAGTGAGGGGTAGGGGTGGGGGTGGGCGTGTACACATGCGCGTGCGCACAGGCCTCGGGCACAGCGTCCTTGTCCCTGGGGGCTGTTCCAGGCAAGGGGCGGGGAAGAGGGAAGATGGGCCTGGGTCAGTGGAGGGGCTTCCCCGGCATGGATGTCAGGCTGACCTGGGTGAAGCAGCTGGGAGCTGTGGCTGGAGGGACCTACAAAGCCCCACTTGACAGAGCATCGAGACTCTGCCCACTTGTGGCACTGGGTAAGGGACAGCCATGAGACGGATCCATGCACTGCTGGCAGGGAACAGGTGGGGGGTTCCTGGCGTGGGTAGGGACGGGGGAGGGAGAAGCACCCAGAAGATCCCAGGGAAGCCTTCTAAGATTGCTGCTGGCTGGGATCGGTGGCCACCTGGCTGGAGGAGACTGACACGTGTTAGGCCAAGAGTGGGCATGTATGACCATGTACCAAGTGGACAGCGGCTGCTGTGTTGGGGCAGTTAAAGGTGGGGCCTTTCCTAAGTGAGTCCAGTCCCAAACTCATTCTCCCCTGGTGGGACAGGGCCAGGGAGGTGAGGGTGAGGCCCAGCAGCCTACAGGGAGGGGTTCAGCCCCAGAAGAGCCTCTCCCCATCCCGCCCCACCTGACCCCCCAGTATGCCCACAGGTCCCTCAGGGAGTCCTCTGTCCTCTGCTCCAAAGTGTCTGCCTGTGTCTGACGGAAGGCAGCTTGCCAGGGAGGGAAGCTCTTGGAAACTCTTGGAAACTGGCTAGACCTGGGGTGGCTGCTCCTTCCCTGAACACACACAGACACACACACACCACATCACGCACCTTGGGAAGGGAACCTTTAGTGGTGCCCTGCACGTGCGCCCTGCACACCTGACTGTCAGCTGTCAGGTTCTGCCTGGAGTTCTTCTCAAAGGAGAAGCAACAAGAGGGCCCTTCAACAGCGCAGCAGAGAATCCCCAGCTTCTCCCACCCTTGTTTCCTGGGGTGCCTCGTCACCCAATGGGCCAGAGTGGGGGTGGGACTGGGGGCTCAGCACAGGGCACACAGCAGGGTCAGAGTGCAGTGCCTGGCCCATGTGCCTAGAGCCTGGAGGGGCCTCTGTGCCTGTTGGTGTGCATGTCACCTACACCTTATGCACTGTGTCCCTTTAAGGCTCCCACTGGCCCTCCCCACCAGACCATGGCTGACGGGTTTCTATGGTGATGCAGCTCAAGTCCCTCACTAGCAGAGGTGGGAGAAGCCAGAGGAAACCTCGCTGTAGCCTATTGGGTTATTTAGACAGCACATAAAGAGGCTGCTCCAGAGAGCCCCCACAGGTCCCTGGGGGTCCAGAAGTCCTTTAGGACTGCTGCTTAGTCCTCTGCATTCCCCACTTCACCCCTTCCTAAGGGGGTATGCCCCAGAGAGTGAGCCCTCATTTCGCCTGAGGTTTCAGCTCACCTGTAATGGACCATACTCCTTAAAAGATGGGGAGAAGAGACAGAGGTTAACCCTTTGTAGGGGTGCAGGGAGGACGGGGAAGGGAGGGAACAACTGGACCCCTCCTCAGACTGTTCTATTAAATCAACTCACGGTTAGGACTTACCGTGTACCAGGAAGTCTCATGATCACTTCTACACACATCCACTCATCTCCTCCCCAGATTTGCCCCAGGGATGGAAGTGCTGTCGTCATCCCCATTTTATAGATGGGGACATGGAGGCTTAGAGAACTGGAGACTGTCCAAGATCACAGAGCTGGTTCTAGAGGAAATGGTGGCTCCCAAAGCTGCCTCTCAGAGGCTCTGGCGTCCTTACATGTTCGCCTGCTAGGCTTCCCAGGGTACCAGGGGCCTGGGCAAGGATGATCTCCAAGTCATCCTGCCCTGAAGGGAGGACCTATTTGCCAGGCAGATGGCAGGCAAATGTGGGGGGCAGGGAGTGACATCTTGGCAGGGAGGCCATGCGGAAGTAGGATGTGATCAACATCACGTCTCAGCACAGAGCTGAAGCCCGGAACCAAACAAAGCATCCTATCTTGTGGCTGGAACCCCCAAAACCCCCAACTCCCCCACCCAGGTATTCAGTCCAAGAGAAGGCCAACTCCTTTCCCTTTTGGGCTTGGGGACAGGCTGGTTTCTTGGTCCCCTCTGTGTTCTCTGGAATCTGGACTTGTTCTGACCCCTTTCTTGCAACCAGAGGCTCCAGAACCCCTCCCAAAGAGTCCCCTCTCCAGTCAGCACTTAGGGACAGCATTGGCCCCATTCTTGTGTCTAAGGGGGTAAAGATGCCCAGCAGAGGGCAAGGCTTCCCTAGTCACCCAGGGGAGCAGGGCCAAGACTCCAGCCTCCCAGACCCCTGAAAGCCAGATAAATGAGGTGGCAGCAAAAATAGGGCTGCTCTCAGGCCCTGGGGCTCCTTAGTGAGCTAGGATTACCCTAGCACTGGAGGAGGGTTCAGGGGCCAGGCCAGAAGGGACAGAGTGCATCCAGTTCCTGGGGCCTGGCCTGAAGAGGAGAGCAGAGAGGGAGCCGAGCCCAGGGTAGGGAGAGGCCCTGGCCCAAGCCAGTCCTGGGACACCTAGCCTGTGTTGGCTTGTAGGGTGGGGCAGGGGTGCCTGGAAGCAGCTCAAACACTGCCAAGCCCCACTGGCCCCCTCCAAGGGCCCCCCTCCCAAAGGGTTAAAGAGAAGAGGGGGACACAGGAAGCCCGGGAGCGGACAATAGAGCCTCTGTGATCCCCAGGGCTTGGGCATTCCTAAGTCATGAACACAGACGCAGATGGCGGGAGGAGAGGGCTACAGGGAACCCCCTCCACTGAAGCACGGCCTGGGTTGGCCAGAGGCGCTGTCCCTGTATCATGCAGCGCTGCTGCTGCTAGCCACTGCAGCCGTCACCCTCGGCCCCACCCCTTCCCAGTACAGGCCCTGTTGGGGCATCTGAGGAGACCCACGTGGCCACATGACAATATCTGTGTGCATGCTGGCTCATGAACACACACATACATGCAGCCAAATATATGACCCACACCCAGGCAAACAGGAATACTGGAAGTTCACACACAAATACACACAAGCAGAGACGTGAACCCCACACATGCAGAGAGGAAGACTGCCTGGCTGGAGTGCTGGGGGCGGAGGGGCTCCCAGGACTCAGCCCCTCTTCTTCAAGCTCCTCCCTCACATTAGGGTTGACAGGCTCAGAAGTCCTCCTTGGCCAAGTGCATGGAGCCCAGGACGCTGCCACCCTCCTGCCCCACCCAATCCCCGGCCCAGGCAGCTGCCCCCACTGGACATAGGGGCCAGGAGCTGCTGATGGCAGGGCAGTGGCTGGGCACTCCCTCTGCAGCTTTCCAACCTGAGAAGAACACAGGGGCCTAGGGTGGGGGGCACTGGACAAAGAAAAGCTTCTAGAAAGAACAGCGGCCAGACCCTCCCCGGCTCCTCCCTCTCTCTCCAGCCACAGCCCTCAGGAAGCCACAAAGACCCTGTTGATATCGGGGAGAAGGCAGACTGGGCGGGCTACCTCCCTCAGTGCTCATCTGCATGGTGCTCATCAGGCACCTGCCATCCAGCCTTCCACTCAGACAAGGCCCCTGTGAGGGGTCTGGGCCCAACCCCAAGGCGTAGAGTCCAGCAGAGGGGTGCTGAGTGGCTGCTGGACAGGGCACAACCTCAGGGCCATTAAGGGTGAGACAGGGGCAGCTGGGGGGACGGGGAGAGGAGCAGAGCATTGGAAGACAGACAAAAGGGTAAGCAGAGAGATGGAGCAGGACCCCGACAGAAAGGGGGAAGAAGGAAGGGAGGGCCAGGCAAGCAGCAGCAGAGGGCGGAGACAGGGGAGTGATGCACCCCCATCCCAGACAGCAGCAGACTTCTGACTAGAAGGAGGGGGAAGGTGATGGTCCTGGGGGTGGGGCGCTGGGAGACGTGGAGGCCGCTGAAGAGAGAGCACGGGGTGGGGGAAGCAGGAGAGGGAGGTGTCCAGGATGTGCCAGATCAGAGCAAGTGTAAGACAGTGACTGCAGGGGCGGGGCTGCTGCAGGCCCATTCCAGATGGCCCCACCCAGGGACCGAACCCCAGCCCACCGTGGGGACAGGGGACAGGGCAGAGAGCACCCTGTTGGGGACCCTAAGGGGCATCCAGATCCCATGCCTCCTCGACCATCTGAACCACAGGGGAGGGAAGCAGGGCTCTCACTCATGCCCACAGAGGGAGGCTTGGCAGACCAGGGGCTTGGCTGCGATCCCTATCCTGGCAAACCTCCTCACAGGATCCTGCACCTACTCGATGTTCTCCCCTGAACGTGCCCTCCTGGAGCCTGAACCACTCTGCAAGGCCCTATCACAACCAGAAGAGCACCCAATTGCAGCCATTTCAAGTGGCACTGGGGACCATCTGCTTTGAAAGGGACGTTGGTGATCAAGGAGTCTGCCCCTCATGGGAAAGTGACTGACCCAAGTCCTTGGTCTGGGGGGCTGGCCAGTGTGGCACACAGGCCCATCTTTTGACCCTCACCAGCCAGTCCTGGCCAGGCACACGCCAAGGAAGTCACCAGCCATAGGTCTAGTGGTGGAAAGGGCTTGGACCTGGGAGAGGCCAATTGGGGGCACAGCCTAGGCACCCTGTTCACTGTAGGAGCACTCAGGCCAGGCCCCTCCTCACTCTCGCCTCCCTTTTCCCTTCAGATAATCAACAAAAGAAAACAAGTGACACCCCACGAAGACAGGTGCTAGTCCAGTTTGTCACCGGCTCTTTCATGGGCAGCCCAGAGCCCAGCTCAAAGGAGCACTGACGGTGAGCAGCTGCCCAGTACATGCTGAGCACCTGGGTAAGGAAGCTCTTAGCTGGCTGCAGGGCAGGAGACCCTGCCACCTTGAAGCACAGATTGTCCTGATTCTCAGCAGGGGGCTGGCAGCTGGAAACTGGGGGAGGAGCCTTTTAGGAGTGCGGTGTAGCAAACCAGGGAGGCTGGGACGTGCTGAACGTGTCTCCCTCTTGGTGATCAGATCACCAGCGATTCTTAATTTCTTTTGTTCTTTTCTGTAAATTTCAAATGCACTACAATAAGATGTATCACTTTCGGGATCATACGCACACAAACATCAATACATGCGGAGAGAAACTCAGATGCAGCTGAGAGAAATGGCCAGGAGCCGGGGAGTTGGGAAGGTGGGAAGGTCCCAATCCTGCCCTGGAATTCCCTTGGGGCCAAGATAGCTGAGTCCCCAAAGGCTCTGGAGCCCACAGGTGCGCACATGCAGGCACTGCATGGGAGCTGTGCCAGGGAGAGGCCGGGCTGGGTCAAGTCCCACCACCTGCAGCAAGGGGTTGATGTGAGGAGGGAGGTCCCCGCCCCAGAAAGATGGGGCTTGGTAGCAGCCCCCAGGGGAAGAAGAGCGGAATGTGCTGATTTACATCAGGGTCACATGAGTCAGCAGAGATGGCACTGGGCTGCCCCGATGCCCCTGTCCTCAGGGTGGCGTTAACAGGGGCAGGGTATCTACCTGAAGGGTGCCAGGCCCACTCCTTTTGGGGAAGGGATCAGATGGCCCTAGGCCTGCCTCCCTGAGAGGGGCAGTGATAGATGGGGGGGGTCCAGACACCCTGTGGGGTTAGTGGATTGCAGGGCGTGTTCTTTGCAAGCCCTGCCAAGAGGCCCCAAAAGTCTGACCTGGAAAAGAGGGAATAGGAATCGCTGACCCCTCCCATAACCGAGATGGGTGGCAGTGGGCAAAAGACCCACAGTGAGCAGGGACCGCCAGAGCTCGTGAAGCCCTCCCTCCCTCACCTCTTCCTGATGGACTGTACCTGATGGACACACCTATGTACGGGAGGCGCAGCAGTGGGTGCCCGAACCCACCTCAGCCAGTGCAGCCCTGGCTGGCCACAGAGCTTTCGGGAGAGCCCGGCGGGCGTAGCCCAGGCTGAGATTTGGAAAGAAGGAGGAGGAGAACAAAGCCCCCCCAACCTTGGGGCGGAGGGGCAGGCAGCGCCCAGTTCCGTTCCCTCCCCTCCCCCTACTGCAGGGGTGGTTTAGCCCAATCTCCCTGTCACCACGCTGGCAGACGGGGTTTTCAACCAAACTGGGCTCTCGGCTGGGGAAGAGGGGCAGCCACGCCCAGGACCACACCCCACGGCAGCCGGTGGGGGAGCGCTGGGCCCGGATCTGGCTTCCGTTCTCAGACACGCACACACGCACGGGGACCCGCCAACTTTAGCCCCCACTTGCCCACACAGACCCTGCCTGACGCCCCCCGCCCCGTTCTCCCACCAAGGCCGGCATCTGGGGTGCCGCCCAGGTACCCCTCACCTGTCAGGTTCGGGCACCCGGCCTCCCTCCTCCGCCCCGACCCCGCCCCCGCCTGAGGTGCCTGGAGTCGGACGCCGGGCATGAATGGGGCTCCGGCTGCAACGCCGGTTACCGAGGGCCGGGAGGGGCCGGGCGGGGTTCCCTGGTCCGTGCACCCCGGGCAGGGCTGAGTGGGGGGCCCAGGGGGTCGCGGCCGCGGCCCGGGCGCACGGGCATGCCAGCCCGCCTTACCTGAGCTACGGCCGCCGCTCGGGCTGCCCGCCCAGCCTCCGCGCACGCCGGCCTCGGACCCGTCGCCCAAGCGCGTCTGCGATGTGGATGCTGCGGCAGCGGCGGCGGCGGCGGGGCGGGGCGGGCTTGCGCGGAGGGGAGGGGGAGGGGAGCGCCGGGGAAGAAGGGGAGGGAGGAGTGAGATCACCTCCCCGGCCGCCGGCCCCGCCCCGCCGCACCCTAGACCCTGGTCCCAGCCGAGCGCGGCTCGGGCTGGGGACCCCCGGACAGCCCACTCCAGGAGCTCAGCGGGACCCCCGCCGACGGGTTTCGCCAGACCCCCTCCCCCGCAGACCGGGAGTCTCCAAAGGGAGAGTGTCCCCAGCCCCAGCGCAAGGGAGCCCGCCGTGAAGCTCAGAGAGGGAATCGCGGGCCGATAGTGCTCCCAAAGACCTGGGGCCGGGCGGTGGAGAGAGGACTCCGGTGAGGAAGGGGATTCTCCCCCAGCCTCCACCCTGCCCCCGAGGGCTCCGGCCGGCGATTGGCATCCGCACGAAACGACCCCCCAGCACATCCAGGGCAGAACTCCCGGGGCCTCTCCTGAATGCCCCCCCAATCCTGGGCACCTAGTCCGGATCCTAATGGAAGGGCTGCGAGGGCTCCGATCCCCAGTGTCGGGATGGCGCTGCGGAGCGCTGGCGTCCGCGCCCCCAGAGCGCAGGCGGGCAGCAGGGTAGGAGGCGAGTCCACGGGCCACAGTATCTCGGAGAGGTATCCCTGGAACTGCCACCCCCAACTCCCAGGTTTTCTTCAAGCTCTCCGGTGTCTTATTTCTTTGTCCTCTGGATTGGCCCCATCCGACCTTTCCCGCCGACCCCACTCTCTCCCACTCTACCATGCAGCCCTGCACAGGATGGAGAAGGAAAGAGCTCCTCTCCAGCGCCCCCTCCTAGGCTCAAGGCCATGACCTCACAAGCCAGGAAGCAAAATGGAGGGGGTAGGAATTCCGGAGCCAGCTAGCTGGCTGCAGCCTCAGGGCTAGGAAGGCCTGGGGCCTCGATGGCAGATTGTAGCTCTGGTGGCCACGGTATTTTTATGGGCATGCCTGTTGCCCAGTGAAGCATTCCAGGGGCCCTCAACTCAGCCTCACAAGACTCCCCAAGTGGTGTGGGTCCTGGAGGGCCACATGGGAGCAGCCCTGGCATCCTGACTTGGATGCCCCACCCCCATCATGCCAGCTTCAGTTCCCCTGGAAGGGGAAGCTTGGAGTGGCCCCACCTGTGCTCAGAGAGGGTCTGGTGCCATGTTTGCTGGGTCTTTAGGAGGAGAATGGACAAGACTAGGCACCTGAGTGAAAGCGGACAGAGTGGGGGCACTTGCAGGCATCTTCAGGTGACAGCAAAGGAAACTAAGCCCACTGGGGTCAAGAGGCCAGCGGGGCTATGAGCTGGGCCAAGAGTGGGTATTTTCCACGAGGCACTGAGCTGTGGTGGGCTTCCTGCCTTTGCTGATCTGAACTCTGATAGGCCTCTCCTCTACAGCTGCTGTCTCCAGTCGCCGCCTACTTTCCCAGCCTTTTCTCAAAAGCCCCGACTTTGACAGGGGTGAAGTGAGAAGGGAATAGAGCCCATTTAGTATGCACCTGCTAATGTGTAGTGATGGATCCATTTATGATAACAAAAAATTGAGCCTGGCCATGAACCTGCCATAGTTATGCTTCCTGCACGTTTAAATTGCACACCAACCTGGGAGGTCTGTTGAGGAAACAAAGGTTCAGAAGGTAAATGGCAGAACTGGGACTTGAATTCTCTTCTGCTTGACCACAGCACCCATTCTCACTTCTGTGTAATGAGATGGAGGAGCCAATGGGAATAAGAGCAAGTGTGACAGAAGACCAAGAGCAGAGCAAGTCCCAGGAGTAGCAGGAGGGAGGCAAGCCACCCCTCCACTGCCATGTGCTTGCTGTGGAGGTTACAGGGACACCAAACAGACCGATGGCTGTCTGTCTCCCTTTGGCATCAAGTGCTTCTCACAGCCCTGATCCCTGTGACCCACCCCTCATAGACACAGTATACTGGACCCTGCGATGAGCAGGTGAAAGTGTCAGAAGCCACAGCTGACAGTGGGGCAGGAGGAAGTGCCAGCAGGCAGGCCAGGTGGGCTCGGCCTGACATACCTTTCTCTGTTCCCCTTTCAATCTTTCTGTGCCTTCGTATCTCAAGTGTAGCACTTGGAGACACATACTTGAGTTTGGGTTTGGTTTGATTCTAACAATTCTTGTCTTTTTAAAAATCAGCTTTATTCGACACCAGCCAGGGCAACATAGTGAGATCCCGTCTCCACGAAAAAAGAAAAAACATAAAAAAATTAGTCGGGCATGGTGGTGTATGCCTGTCGTCCCAGCTACTCATGAGGCTGAAGTGCCAGGATCACTTAAGCCCAGGAGGCTGAGGCTCCAGTGAGCCATGATCAGGCTACTACACTCCAGCCTGGGCAACAGAGTGAGATCCTGTTTCAAAAAAAAGAAAAAAACAACTTTATTGAAGTATAAAATTTATATACAGTAAAATTCACCCTTTTGAGGTTTACAGTTCAATGCCATCACCTCTCCGAATTCCCAAATGCCCTTTGCAGCCAACCACTCCCTCCACTCCCCGCCCTGGCCACCAGTGATCTGATTTCTGTCTTTTCTAAACTTGACTACAAACGGAATCATACAGCATGTATTCTCCGGGCTGGCTCCTTGGCTGGATCAGGGTTTGTTTAGCCATTCACCCGCTGAAGGACACTTGGGTGGTTTCCAGCTTTGTGTGAATATGAGGGAGCAGCTCTAAACATTTATGTGCAGGCTTGTGTGTGAACGCATGTCTTCATTTGTCTAAGGTAACCGCTTAGGGGTGGATTGTTCGATCCAGTGGTAAATTGATGTTGACCTGCCTTTGTCTTTGAACTGCACAGGTCAGCTGGTCACACAGTGAAGACTGCTGTTATCTCTGGATGTATTCATGCCAGTTGAGTATTTGTCCAGCTTTCCCCATTTCTCTCACCCACCTCCACTTTATTTTTTTTATTATTGTTCTTGTCGCCTAGGCTGGAGTGCACCCGGCCTCACCTCCACTTTGTGTCATTGAAGGTTCAGGGTAGGAAGCAGAAATTGCTCCTGTGATCATGAACAAAAGATTTCTGTAGAGAAGATCAGATACTTACCTAACCATTGGTTGGTTCAAAGTGGGCTCTGGGCTGGGTGTCAATAACACCTGTGCAGACCTGGCTCCCCAAGGGAGCTGCTCCTTCTGCCACCGTCCACAACGTGGAGGATTGGGAGATGGCCAGTGTAACCTTTGAGGTCAAAAGGACACCACCAAAGTCATGACCTGAGGATCAGCAAGATGGGACTGGGAAGCCATTGCTATCACAAATGCCCCTCAACAACCAAGAAATTCCTTAATGTGCAGCAGAACCGCAGCCCACACAGCAGGAGGGTGGCCTCCCTTCGCTCAGACTTCACGTGAGCATGCCTGATTGGCAAAACTGAATTTGCTTCCCAAATCCCAGCTGCTCTGGAGTCTGGGACATTTCCAGCGTCTGCCGTGCAGAGCCCAGAAGAAGGTGAGAGCTGTCAACAGGCCCAGGCAGACACTCTGCCTGGTCATCTTGTAGGTGGGTTTCCTCTTCTATTTTCCCCTCTGTTTCTTTAGAATCGCTCTATGAAGTTTTTAGTAGTTCCTCTACCTATTTTAACATGCATTCTTAACAAAGTCTGAAGTTAACCAATATCTCTGTTCAGGTGGTTTTGACATAGGTCCATAATTGTTTGATACTCCTGCCTTCAAGAGATGGTGCCTAATTCTCCTTTCCTTGAGTATAAATAAACTGGACCTGAGCTGGACTTGGTGGCTTACTTTCTTTTTTTTTTATGGAGTTTTGCTCTTGTTGCCCAGGCTGGAGTGCAATTGTGTGATCTTGGCTCACTGCAACCCTGCCTCCTGGGTTCAAGTGATTCTCCTGCCTTGGCTCCCTGGGTAACTGGGATTACAGGTGTGAACCACCATACCTAGCTAATTTTTGTATTTTTAGTAGAGACAGGGTTTCACCATGTTGGCCAGGATGGTGTCAATCTCCTGACCTCCTGATCAAGCCTCAGCCTCCCAAAGTGCTGGGATTACAGGCGTGAGCCAACACGCCCGGCCGATTAATTTTTTGTATTTTTTTCTTTTAAACATTTAAAACTGCATTTATAATTTTAATATAAACAATATTTTTGCCTTAGTCGGTTATCAAAGTTTATCGTATATTTACATCATTCTTGTACATCTAGTTAAATTTACAAAGATGGTTAAGGTTAAGTTCTTTTAATTATTCAATTTTTTTATTGCATTTTAGGTTTTGGGTACATGTGCAGAGCATGCAAGATAGTTGCATAGGTACACACATGGCAGTGTGATTTGCTGCCTTCCTCCCTTCACCTATACCTGGCAAGGTGGTTCTCGCCTGTAATCCCAATACTTTGGGAGGCCGAGACAGGCAGATCACTGAGGTCAGGAGTTCCTGACCAGCCTGACCAATATAATGAAACCCTGTCTCTACTGAAAATACAAAAATTAGCCAGGCGTGATGGCATGCAGCTGTAGTCCCAGCTACTCGGGAGGCTGAGGCAAAATAATCACTTGAACCTGGGAGGTGGAAAATGCAGTGAGCCAAGATCCCGCCACTGCACTCCAGCCTAGGCAACAAGAGCAAAACTCCGTGTAGGAAAAAAAAAAGAGAAATAAAAGCAAAAGGGATTTGGGAAGGGCTTACCTGGGTAGTCCTGGCCCAGGTCTTTCATGTGGCAGCTGTCAGATGGTGGCTGAAGCTGGAATAGTGTGGTGCCGGAGCAACTGAGAGCTGGCTGGCCATCTCTCCCTCTTCATATTGTCTCATAGCGCCCCGCCCCCACTTTTTTTTTTTAAGACAGTCTCACTCTGTCGTCTGGGCTGGAGTCACTGTGCGATCTTGGCTCACTGCAATCTCTGCCTCCCGAGTTCAAGCAATTCTCATGCTTCAGCCTCCGGAGTGGCTGGCATTATAGGCGTATATCATCACACCTAGTTTTTGTATTTTTAGTAGAGACGGTATTTCACCATGTAGAACAGGCTGGTCTCGAACTCCCGACCTCAGGTTATCTGCCTGCCTTGGCCTCCCAAAGTGCTGGGCTTTCTTGTAGCCTCAGGGAAGTTGGAATGCTTACATGGTGGCTAAAGGCTTGAAGAGTGAGTGTCCCTGCTCACAAGGCAGAAGCTGTATTACCTTTTCTGCACCACTCTTACCATATTATCTTGAGTACAAGAAAGTCACAAGCCTGCCCGGATTGTAGTGGGGGAGGGTTACATTCCACCTCTTGATGGGGAAGTGGCAAAGTTCCAGGAGCGCATGTGGGATGGGAGATATTGTTGGGGCCACCTTTGAAAAACACAGTCTGCCACACACAGCAGTTAAAAGGCAGAGACTGTCAGGCTGGATAAAATAGCTATATGTTATTTACAAGAAGCACATTGGAAGCATAAAGACACAGACATGTTGAAAGTACAAGTATGGAAAAAGATATACCAAGCAAGCACTGAGCATAAGAAAGCTGCCGTGGCTATCATACTAATATCAGGTAGAGCAGATATGGAGAGGGACATTTCATAACGAAAAAGGAACACATACTCAAGAAAACAACCATTTCAAATATGTAAGCACCTAATCTACTAAATATATGATACAAGGATAGGACAAATCTGTGAACAGACGGCCGACTTTAACATTCCTTTCTCAGTGACTGATAAAACAAACAGTAAAAAAAATCAGAAGAATATAGATTTGACCAACACTATCAACCTAATTGACTCAGTTGATATATATGGAGCTCTCCATCCAACAACAGCAGAACGCATTCTTCTCAAGTGCAGATGGAGCCCCAACCAACACAGACAATAAATCACGAAGGATCGAAATTATACAAAGTAGGATTTTTGACCACAATGATGTTGAATTAGAAATCAACAACAAAAAGACATCCAGGAAATGTCCAAATATTTTTAAATGAAAAACATCTACTTCCAAATAACCCATGAACCAAAGAATAAACCACAAGTAAAATTATTATTATTATTATTTGAGAAAGAGCTTTTCTCTCATTACCCAGGCTGGAGTGAAATGGTGCAATCTCAGCTCACTGCAACCTCTGCCTCCTGGTTTCAAGCAATTGTCCTGCCTCAGCCTCCCTAGTAGCTGGGATTACAGGCATGCACTACCATGCCTGGCTAAGTTTGCATTTTTAGTGGAGACGGGCTTTCTCCATGTTGGTGAGGCTACTCTCCAATTCCTGACCTCAGGTGATCTGCCCGGCTCGGCCTCCCAAAGTGCTGGGATTACAGGTGTGAGCCACCATGCCCGGCGTAAAATTACTAATAGAACATATTTTTCACTGAATAAAAATGAAAACAAAATATCAAAATTTGTGAATTCAACAAAACAAATGATTAGAGGAAAATGAACTACTTACATTAGAAAAGCAGAAAGGTCCCAAAAAATTATTTCAGTCTACTTTTTTTTTTTTTTTTTGAGATGGAGTCTCGCTCTATTGCCCAGGCTGAAGTGCAATGGCGCAATCTCTGCTCACTGCAACCTCCACCTCCCTGGTTGAAGCAATTCCCTTGCCTCAGCCTCCTGAGTACCTGGGATTATAGCCATGCACCACCATGCCTGGCTAATTTATTTTGTATTTTTTTTAGTAGAGATGAGGTTTTACCATGTTGGCCAGGCTGAAAGTCTCTACTTTAAGAAACTCTCTACTTTAAGAGGTCTGGGCGTGGTGGCTCACGCCTGTAATCCCAGCACTTTGGGAGGCTGAGGTGGGCGGATCATGAGGTCAAGAGATCGAGACCAGCCTGGCCAGCATGGCAAGACCCCATCTCTACTAAAAATACCAAAATTAGCTGTTCGTGGTGGCTGGTGCCTGTAATCCCAGCTACTCTGGAGGCTGAGGCAGGAGAATCACTTGAACCTGGGAGGTGGAGGTTGTCAAGATTGTGCCATTGCACTCCAGCCTGGTGACAGAGAGAGACTCCATGTCAAAAAAAAAAAAAAACAAAACTAGGAAAAGAAAAGGGCAAAATATTTACATAATAAGCATAAAGGAGGGAATAATAAAGTTAAAAAGTAAAAATAGTAAAAGAAATAAAAGAAAAAGAGTAGGCAGTACTTAGTGCCTCATGTCTATAAGCTCAGCACTTTGGGAGGCCAAGGTGGGAGGATCACTTGAGGCCAGAAGTTCAAGACCAGCCTGGGCAAGATCCTGTCTACAAAAAATTTAAAAATTAGCTGTGTGGGCCAGACACGGTGGCTCACGCCTGTAATCCCAGCACTTTGGAAGGCTGAAGTGAGCAGATCACGAGATTAGGAGTTCAAGACCAACCTAGCCAACATAGTGAAACCCCGTCTCTACTAAAAATACAAAAAAATTAGCCAGGCATGTTGGCAAATGCCTGTAGTCCCAGCTACTCAGGAAGCTGGGGCAGGAGAATCACTTGAACCTGGGAGGCAAAGGTTGTGGTGAGCCGAGATCATGCTACTACACTACAGCCTGAAAACAGAGCGAGACTCTGTCTCAAAAAAATTAATCAGCCAGTTATGGCAGTGAGTACCTGTAGTCCTAGCTACTGGGAGAGGCTGAGGCAGGAGGATTGCTTGAGCCCAGAAGTTTGCAGTTGCAATGAACTATTATCACACCTCAGCACTCCATCCTGGGTAACAGAGTGAGACCCTACCTCTAAACAACCTAAAAAAAAAAAAAAGAAAAAAACCCAAACAACAACAACAAGACAAAGCAAAACAACAAAGAGTAAATGGGAGGCTGGGCGAGGTGGCTCACACCTGTAATCCCAGCATTTTGGGAGGCCAAGGTGGGCGGATCACGAGTTCGAGAGCAGCCTGGCCATATGGTGAAACCCTCAATCTATTAAAAATACAAAAATTAGCCGGGTGTGGTGACACGTGCCTGTAGTCCCAGCTATTCAGGAGGCTGAGGCAGGATAATTGCTTGAACCTGGGAGGCAGAGGTTGCAGTGAGCCGAGATCGTGCCACTGCACTCGAGCGTAGGCAACAGAGAAAGACTCCATCTCAAAAAATTTAGGCCGGGTGTGGTGGCTCACGCCTGTAATCCAAGCACTTTGGAGGCCAAGGCGGGCGAATCACCTGAGGTAGGGAGTTCAAGACCTGCCTTACCAACATTGTGAAACCCCATCTTTAAAGAAAAATTTTTTTACAAAAGAGTGAATGGGGCCAGGCACCGTGGCTCACTCCTGTAATCCAACCACTTTGGGAGGCCAAGGCAGGTGGATTGGTGGATCACGAGGTCAGGAGATCAAGACCAGCCTGGCTAACAAGGTAAAACCCTGTCTCTACTAAAAATACAAAAAACTGGCCGGGCACAGTGGCTCCACATGTAATCCCAGCACTTTGAGAAGCTGAGGCAGGCGGATCACGAGGTCAAGAGATCAAGACCACCTAGGTTAGGTGAATATGGTGAAATCCCGTCTCTACTAAAAAAAATACAAGAAATTAGCCGGGTGTGGTGGCACGCGCCTGTAATCCCAGCTACTTGGGAGGCTGAGGCAGGAGAGTTGCTTGAACCCAGGAGGTGGAGATTGCAGTCAGCCGAGATCGTGTCACTGCACTCCAGCCTGGATGACAGAGCAAGACTCCGTCTCAAAAAAAAAAAAAAAAAAATTGATTCTTTGAAAAGATCAGGCTGGATGTGGTGGTATTCTCAGCACTTTGGGAGGCGGAGGCAGGTGGATTGCTTGAGCACAGGAGTTTGGCAGCAGTCTGGGCAACATGGGAATACCCTGTCTCTACACGAAATGCAAAAATTAGCTGGGTATGGTAGCTCCTGCCTGTGGTCCCAGCTACTAGGGAGGCTAAGGTGGGAGGATCACTTCAACTCAGGAGGAGAAGGTTGTAGTGGGGTCTAAGACCTCACCACTGCACTCCAGCATGGATGACAGAGTGAGACTGTCCAAAAAATTTTTAAAAAGAATAGAAAAGACCATGTGATGCTGAGGCAGGCGGATCACCTGAGGTCGGGAGTTCGAGAGCAGCCTGGCCAACTTGGGTGACACCCCATCTGCACTAAAAATACAAAAAATTAGCCTGGTGTGGTGCTGGGCACCTGTAATCCCAGCTACTCAGGAGGCAGAGGTGAGAGAATCGCTTGAACCCAGGAGGAGGAGGTTGCAGTGAGCCAAGTCTCAAAACAAAACAAAAAGGTCAATGAAATTGGTAAGTCTCTAGCCAGACTGATCAAAAAAAAAAAGGATAGAATAAGAGAGAGGGGACATCATTACAGATCCTACAAACACAAAAACTTATTCCAATGCATCCAACAACTTAAAAAAAATGGACAAATTCCTTGAAAGACACACATGATCAAAGCTTATTTAGGAAAAAATAGATAATCTGAATAGCCCTGTATATGTTAGAGGAGTTGAATTTGTAACTGAAAACATTCTCACAAAGAAATCTCCAGTTTGTATAATACCAATTCTATACAAACGCTTCCAGACAATAGAAAAAGGGAGAACACCTCCCAACTCATTTTATAAAGTCAGCATTATACTCATCCCCAAACCAAAGACATTACAGAAAGGGAAACTGTAGACCAGCATCTCTCGTTAATCCAGATGTAAAAACAGTAAACAATGGCTGGGCATAGTACCTCACATCTGTAATCCCAGCACTTTGGGAGGTCGAGAGATCGAGACCATCCTGGTCAACATGGTGAAACCCCGTCTCTACTAAAAATACAAAAATTAGCTAGGCATGGTGGCGCGTGCCTGTAATCCCAGCTACTCAGGAGGCTGAGGCGGGGGAATTGCCTGAACCCAGGAGGCGGAAATTGTGGTGAGCCAAGATCGCGCCATTGCACTCCAGCCTGGGTAACAAGAGCAAAACTCCGTCTCAAAAAAAAAAAAAGAGATGGAGACCATCCTGGCCAACATGGTGAAACCTTGTCTCTGTTAAAAATACAATAATTAGCTGGATGTGGTTCTGCATGCCTGTAGTCCCAGCTACTCAGGAGGTTGAGGCATGAGACTCTGTCTCAAAAAAAAAAAAAGTAAACAAAATTTTAGCAAATCGGGTCTAGCAGTATATAAAAAGATGGGACATCATGACCAGGTAGGTTAGATTCCTCCCAGAAATGCAAGTTTGCCTCAACAATTGAAAATCGGTCAATGCAATTAACCATATTAACAGAACAACAACAAAAACACCACATTATCATCTCAATAGAGGCAGAAAACATTTCTGACGAAATTTAATACTAGCAGCCAGCACGGTGGCTCGCACCTGTAATCCCAACACTTTGGGAGGCCCAGGTGGGTGAATCACCTGAGGTCAGGAGTTCAAAACCAGCCTAGCCACATGGTGAAACCCTGTCTCTACTAAAAATGCAAAAATTAGCCAGATGTAGTGGCATGTGCCTGTAGTCCCAGCTACTCAGAAGTCTGAGGCAGGAGGATTGCCTGAGTCCAGGGAGGTCAAGGTTGCAGTGAGCCATGATCATGCCACTGCACTCCAGCCTGGGTGAGAGTGAGGGTCTGCCTCAAAAAAATAAATAAATAAATAACTACTTGTGATAGTTGGGTGTGGTGGCTCAAGCCTGTAATCCCAGCACTTTGGGAGGCCGAGGAGGGTGGATCACGAGGTCAAGAGATCGAGACCATCCCGGTCAACATGGTGAAATCCCATCTCTACTAAAAATACAAAAAATTAGCTGGGCACGTGGTGCCTGTAATCCCAGCTACTCCGGAGGCTGAGGCAGGAGAATTGCCTGAACCCAGGAGGCGGAGGTTGCAGTGAGCCGAGATCACGCCATTGTACTCCAGCCTGGGCAACAAGAGCGAAACTCCGTCTCAAAAAAATAAATAAAAAATTTAAAAAATAAATACTTGCGATAAAGTTTTCAGTACACTGGGTGACAGAGTGAGACTATGCCCCCTGCACCAAAAATAGTTTTAAAAAAGAAGTTAGACACAAAATACTACATACTACTTTATTTATTTATTGAGACAGAGTCTCGCTCTGTCGCCCAGGCTGGAGTGCAGTGGCAAGATCTCCGCTCACTGTAACTTCTGTCTCCCGGGTTTAAGTGATTCCTGCCTCAGCCTCCCAAGTAGCTGAGATTATAGGCGCCCGCCATCATGCCAGGCTAATTTTTAAAAATACTACATACTCTATGATTCTATTTATACAAAATTCTAGAAAAGGAAAATCTAGAGGCTGGGCACAGTGGCTCAAGCCTGTAATCCCAGCACTTTGGGAGGCCGAGGCAGGTGGTCGAGAGATCGAGACCATCCTGGTCAACACGGTGAAACCCCGTCTCTACTAAAAATACAAAAAATTAGCTGGGCACGGTGGTGCGTGCCTGTAATCCCAGCTACTCAGGAGGCTGAGGCAGGAGAATTGCCTGAGCCCAGGAGGTGGAGGTTGCGGTGAGCCGAGATCGTGCCATTGCACTCCAGCCTGGGTAACAAGAGCGAAACTCTGTCTCAAAAAAATTTAAAAAAAAGAAAAGGAAAGGAAAATCTATAGTGATAGATCAGTGGTTGCTAGGCTTCAGGTAGGGGAAGAAGCTTGACTACAAAAGGCCACAAGGGAACTTTCTGGAATGTCAAAATGTTTATTCTATGTCATGAGTGTGGTTTTGGTTACACGACTGTATACATTTGCCAAATCTTACCGAACAGCGCAATGAAAATTAATGAATTTTACTGTATGCTAATCATATCTTCATAAAGCTGGAAAACAAGTCATCCTGTAGCTGCTGCTGCAGTGACCTGAGGAACGTGCATGCAGGGACAGCACGAAGAAGTCAGACTGCGAAACCCCGAGGCAATCACCCCCACAGCCCACTGAAGCAACTGCAGAACTCGGCCTCTGGGAAGGAAACAGGGAGGGGCCCCTGCCTTAAAAAAAAAACCTCTGCAGACTTGCCAGGGAACCGCCTCCTGCCTGACTCTCACATGATGACCTGGAAGCCTCAACACTCACATACCCACACCCTCATACACACACACACACGCTCACACACACACACACCTTCACATGCACACACCCTTGTACAGGCACACACACATGCACACACCGTCACACAGGTACACACCTTCACACACACCCTCACATACATACATGCACATCCTCACACATGCACACATTCTCAAACACACTCATATGCCCACACCTCACATGCACACACACCCATGCACACCCCACACACACACACCTTCCCACACACCCTCACAAGCACACACCCTCACACACACACATTCTCTGTGAGAGCTGTTCCTGTTGACAGGCACTTGGCTCCTTCGTCCTTCCCACTGCCCACAGACTCTGCCATCTGCACATGTGCCCCTCCCACACAATTGGGGGCCTCCTTCTCCATGTCCTTGGCTGCCTCCTCTTTGTCTTCCACCCCTTACAAACACTTCAGGGCCTTTTAAATGCCTTTTCCACCTGTCTCCTTCCTCCAGCCCCACTGCCCAGTGTTAAGTGGGTCACACCATTTCTCTCCTGGGTGACAGCCATACCCTCC
Organism: Callithrix jacchus; assembly: GCF_049354715.1. Lineage (NCBI taxonomy): Eukaryota > Metazoa > Chordata > Mammalia > Primates > Cebidae > Callithrix > Callithrix jacchus. The sequence goes on from NC_133524.1 coordinate 149,815,407, forward strand.
ACCAGCCTCACTGCCTCCACTCTTCTCTGCACAAGCCCATGTGCTCCTGGGGCAGGGCCCAGGTCCTTCCATCTCTGCAGCCACAGTGCTGGGCCAGCAGCACTTGCAGTTGGTGAGTGGACGGTTCTAATCAGGGGAACTGCTGGATAGAGAGGGACAAACAATGTCCCTCCAGTCTGCCTCCTGTCCTATTCTGCTCAGACACTGGGCTGGGAGATCAGTGGCCATGCCTTGGCCCTTTCTGCGAGTCTTAGAGGGACCAGTGAGAGGCATGAACAGTGGGGGACTGTGCTGGCAGGAGTGGGGGCCTGGCACGCCCCCAGGTAGATGCCCTGCCTTTTTTTTTTGAGACAGAGTCTCGCTCTGTTGCCCAGGTTGGAGTGCAATGGCACAATCTGGGCTCACTGCGACCTCCACCTTCCAGGTTCAAGCAATTCTCCTGTCTCAGCCTCCCCAGTAGCTGGGATTACATGTGGGCACCACCATGCCCAGCTAATTTTTTTGTATTTTTAGTAGAGATGGGGTTTCATCATGTTGACCAGGCTGGTCTCGAACTCCTGACTTCAAGTGATCTGCCTGCCTCAGCCTCCCAAAGTGCTAGGATTACAGGCATGAGCCACCACGCCTGGCCCCACTCTGCCCCTGTTAACGCCAGAGGGAAGGGGCTTGGGGCAGCCTGGTGCCATCCCTGCTGACTAACGTGGACCTGGCATGAATCAGCACAGTCTGCCCATCTTTTTCAGCACCCAAGGGGTGGCTGCCCAGGGCCTATCTCCTGGCACAGCTTCATGCAGTGCCCGCCTGTGTGTGACTGTGTCCTTCAAGCCCTTGCCATGGTGGCTCTCAGTTCCTCCTGGGAATCCTGGCAGAGCAGAGTAATGCTGGGTCCTGGTCTGGCTTCTTGCATCCCAGAGGAGACCGCCATGGGGGGCCCTTTTCCAGACTCTTTCCCAATTTAACAACAGGAAGTGAGGAGTCCAGGGGGCAGTGATTACCACAGGCCTGGCCACATTGCTAGGGGAGGCCCCAGCCCACTGCTGAGATCCAGCCCTGTACAGCCTTGTTCGGGCAGAGAAACTGATAAGGAGACGGTTGCCTGCTCACCCCAAAAGGCTGGCATGGATTCCTCTGCCCAGCCAGCTTTAGACAGAGAGAAAAAGGCTTTCCCACAACCCTGCCAGTCCTCAGCCCTGCCCATCTTATCACCATAGTTTACCCTCAATCACCAAGTCCCATTGCACAGAAGGGGAAGCAGGTGTTGAGAATCGGCATGGCCTGTTCAGGGCCACACTGCTGGGCATGGACCAAGCAGGGGCTGGAGCCTTGCTTGCTTCCCAAGCCAGGGTCCCCAAATTCTCTGCCAATTGAGGGAGGCCATGTCCCATTCCATTGATCTGGGTGCCATTAGGAAAGCCATTTCTGGACTTCTAGGCTAGTGACAACGTGTGGTTATTGGGAACAGCACAAGCATGTGGAATGGTGTGCGGGTGTGTGCATGTGTGTGGTGTGGTATATGGCTGTGTGGTGTGTGCTATATGGGGTGCATGGTGTGGTGTGTGTGTAGCATATGGGTGTGTGGTGGTGGGTGAGTGTGTGGTGTGTAGCTGTGTGGTGTGTGTGCAGCGTGGCATGGTGTATGGGTGTGTGGTGGGTGCGCATGTGTCTGTGATGTGTGGCTGTGGTGTGGTGTATGCATGGTGTGGTGTGTGTGTGTGTGGTGTCAAAGTGGCAGGGGGTGGTGAGTGCCTAGCACTGTCTCTAGAAAATGGCCACCCTGTGTTCCCACCACCCTGACAGAGCCAGGAGGGGTAGGAAGGGGAGGCCTTGGCCACGGGCCAGACTTGAGCCAGGTCTGTGAGGTTGTTTTGGTCTCTGGCCTCACAGGCCAACAGAGAAGACACACAAACAGGAAGAAGTGGTTGCTCGCCAGGCCTGGGTGCGGGGTGGGGCGTAGTGGAAAGAGAACCACTGGGATGGGGGCTGGGGGGTGTGGGGCCAGGGAAGGAGAGAGGCCTTGGGGGAGGGAGGAGGAGGGCTCCCCTCTCAGGTCCCTGTACCTGAAACATGTTCAAGACATGAGCAAGCGACTCCGCATGTCTGTGGATGTGTCGTGCATGTGAGGGCATGTGTGGCGGGAGGGAGCCCTGAGCACAAGGAGGTCCCCAGTCCCTCTTCCAAGGACAGGTAGTTGCAGGTAGGGCAGGAGGAAGAGGGTGGGGGGGTCTCTCTGGATCTCACAGGGGTTCATGCAGCCTGACTTGGCCACCACCCCGCCCCTCCCTTTCCTGTTCCTCATCTCCGGCCAAAGTGGCCCTAATTGTGGAGGAGGAGGGGCCTGCATGGGTCTGGGAGGGGCCCAGCGACGGTGCTTTCACTCCCTCCTTGCCTGGGCCCAGCCAGAAGCAGAAGGACCCCAACTTGGGAAAGTGGCGTGAAGCTCCCATGAGAAAGCATCGCAGTCCTGGGCCAGACCACACTCTCTGGTCTGTTTCCCCACTTATAAAATGGCAATGCTGAACTAAGTAGCCTCACACAGCACTGCCGGGCCGGACAATCCAGCCAGGGTGTGTGCTAGGGTAAGGGTGGTATGGAGGCTACAGCAGTGGGAGGAGGGAGTCCTGGACCTGGACCAGGGAGGCCCTGGAGAAAGGAACGGAAACGGGAGGCCAGGGGGAAAGGAGGAGGAGGAGGAGGAAGTCCCCTCCTGGCCAGGTCACTCCCAGAGGCTGGGCTGGGCCAGGGCGGGGCAGCCGATGGAGAGCAGATCTGAGCACCCAGCCACCTTCACGCCACTGTCCAGCTGCCCAGGAGCCCGGGAGCCCAGCCAGGTAAGGGGCTGCGCAGGCCTGCCCCCCTCCCCGCCCAGTCCCCAGCCCTCCGATGGTGGCCTCTCTCGGCCTCTGTCAGGGCAGGGAAGTTCTGCATGTCTGCCTGGGTGCCGACTCCCAAACTCAGGGCTTGTGGGCTGCCTTCGGGTCCTGGGCACTGTGCGTCTGTCTGTCTGACCATCCCTCTCAATCTTCCCTGCCCAGGACTAGCCACACTCCCACCTCACACATGCACACACACCAACAGGTACTGGCCATGCTGGCACCTCTGTAAGGTCTCTCGTCCACAGACCCTGGGTCGTGGGGCTAGCCACTTGGGCAGAGGCTGAGTCCGCCCATCTCCTCCAGGCCCTCAGAACACCTGCCACAGCCCCACCATGCTCATGGCATCCACCACCTCTGGTAAGGCTTGTCCCCCATAAGCCAGGTGGGCACAGTGGGTTTGACGATGCAGGGAAGCTTCTCTTTCTAAAGGCCCTCTTTACCCTCGCCTCTGGGGTGCGCCTCTCCAGGCTGCCAATGATCGGGGGGAGGGTACTGCCCCATCTCCCTGCCAGGGCTGGGGCTGGGGCTGCCCTTCCTCCTGGACCACATGGGCCTGGGGTATGTATCCCCCGTAACATGGCTTTCCCGGAGTCCCCTCTGCTACGAGCTAGGAAGTGGGTCTCCGGAAGGAAGCAGGAGGCCCAGGTTAACCGCTGCCTTGGCCACTGGCCCTGGCAGAACTGGAGTTCCCCTGCACAGCACCCTCTCTAACCAGGCCCTCTCCCTGACCCCTGCCCAGCTGTGCCTGGGCATGCCTCTCCACCCAGCCTGCCCCGCAACAGCAGCCAGGAGAGGCCACTGGACACCAGGGACCTGCTGCTGGCCCGGGCAGAGCTGGCATTGCTCTCCATAGTCTTTGTGGCCGTGGCCCTGAGCAACAGCCTTGTGCTGGCGGCCCTAGCACGGCGGGGCCGGCGGGGCCACTGGGCACCCATGCATGTCTTCATTGGCCACTTGTGCCTGGCCGACCTGGCTGTGGCTCTGTTCCAAGTGCTGCCCCAGCTGGCCTGGGATGCCACCGACCGCTTCCATGGGCCGGATGCCCTGTGTCGGGCCGTGAAGTATCTGCAGATGGTGGGCATGTATGCCTCCTCCTACATGATCCTGGCCATGACACTGGACCGCCACCGTGCCATCTGCCGTCCCATGCTAGCTTACCGCCATGGAGGTGGGGCTCACTGCAACCGGCCAGTGCTGGTGGCTTGGGCCTTCTCGCTCCTTCTCAGCCTGCCCCAGCTCTTCATCTTCGCCCAGCGTGACGTCGGAAATGGCAGCGGGGTCATTGACTGCTGGGCCAGCTTTGTGGAGCCCTGGGGCCTCCGTGCCTACGTCACCTGGATTGCCCTGATGGTGTTCGTTGCGCCTACCCTGGCTATCGCCGCCTGCCAGGTCCTCATCTTCCGGGAGATTCATGCCAGTCTGGTGCCAGGACCATCAGAGAGGACTGGGGGGCGCCGCCCGGTATGCCACACAGGCAGCCCCAGCGAGGGAGCCCGTGTGTCAGCAGCTGTGGCCAAGACTGTGAGGATGACGTTGGTGATTGTGGTCGTCTATGTGCTGTGCTGGGCGCCCTTCTTCCTGGTGCAGCTGTGGGCCGCGTGGGACCCAGAGGCGCCTCGAGAAAGTGGGTGTAGCCATGGCTAGGGCTGTGGGGGGCCACTCGGGCTTGGCAGCGTGCTTCCATGCACCGCCAGCTGTCCTGAGCCCAGCCTGGATCCCCCCACCTCCACAGGGCCACCCTTCGTGCTGCTCATGTTGCTGGCCAGCCTCAATAGCTGCACCAACCCCTGGATCTACGCATCCTTCAGCAGCAGCGTCTCCTCGGAGCTGCGCAGCTTGCTCTGCTGTGCCCAGAGGCGCACCCCACCCAGTCTGGGTCCCCAGGATGAGTCCTGCACCACCGCCAGCTCCTCCCTGGCCAAAGACACTTCATCCTGAGGAGTTGTTGGGTGTCTTGCCTCCAGAAGCTTTGAGAAGCTCAGCTGCCTTCCTGGGGTCCCCTGGGAGGGGGACCCATGGAGAACCGGCCAGAGCCTGTGGCCCTGAGCTGGCACATTGTGTGGCCCTGGACAAGCCGCAGTCCCTGCCTGGGTCTCCATACCCTTAGCTGCATGAGGAAGGCCTCAGGCCCCAGAACTGTGGGGGCCTCAGGTCAGCTCACCGTGCTGGGTGTGGGAGGGCTGCAGCAGAGGGCTGAGGAGCAGGTGCCCCCAGGTGAGAGAGTGGTCCCGGGGGCCTTCTAGTCTCTGCCTCTCTAATCTCTCCCTTCCTCCCTAATAAAAGTTGCAGCTCATCCTCCACATGGTGAGGGGTCTCCTTGGATCAGGGTAACAGTGGTTGTGGAGGCAGCACAGAGACATACACAGACCCCCCCACAGACCCACAGTCACGTGCACAGCTACGGAACCCGTGGCGCAAGCGGCCAAGCCTTCAAAGCTGCAGGGGACACTTCTCCAGCCTCCAGCACCCACCTGTCTACCCCGAGACAGAGAGCTGGCTCCCATCAGGGAGTCAACACACAGGTCTTTATGAATCACAACGCAGTTCTGCCAGGCATCTGAGCGAGGGCACCCGCCAACCAGCAGCCACTGACCAGCCCTCCTCAAAGTCGTAGAAGAGGGTTTCCCCAGCCTCCTTCCTCAGCTGCCTCCCAAAGGGGCCTGGGCCAGGGCTGAAGGGCAGGCAGGGTATGGGGTGGGCATCCCTATACAGTTGACTCATCCCACCTCTCTGCATAGGGTGAAGTGCAGGAATCCTGCACTTGCTGGCAAGGGCTGGAGTGAAGCAAGGGGGCCAGGGAGAGTGGCTGGCCCAGCACCTCAGTGTGGCTTGGGGGTTGAGTCCAGACCCTGGGGGTGGGACACTGAGAGTGAGGCTGGGGCCCCAGGGTCCTGGGAGAAGCCTTTGTTCCTTCCCAGGCGGCTGCTGACCGGGGCCTTTGGGCTTCGGGACCCAGGGCTGGGAGAGGTGACAGGTGCTGGCCCAAGGCCCTGGCGGGCGGAGGCCTTTCCCAAGAGCTCCTTAAACACAGAGCCCATGTTCTGCGCCACAGCCTAATGCAGGGGAAAGAAAGGGAGAGTGATCATCAAGACCCAGAGCTCCAAGTCCCTCAGCCTCAAGGTCACTCTTCCCCAATGTGCACCTGGCATCCCTCCTGCCCCCTCTGAGGACAGCAATTCCTTGGCTTAGCCCAGAAGTGGGGACCCCTCTCTTCTTGCCCTCATCCTTTCCCTGGCAGAGATCACAGCCCATCTGCCCATGGCCTCAGGAGCCACCAGGGCCTCCCAGGTCAATGTCCTCCCTTGACATCTCCCGGCTGCCCTGTCCCTGGTCCCAGCTTCTGCTCCTGCATGTCTACCCCACTCTCCCCAGGATCCCTAGGCCTGGGGACTCGGCCACAACTAGGACACCCGTACACTCTTGGGCTCTTTCCTCCTCAGGCTTAGCCACTGTCCCTCAGGCTTCTCAGCCTGATGGTGCTCATAGGGCCCATGGTACAGAGCACGTAGCTCTGCTCCTGTAAGAGCCACTGCTGCCCCACCCCGATCCCCAACCAGCCGCCCCCCTTCTGTCTCCCTGCCATCTGTCCCTTTCATCCTCCCTGGCATGTCAAATGCCTGCCATGGCACCGCCTGTTACCTAGCCCAGCTACAGATACCAGCCTTGCAATCTACCCTGGAGTCCCCTGCCCCTACCAGGTAAACAGCCTCTACTCAGCCCTGCCACTTCCCTGCTCAGAAGCCACATGTGAATCTCAACATGCAAGCCCCGGGCTCCAGCCAGACCAGGTGTCCTCTGTCCCTCTCATCCCTGCCTCCGTAGCCGTCCCTTGCCATCCCCACCTGCCCTCACATCCTTGCCTTCCTGTGTGTCTGGCGGCAGGCTCCCCTGAGCTGAGGCCAGGGAGTGCAGTTTGGCTTCCAAGGGAAGGCAGAGATCCCCCAGGACAGGTGCCCTCACCTGCCACATAGCCAGTCCTGGCTCTCACCTTATCCACCTCCACATGTTGCTCCAGGCAGGCTGGGACCAAGCAGTGTCGCCTGTGTCCAGGGGGTCCCACGGCCTCAGGTGAGGTGCATTGTTCTAGCCTGCAGGACAGATGGGGAGCCTAGTGGGGGCCCTGGAAAGTCCCTGAGCTAACAGGGCAGTGGCTCCTCCCATCCTGGGGTGTGGCCAAGGAAAAGAGGCTGGCCCACTAGTCCCCAAGCTCCTCTAGAGCCTCTCCCTGTCACAAGCTGGGTCACATCCTCATCTCACAACCCCTCCCGCTCCCACATGGCCAAAGCCTGCCCCCAGTCTCCCCTGGCCATCTTCTTGCTCACCGGTGGACCAGCTCTGATGCCAGGAGGCCCTCGGGGCTGCTCTCCGAGTCATCTGTAGTCTGCATGCCTGCGCCCACCCCCTGCTTCTCTGCCCTGCAGTGGGAAGGGCCAGCCTGTTTTGAAGGCTCCTTTCCTGCACAGGTCCAGGCCAGCAGCCTCCATGACAGCCAGAAGGGGTCAGAGATGCTCATTCTCCAGCCCAGCCCAGACCTTCTGAATCTGACCTGGGGTCGGGGGCAGGCTGGATGAAGGGGAGGTGTGAAGACCCCCGAGAGCCCCAAGGGCGAGGCTCACTCACCCCACAGGCAGCGCGATGTACTTGTGGGGAATGAGGCCCCGTGCGCCCTCGTGCTCTCCCCACCACCAGTCGCTCGACGCCCTCTCATGCAGCTGCAGCATGTCCCCACGCCGGAAGCTCAGCTCCTGGGCCGTGCGGCCCGTGTAGGCAAAGCAGGCCACAGCCTCCACAACCCCCTCCAGGTCTGGTGGGGAGAGGAGGTCCAAGCTGTGGGGGGGGTGGACACCAGAGCACCGACAGGATGGGGTTCTTTGCCCATTGCCCTCACCATCCTCCTGGGTCAGTGTCCCAGCTTCCAGCTCTGGCTCATTGTCTGCCCCCAGGCTCTCCAGCTGGGCATCCCTGAGGATCAGGGTAGAGCGAGGTGGATGAGGGGGGCTCTTCTCCAATGGACCCCCCCAGTCCCCTCGGCAGCACCAAGGGAGTACCCCAGGCAGCAGGTGGAAGGTGGTGCCATGCACTTCTCGTAGATGGGTCCAGGCAGCTCAGTTAGGGGTGGGAAGACCCGATCGGGCTGCATTATGAGCGTCTGCACCAGCTGGTTCACCCGGCCCTGCAGTGTCACCGGGTCCTGTCCAGCGGGCACGGGCAGCAGTGTGGGCCCAAAGCACACAGCCAGGTTGTAGGGGTCCATCATGTTCTCATCGCTGTACTGGGCCAGGCTGGGGGGATACTCACGTCACAAGCAGAGAGTACACGCCCCAAGTCCCCTCGGCCCCTCGCCCCCGGCCCCCACCCCAGTGCTAGCCCTGAAGCACTCACTGGTTGAGGAAGGTGAACAGGTAGCGCAGAACTACCAGGACTGGTGCCGGCAGCCGCCACAGCAGGCGGCTCACATGCTCCACCCGCGCTGCTGTGGCCTCCAGCTCTGTGGCCAAGGCCACCCGGGGAGAGAGCCGTGTGAGTGGGGCCGCCCTAGCAAGTGCCCTCCCCACACCGGCCTCAGGCCCTGGCCTTACCCGAAGAAGCCAGCAACTCGCTGAACAGGTCTGGGGGGAAGAGTGGGGGCTCCAGGCTCCGGAAGTAGAGCTTTAGCACCCCGGCCACCAAGTCCAGGTCGTGGGCACTGCAGCCTTCCACCAGCGGGTCCTCCCCTGCAGATGGGTGAGTGATGCGGTAGGGGGAGGAAGCTGGTGTTGTCTGCCCAAGCCCCCAGCCCTGCCCCCGCCGCCAGTCCCCACCTCTCTCGAAGGCATCACGGATCTCTGAGACCCGGAGCTGGGGCCCCGACACCCGGAAGATGCCTTCATGCTGCAGACCTGTAGGAGAACAAGGAGCTGGTGGGCACTGAGCATCTTCCCCAGCCCTGCCGGGATGGCTTCCCAGGCCAGGTGCCGGGAACTGAGTGCTGGGTGCCAAGATCCTGGGAGGGGCTGGGTCCTGCTCACCATTGAGGTTAATGAAGCGAATGCAGCTCTCCACCACCAGGGGCACAGACTGGCCTGAGCTCTAGGGACAGAAGGTGTTTACTTCACCATGGACACAGCATGTCCTGTGTTATCCTTTTGAGACAAGGTTCTCACTCTGTCACCCAGGCTGTAGTGCAGTGGCACGATCTCGGCTCACTGCAGTCTCGACTTCCTGGGCTCAAGTGATACTCTGGCCTCAATCTCCCAAAGCACCAGGATTACAGGCGTCCCCCTCGCGCCACGCTGCTTTTCTTTTCTCTCAAGAACACATCATTGTTGTTGGCACAGAGGCCTAGCACGCCGTTTCTTACATTCACTCCTAGATGTCTGATATTTTTTATGAGGTTTTAAGCACTGACTTACATTTTATTTGCAAATCGCTGCTGTAATATAAAAATGCAGTTCAATTCTGTACACTGAGCTTGAATCAAGTAACATTTTGAAACTCAAGCTAGGGGTGGTGGCTCACACCTGTAATCCCAGCACTTTGTGAGGCTGAGGTGGGCAGATCACCTGAGGTTGGGAGTTCCAGACCAGCCTGACCAAAATGGCGAAACCTCGTCTCTACTGAAAATATAAAAATTCGCCAGGTGCTGCACACCTGCAGTCCCAGCTCCTTGGAAGGCTGACGCAGGAGAATCACTTGAACCTGGGAGGCAAACATTGTAGTGAGCCAAGATCGAATCACTGCAATGCAGCCTGGGCGACAGCACAAGAACCCCTCTCTAAAAAAAACAGGTGTTCATTTAAAGATCTACACACATAATCATATCACTGAAATGATGGTATCAGTTCTGATCTTTCTGTTATTCTCCATGCCTGGCCTCCTCTGATCCTTCCTTCCTTCCTCCCTCCATCCTGCCTCCTTCTTGTTTTTTTTGAGACTCAGTTTTACTCTGTAGCCCAGGCTAGAGTACAGTGTCGCTATTTTGGTTCACCACAGCCTCCGCCTCCTGGGTTCAAGGGATTTTCCTGCCTCAGCCTCCTGAGTAGCTGGGATTACAGGTGTGTGCCACCGCACCCAGCTCATTTTTTTTTTTTTTTTTTTTTTTGTATTTGTAGTAGAGACAGTTTCACTATGTTGCCCAGGCTGGTCTCAAACACTTGGGCTGAAGTGATCTGAGATTACAGGTGTGAGCCACTGTGCTCGGCCCTCTCCGATGCTTTCTCTTAACAGTATTCGTTTTCTGATCTTTCTTGCTTCCCCTCATTTCACTGTCGAGGCCCCCCAGTACCATGCTGGCCAGAAGTTGCAGGGGAAAAGCTTTCAATATCTTGCCCCTAAAAATGCTGCTGCCCCAAGTTTTCTGTACATTCCCATTACTAGTTAAGTATGCTCCCTTTGATCAGCGAAGGCCACGGGGAGCCCAACAGAGGCCTGGAAGAGACCCATCCAGGAAGGCGGAGTTGGTGATTGAGACCCTGGGATCAGGTGTGGGGCAGAGCAAGTACCTGGATAAACTTCTCCATGTCTCCCCCAAAGAGTCTCTGGTTATACTGGGAGCTGGGGCGGGGGTGGCGGCTCTTCTGGAATTTTCTCTGGGTGTACTGGGTCCTGTGGTGAATGGGAGCTGGCTCTGAGGGGGCTGAGTGTGGAGAATGGGATGCCCCACCCCCCACCCAGCCAAGCAGGCCTCTAACCCTCTGAAGTGATTCCACAATCCAGTGGGAAGACCAGGAAATTGAGGCCCAGAGGACTGGGCAGCTGAGTTGGGCCCCAGGGAGAGAAGAGATGGGGGACCGTCACAGGGACTCAGCTCCTTAGAACATGCCAGGCCCTCATGAAGGACTCACCATGACATTTCCCGCTCCTCCTTGTCACCTGTGGGGTGGGAGAACACTGGTCTGCCTCTCAGGCCAGGGGTCTTCAATGCATTCCAGAGAAAAAGGCATGCAGAAGGGCCAGGGATAGGCAGGCAGGGAGAACCTTGGGCCAGATAGGGTCCTGGGCAGGGGAGAGGCAGGGAAGGGGGCAGCGCTGGGCCCACCTCGCTGAAGGGCCTCCTGCAGCTTCTCGAGCTTGGCCCGCAGCTTGGCAAGGATGCTCCGTCCACTCAGATACTCCTGGAGCTTCTGTGCAGCCCCAAGAAGAGCGCAAAGTTTAGTTCTGGCTTGAGCCCCTCCCTCTGCCCCAGCCACGCCCCCGTGGGTCCTACCCACCAGCCCAGCCAACCCCACCGAGATGTAGAAGGTCTCAGTTTCCTGCTGCTGGCCACGCCTCCGGCCTGCCTGCCGGCTGCCTGGGTCTGAACTGGTGGACTTGAGGGACTCGGTGGAAGGGTTGGTCTGGAAGGAGTCGAGCACATCCCCGTCGTCCAAGGCCACCACCTCTAGCAGGGCCTGCAGCGTGGCCTTCAGCGTCTTGTTCACCTGCGCAGGAGATCGCACAAGCTTGTTAAGAGGTTAGGGACAAGGAGGAAGACAGGAAGTCCAAGTCTCAGAAGGAAGGGGCCAAAGGGAGGGGGCAGGCAGGGTGGCCACTTCCAACAGCAGGCTGTACAGGCTCCAGGTCCCCATCTCCCCCCAAGCCCAGGGAGGTTGCCCAGACCTCCTCTGTCTCGATGGTCTGTTGGTCCAAGCGGCTCTGGATGTTCTGGGCTCTGGGCAGAATCTCATCCCGAAGCTCCATTTCAACACGGAGCTCAGCTACCTGCAGAGGGCAGCGGCCAGGGGGCTGAGGGCTAGGCTTGGGCAGCAGGTGCCAAGATCCCCAGAGCATGAGGGATGCAAGCACCCTTTTGTGGCCTGGTGGCCGGGCACAGGACCACCAGCCCAGACACTCAGCTGAAGAATGGCAGAAGCGAACACTTGCGTCCAAACCAAGACTTGTACACAGAGTTTCATGGCGCCACCACTCATCCAAGTCCAAAGGCAGGCGCAGCTGAGCGTACACAGTCTATCCAGAGAACCAAAGAGGATTTGGTCACAAGAAGGAATGAATCCACTCATGTAAAGTGTCCAGCCGGGCAAATTTAGAGACAGGAAGCAGAGGAGTGGGTGCCAGGGGCTGGAGAGGGGAGCGGGAAGTAGTGGCTAATGGGTACAAGTCTCCTTTAGGGGGTCACGAAAATGCTCTGAATTAGATGGTGATGGCTGCACAACTCTGAACATACTAAAAACCACTGAATTGTACTCTTTATTTGGCCAGTACGGTGGCTCACGCCTGTAATCCCAGCACTTAGGGAGGCCGAGGCAGGCAGATCATGAGGTCAGCAGATCGAGACCATCCTGGCCAACAGGGAGGCTGAGGCAGGGGAATTGCTTGAACCCAGGAGGCAGAGGTTGCAGTGAGCCGAGATCATGCCACTACACTCCAGCCTAGGTGACTCTGTCTCAAAAACACAAATAAATAAAACAGAATGGCTGGGCGTGGTGGCTCACACTTGTAGTCCCAGCAGTGAGCGAGACTCCTTCTCAAAATAAATAAATAAATAAAACTCTATTGAAAACAGAATGGAGGCCAGACGTGGTGGCTCATGCCTGTATTCCCAGCACTTTAGGAGGCTGAGGCAGGCAGACAACCTGAGGTCAGGAGTTTGAGACCAACCTGGCTAACATGGAGAAACCCTGTCTCTACTAAAAATATAAAATTAGTCGGGCCTGGTGGCACATGCCTGTAACCCCAGCTGCTCGGGAGGCTGAGGCAGGAGAATTGCTTGAACCCAAGAGGCAGAGGTTGTGGTGAGCCGAGATGGCGCCACTGCACTGCAGCCCAGGCAACAAGAGCGAAAGTCCATCTCAATCAATCAGAATGGGAAGGAAGACTGGGGTCCAAGGCAAAGCAGGGACAGAAAAACTGCTCACTCTAACTGGACAGACACAAATTTCCCTGTGGCAAGACAAGAGCAGCTTGCCTCATGGGCAGAGTGGGGGCCAACACTTCAGGAAGGAAAGAATTACTCTTTTAAGCATGCAAACATCCAGAAAGCTGCCATTACAGTTAAAACTGAGACTGAGGACTCATCTGCAGCTAAACACTTGCCCTGTCATACAGGACTGCACGAAGGCACAAGTCACAGAGAAGAAAGAAAGGCCATTCTGAGGCGGGCTCCCACACAGCTGACCCTCCAGGACATGGGACTCAGTGAAAGGAGCCAGTCACAGAGAGGCCGGCACTATAGGATTCCACTCCTTCGAGGGGCTTCACAGGAGAGCCGTGAACTCCTGGGGGATGGGCAGTAGAAGGGCGGGGGCCCGGGGCTGAGGGGTGGGGAGTCTGGCTGAAAGGGGCCAGAGCTTCAGTTGGGGACGATGAACAGGTTCTGTGGCTGAATGGCGGAGATGGCTGCACGGCACAGGAGTGTGCTCATGCCCGGGACGCACACTTACACATGGTGAGCGTGGTGTGTTTTACGAGATGTGTATTTTGCCACACATTTTTTTAAAAGTCCACCTAGAGTGGGCACTGTGGCTCACACCTGCAATCCCAGCACTTTGGGAGGCTGAGGCGGGTGGCTCGCTTGAGCCCAGGAGTTCGAGACCAGCCTTGGCAATATGGTAAAACCCCTTCTTTGCTGTCTGGAAAGGATATAGCAGAGATTTTGGAGTCAGGGACACTGGTCCCAGCTGAAAAAGATGATTACAGCAGCACCGCCACCGGGAGCTGGCCTGGTCCTATCAGCCTGGCCTCAGTGCTGTCCTGCTGAACACAAGAAATGTCCGAGAGCATCAACATCAGGCAAGGCCAGTGTGTGACCATTATGGGCGAAGACAGAAACAAGACCCCAGCGATCATGTCTGAGTGAGGCCTCCATCACTGTCTCCTAGATATGATTAATCAAGACATCCAGTCGTAGGCTGGGCGCGGTGGCTCACGCCTATAATCCCAGCACTTTGGGAGGCCGAGGCGGGTGGATCACAAGGTCAAGAGATCGAGACCATCCTGGTCAACAAGGTGAAATCCCGTCTCTACTAAAAATACAAAAAAAAATTAGCTGGGCATGGTGGCGCGTGCCTGTAATCCCAGCTACTCGGGAGGCTGAGGCAGGAGAATTGCTTGAACCCAGAAGGCGGAGGTTGCGGTGAGCCAAGATGGTGCCATTGCACTCCAGCCTGGGTAACAAGAGCGAAACTCCATCTCAAAAAAAAAAAAAAAAAAGACATCCAGTTGTACAGTTACCCCTGCTTCCAGATGGCATCCAGTCCAAGGCCCAGCCCCACTTCCCTGGGCCCTCCCCCAGATCCCCTAAGGCAAGCCTGAGTCCTCTAAGGCCCTTCCACCACACTGCAGAGTGAGCTCCCAGCTCTCTTCCCCCCTGGACAGGGTCAGAAGAGTTCCTACTGCAGAAACTGGCCAGGCCAGGAGGAAAGACCAAAGACCTCCACATTTGTGGGGGTATATGTTCAGACCTCCTCTTAAATATGAACTGATGACCAAGAATCACCAAACAGAGACCGAAGCAAGAAAACAGAGCAAATGCAGGAAGAGGAGAAAACAAAATAGGACGTTTCAGGCCGGGCAGTGGCTCATGCCTGTAACCCCAGCAATTTGGGAGGCTGAGGTGGGCAGATTACCTGAGGTCAGGAGATGGAGACCAGCCTGGCTAACATGGTGAAACTCTGTCTGTCTCTACTAAGAACACAAAAATCAGCCGGGTGTGGTGGTACGTGCCTATAGTCCCAGCTACTCAAGGGGCTGAGGCAGGAGAATCACTTGAACCTGGGAGGTGGAGGTTGCAGTGAGCCAAGATCATGCCACTGCACTCCAGCCTGGGCAACAGAGTGACATTCCATCCCAAACAAAAATAAATAAATAAATAAGCAAGCCGGGTGTGGTGGCGCACCTGTAGTCCCAGCCGCTCAGGAGGCTGAGGCAGGAGAATCGCTTGAACCCAGGTGAAGGTTGCAGTGGGCCAAAATTGTGCCACTGCACTCCAGCCTGGGCGACAAGAATGAAACTTCATCTCAAAAAAAAAATCATAAAGTACTGTATTCATGAAATAACAATAAAGGGTTGGCCAGGCACAGTGGCACGCCTGTAATCTCAGCACTTTGGGAGGCTGAAGCAGACCAACTGCTTGAGCCCAGGAGTTTGAGACCAGACTGGGCAACGTGTTGAAACCCTATCTTTACAAACTATAGAAAAATGAGCCTGGCGTGGTAGTGCAGGCCTGTGGTCCCAGCTACTCAGGAAGCTGAGGTGGGAGGACCAGAATGTCGTGTCTGCAGTGAGCTGAGATCAGATCACATCACCGCACTCCAGCCAGAGTGACAAAGTGAGACCCCATTTCAAAAAAAAAAAAAAAAAAAAGAGGCAGGGTGTGGTGGCTCATGCCTGTAATCCCAGCACTTGAGAGGCTGAGGCAGGTGGATCACGAGGTCAGGAGTTCAAGACCAGCCTGGCCAAGATGGTGAAACCCCGTTTGCACTAAAAATACAAATACTACCCAGGTACAGTGGCAGATGCCTGTAATCCCAGCTACTTGAGAGGCTGAGGCAGGAAAATTGCTTGAACCCAGGGGACAGGGACAGAGGTTACACTGAGCCGAGATTGTGCAACTGCACTCCAGCCTGAGTGACAAAGTGAGACTCTGTCTCAAAAAAAAAAAAAAAAAAAGAATACAAACATTTTCAGATGTGCAAAGTCAGGAAACCCTTGGTGAAGGCTTTCACCAAAATGAGGGTATCAAACCAAGAAATGCTGCAGTGGTATCCAGAAACAGAGCACTGGGCAGGGCAGTTCCCGGCCAGCAGCTTCCGAGAAGGCCTGGAAGTGAAGCCGTCCAGACTGGAGGGTTCTGGGTGCACCACAGGTGCCTGGTGTGGAGGACAGTGCTGGGATCAGGCAGCGATCAACTCCTAGCAATGGGCGCGTTCTATCAAGCAGCATTCCTGAGGGGAGGCTATTATTAATTCCGGAAGAAAAAGATCCTAATAGTACCTGCTGTCCCGGTGATTTAAACACTGAATGTTCATTGAGCCAAAAATTCTGGGATAAACTCGCTGGGAGAACAAGATGCAGGAAAGCATGCGGTGGCTGTGGGAGATGCTGGTGGTGCTTGGTTGTCACTGGCCAATGGAAAATGGCTGCCTGACGCTTGGAGGAGGCGCCAGAGGCATCCATAGGAAGACTGGGGGTGGGTTTGGGAGCTGCTGTGCCAGCCCTGGTGAGGCTGGACTCTCTGAAAAGGGGCCCAATGGAATCCCAGGTCATCACCAACACCCATCAGGATAAACTGCTAAAAGAAAAACCAGCTGGAGGGAGAGGTCTAAAGAAGCCAGATTCCGAGGCTGCAGTGAGCCGAGATCACACTGCACTCCAGCCTGGGCGACAGAGTGAGACTACGTCTCAAAGAAAAACCAAAAGAAAACCAATGCCATCTTACTGCGTGTATGGTTCATTTCCTCCCAAGTTTGTGTCACAAAATTTAAAAACACAATGAAACCAGTCTAGAACAATGCAGCCACATGGCCACCTGCTGCAAGGGGTGAACAGTTAGTGTCTTGCCCTCCTTGGACACTTCTGTAGCAGCTGCACTGCCTGGGACCACGGAGAGCTTGGATTCCTGAGCAAATTGTGTCACGCCATTAGTGAAGGCCAAAGAATGCTGAGCCCAGCAGGGGGTGACCCTCACCTCATCCCCGTCGTGGGGCTGGTAATCAAAGCGCAGTGGGGGACAGAAGGCGATAGCGTGCACCTCGAGCACCTTGGCCTTGTCTCCTGGAGGATCCAGGGACTCCACGGCTTCTTCCAGGCTGCCCAGGCCCTGCACTTGAGAGGCCTGGGCGCGGCTCTCAGCAGCCGTGTAGCTCCGGAGCACCTGCCCTAGGGCCAAGTGGAACCCTGTGTCGCAGCACTGAGGGGAAACAAGGACATGCTTGGGTGGGCCCTGGAGCCTTGGCCTCCTAGCCCCGGGGCACTGGGCACCTTTTCCCACCCATCCACCAAGGACTCACGTCCATGAGGTCCAAGACGTCACACAAGTAGTAGTTCCTGACAGCAGCATTGGCGCTGGCCAGGCTCAGCAGGTACTCGTTGCGTGCCTTTGTGCACTTGAGTTTGTGCTCCATGAACTTGGCCTGCCGCTACTCAAGACAATGCAAGCCCAGCGGGGTCACGAATGCAGCCTTTTATCACATCCCCTCCCGCTGTGGACAACTACACCCAAGGTCCCGAGAATCCCCCAGGTCCCGAGAATTCAGCACAGCCCAGAAGTCCCGCTGCCTTCCCCACACCACAGTCCACAGAATGCCCAGTCCAGTGCCAGGAGTGACCTGACTCCCCGGTTGTTCACCCAGCAGCGCTCTGCCATACTCCCCACTGCCACTCCTCACAGAACTATTCACAGATACCTGATGAGTGGAAGGTGTGCACAGCACCTCACCATGGAGGGTGCGTCAGAAACCCAGCTTGGAGCCAGCACACAGGTGCGCAGCTAGAAGCAGTCATTGGCTTCTAGGGAGGCTGGGGCTGAGGGGGAACGAACACCCCAAACGGTGGGGATAGATCATCAAGGACCATGAGACAGAACCTGCTGGCACCTGGGCTCTAAAGCTGGCATTCTATTTTTTTTTTTTTTTTTTTGAGACAGAGTCTTGCTCTGTCACCCAGGCTGGAATATAGTGGCGCAATCTCGGCTCACTGCAACCTCCGCCTTCCAGGTTCAAGCAATTATCCCACCTCAGCCTCCCAAGCAGCTGGGATTACAAGCACCTGCCATCATGCCTGGCTAATTTTTGTATTTTTAATAGAGACAGGGTTTCACCATGTTGGCCAAGTTGGTCTCGAACTCCTGACCTCAGGTGATTCACCTGCCTCAGCCTCCCAAAGTGCTGAAACTACAGGCGTGAGCCACCGTGCCTGGCTAAAGTTGGCACTCTAACCACAGCAGCCAGGGAGACCTTCCCCCGACACAGCCAAACTCTGCCATTTCCTCTAAGAACACTTGAGATGTCCGACTCCCTCCTCTGCTCCCAGAGTCCCAGACCATCACCCCCAGCCCCACACAGCGTGACCACTCCATCCACACATTTCCCAACCTCCCCACTCTCTCTACAGGGCCCATCTCGAAGGCCCTTTTTCCGTGCATGTTACCCTAAGTGTCTTCTCACCCCTCTGAAACCTCACAGGATGGCTGGTGGAACAGCAGAGCTGCAGAGGCCCTGCCTAAAGTGTGCAAAGGCCACATGAGGCTGTCCAGGGCCAGACACCTGCTCTCCCGGCTCTCTCACGCCTCGAGAGCCTTCTGTATGGAATCCCTGCAACCTGATGGCACCGTCCTGCCATTCCTGCCCCCAGCTTGGGGAAGTCACCAGAGCCAGCAGGGTGAGTGCGTGCGGGCCCTCCACTCCCAGGTGGGAAGGGTCTTGCTGAAGGGGTGCAGCCCTCCCCTGCACCCAGCCCTGCCTCCCCCTCAACACAGCAGGTCCTAGTCAGGGCCCATAGCCCACAGGCTTGCTTCTGAGGTGCCCTCCAGGCCCACCTTCTCCACCAGCCGCCCACCCTTCTTCAGGGAGGTCCTGCGGAGGGGCCCTGCCTCAGTGGCAGCAGCGGTGGCAGTGGGTGCACTCCGGCCTGCCCGCTTCTCCTCCTGCCGCTCGGCCTCCCGGAGCTTGACCTCAGCATTCACACTCTCTGTGTGATACGCCTGGTATGTCTTCTTGGCCTGCAGGGACAACCCAAAGCAAGGCAGCGCTGCTGAAGGTCACAGCCAGGCCAGTCCCACACCCTCTACCTCCGTCCCTCTTGAACCTGAACCTCAGAGCTGGGCAATCCCATGTGAGCACCTGGCCTAACGCCCTGTGCCTAGGGAGAGGGGGCCTTTGCCCGAGCCCCCAAACCCAGGACTCCCCTGGGGGTTTTCCTCCCTAATGAGTATCATTTCTCCCTGAACTGTTGGGACGGGCCCCTCCCCAGCCCTGTCCTCACCGTCTGTAGCTCTGAGACCACCTCCAGGAGCTCGTCCTGCAGCTGCTGCTCCAGATCCCTGCTCTAGAGGTGAAGGCAAGGGTGAGCATGCCACAGCTCAGAGCAGCACCCACCGGCACTCGAGGCTCTGCCCAGCTCAAGCCCCATCTGGGGGGCACACAGGTTCGCTCTGCCTGGTCCCCACCTGGCTTCCAGTGCCCTCCCAGCCACAGCACCTCCCGATCCCAAAGCCTCGAACACCTCCCATAGCTCAGGGTGAGAGCCTCACCTTCTTGACCAGGCGCCCCACGTCCTCAGCAATGTGACTCAGGCGCTGGGCCAGGGGCCCAGCCAGCACCTCGCTCAGGGCCGCGCTCTCCCGGCTCTGTTGCCGTGTGTGCTGCAGCAGCACTGCCCAGCAGTGCAAGGGTGACAGGAGGCATGGCTCCTTCCTGGGGGTAGAGGGGCACTGAGATCCAGGAGTGGGAGCTTGGGCACTGCCATGGCCCCCCTGCCAGCACATCACCTACCTGAAGCTTTGGTGCTCCCGGCTGCTCCCCAGGCGGCCTCCGCGGCTGGAGAAACGCTCAGCCAGCTTTTCCAGGCCCCGAGAGTACTCCAGCTCCACCTCGGCGCGTCGCCGCATGAACTCTGCCAACTCCTGCAGCAGCTCCCGACGCAGCTCGCCCTGCAGCTCCAGGCAGCGTAGCTGTTCGCTCAGCTGCCAGCGCATCT
Source organism: Callithrix jacchus (assembly GCF_049354715.1). Lineage (NCBI taxonomy): Eukaryota > Metazoa > Chordata > Mammalia > Primates > Cebidae > Callithrix > Callithrix jacchus. Next base: position 149,834,891 of record NC_133524.1, read on the forward strand.
CTGTTGGGAGACCATGGCTCAGGACTGGCCAGGACGCCCTGCCTGGGTCAGCCAGGCCAGCATGGGGTGGGAAAGGCAGAGACACACAGAGCCTGGTCCCATCTGCTCTGACGGCTTCTTTGGACTTAGCGTAGGCTGGAGGCAGGAGCTAAGAGGGGAGGAAAGGGGCTAGGCCCCTGCAGGCAGATCTAGCTTCAGCTGTCCAGCTGACCTCTGCTAAGGCTAACAGGAGATGGCCAGACCCACCCGGTTGAGGCGGAAGGGGAAGGGTGTCCCACCAAGAGGGGAGAGCCGTGCAAAGGCCTGGAGTGAGAGGGTGAAGCCCACCATGGTGGGTGAAACACAGATCCAGCCCCGTCTCAACCCATCACCAGCCAGGCAACTTTCGTTTTGACTTCCTGTCTCTCCCTCGTTCCTGGAAAGCCCCTGAATGGCTTCCCCTGCCACTTCCTTTCCCACTGGTACCCAGGCCCTGGGAGGTGGCAGCCTCCTTTGCAAACACACAGATACACAGCGCACAGATCACAGCACTGCTCAGGGCAAGCCTGCAGCGAACTCGCAGTCTCAGTGACTGGGGAACCTTGCCCTCAGGCCCCAGGGGAAAGGGCAGTCCACAGTGAGGGCTGGGTGCCAGGGAGAGCTGATCCAGCCTGATAAGTGAAAGGATGGGGGAGGGAGCTAGCCCCTATCTTCTGTCCCCACTTCCCACTCCCAATCACCCTGCCCCCACCCCGTGCAGACAGACAGCCACACCCAGGGCCCCGTACTGCCAGCCTTTTGCACCCTATCACTGGCTTGATTTGGCAATGCTGCTTCCCTGACACAGGCCTGAAGCAAAGAAGTACCCACCCGGCAAATTTAAGCAACCTGCAGAAGACGCTTTTGCCGCCTGCTGAGTGCCCAAGCAGGTCCCGAGTAAATAAGATGATACGTTGGCTTCTGGCCAGCAGGCTGCCCACCTACTCATCGCCATGCACATCCCAAGGGAGGGACATGAATTGATTTCTTCATTAAGCAGGATGTTGATTATGTACCCATTCTGTGACAATCACGTTCTTGATACAGAGGCAAAGAGGGCTGACCAAGTGCCTCCCCTCCTGGAGCTGGGATTGGAATGGGGGACAGACACATGTCCGTGGAGTGATGGGTGCTGAGAAAATGAACAAGCCGTGTCGTTGGAGCAAAAAGCTGGAGCTAGCTGTGAGGCGTGCTGGGGAGAATCCGAGAGGCTGGTAGGGACAGATGGCACAGAGCCCATGGTCTAGGGAGAATTCCCACCTGGACTCCGAGTGAGAGAGGAGCCACAGTGGCTGGAGCATGCGGTCCAGCTTCCTTTACAGGCCCAGGTGGCAGCCACTGCACTAGTCCAGGCAAAAGACTGCGGAGTTTCAGACCGGGACCAATGAGGGAGGACTCCGCTGGGAACAGCTCAATCTCAGATTTCTGTCCCACCAGTGACTTCCCAGGGGCTGCTGCATGGGGACACTGTAGGTGTGGCCTGCCCAACATCCGTACCTCCTCTCCAATCTCCTCTTGGAGAATGTCTCCTCCCTAGTCTCAGCCCCCTTAACTCCAGGTGTCCCAGACCTGGCTGCATGCATCACACACCCCTCCGCCCCTCCACTCCCTGCCCCCACCAGACTAGCCAGGTGAGGGACCCAGGAGCCTGGCCCTTCCAATGGAATCACCGAACAGGAGAGCTCTCCCCACCAGGGGATCAAGCTGTGTAAGTGGAAGCCTGGGGCGGGGCACCTCCCGACAAAGCAGAGCAGAGCGCACGGTGCCAAGGGAGACAGATGGAGAGTGTTGTCATCCTATTAGAGGCTGGCCTCCTGTGGTTGCTGGTCAGCTACAAGGGCCAGGTGGGGTAGGCGCTAATGCCATTTGAAATCAGGAGACTCCTTACTGAATCAGTTTAATGTTTTGTTTTGTTTTGAGATGGAGTCTTGCTCTGTCGCCCAGGATGGAGTGCAGTGGCGCCATCTCAGCTCACTGCAACCTCCACCTCCCGGGTTCAAGCAATTCTTTTGCTTCAGCCTCCCGAGTAGCTGGGACTACAGACACCCGCCACCACACCCGGCTAATTTTCGTATTTGTACTTTTAGTAGAGACAGAGTTTCACCATGTTGGCCAGACTGGGTCTCAAACTCTTGACCTCAGGCGATCCGCCCGCCTTAGCCTCCCAAAGTTCTGGGATTATAGGCGTGAGCCACCTCGCCCATCCCAGTTTAACATTTTTTTTTGATAAAAGTTAATTTCATTTCATTCTAAGAAAGGTCTTAGGTGACTGCTTGCCTCACTGTCCCTCTGGAGCCTGCCCTGCCCTTCTTCCCCCAGAGGAATACAGTGCAGAAAGAACCAGCAGAGAGAACCGCTGCCTTTCCTCATCACTGCCGGCAGCAAACACTGACTGGAAGTCATGTCCTGGTCCAGATCCGGGCATGCACACTGGCTGGTGTTGAGCCGGAAACGTGAATTGCAAGTCGATTGCATTGGTGGCTTTCCCGGCAGAGCTTTCAGATCTCAGTTCAGACAAACTCGTCAGCACACCCTGTCCTGATGTCCCCCTAAACTAGAGCTGGCCCTCTTCCGACCCCTTCTTGGCACCCTGCACTTTCCTTTTGCAGTGCTTATTATCATAATGGAAACTCTATGTCTCCCCCACTAGACCTGTGAGCCACTGTGAGGGTGGGGCACTGACGCCATCTGAAATCAGGAGAGTCCTCACTCAATCACTGTTTTTACTCCGGGTAAAAAGCCAGGGCTAGAGGGGCTGGAGGGACTGGAGGGGCTGGAATCAGGAAACATCTGGCCAAAGGCAAGCTGGAATCCATGTCTGCCTGAATTACAGAGCAGGGCCCCAGGCTCCACCAGCACTTCCTGTGAGCAAGACATTTGGTCTCATTTCTGCTGACAAGCAAAACAGAAGAGAAGATGGTCTCCAAAACCATGGCTATGCTAACCTTTGAGAATTTAGGGTGTCAAGACAGTGACCCCCGTTCTGTAGAACGGTAGGATGTTTTTCCAGGGACTGGGATGCAGACCCAGAGCAAGTGAGGAACCCTTAGACAGTCCTGCTCGAAACCCCAACTTTTCAGTGGGAAACCACTGACCCATATTTGCTGACTGAAGTTTTCCAAGTCTTTCAGCTTCATGGCATTTTGGGGAAGCAGGATGGAGATCATTACCTCCATCTGAGCAAGATGATGGTGAGGCTTGGAAAGCTGGCTCACCCTGTGTAGTCACCTCAAGCTGGCTCTGGACACAGGCTGCCTCTTCCAAAGGAGGACGACTGGGGCATATTTTGGTATAAATTGCTTGCACTGAATAATGAGGTTGGAACCTACATCTGTAGGTTGAAAGGCACTTCAAGGGTCATTGCATTCTATGTTCTAGAAGTTGTCGTGCTGTGTGACCATGGGCGAGTCACTGCACCTCTCTGAGTTTGTTTCCGTAATTGGCAAAATGGAGTGATTGAGAGTGATATGGAGGAGCTGCTGGCACTGAGCTGCTGCCCTTTTCCTTTGCAGGAGTTACCATGGCTAAGAATTTGCAAAGCTGACTTGCATGTGATTTGCACATGGGTGTTTATCAGAACCTGGAGAGGTTCAATTTCAGAAGGCTGAGAAGCCAGCCCTGCTGAATCTCTCAACCAAGACTCACTGCGCCAGCTTGACCCAAAGACAGTGGCCCTCACCTCTGATCCCCGTCAGTGCCAAAGGGAGGCAAAAGGTGCTGGGGCTCCAGGGACTGCAGCGGGGTTAGGGCCAGGTGATCTCCACCAATCCACTCACCTGGACTCCCTTACCCACTTCACTGTAGCTAACACACTGCCTCCTGGGGGCACGTTGGTGCATCCGGCTCCCCTTTACCAGCGGCCACCAGTGTCTCCACTGGGCCTTGGGTGAGGAACAGGGACCAAACGAAGGAAGAGAGGCAAGGAGAAAGGGAAGATGGCAGGCGGCTGAGGCCAAATGGGCGTGGGGAAGCAGGCAAGGGGCTCAGGCTCCCTCCTCCACCCCCCTCCAGAGGTCGCTGGGGAGAGCATCGGGCCCTGGGTCAGTGCGGGCACGCTTGGAGCGCCCTCACGACCTTGGGGTCTCCGCAGGATACGGGCCGGGAGCGCCCGGCGCCCTCTCACCTTTGACTTGCGTCTCATACTCAGCCTGTAGCCCCCGCTCCCGCCGCAGCTTCCCGTGAGCGGCCATGGCGGCCTGGCGGCCGCGCCGTCAAACCCCACTGCTCCCACGCGGTCGCGAGCAGAGCCGGCGCCGGGACTCGGGGGCGCTGCGGCCAGCACCCTGCGCGGGCTCCGCCCAGCCCCGCCCCCAGCGCCGCTCCAGGTGGGGCGGGGCGGCCCCGGCCCGGCACTGGCCGCGAGGGGCTCCCGGGGGCAGGACCCCCCCTTGCAGCCCCATTGTGCCCCGGCCTTGTCGTCCCCTCCCGCTGGGCCTGCACCTAGGCTGCCTTGTGCCGAAAGCCCCGCTGCCAAGCAGCCGGGGCGGGTGTGAGACCCCGAGGTAAGTGGGCATCCCTGGCTGCAATCCTGCCACCACCTCCAGAAGGCTGTCCGTGGTCACCACTGCCAGACTGCACCGTTCGCACCGGGGTCGCTGGCCCACAGTGCCCGTGGACATGAATAGCACTGCTGCCCCAGGTCCTGGACATCGGACGGGGTCGTCCCTTCCCAGGGAGCCTTGAGAGCTGGGGTGGGAAGTTTGGAGGGGAGGAGAAGGAAGGTCATCGCCAGAGAGCAGAACCTCAGCAGCTGTTGGCTGTTCCCTCCAGGCCCCCTTGGTGGGGGAGCAGGGTTTCCTCTGGTTCCCCTTCTGCTCAGCCCCACAATTTCCACATAGGCGGTTACCACTTCCTGCTGCCGGAAGAGGCTGCTCTGCCTCCCTTCCCCTGCAGCTGCACCTGCCCATCATAGGCCTGAGGGGGACAGCCCCCTCAGAGTAAGGTCTTAGCTACCCTGGGGGCAAGTCTGGGGCCTCCCTCATACAGAGGTGGTGGGGCCTTTCCTCCACCCACTACCGCAGGGCAGCAGCTTTTCTCGGGGAAATCGGGAAGGCAGGAGGCAGGAGGTTGTTGACATGCCAAGCAGACAACTGGCTTCAATTTGCTGGGAGGGAAATCCTTGGGATATAGACTTGGGGAGAGGGACAAAGCACTTGGGCACCAGGAGTGTGTCCCAAAAGCGGGCCTGTGGGCACCAGTGCAAGGGTCCTAAGCCTTTATGTGCACGGATGTCAGAGTCATAACCTTGACCTGCAGATCTGGGGAGGAGGGGAGGCTGTGCAGGTACTTCCTGCCTTTCAACTATGAGCAATTAATTCTCTTGCCCAGAAGGAAAATACACTCCCCTAGCTCCCCGCCCCCTTCTCCCAGGCCCTTCTCGAAGACGTTGTTGTGAGGGTCTGCAGGACCTGAGGCTTCGAGGCCTGGGAGCTAGCCAGACCCCGGTAGGCCCAGGACCTGGACTTCCAGCAGCTGGTCTCGGAAATGCTGAGGTTCGAGTCCTCCAGCCTGCGCCCCTTCCCACGGCGCGCACAGCCACAGCCACACCCCAACCTGCTCCTGCTAGGGAGACTCACACGTCCCGCCGCTGTCTCAGGCCAAGGGGAATCAGGGACCCCCTCCCCTCATTAGCTGACCCCAACACACCCTGCTCTTCCATCCAAGCCCCGACTGGTCCCCAAAGGTCCCTCCACACAGAGACAGGCACAGGGCTCAGGCAGGCAGAAAAGGGCTCAGCCCGTGCCTCAAACGCTCTCTTCACTCCTTTTCTCACTCCAGAGCTAGTCCTATGTTGCCCCATTCAGCCCGTGCTTTAGAACCTGAGTGTTGGGCCCTGGCTTTTAGGGCAGTTGTGTGGCATTTAAGGCCCTGAACTCAACTGTCACCTGCTGCTCGCTCTATTCTTAGCTCCACTGTTCCCCTTCAAGGCATCCTAAAGCCAGGCAGCCCGCAGAAAGCGCGGACCTGCCCGCGTGGCGACAGACGGAGCGGCGGACAGGAGGGCGGAGGGCGGGCCGAGCAGGGGAGGAAGAAGGGCGCCGTGTGAGCCCGGCCCAGCTTCTTTCCACCGGTGCCGGTGCGGGGCCGACGCAGTGCGCATGCCCTCCCTTCCCCCACGCCCTGCGCGCAGAGCTCGGCGCCGCCGAACCAATCAGAGCCTGGGAACGAAGCTTGCCGCCGGCTTGCGAACCGGAAGATACTGACGCCAGGCACGGGGCGGGACAGGGCGCCGCCTCTGGCCCATACAAAGGGAAGCCCACGTCTTGAGCCAATCAGAACACAGCCTCGCCCGAGCCGGGAACTGTAGAGCGGTGGGCGTGCGCAGGCGCGACTTTCCGGTCCCGGCCCCGCCCTGCCGAGCTCTGGGCTCGGCTTCCACCGCGGCAGGCTGCCTGCTGGTCACGTGCGACACACCAGCCAACGAGAACCGAGGTCCAGGCCTGTACGGCGAATTTTCAACCTGGCGGAGCAGCAGTGTGCCACCTGCAGTAGCAGAGATGTTGTGTATAGAGACGGCTCAGGAATACAGGGCCCGCTCAGAGACAAGTGATGGCTTTGCAGCCGGAGGGAATAGGAGGGAGCAAAGACACATGGAGTTTGGGTGACTCCATGAAAAACAGGATTTTGATATATATGTGTCCCTGGAGTGTGGTAGCATGATCTGGGATCACAGCAACCTCCACCTCCCAGGCTTAAGCGATCCTCCGGCCTCAGCGTCCCAAGTAGCCGGGATTACAGGTGTGCACCACGACGCCTCGCTGTTTTTGATTTTTAGTAGAGATGGGGTTTCATCATGCTGCCCAGGCTGGTCAACTCCTGAGTTCAACTGATCCGCCCACCTCGGCCTCCCAAAGTGCTGTGATTACAGGTGTGACCCACCATACCCAACAGCTGCCCAGTTTTGTATTCTGCATGAAACTGTAATGGGGGATACATAGCTTTATGCATTTGTGTAACCCCATAGAAACTGTACAACACAGACAAGGACCCTACTGTGAAACATGGGCTACACTTTACAATAACATATCAGTATTGGCTAATCAACAGAAACCAACACACCAACTAATACAAAATGTCAGTAGGAGAAACGGGGGGAACTGTACTAAAAATCAATTATTTTCAACTGCAAACTCAGGTTAGGGAGCAGACCCAAGAGGTATCATGGACTCACTGACCATTAGGGTAGCAGGGGAGGGAGGACTCAAGGACCACTGACAGGGCTTGAGCAACTGGGCATCTGGCTGGGTCATTACTCAGACAGGACAGCTGTAGACAGGCCCAATGAGCAGTTGGATGTCTACATCTGAAGCCCACGGGGTGTAGTGGAGCTGCTGTAGCCCAAAGCAAGTGTGATTAGGAGAGAAAAGGGCTGGAGGTGGGACACTCAAGAGCCAAGCAGAAGTACTGAAGAATGGGAGCCCGCTGTTGAGCTTTGAGCCTGAGCGGCCGAGGCTTGCACAAAACACATTCGGCGTGGCCGAGCAGGCCTCTGAGGCAGGGTCTCTCCCGGAAGTCTAGGGCCTCCTTCCCTGGGGCCACAGCTGCTGAAGGTTATGAGACTGGGGAGTCCCACCCCCAAGGCTCTCACAAAGCTCCTCCCTTCTACTCGGGCCTGGCAGGATGCCCTGGCTTAAAAGGCTGTGAGGTTCACATCCCCACCAGACAGAGGAGCTGGAGAAACACACCTTCTAAATGTGCAAGCGCACGTGCGCATACACACACACACACACACACACACACACACACACACACACAAAGTTCCCCAGTGCCATAGAGCGAATTTATTGTGAAAGCTCGTGGGGTGAGGAAGGGCCGGGGCAGGCTCTAGGAGGCCGAGTCGGAGGCCTCTGAGCTGTCTTTGACATCTGTGCTCTCTGTGGTCTCGCTGACCTCGCTGAGGTCCTTGCTGTCCCCTCCACTATCCTCAGCAGCCAGGCCCTTCTCCTCACGACAGGCCTCTCCTGAGTTCGGAGGTGAGCTGCCTTTGCTCTCCACCTTGTTCTCCATGGCGCCCAGCACCATGTGCCTGCCCTTCTCCTTCAGCTCCAGGTGCCGCCTCAGCTGCCGCCAGGAGCCCAGGGAGAAGCGGGAGCAAAGATACAGGGCCTAAGTTTCCAGACAAGGGGAGCCTGGACTTGTCGCTGGCTGAGGGGACGGGCATAATGAGAAGCAGCAGGGCTAGGAAAGACACACGGGACTGAGTGGGGACACCTGGCTGGAGCCTTGCCCACTGCTCCCTGGGTTCACTGACTACCATGGAGGCCCCCACGACCGAGTGCTGCCCCTTCAACAGCCCTGCCACCTTGGGCAGAACCCTGACTCAGAACTACCTCTGAGCAGGCAGGCCACCCACTGGTCCCAGGCTGTCCCACTTCCCTTCTAAAAGCCTCCTCCGTCTGCCTCTCCCACCACCCTCCAGGCTGCTGCTAGGCAGACAGCCTCCTCTAAAGCCCAGCCTAGGAAACTGAGGCCGTGAGTCCTGGCAATGTGGCCACAAGGGCTGGCGCCCAAAGTTGGTCTTGCTTCCAGCCACTGTCCCAGGGCTCTCAAGTGCCGCCACCTCCCCCCCGCCCACAGGGCCGACCCCACTGGCCTCGCTTGGCTAAACTGCAGCGCTCTCACCTCGTCCGCCATCTGGGTGAGATCCCGCTTCATGGCGTAGGCATCCTCCCCATCTGCATAGTATTTGGGCTCCACTTCACTGATCCTGGGGGCAGAGGGCAGAGAGCAAGGAGGAAGACCCATACCCAGGACACATCCTCCTCTGCTCCTGGCATCATGGCTACTGAAGCAAGGTGACATGTTTTCTCCCTGAAGGCTCCATCCTGAGACAGCAAGTCCAGCCTGAAAGAATCCTCCAGTGGCCCCACTTCCAGTAAAGGCTCCAGGTAACAGTGGCCCGCCCCACCCCTGTCCTGTTCCTGTTCTGTGTCCTTAGCCTGGCTACTAAGGATTCCCCTTCTGTGGTTTCTTGTGAGCTGAAGCCCTGAATTCAGCCTTCCCCTTCCCTTTCTGCCCTGCTTCCTATCCCTTACTGAGCTGCCTCACCACAGTGATGAAAATACAGGAACGTGGGTGAGCCCGTTTGAGGGCTGCATCCCTATGCAGCACAGCCCAGCCCGCACTGGGGAGGCACGCGTGCAGGCTCGGGTGGCCATGTCCTGGAAGGCTGGCCCTGTCAGACCTCAGACATGAGGACTGTTGACTTCACTATAAAGCAGTTTCCACCAGACATCCTCATCTGGGTCACAGATCCTTCCTGCCAGCACCCAGCCGAGGCCACCGCCCTTCCCAACAGTCAAACTGGTGCTGAGTGCAGTTAGCATCCCTCCACGGGCACACGGGTAGCCCACCCCAGCTTCACTTGCAAGCACTTTTTTCCACTGTCTACTGGGCACACTGACTGCCAGGTTCTCTCTCCTGGGCCAGGCAAACGGGGCCTCCGGGTCCTCGGCAGACCTGCCCCATCCACTAGGCTGCCTGGCCGCCGGCCCTTTCTTCCTGAACATGCATTCTCCTTGCTTCTGCTCTCTCTTAGATGCTTCCAGGCGCTTGGTCACACAGAGTCCTGCTCCTTAGCATCTGCTCATGCCAGAGACCCACACATCTCTATTCCCAAACATGACTAAACAACCCTGTGCCCTTCACCAGCCTCAGCCAGCATGGGCCAGAGCTCCTCCATCACAACACACATGGAGCACATTTCAGCCATCAGCCACCAAGTGAGTGGGGAGGCATCTTGGCAGCGCTGGGATCCACAGCCTCCTCCCCGTAGCTAGCCCACCCCCTGCCTGGAAAGCAGCTCAGCTGGTCTCAGCGGCCCTGACAGCCAGACCTGGGACCAGCCCCAACCCATTACAGACACCAAGATCTACTTACTGAAAGTTGAGGGTGTTGGAATAGAGGTGCAGGGCGGCCCGGTTACTGCAGGAGAACAAGGCACTGCTGAGCTGCACGGATTGGGCCAGGTAGGGTAGCATGTCCAGGCCCTGCCCCTCCCCTCTGGTGCCTCCTTCCCACCAATCCCACTTCCCGGGTCTTCACCAAAAGCCAAGGCCCCCAGGACTCCCGTCAAGGCAGCATCTCTCCCCTCAATCCCCCTTCCCTCAGCCCAGCTTCCACCTCTTCCTGACATGCAGGGAGACGTATTTGGCATTGAAGTTCTCTATCATCGCTCGAGAGGCCTGGTCCATCAGTTTCTGTGCCAGACCGAGGCGCCGATGGGAACGCTTCACAGCCTGGTGGAAGAGCAGAGAGGGGATGAGGGGCTGGGACCCTGAGGGCTGCCCCAACTAACCCCCACTTCCACCCCCACCAGAGCCTGGGTGGACTCTACAAACCAATGAGGTGATATGTCCATGGGGCACATCATCTGGGTCTTCTTCCCTGGAGAGAGAGGAAGGTGAGGCTGCAAAGGAGCTCTGTGTAGGCACCTCCACCCCCACCCCTGCCATACGTAGAGTGGACATGCAAACTCTAGGCTGGCCCTACAGCCACCTAAGACCCCAGCTGGGGGAGGGCTGGGAGCCTCTTGGATCAGCGCAGCTGATACTGCCACCCTCTGCTGCCTAAAAACCCCATGCATGCCGGGTGTGGTGGCACACGCCTAGAGTTCCAGCTACTTGGCAGGCCAAGAAAAGAGGATCGCTTGAGCCCAGCAGTTCAAGACCAGCCTGGAAAACATAGTGAGACACCATTTCCACAAAAAAAATTTGTAAATGAGCTGGGTATGGTGGCGCATGCCTGTGGTCTCGGCTGCTTGGGAGGCAGAGGTGACAGGATCATTTGAGCCTGGGAGGTTGAGGCTGTAAGTGAGCCGTGATCACGCCACTGCACTGCAGCTTGGGCAACAGAGCGAGACCCTGTCTCAAAAAAGAAAAAGAAAAAAAGAAATGAACCGTCAACCCAAAGACAAGGCAGAAGCTTAAATGCATATTACTAAGTGAAAAAGCAGCCAGTCTGAAAAGGCTGTATACGGTATGATTCCAATTCTGTGACATCCTGGAAAAGGAAAACTATGCAGACAGTAAAAAAATCAGTGGTTGCCAGGGGTTAAGGAGAGGGAGGGATGAATGCGTGGAACCCAGTGAAACTATCCTGTGATAATACAAGGTGGACACATGCCATTTGGTCAAAACCGTAAGGCTTACAACACAAAGAGACGTGCAGCAATGTAAACTGTTGGTTTAGTTCACAATATATCGGCCAGGCGCCGTGGCTCGCGCCTGTAATCCCAGCACTTTGGGAGGCCAAGGCGGGTGGATCACCTGAGGTCAGGAGTTCGAGACCAGCCTGGCCCACGTGGTGAAACACCGTCTCTAGTAAAAATGCAAAAATTAGCCGGGTGTGGTAGCACATGCCTGTAATCTCAGCTACTAGGGAGGGTGAGGCAGAAGAATCCCTTGAACCCAGGAGACAGACGTTGCAGTGAGCTGAGGTCATGCCACCGCACTCCAGCCTGGGCAACAGGGCAACAGAGCAACAGAGTGAGACTCGGTATCAAAACTAAACAAATAAATAATAAATCACATTCGTTTGTCACTTGTCACAAATGGATCACGCAAATCCAACATGCTACTAACAGAGGAAACTGGCAGGGATGGGTGCTGTGGGGTTCGATGAGAACTCCATGTCCTTTCTGTTCAACTTTTCTAAAAACTTTCAACTGTACTGAAAATAAAAAGCCTATTCTTTTTTTTAAAAGCCCACAGCAGCATCCACCAGACACGTGTAGCTTCTCTCTTCCTCCTTGATGACTCACATTTTGGCCAGGACATACCCCACAATCTTCCCATTCTCGTCCTCAGCAATGTAAGAGAGCTGGTGACAGAGAGGAAAGGGGAATGAGAAAACTTCGTGGTGGAGCTGGAGGAGCCCTTACAGGGACAGAAGCTGGACACGTGGCAAGCTGTATGACAGCTCACCACCTCCAGGCTGGGTGACCTGGTCTGCCCCAAGCCACACTGTGCCCTCCCCATGCCTGGAAAGAAAACACAATGTGGGGATCCTGCCCCTATTCTCTGCTCCCTTCAGGTGCCTTCTTTTCCATTGCCCCTGCCTGCCAGCTGAAAACACCCGGGAAGTCACCGACCATATAGCCCTCTGGGCTGACAGACTTGTCCACTCCCTTCCAGATGGCCCGATTGGATTTTCCTCGGCCTGGTTTTTCCCACGCCCAAATTCAGAAGCTGCCCACCTGGGGCCAGGAGAGGCCATGGTAGAAGTAGTATTTCATCTGGTAGTTCTCGGGCAGGCAGAGGAGGTTGCAGTGCTGCATGTTCATCAGGTCCTCCGGCTGCAGGGTAGGAGGACAGTGGAACGAGGTCAGTCAAGGGCGGCGGTGACCACGGGTGAGAAGCCTGCTCCCCGTCGTCTGCTAGGCCCCCCTCCCCGGGGCAGGGCAGGCACTGTGACGATCTGACTTTGCTCAATGCCCGGAGCACAGGAACAGGCGTGGGCGCCTAGAGGTTCTCGGAGCCCACCCAACGGAGGCCCGACATCACGTAAACAGGAGGGAATCGCAGCCCCTGCCCCGCGACCCTGCCTCTTCGGCGGGCTAGGCAAGTCTCAGAGGTCCGGAGGCCGCAGGCACACGCAGGGCCACCGGGATGGGCTCGGCCGGGGCCCTCGGGAGCATGCGCAGCAGCCACCGGGCCCGGCGCCCACGCGGCGCGGACAGCCTCCCGCCCAGGGCGCTCACCCTCGCATTGCGGATGTTCATAACGGCGGCGGGGCTCGCGGGTCCCAGCGGATCGTGAAGGCGCAGTCAGCTGCCGCCGCGCTCCGAAGCGACACCGGGACGGCGGGGGCTGGGACCGGGGCTGGGACCGGGGCTGGGCTACCTGGGCGGCAGCGGAAGGGGCGGTGCGCGCCGGGCTGGCCACCGGCCGGAAGTGCACGGCAGCTGGGCCCGTCCTCCCGGCCGCTGGCCAATGCGCGGGACAGGCCAGTGCGCGGGGCAGGCCAGTGCGTGGGGCAGGCCAATGCAAGGAGCCGGTCAGCGATGGGCAGGCCCGGGGGCGGGTCGGGACGGGCGCTGCCCTGGAGCTGGAGCCGGCCCCTCCCTCGGCGCGGCAGCCCTCCTCCCGGGAGCCCACAGACGCGGACGCGCGCACAGCTGCAGGTGGAACAGACTCAGCGTTTATTCCGCGCCTCGGCGGGCAGGGACAGGGGCAGGGGCGAGGGCGGGGGCGGGAGTCGGGCGGCTCAGCAGGGCGCCCAGCATCTCCTCGCACATGGCTAGGCACCGCGGCACGTGGAAGCAGCCTGCGGGGAGAGACGGGGACAGGCGTACAGGTGGTGAGGGCCGGGAGCCGCTGAGAGGCGCGACCCCTGCGGCCCCGCCCTGTCTCCTACTCACCTTTGAAAGGCCCTCCCTTGATGGTGAGGGCCACCTTGCCCTCTCGGCTCAGGTAGCCAAACCATTCCCCGTACTCGGGATCGCGAAACTGGAATAACAGAGACAGTGACAGCTAGCGCCGGCAGGACCCGCCCAGATGCCACTGCAACGCTACCCAAGGTCAGACACCGGGTTGACCGCAGGTAACGTGGCTCTAGAACCAACGATCTTAACCGCAACACCGCATCCTCCACAAAGATGAAAAAGCAGGGGTGGACGAAGCAGGCAGGCTGCAACTGTATAACCAACTGGGCAACAGGGCGAGACACTGCTAGTTGGAATGAAAGAACCCTGCCCTGATTGTAGTCGTGGTTACGTTGATTTAAAGAAACAAAGAACCCTGATGGAGGCGATCACCTGTCATGAAACTCTTCATAAGTGACTCCCTTGGAGCTCCCATTCCCTGCACTGGCCTGTCTTCCAGTAGATGAGATTGTGCATGTCTAGCAGAGATCTCATGCGTATCCTGGCTCACCATTTGTCCGAAACGCATCTCACCCTCCCTCTGCCCCTGCCCAGTGCCCACTCCACTCTCTTCTCTCTTCACCAGAATTCCATAGGGCATCTGTCTCAGGAAGGCTTGTCAGTTCGGCCCCTTCTCAAAAGGATCATGGAATCAATTACACTGAAGTCCACGATGAAAATACGTCGCGGTGGCTCACGCCTGTAATCCCAGCACTTTGGGAGGCCGAGGAGGGTGGATCACGAGGTCAAGAGATCGAGGCCATCCTGGTCAACATGGTGAAACCCCGTCTCTACTAAAAATACAAAAACTTAGCTGGGCATGGTGGCGCGTGCCTGCAGTCCCAGCTGCTCGGAAGGCTGAGGCCGGAGAATTGCCTGAACCCAGGAGACGGAGGTTGCGGTCAGCCAAGATTGCGCTATTGCACCCCAGCCTGGGTAACAAGAGCGAAACTCTGTCTCAAAAAAAATTCTGGGCGCAGTGGCTCAAGCCTGTAATCCCAGCACTTTGGGAGGCCGAGTCGGGTGGATCACGAGGTCGAGAGATCGAGACCATCCCCGTCAACATGGTGAAACCTCGTCTCTACTAAAAATACAAAAAATTAGCTGGGCATGGTGGTGCGTTCCTGTAATCCCAGCTACGCGGGAGGCTGAGGCAGGAGAATTGCCTGAACCCAGGAGGCGGAGGTTGCGGTGAGCCGAGATCGCGCCATTGCACTTCAGCCTGGGTAACAAGAATGAAACTCCGTCTCAAAAAAAAAAAAAGAAAAAAAGAAAATGTGTCTTTAGGCCGAGCGCGGTGGCTCACGCCTATAATCCCAGCATTTTGGGAGGCCAAGGCGGGCGGATCAGGAGGTCAAGAGATGGAGACCATCCTGGTCAACATGGTGAAACGCCATCTCTACTAAAAATACAAAAATTAGCTGGGCATGGTGGCGCGCGCCTGTAGTCCTTCGGGAGGCTGAGGCGGGAGAATTGCCTGAACCCAGGAGGCGGAGGTTGCGGTGAGCCGAGATCGTGCCATTGCACTCCAGCCTGGGTAACAAGAGCGAAATGCCATCTCAAAGAAAATGTGTCTTTAAATTGTGGCCCATAAGAATTGGTGTATTCTTGTTTGTAGGTGTGAACAGTTGCTATATTCTTTGTGGGAGGTAAAACTAGTCCTGGGCTGGGCACAGCGGCTCATGCCTGTCATCCCGGCACTTTGGGAGTTTGAGGCGGGAAGATCACTTGAGGCCAGGACTTTAAGCCCAGCCTGGGCAACATAGTGAGACCCCATCTCTAAAAAAAAAATTAAAGAATTAGCTGGGCATGACGCCTCAAAGCTGTAGTCCCAGCTACCTGGGAGGCTGAGGTGGGAGGATGGCTTGAGCCCAGGAGGTTGAGGCTGCAGTGAGCCGTGATTGTGCCACTGCACTCAGCCTGGGTGACAGAGACCCTATCTCAAAAAAAAATTAAAGAAAAAACTACTTGTGAGTCACACATAACTCAAGGTTAAAGTTATTAAAAAAAAGAAAAAAAAATTAGTTCTGTCTGTATTCATTCTATCTTTTGAGTTACGTTGTTCAAGTCCTTACTTTTTTCTGACTACTTGATCTGACACGGTGTCTGGATTTTTGCCTTCTATATTCTCTTATGTTGGTTGGTGCATAATGACTTACCTGTTTTTTGTTTTTTTGAGATGGAGTTTCCCTCTTGTCACCCAGGCTAGAGTGCAGTGGCATTATACCAGCTCACTGCAACCTTCACCTCGGGGGTTCGAGTGATTCTCCTGCCTCAGCCTCCTGAGTACTGGGGATTACAGGTGACCACCACCAAGCCCAGCTCATTTTTTGTATTTTTAGTAGAGACGGAGTTTCACCATGTCAGCTAGGCTGGTCTCAAACTCCTGACCTCAAGTGATCTGCGTGCCTCAGCCTCTCAAAGTGCTGGAATTACAGGCATGAGCCACCATGCCTGGCCCAACTTTTGTATTTTTTGTATTTTTTTTTTTTTGAGATGGAGTCTCACTCTGTCACCAGACTGGAGTGTAGTGGTGCAATCTCGGCTCCTCCTAGGTTCAAGCGATTCTCTTGCTTCAGCCTCCCAAGTAACTGGGACTACAGGTGTGCGCCACCATGCTTGGCTAATTTTTGTATTTTTAGTAGAGATGCGGTTTCTTTTACCATGTTGGTCAGATGGTCTCAATCTCTTGACCTCGTGATCTGCCCACCTCGGCCTCCAAAAGTGCTGGGAGTATAGGCACAAGCCACCACACCCAGCCAGTTTTTGTGTTTTTAAAGTAAAGATGGGGTTTTGCCATGTTGGCCAGGTTGATCTCAAATTCCTAACCTCAGGTGATCCACCTGCCTCAGCCTCTGAAAATGTTGATTATAACTTTTGTAATTGTTTAATGTCATCTCTATCACATTAAAATGTATTCCTTCAATTTCATTTTGGAGTTAAAATTGGTGGTCCCTAATACATACTTTATGAATGCATTAAATCTGAAGTAGTGACGACACTGGGACTTCTATTGCTAGTTTCAGTTAGAGGTTAGTACAAATAAAGGTGATTTCCCCCACAGGGTTTCAAAGCCCACAGACCCCAGAATAAGACGTCCTGCTATAATCCCCCCAGTACCAGGGTTTACCAGTGCAGTCAGAGTCATAGCTTTAGAAACACGTGACGCATCTTCATTCATTCATTCACCACCCAGGCCTTCACCACTGGGTGCTGTGCCCTGTCCTGGGTTCAGCAGCTCGAGGTGCCTTCTGGGCAGCAGTCAGGACAGCTTATCACTCTGCTCCTAGCACTTGGGCCTCGGGGGATCCCTGGCTTGGTTTTCTTCCTACGTCACCACTGATTCTTGTCTCCATTTCTCTTTTTGCCTCATAGATTTCAGCAGCATCTGTACTTTTTTTTTTTTTTTTTTTTGAGTATGACTCCAGGCTGGAGCGCAGTGGTGTGACCATAACCTAAGCAGTCCTCCTGCCTCAGCCTCCTGAGTAACTGGGACTACAGGCGTGCATGATACCCAGCTAATTTAAAAAAAAAAAATTTTAGAGATGGGGTCTCACTATGTTGCCCAGACTGGTTTTGAACTCCTGGGTTGAAGCGATCCTCCAGACTCAGCCTCCCAAAGTGCTAGGATTATAGGTGTGAGTCACTGTGCTCGGCAGCATCTACATTCTTATGAACTGAAAACACTCATGGCCCGTCCAGATCTTTCCCTCTGCACCAGAGACTCAGGAATCCCACTGCCGCTCCACCAGACTGTGAACCCTCTGTCCCCATGAGCCCTCACTGGCTGGGGTGACAGCTACATCTTCCTCTGCTGTCCCAGCTTCTGCCGTATACCCTACAGGCTTCCCCCCATAACAAAGTCCTAGGACAAAAGTAACAATGGAATCAGACCAGGCAGCTGGCCACTCTGCCTTTATCCTCACTCCCAGGCTGCCAGGCCTCCCGGATTGACTCGGCCCCTGCTCAGTGCTTCCCCACTGCCATCTCATAGGAAGGAGCCCCCCACAACCCTCTCCAGAGGTATTACCCCCACAGCTGTCACTCTCACCAACCCTAGGTCTGCTTTTGTAAGGTCTGCTCCCCGACCCACACCTGCCACCAAAATTCAAGCTCTAGGAGGGCAGGGGCGTCTTCATTAACTGAACAAACAGCACTGGGACTCCAGGAACTCTCGGACCAGCTGAGCAACTGTGCCCAGCAAGGGGGCAAGAACACAGCCTGGCCAGACTCCCCCCATTCCTCCATTCAGCCTCTAGAGGGGACAAGCAGGCAGTGCTCACCTGGCAGAAGGTGTACTCAGCCACTTGGTAGAAGAGGCGCAGCAGCTCAGGGTCCCCGCTGTCGCTGTAACCCATGAGGAAGGCAATCATGGCTTCACTGTGCGGCCACCAGAGCTTCATGGCCCACTCCAGCTGGGGGAAGAGCAGAGCTGGGCATCTCAGCAGGACACTCCCCTCCCCAACTTTCCAGACCTGGCTCTGTCTCCATTGGCCGAAGCTACTGGAACTGAACTCCAGGACCCTACCGGTGGCATCAGCTTCGTGACACCAGGGCCCCAGACCAACAGGACGTATGTCCGAGCATCAGTGATTCACCAGTTCCCTGGTGGCCTCCGTGTAACATGGGACTGGAGAGCACTGGTGTCAGAGGCGTGTGAACCAGAGCCACTCCATCTTAAACAAGGAGCTCGGCAAAATGAGGCTGAAATCTACTAGGCTGCATTCCCAGATGGTGAAGGCCTTCTGAGTGAGTCACAGGATGAGACAGGAGGTCAGCACAAAACACAGGTCAGAAAGACCTTGCTAATAAAACCGTTTGCAGTAAAGGATCTGGCCAAGACCCACCAAAACCAAGATGGCGATGAGAGTGACCTTTGGTCGTCCTCACTGCTACACTTTCACCAGCATCATAACAGTTGACAAATGCCATGCAATGTCAGGAACTTACCCTATATGGTCTAAAAAGGGGAGACATTAGTAGTCCATCCCTTGTTTAGCATGTCCTCAAGAAATAACGATAAACACGGCACTTTCCTAATAAACTTGCTTTCACTTTACTCGATGGACTTGCCCTGAATTCTTTCTGGCATGAGATCCAAGAACCTTTCCTGGGGTCTGGATCGCCACCCCTTTCCTGTAACACTGGCACAGAAGCCAACAGCAGGCCTTTAGGTTCCAATCCAGCCGCAAGTTACCCTCTACAGGGTGGGTCACACACGGCCCTGGGTGCTCTCCCACCTGGGTGGGGCAGAAGTCATCAGCATCCTGGAAGTAAAAGAGGCCTCCGTGGTCAGGGTCCCATCCGGAACGGAAGGGCAACAACAGGAACTTGTCAACAACGTGAGCTCGAAGTTCAGGGTCGCCTTTCCGAATGCAGTGACGGAGCAGAAACCAACCGGCTTCCAGTGCGTGGCCTGGTGAGGAATGAGGTAAGGAAGGGCCTGGGTGGGGTTGAGGGAGGGGACAGAGGGAGTGAAAGGCTCTCTGCTCCTCCCTAACAGCGATGCTCTGACCTTCCTGGCCCTGGAGTCTGCTCCACTGCAGAAACCCCCAGCCTGGGTAGGCCCCATCCCCTCTCCTCTGCCTCCTCAAGGCCTCCCCGCTAGGCACTCCGACATCTGAAGCCTAGAACGCAAGGCTCAGTGCTACCCTCCTCTTGGGAGGCCCCCAGCCCACCCTGTCTCTCACCTGGGTTCTGCTGTCTCCCCAGGCAGCCAGAAAGTTCCTTGCCATCCTCTGACACATTCTCCAGCACAGCTTGTCCAGCCCTCTGCCCAGAAGGAGCAGAACAGAATGTTGGCTCCAGCCCTTTTCCCCACCCAGCCACCCACTAGAAAGCCCCAGCCCAGGTCCGTGTGGTGGCTCACGCCTATAATCCCAGCACTTTGGGAGGCTGAGGCAGGTGGATCATCTGAGGTCAGGAGATCTAGAGCAGCCTGGCCAACATGGTGAAACCCAGTTTCTACTAAAAATACACAAATTATCCAGGCGTGGTGGCACACACTTACAATCTCAGCTACTCAGGAGGCTGAGGCACGAGAATCACTTGAACCTGGGAGGCAGAGGTTGCAGTGAGCTGAGATCGGACCACTGCACTCCAGCCTGGGAGACAGAGTGAAGCTTTGTCTCCAAAAAAAAAAAAAAAAGAAAGAAAGAAAAAAGAAAGACCCAGCCCCAGAAATATCCCTTCCTCCCTCCCTCTCATCCAACCCCCTGGCCCTGCTGGCTTGGGTGGGCCAGGCTCAGAGGGGTGTTTGAGAAGGGGCTGATTCACTGCCTTGGGCTTAGGAAGTTTTGTTTTTTTTGTTTTTTTGGTTTTGTTTTGAAACGGAGTTTCACTCTTGTTACCCAGGCTGGAGTGCAATGGCGCAGTCTCGGCTCACCGCAACCTCCGCCTCCTGGGTTCAGGCAATTCTCCTGCCTCAGCCTCCTGAGTAGCTGGGATTACAGGCACGCGCCACCATGCCCAGCTAATTGTTGTATTTTTAGTAGAGACGGGGTTTCACCATGTTGACCAGGATGGTCTCGATCTCTTGACCTCGTGATCCACCTGCCTCAGCCTCCCAAAGTGCTGGGATTACAGGCGTGAGCCACTGAGCCTGGCCAGAAGTTTTTTTAGACAGAGTCTCGCTCCTGGGTTCAAGTGATTCTCATGCCTCAGCCTCCTGAGTAGCTGGGATTATAGGAGTGCACTCCCACACCACAGTACCTTTTTGTATTTTTAGTAGAGACAGGGCTTCACCATGTTGGCCAGGCTGGTTTTGAACCTCTGATCCGCCTGCCTCAGCCTCCCAAAGTGCTAGGATTACCGGCATGAGCCACAGCACCTAGCCCCAGCCTACGAAGTTCTAATCCTGTCTTCTGGCCTGATCCTTTCCAGCAGAGGAGGGTGAAACATTGAACGGCGACAGACAGGGCGGGATTCACAGCCCAGAGGCCTGGGAGGGACTTGGTGGGGGGGGGTCTTTTGCTGTCAGACTAAGCCTGGGGTTCCGAACCGTCCCTCCCACCCTCGGGCCCTCCACCTTCCCCAGGTGGGGACTTCTCCTAATCTCTGTCTCTCCCGGTGTGTCAAGCCCCAGGGCACTGCAGGGAGAGGGGGAATGGGGGAGTGGAGGGGTGGAGGGGTGGAGGGGTGGAGGGGTGGAGGGGTGGAGGGGTGGAGGGGTGGAGGGGTGGAGGGGTGGGGGAGTGGGGGAGTGGGGGAGTGGAGGGGTGGAGGGGTGGAGGGGTGGAGGGGTGGGAGAGTGGGGGAGTGGGGGAGTGGGGGAGTGGGGGGGTGGAGGGGTGGAGGGGTGGAGGGGTGGGGGAGTGGGGGGTGGGGGGGTGGGGGAGTGGAGGGGTGGAGGGGTGGGGGAGTGGGGGAGTGGAGGGGTGGAGGGGTGGGGGAGTGGAGGGGTGGAGGGGTGGGGGAGTGGGGGGGTGGGGGTGTGGGGTGTGGGGTGTGGGGGAGTGGAGGGGTGGAGGGGTGGGGGAGTGGGGGGGTGGGGGGGTGGAGGGGTGGAGGGGTGGGGGAGTGGAGGGGTGGAGGGGTGGGGGAGTGGGGGAGTGGAGGGGTGGAGGGGTGGAGGGGTGGAGGGCTGGAGGGGTGGAGGCCTCCTGCCACCCCAGCTCCCCAGGGGTCCCCCACCTGCACGTGTTGCAGAACCCTCCGGGCGCACCAGTCACCCAGCTCTGCATATTTGTCCGCCAGCTCCTTGTCCGCCTCCCCGAGCTGCTCCACCAGGTTCAGCAGCATCATGGGCACTGCCATGGGCTCCACGGCTGGGGCCCCCTGGAGCTGGGGCCGGCCCAGTTCCGACGCGTCCTCCCGTACCCAGTGGACAATCTGATCCATCATCTCCACCGCTTCCGTCTGGTAGTGTGAGAGGCAAGGGGAGGCCCAGGCTGAGGCCCTGGGGTGGCAGAGCTGATTCATCTCCTGAACTCCAAAGACACCTACTCGGGGCCGAGCACGCAGATCCACCCCACCCTGCCTTGTGGGCTCCCAGTCTAGAGATACAGCCCTTCCCAGGTTGTGGGGTCAGGGTCTGGCAGTACAAGGAGCCCAGGGCAGAGGGAGGAGCCTCTTCCTGGTTAGGGGCAGGTCATGGATACAGCCCTCTCTGTCTGGGCCCCTGTGGTAAGGGAGTTGTCAGAGGTAACGGGGACTTGGCCGGAAGATGGGGAGGGGACTTGCATCTTGAGTAGGAATGCATCAGGCGCCCAGGGCAGGGTCCCAGGGTGGGGTCTTCAGGGGCACCCTTAGGCCCAGTGGCCGCCTTAGCAGCCCTCCTCTCACACACCTGGTACCGTGCTTCCCCTGTGGTCCTCCACAGCTCGTCCATGGCCATAGTGTAGAAACACTCGCTGAAGATGGTCCGCTGCACCTTGACCGGGCGGCCGTCGCGAGTCAGCACAAAGGCACACTTCTTGCCAGGAGGTGCCACCCGGGCGTAACGCAGCAAGAACTCACCACCTGGAGGTTGGGGGGTTGGCATGCCAGGAGTAAGGCAACCCTTGAGCCTCCCCAGTCCTTTCATGCTTCTAGACCCCTCTAGAAGCATGAGATCCGCACATGTGCGGATCTAGGAACTCCACACAAGCCCTGTTGAGTAAACATGGACTGGGTCACTGGGAGATAGGCAGGAAGGGGGTACCTGCTTTTGCTGCATCCAGGAGCTGCGCATGGTGGAAGCGCTCAAAAGTGCGGTACAGGCGGCAATACATCCAGACCTGCGGTACGGGAAGGAGGGAGGGAACGTGGCTGAAGCGGCCAGCTGGGGTGAGGTGAGGAGCCCTTTGAAGTGATAGGCCCTGTGCCTTGTGGTCTGAGCTTCCAGGCTGGGAACACCCTACCTGCCTCCCCTGTAGCCACACATACTTGAGGTCATCATACACCTGCCCATCCCGGCCAAGGCACGTGAAGAAGCCCCTGTAGGAATGCAGGGTTAGCAGAGCCTGGAAGGGGCCTTCCCTGCCCCTCCTGCCCCTCTGGGGCCAGCAAATCTGTGAGGGGCCTGAGAGTGAGGAGGGGGCTCGGGAAGGGCAAAAATCCTGCGGAGGACTCCAGAAATGCGCCAAGTACCCGTGCTCCTGGTCGTGGGAGTGCTCCATCCAGAAAGCCACCACACGGTCCAGCTCCTGCCCCACGCGCTCCTTCCAGGCCTGCAGAGTCTCCCGCTCTTTCTCCATATCCTAAGGGAATTGGGGCTTGAAGGCACAGCCCCCGAGTAGGACCTAGGCACCCCCAGCCTTGGATCTAGCCCTCAGGGATCCCCCCACCTCCACACGGGCCTTCAGACTTCACCATCCCCAGGACCCTTCAAGACAGCACTCCCCCCACGGGCCCCCCTACTGGCCTGTCGTGCTCGGAGAGCTTTGCTCATCCCTCCCTCTCCTCCAGGAAGCCAGACAGAGTTGGTGGAGGTCCCGTGACTGTCACTCAGCTGACAGAGCCGCGCCCGGGCTCACCCACCCCCTCCTCTTCAGGGTTCCGCTGGGCCTGAGGGCGGGGCTTTGGGGCCCCACCCCCACGCTCATTCCTACCCCTCCCCTCCCTTTGGATGGACCTGTCCTGCCAGGGCCCCTGCTGGGTGCCCGCAGCTCAAGATCCTCCTTGGTGGGAAATGCTGTGATGGCAGGACGGTCTGGGATGAGGTACGGGGCTGCCACCCACCCCACACCAGCTACCTTTACAGGAGCCCAGAGAGGGCTCTAATGTGCCCCCTAGTGTGCCAGGGGTCCAGGCAGGGTGACTGAGGACCTTGGCTCTAGCAAGCCTGTGGGGCAGGGCCCTCTGACCTGTCACCACATAGATACGGCACGCACACGACTGCCTCCTCTGGGCATAGATATGGCAGGCAGGTAGGCAAGTCCTTTTTTTTTCAAACAGGGTCTTGTTTTGCCTCCCGGGCTGCTCACTGCAGCCTTGACCTGCAAGGCTCAAGCGATCCTCCCACCTCTGCCTCCCAAGGAGCCAGGATTACAGCTGTGTGTCACCATGCCTGGCTAATTTTTGTTTTTTTAGTAGAGACAGGGTTTTGCCATGCTGCCCAGGCTAGTCTTGAACTCCAAAGCTCAAGTGATCCACCCACCTCAGCCTCCCAAAGTGCTGGGATTATAGGCGTGAGCCACCACACCCAGCCTAGCACCAACCACCTCAACAGTCAGTAATGGGCAGCCATTGGTGCTGACTTTTTTTTTTTTCCGGAGATGGAGTCTTTCTCTGTTGTTCAGGGTGAAATGCAGTGGCGTGATCTCGGCTCACTGCAACCTCCACTTTCCGGGTTTAAGCAATTCTCCTGCCTCAGCCTCTTGAGTAGCTGGGATTGATAATAGGTGCCTGCCACCACACCCAGCTAATTTATTTTTTATTTTTAGTAGAGACGGGGTTTCACAATGTTGGCCAGGATGGTCTCAAACTCCTGACTTCGTAATCCACCTGCCTCAGCCTCCCAAACTACTGGGATTACAGGCCTGAGCCACCACGCCCGGCCTTGGCGCTGACTTCCTTTTTTTTTGAGTAGGAGTTTCGCTCTTGTTACCCAGGCTGGAGTGAGTGCAATGGCGGGATCTCGGCTCACCAAAACCTCTGCCTCCAGGGTTCAGGCAATTCTCCTGCCTCAGCCTCCTGAGTGGCTGGGATTACAGGCACGTGCCACCATGCCCAGCTAATTTTTTGTATTTTTAGTAGAGACGGGGTTTCACCATGTTGACCAGGATGGTCTCGATCTCTTGACCTCGTGATCCACCCTCCTCGGCCTCCCAAAGTGCTGGGATTACAGGCTTGAGCGACCGCACCCGGCCTGGCGCTGACTTCTTTACACAAGTGACACAGCTCTGAGGCCTGACAGTAAATGCAGGTAAGAGCCCACATCCCCCTTCTCTGGGCCTATTTTCCAGCTGCCCAGATCTGTCTGTAGCTCTATGACCGTCCGACCTAACGGTGCTACAAGGCCAGTGTCTTTCCAGGCCGACAGTGCACGTTTCCAGCCATGGGCATGGTGCTGCACTGCTGGCCTTTGATGCCACAGTGACTGTCTCAGTTCCCCTTTGGGGTGCTTGGGAATGAGGCTGATGCCCCTGGCAGGTGGGGGCACATCCTGTGTGTTCGCACCCGCCCTCAGCCTCGGCTCATGCTCAGGGATGAACTTTGTGCCCAGCCGGGCTGTATCTACCTGCCCTGCTGGCAGGCCTGTCATGGTCATGTTCATGGCCAGCCTCCCTCCTGCGTCACCAAGGCTGAGCCTTGGTATGTGGAGGGTTCTAGGCTTCTCTGGGTGGTCCCCCTAGCCCTGGGTCCAGTGGACAGGGCCTTGGTCAATCCTGAGGGAGAGCACTTAGCTTTCCTGGGCTCCCTGGGAGCAGGACCAAGAGATGCCCCGCTCCCCCTCCCTGTCCAGGGCTCTTCCCTGGAGGCTGTGGAGTGGTACCCTCCGACAGAAATTCGGTATTTTCAGATAAACACCAGAGGCATTACTGATGTGACCGTTGCCTTCTGAATTGTGATGCAGCCACCGTGAGACAGGTGAGCTGAAGGCAGGTGGAGGATGGGTAGCCCTGCAGGTGCCAGCTACAGGAGTGGGGTGGGAAGAACCCTTATACTGCCCCCACCAGGCGAAGCACCCACAAGCCTTTTGCCAAAGGTATGGCCAACCCCATGTGGCCCCTGGCCTCCCCCAGCCCCAGGCATGGCTCCTACTGCTCTGCTCCAAAGGACACTTTCCCACCCCTGTCCTTGGGCCTCTGAGAGGCTGGGCTCTGTGGCAGGTCGTAGTTGGTGCAGTGGCCAAGACAGACGTGGCTCCTGGAGTCAAGCCCTGGCCATGTGGGGACACAGAGGATCCCACATGACAGGCTTCCCAGGAGAGGCCACATGTGACAGGGCCTTGCACACACACCCATGCCAGGTGGAGACAGGGAGGCTTTTGTTACTCCAGGAGTTTCAGGGGGTAGAGGTGTGTGCGGGAAACAAAGGCAGGCGGTGGGGCTTGGCGGGGGGGGGGGCAGGGAATGCAGGTACACTAGGCCTGAGAGCCCCAGGAGCACCATGCCACTCCCCTCAGACCCGCCTAGGCCTGTGCTGCCCCAGGGCTTTCTGTACCTCTGGGCTGGTGAGCACTGAGTACAAATCCAGCTGTCCCGCCAGCCCAATCGCTAGGTGGTCTGGATCACGAGCTCTGCTTCTTCCCCTTGTGGGCATGGCTCACATGTAAGACGAAGCAAGATGAGGGAATCCACCTCTGCAGTACCCACAGTGTGCTTGTGACTCAGCACCTCTTCCCCCCAACACACCCCAGACCACTGCTGGTGACCTGCCAGACCTTTGCCCCATCCCATCTTCTAGTGCAGGGAGGGAGGGATCCAAGCCCCAGACAAAGTCAGCAGCGGCTGCTCAAGGGGCCCCTTGCTTCTTGCCCTGCAAAGCAGCTGCCAAGAAACCTTCTGGACCCTGGTCCAACTTGGTCCAAAGACCACACACCACAGTGGGGGCCTTCCTCACTTTCACCGGAGCTCAGGTCCCCCACCAGGGGGCTCCGTGAGCCTCGGGCAGTTCTCAGCCTTCCTGCTTAGGCCTCCTGCAAGGATGCCGGGACACAGTGAGCCACCTGGTGGTTATTTCAAAAAAAGTCTTTTAATTGTTCAAAATAGCACAAAACGACATCGCACTATGGTAATATTGAGTCACAGGGGTTACTCTACAATAGTGAACGGTGTATTCTCCTCAGAAACAAATCAATAGGCGCGCAAGAGAAGGGAGGGGGTAAAACAACAGGACCAGGTGAGTAGGCTCCAAGGTGACTAAACGTGACATTTTCCACAGCGAAATATACTATAATACAACAAACCAGAGGCCCTGGAGGACACAGGCTGCTGTATCTCCAGGCAGAGGTTGGTGGGAAGGGCTGGAAAGATTGGCTGCTCAGTTCAAAGCCTTCTGACTTGCTGGCAAACCTTGCTCCTTGACGGAAGTTCCGGGAGGAGGGTAGAAAACTGCAAGCAGATACCCCATCCCAGGAGCCTGCAGGCTGCACATTCACGCAGTTGCTATGCTGCTGCTGCTGGCCGCCGGATGTTGCCCTAGCCTCCCTTGTAGGTGACACTTCACAGCTGCCCTCCCGGGCTGCCTCCAAGGACACCTGGTTCCCCTCCATTCTCCACCCTTTCCATGACAACTTGAGGGAGGTGGCACAGCGGCTGCAGAAAGCAGCATCCCCATGTGGGAGGCAGCGCCGGTGTTGCTGAGGGAGGGGGCGTGGGGAGGGCTGGGAACCCAGGACGAGGCCCCAGCCCTCCCTCGAGCTTCCCCAGGCTCGACCCTATAGGTGTGGAGTGATTGCCCATGAGGAATGAGCTGTCCTTTCTTTGTTCCAGCAGCCTGAGGACAGGCAAAGGGGTAGCGGACAGGAGCCAACAACAAGAAGTTGGGCCGGGCCGCAAACAGCAGGCGCCACATGGCAGATTCCACACCTCTCCTGCCCTGGCTGGCCCCAGCTTTTCCTCCAGAAAGATCCCTGCCAAGAATTAGCCAAGGAGAAAAAAGCAAAAAAACAAAAACACACAAAAAAGAAAAAAGATTACACATTCTGTACACAGCTAACAACAAAAAGAGACAAAACCCCACACGCTAAAATTACAATGAAAGTGTGAACTTCACCAATTTCAACCTAAAAAACACAACCAATGCAGCCGTCGGCGGCATGGCCCACAGGGACCTTTGCACAGGTGCTGCCCAGGCCGCCACGGGGCTCCTTGCCCCTCTTTTTTCTTTTTCCTTCTTTTCTTTTTTAAAATGGGAAAGAAGAGGGGAAGAGGATAAGAGTTGGAGCACAAAGGCCTCTGAGAAAAAGTGTAAGCTTCCTGTGGGATCACTGAGCAGGGCGGACCGCGGGAGCCTGAGGAAGGGAGGTTAGGTGGCTGGAAACACAAGGGGAAGAAAAGAAAATGGAACCAGACACCCGGGCCAGAGTGTCGGGAAAGCCGCCCGGGGGAAGGCCAAGGGTGTGCCTTTCCTCCGCTCCATGCCCGCCCCCGACCTGGCCCCTTGGCAAAGCAAAGCACACACAGCCCCGGGAGGACAGCACTGGCTGTCCTCAGCTCCGCCCTCCCTAGTTAGAGGGGAGGAAAGGAAGCGTGCTCCTCTCTCTGCTTTCCCATCTGCCTCTGCTTCCTCCCAACTGCAATGGTAAAATGTGCTTTCTTTAGATTATTTTAAAAACAGAAAGAGAAAGGGGGGAGGAGGAAACTGCGGCTCTGGAGGGTGAAGTGCGAATGCCGGGGCGGGGCAGGGTGGGGGGTGGGCCTTGGCGGGTGTTCCTGAAGCAGGGGAGTCTGGAGAAGAATCCAGGGACTGGTCAGCTTCCTCTCACTGACCATCGGCCTTAGATTTCTTTGGAGCAGATTTCCTTGGAAGGCAGAGAAAGGAAACAGACAGTTAATGTGGGCCTCACACCACGGGAGGCCCATCGTGCGGGGCCGGTTAAGTGCCCCAAGTCATTTGATGAGAGGCTGAGCCCAGCTATTTCCACCCCCAGCCTCAGAAAGTTCCGGAGAAGGGCTTCCTGCTTACATTTCTGGAGAGGACATGGGCCGTTTGCTGGCCGGCTTGGTGCCAGAGCTGTCTTTACTGGTTTCTGGAAGGAATGAGAGAGATGGGTGAGCAGCACTGTGACAACAAGAGCAAGGAACACCTGCGCCCTGCCCGCCCACAGAGCCTCTTGGTGCCACACAGTGCTCAACAGCAGCCAGCAAGGGTAGGGCACCGGCCCGGTGGGCGGTCACCTTTTGCCCTGCTCCCTGTCTAGAACACGACACCACTCACTCCCCTCTGGATGCAGGTTAGAAACCCACTCAGCTCAGCTCCCACCTACCATTGCCGTCCCAGGTCCCAGGTC
Source organism: Callithrix jacchus (assembly GCF_049354715.1). Classification (NCBI taxonomy): domain Eukaryota; kingdom Metazoa; phylum Chordata; class Mammalia; order Primates; family Cebidae; genus Callithrix; species Callithrix jacchus. The sequence continues at coordinate 149,863,150 of NC_133524.1, forward strand.
CCAGGTCCCACAGTCCCAGTCAGCCCCAGAGGAGCTGAAGCAGGAGCATGAGCTGACCGGAGGCGGCTGGTCCCCCTTGCATCCCACCCCTCACCTGCTGCGTGCCAGGGACCTGGGACACGCTGTTTTTGGGCTTAGAAACCTATGCTTTCCCACAGCCCTCTCAGTCCTTGTCCCCTCAAACATCCTGGGGCAGCGTCTCCTGCACCACCAGGCCTGGAGCTGGGGCCCCTGTTCCACTCGACAGCTACCCGTTGGGGGCTGTGTATGCGCCAAAGGAGGCGGGGAGACATGGCACATGGAAAGAAATCTAAGAGGGCAACAGTTCCGCCTGCTGCACCTGGCTCCCTGTGCCTTCCCTAGAAGCTGCCTGAAAAGCCCCACAAAGGACACTCACCTTGCAGCCACCTCACTTGTGTGGCTGGGCCGTAGCCCTTCTCGTTGCGGGCGGCTATGCGGAAAATGATGGCAGGCTTGGTGGTGTAGTCGATGTGGGCATTGGAGAGGCTGGAGGACTGCACGAGGCAGGAGGGGCTGGGCCCGCAATACACTCGCATGAAGGCCAGCTGGGCTGGGGTGGAGCTCTTGAGCTCACTCCCAGTCTGCGAGCTCTGGATGGCCAGGTACACCGAGTACTCGATGATCTTGCCGGAGGTCACAGAGGGTGGCTCCCAGGTGAGGTGAGCACCATCAGGACTCTATAACCCAGGGGGTCAGAAGGTCAACAACAGAGCAAGCTAGAAGCTTCCAGAACTGACTGATCATGGTTCCCATAAACCACTTTCTAACACTGCAGAGAGATACCATGTCACGGTTCAAGGAGCTTCAAAGAGATCTTCCCGCAAGTAGAAGGGCTAAAACAAACTGGGATTCAAAACCCATGTGCTGAGGCAGGAGGGAACCAAGTAGGTACAGACGGTCACCCCACAGCAAGACTCACTTTGCTGATTTTAATGGCACAAGGGGCCCCTGGGAAACCAGGCAGACATGTCTTAAAGGCTGAGATTTCACTGAAAGGCCCCCGGCCGCAGGCGTTGATTCCGGCAACACGAAACTTATAGGCTGTGCCTGGCTGCAGCTCCTGCTTCTTCAGCTGGTTATAGTCAGGGACATTGCCCGAGTCGTCCTGGGAAGAGAGGAGTGGCATGAACTCTGCTGTGGAGAAGGCAGCTCTGGGCCACCCCCGGGATGCTGAAGGTCTGTGGTGACTACGGGCCAGAGGGAAAAGAGGTCAGCGGTGGCTGGCCCCTTATGGCAAGGAGGGACACAGTGAGGCGGCCTGTGGCCAGGTAGTGGCGGGAAGGAACCAAAGCTCTCCTTTTCTCCTGCTTCAGGGGGATGGTCTCTGCCGGGCTATTCTCAGGCTTCCTGGCTACTTAGCTTGGCCCAAAGATGGGGGAGTTTCCTGTAAGCCCCACTTAGGACAGTGGAGCCAAGACCCACCCACCTGAGGGCATCAGCTTCTGCGGACACTTACGTCTGATGGGACAGCATCGTCTGGTGGCAGAAAATAGTGTGTCACCATTACATTGGTGCCCTTAATGACCCCCACATCAAACCACTGGTTTTCCTTCTTCATGGGGGCTTTGCTGGGTGGGGGCGGCAGGTCCGGCTTCTGGAAGACAGAATCAGGGTGATGAAATCAGGCCCTCAGCACCCAGAGGCAGTGCTGCCCCCCAGACCCAGCCTCAGGAGCCCCACCACACCCAACTCACCACACCCAGGGACTCGATGCCATTGGCCACTTCAGTCAAGGTAGCTGCAGCCTGCAGCTTGGCTGGGCTGGCCACCACAACCGGCTGGGGGGCCACAAATGTGTTGGATGGAGCCAGGCCTGTGAAGAAAGGTGTCAGTGAGAAAGACTATGAAGACTTGGCTCCCAAGTGGGACCCAGCCTCCTGTCCTGCCGTGGCCTCCCTGGGTGGCCCCACCACCCCAGCACTGATTCGCCTTTAGCCGCTTACTCTCAGTGGCTGTTGAGGGCAGTAGCGCCACGGTGCTGGGGACGGTGCCGGCTAGCTCGTTGAGGCAGTTGCTCTCAATGGCCGGGTCATTGAGACTATCAGCAGGGGCCAGGGCCTCAGTGGGGAGGTGGTGATGCTGCTGCTGGGCCTGGGCCTCCTGTAGCTGCTGCTGCTGCACCAGGGCCGCCAGCTCCTGCTGTGTCAGCACAATGGGGATGGTGGTGGCCTGGCCCTCCTGGCCCTCAGCCGACAGGTGCCCCAGCTCTGCCTGGGTCACGGTTGCCGCTGCCTCGGACGTGTCCATGGGCTCGCCGGTGCCTGCTCCAGGGTCAAGAGACATACTACTTATTAGGAAGGCTGGCCAGAGGCAGGTGGCCCAGGCGGAGGCCCCCAGAGCCTGTCCTAGAGACACTGTCCACCTTCCACCCGTCCTCCACTATAGGATAAGCCCTGGCCAAGGGGCCCCGCCTGTTTCCCGGGCAGTAACCCCAGCCAGCCGGTCCCATGTGGCAGTCCCCACTATCTGGCCTGCCTGGGGTCCCCTGTGCCCATGCTCCCCATCACATCTGGCTCATGCCACCCTTGAGAGAAATGGGTTCCTCTTCCCAGGCTGTCTCTGTGGTCTACCGCTCCCCCGAGGTGGTGCTGGCGCTCACCCATAACAGCCTGCTGTGCAGCCTGGAGCACCGCCTGGATGGCCAGGGCCTGGGCTTCCTCAGTGGCTGCAGCCTGGGCGGCTGCTTCTGCAGCAGCAGTCACTGCCAGCTCTTCGGGGGTGAGCCCCGTTACCATGAGGGTGGTGGTGCCGGCCTGGGCCTCAGCCATTAGCTCTTGGGGAAGTGATAACTGATCTACTTCAGGCTGTGCAGGTGGGGGTGGCTGGACCACCACAGTGGCCACCACTGCAGAGCTGGCAGACTCCTGGCCCGAAGATGGCTCCCCTGTGCTGCTGAGATCCACGGCGGCCGGGAGCTCAGGGGTCTGGGAGGCTGACAGGACCTCGGCGGACTCCCCCATCAGGGCTGTGGAGGCCGACTGTAGGAGCTGCCGCGGCGGCAGCTGCTGGCGAGGCCCTGGTGACACCTGGAGTTCCTCTGGGGGCTGCAGGATGTCAACAGCAGAGAAGGGCATGTCAGAAGTTTCTGTGTTGGCTATGGTCACTGTTATTTTGGCCGGGATGGGGACTTCGGTAGTCAGAGCCCCTGGGGCAGTCTCAGTCATTGATGATATCTTCTAGAAAGGGAGAGAAGCCCCTGTCAGAGGGAAGGAGAAGGGGGCCAGAACCAGGAAGCAGGGCTGAGAAGCAAGCCAGCCTTCACCTTTCCTTGTGGGCCTAAGTTTTCACTCTCGATGGGCCAGCTCGAGCCCATGTTAAATGGGGGAAGAGGAGTGGGCAGTGGTTCTCTGAGCATCATGAGGACAGAGGCCCTTGAGACCCCTGGTCAGGTTTAACCTGTCCTCAGAGTCATCCTGGCCTGGACAGACACACACTCAGACCCCGCCACGTCTTGTACAAGCTGTGGTGAAGTGACACACGATGGTAACCAGTCACAGATATAAAAGCGCCCCAGAGATGCGGGGGAATGCAGCAGACATCAAGGCTGCCCTTTTATGGTCTGGAAAAATAACCAGGAGGAGCCCCCATGCCTGGTAAAAGAGCGACATCTGGTGTCTTGACTGTGGAATTGCACAGGCGTAGGCAGGGAAGGCAGAGAGGAAAAGGACCCCCTGGGCTCTTACCGGCACAGAGGGGCCTGGGACCGGCGTGGACTGTGTCACAGTGGTCACAGCCCGCGTCAGTGTGGAGGACACAGTTGTCGTGATGGCACTGGAGCTGGTGATGTTCACGCTGTCGCCCTGGGTGCTCTCCACCTCTCCCTGATCGCTGGTAGTGGGTGGGGTGTCTGTGGGGGCAATAGGCAGGGGCTGCTAAGCAGGAGCCCCCAGGCCTACAGTTGGCTTGACCACCATGGGCTTCCTGTACTCCCAAGGGGAGGGTCAGAGAGGGCAGAACAGGCTCCTGGAGATCCGCCATCTGCTGCTGGCACAACCAGGACGCCCCAGCCCACCCCGCTGGTAAATTGGGTGCCCAGGAGCCTGACTGGGGGACTCTGGTCGAATCCCCACCATCGTTCTCTCACCCTTTCGGCCTGGGGGTCTGGGAGACCATGAAATCCAGGTGCCACCTTCACTTACCTTGGTTTGAGCTCATGTTGGAAGTGACAGTGGTAGCTGTGTGAGTGGTGCCTGTCTCGTGGGTCTCACAGGGGGGGTTGGAGCATACCCTCTGTGTTGGAAAAGGAGCCAGCAGAACGGTGCCAGCCTGGGGAGTGACGTTGGGCACTGCTGCCGCCTCTAGGCCAGACTCCAGGGTCCTGCGGGAAGAAGTGGCATCGGGAAGCAGGGCGCCCGCGCCAATGGACATGGTGGTGCCGGTGGAAGTGGTCTGGTGTGTCTCACAGGGGCGACCAGCAGGGGGTTGCTGCCCACCCTCGGCCTGGCCTGTGCCCCCATTTGAAGTGGCTGTGGTGGCCGTGTGGGTGGTGCCCGTCTCATGGGTCTCACACGGCGGATTGGAGCACACCCGCTGGGCGCTGCCTGCATTCGAGGTAGTGGCAGTGTTGGTAGTGCCTGTCTCATGGGTCTCACATGGTGGGTTGGAACAGACTTGGGTCACACTGGCCGAGGGGCACAATAGTGCCTCCAGGGCCGTCACAGTCACTGTGGTGCTGGGCGAGCCGCCCTGGAGGCTCTCACACACAGGTGCCGCGCGGGGCTCCCCAGCACCCACACTAGAACGGGCCATGGTGGCGGTGTTGGCTGCATGGCTGTGGCGCCCCGTGGGCAGGTCCTTGCTGCCTGGGCTGCTCAGCCTGACTTTGCTGCTCAGAGGGGCCAATTGCACAAAAGCAGTGCCACGGCCCCCAGGCTCCCGTGCCATGCTCGGCCCGAGGAGTGGACCAGCCGAGCATGGGGCCCCAGTGGCCATCACAGTCATGGTGGTGCTGGTCGCGCTGGTCTGGCGGGTTTGGCACTGGGGCTTAGAGCCCTGGGCTGCCTCCAGCGCCCCAGCAGCCACACTGATCCGGATCACAGCAGGGGTGCCGGCTACACAGGCCCGACGGGCATCTCGCTGGTGGCTGGCGCCAACACTCGACATGGCTGTGGTGGCAGTGTTGGTGGTGCCCGTCTCGTGGGTCTCGCAGGGCGGGTTTGAGCAGCCGTGTTGCCCGGCCATGTTGGAGGTGGCGGTGGTGGCGGTGTTGGTGGTGCCCGTCTCATGGGTCTCGCAGGGTGGGTTCGAGCAGACTCGGACCACGCTACCATTCTGCTGCCCCACAGTCGAGGTCACAAGAGAAGCAGCTGCGTCCTGTCTGTCACAGACGAACTGCACTTGGGTGGGCTGGGGGTGTCCCCCAAGGTTAGCCACAACAGTGGTGGTGGCCGTGTTGGTGGTGCCAGTCTCGTGGGTCTCACAGGGTGGGTTGGAGCACACCAAGGTCACGGTGCCAGGCTGCACATCACCCTGGCCCGAGTCGGCAATGGTGACTGTGGCGGTGGGCTGCTCTGTAGTCGGAGAGGCCAGAATGGACACAGGGAGGTCATGCACGGGCTGGGCCTCCACCCCGCTGGGTGCCGTGATCAGAGTCACCTGGGTGGGCTGGGACACGGGCTGGGGAGACACACCAGGAGGAGACTGAGTGCTGCGGCTGGCCATCTGCCCAACCTCCCTCTGTCCTGCACTGTCACTGCCCAGCCTGGGACCACTGACCGCTCCTCAATGGCCCTGGCAAACCTAAGACCCACTTGCCCCTGCCCCCAAGACACCGACTTGCTTAGAGGCCAGGGAAGAGGCACCACTTTGCCTCAAAGGCAACTGGGATAAGGAAGAGGCTGTGGGGGCAGGGCAAGGGGAAGGCAGGAGCCTGGCTGGAGTCAAATCCTTTGTTAGGGAATGAAAATCCCCCTCAAGGCTCAAAGGCCAACAACAAACATTTCACCATTTTCCAGCTTCAAATCTACAAAGATGAACCGCAGTGTCCCCTAGAACACCATGAGAGGAAGAACTTGGTGTTCAAACGGCAGGCATGGCCAAACCATGGACTACGAGACAGGGACTATGTGACACCATGGCCACGCCTGGCAGCAGTGTGACACCGGAAAGGAAAGGCCTGTAGACGGGAGGGCATGAGCCTCGCGTGCTTCCACTTGTGAAAATCCCTCGCCCACATGCACCCTCAGGCTCTGCCCTACCTGCATGGTGATGGTAGGGGTCGTGAGCCCGCCTGCCGCTGTCAGCGTGGTCTGTGCAGCTGACACGGTGATGGCAGTGGGGTTGATCACCTGGCTGGAGAGGGTGGCGATGGTGCCCAAGGTGGTGATGGGCGTGGCCAGGGACGCACTGGTGCTGTGGCCCCCCGCCCCAGCAAGGCTGGTGGAGACTGTGCCTGTCACTGTGCCTAGGGTTGTGACCCCTGAAGGAAAGGAGGCAGAGAGTTGGGCCGAGGCTGCTGCTGCCTTCTTCCCAGGGCTCCTCCCGCAGACAGGCTAGGGCACTCTGGAGCTCCTGACACAGAAGGCTCGAGAGAGAGCTGCTGTGCCCCCCAGCTCTGCCATGGGGATTGGAGGCCAGCCCTGCTTCATTATCATCTAGGGGCAGCAGGAGCCCTAGCCTTTGGGTACACACCTGTGGTGCCTTTCACAACCAACGTGGTGACGGCTGGCTTGACAGCGGAGACGGTGACGGGGGTGACCAGGCGGACGCCCCCCATGGGCACAGTGCGGAGGATGGTGCCTGGCTGTCCTGGGGCCCCCTTAAGCACCACCTGGAACACCAAAAGAAGTGCCACCAATGTCACCACCAGGCTGGTGAACACCACCCCTCCCAGGCCCGTCGGGAGGACCTGCATGGCCTGCTGGGGCGGACTGCACTGGGACACTGGGCTGAGACGTGGCTGGGAGTACCTCACCTGGGTCACTCCCTGCTGCCCGTGGCCAGTGGCAATTTTGGGGACAGCAGTGATGATTTTGGCAGGTGCTCCAGTTCCTGAAGTCATAACCTTGGTGGTGATGATGGTGATGGGGGACTTGATGCCAGGACTGCTGGTCACACCTGGATGGGAGAATGGAGGCCCAGGGGAGACAGGCTCTGTGAGGGCTGCCCCTGCTGCCCTGGGTTATAATGAAGAGCTGCAAGTCACAGCCACAGCCCTGCCATCTCCCCAGCAACCTTAAACACAAAAGTCGGCAAGGAGAAGGTGGAAATGGGTAAAAGAAACAGAAACACAGTGCGCCTTGTAACCCACCCTCCATTTCCCCTCCGGTGAGGACCTGCAGACACCCGTATGTCAGGGGAGGCCCTTACCCGTGGCACCCGCCTGGGTGATGATGGCCGACATGGGGATGGTTTTGATGATGGTGGTCGTGCCAGGCTTGGTGGTACTGGGGGAGACGCTGCTGATGCCCAGGATGGTGGGCTTGGTCCCCGCCCCGCTGGCCTGTGTGGTAGTGATGATGGTGGTGGGCTTGCCATCTGCTGAGGTCACCAACTTCAGGATTGTTCCCGCTGGCAGGGGCCCTTTGGTCTGAAAGGGGTAAACAGGTGCATGAGTCAGTGCCACTGCCAGGAAGAGAAGTGTGGTCTGGCTACTCTCTGTCGGCAGCCTTGGCGACTCAGGGAATATTCTGGAGGCTGTGGGCGAGGTTACCGAGCAGCAGAACTTTCTGAACCATGTGTGCTCATGTGATCTTCCATGGGCAGAGATGCGAGTTCTCCCTGTGGCCTGGCCCCTAGGCCCCCACTCTTGTGTATGTGCAGAAACCGAGAGCGCTCACCTGGATGATCTGAGTCACAGGACCTGTGGACGCCTGGCCTGTGACTGCTGAAGTCTGAACTGGTTTGGTCTGGACCACTGACATCACTTTGCCAAGATTGGAAATCTACAAAAAAAAAAAAAAAAGGATGGAGCAGGGAGTGATCTGGAAACCAAACAAGGGCATGGCCTGGCTGGGACTCTCCTGGAGCTGGCCCCGGGTTGGCCAGTAACCACTGGCAGTCACTGTGGCCTGGCAGCTGTCACAGGTGACCAGGCGGCACCCATCACTCACCAGAGCGCTGCCTCCTGGGACAGAGATGGGGCTCTTCACCAGAGTGATGGTCTTGGTGACCCCACCCACGACTGTGGTCACCACCTGGGCTTGCTGGGCCACTGTCACAGTGCCTGACTTGTGCACCGTGATGATAGGGCGGGTAGATGTGTTGGTGGCAGAAGAAACCGATGTTCCCACCTGGGCAGCTGCTGTCTTCAGCATGCGAGTGGCAGGGTTGCTCACCTGGAGGAGGCAGAGATGAGTGATGCACCAGGCAGAGGAAGAGATGGGGAAACCACCCAAAGATGTCCATGGTGGGCCCACAGCTCCCACGCCTCAACTCTCATCCTCCTCCTCCCGCTCCCGAGCCCAGGAACAGCTTGGTTCCCCCTTCCTTTTACGGGCAAGGGATGAATGACCATGCCTGTTTAATCACAGTGACAAGCCCCAGAAGACACACACCATGACTGGCGAGGAGGCCACCTTCACAGTGGCTGGGAGGGTGGTAGTGCCAGGTGTCACAGCCATGGTCTTCACGATGGTGGTGCCCGCGGGGACACTCAGAACTGTGGGTGCCGAGGAAGGGGGTATCTTCTGGGTGGCAGCAGCCGCAGCAGCCAGTGCGGCCATCCCACTCATCTGTGGGCTACTGCCAATCACCTGCAGCGGGCATGGGCGTGTGAGGCCAGGTCACAGGTACCACCTGCCTCCCTGCTTGGTGGACCTCACTGGAACCTGCCCAGGGCTCAGCCCTGCTCTGGGGAGCCTCATCCCACCAGCATGGCTCAGCTTTCTCTACTGCCAGACCCCACTCTCCTGGCCCCAGACAAGGAGGGCTCCCATTGCTGACCACGCGCGGCAACCCCTGTGGCAAGAGGTGGCCAGGAGCTCTGGATCTTTTGTAAAGACCAGAGTCAAAGCAGGTCCAGTTCCTTTCTCATGGGCCTGCATCAAGCCCAGCTGGCTAGCTCCTCCTCTCAGGCTGCAGGACAAGAAAGTCCACGTGGCCAATGCCCTTAGGACCAGGCAACAGGTTAGGCCTTCTAGGCATTAACTTATTAATTCCCACCATGACCTTGCAGGAGGGAAAGGCATGGGGCGCGTGCTACGAGAGCCCAGGGGGTGGGTGTAAACCCCCAGTACACTTACAACTTAGTGCACTGGATCAACAGGAAGTCCCGCTAACCCCAAAGACTGCTCCTCACCGTCCCCTGGGCACTCTGTGTTGGCACAACCATCCGTACTCCGGCAGGCAGGGAGGTCACGGTGACGGGGGCTTTCCCGGCCTGGCTGGCAGGTCGCATGGTGACCAATGGTGTTCCTGTTGTAGCCTGAGGACCGGTCACTTTGAGAACAGCAGGGACACCTGATGAAAGAAGAGGCCAGCCATCAGCCATCTCACCTTCCGCACAACGTCCCCAGCCCGTTTGCCAAGCTCAGCAGGCAGCTTGAGCCACTTTTGCCAGCCTGTTTGTGTGGGAGTTTGGCTCTTCTGTGCCCTCAGGGTGACTGTGTCCACAGGCGGGGCCAGGCTTTAGCATGCCCCCCACGACTTTTGGAGACAAGCCCAAAGCTCTTGGCCACTGGCCTGCTGTCTAGGCTGCCATCTTGCAGCCCCTACTCTGCCACTGCATCTCCCTGGAGGCCAGCCCCTTACTTTTAAACGTCTCTGGGCCCTTGGCTCACCTTGAGTCCGGGCTGCAGTGGGCACAGAAATGGAGCTGCCAGGCACCGTCGGCAAGACCTGGATGGTGGTGGTGGTCGGGGGCGCGGGGGCAGCCTGGGGCAGGAGCGTGATGCCTACTTGGGTCAGTGGCTGCACAGCGGGTGCGGCTGCTGCCGGGGCAGGGCTCTTGGGAGGGTTGGCAGGCACAGATGGGACTGGATTGGGTGTAGGGGAGGTGGCAGTAGCGGCCGTGGCAGGAATGTCATATTTCTGGAGCTGGAGAAGGTAGCTGTCGGCTGTTGCCACTGCCCCCCAGCTCACCTCCAGGGAGTTGGTGTTGGCGCGTACCAGTTGTACTCGGGCTGGGGGTGGTGGCTTTTCTGTGGGAGAACGAAGCTGGTGAGAAGGGGCGGGAGGCTGCAAGGGTGGGAGGGTTGGCTGGGCTGGGCCTACCTGTCTCCAGGTACCAGAGGTCCTTGCAGCAGACCTGGTTGTTCCAGGCCTTGCGGTAGCCATCGCGCCCACTCCAAATGTACAGGCGGGTGTTGATGGCGACTGCGCAGTGGCCGGCCCGAGCCCGGGGAATGTTGTCCTCCAGTGTATCCATCAGGATGGTCTCCCAGGCCATGGTATCTGGGAGAGGGCGGACGGGTAAGATCAGCAGGGAGGACGGAAGAAACCCGCTACCCCCAGTTGCCCTTGGTTCTTTTGTTGTCAAGGATGGAAATTAAAATCAAGATGTTATCAGATTATTACATTAAAAACAACAAAACAAAGAAAGCTTTGTGGCAAAAAGCACCATAAAAAATAAAATTATAAACACCAACGGCCAACTAGGAAAACCATGAGAAACACAGTCAGGGATTTACCTCCTTGCCCATCAAGGAATGCCACAACTCACAAAAAGAGACGGCAATGGGAAAGACGGTTTAGGGAAAACAGCATAAAAATATCTTAAAAAAAAAAAAAAACATCCTCACGCAAAAGAAATGGCAACTTCAACCACCGGTGCCTGGCACTTTGATTTCTGGGCCTGTAGCAGCTGGGGCTCAAGGTGAGCCAGAAGGGAGCTTCAGCCATCTATCAGGCTTGGTAAAGGGTGAGTGGCCTGACCACTCGGTGAGGGCACCACCGGAGGCACCTATGTGGGCAAAGCCTCTGTGCAGGGCGCCTCAGCTGCATCGGACAGCAACTCCACTTCTAGGTTTTCACCCCTAGGATATACTTGCACACAGGTGAAGATGGTGCAAGGATACTCACGGAGCAGCGCCTGTACAAGAGACAGCAGCACAACCACAGCCTGAAGGAAGCTGCTGCGGGGCAGAAATGTGGAGTGATCTCCAAGCTATGGCGGATGAGAAAGGCCAGGTGCAGCACTGCGTGCACCAGGCTACCACTGTTTTGTATTTAAAGGCACCTATGACTAATGCTTGGATATGAAGAGTCCCTGCAAGGTGGACAGGAAACCACCCAGGTGGCTGCCTCTTGAGAAGCAGAACCGGGAAGAGGGCGGGAGGCCCTGCACTGTAGAGGCTTTGACAGTTTTGGATGTTGGGCCATTTGGATGGAGAGCGCATTCAAAATGCAGATGGAGAACATTGCTTCAGAGAGCTCTGCCCACTAGATCCTTCTGGTGGATTCCAGAGGGAGCCGGGGGCCCAAGCTTGTTCCCCACACACCCCACACAGCACTTAGGCTGAGGAGGGCTGGCCTCCTACAGCCTCCCACAGGTCACTCAGAGCCCGAGGAGGCCATACCCAGGTTGAGACAAGCCAGCGTGTTGGTACACTTCCACTCCTTCTCGTGCGTGGCCACTTTGACGTCATCCATGACAAGAGGCACCCAGCCACCAAACACGTACATTCTGGGAGTGAGGAGGAAAGAGTGGGAAAGGATTGTAGAGTTGGTGCCAAGCTAGTGGCCACCTCTGCTACCCCAGTTCTACAGCTCAGTCCTCTGGCTCTCCCCAGGAGAATCCCCAAGGACTTGTGAAGCCTCCTGACGAGGCCCTCTCCTGCCTGGTAGCTCAGCTCTCAGAACTGTGCCACCTCTACCATATAAAAGCGTCGTTCAGCTCATCTGAAGCTCACCTTCATCTCTACAGTTCCTAGGCTCCCTTTAGGACCTGGGCACTCACAAAGATAGCCAAGTGCTTGCACAGAGGACCTAGAACACTCTGTATCCAATGGGGCGGAGCCTCACAGGCCCAGGGAGGGTCTCAGGCTGGGCTTGTGTGTGGCCCCATCCCTGCTGAATCTGTCTTTCCTTGGTCCCCCAGGGTCGTAATGGAAAAATAGGGCTACCGAATGCCAGCCCAGCCAGAAAGAGGCATCTTCAGGTCTTAGGGTCTGACAGAACAAAACTGAGAGCCCTTCGGGGGAGGGGCCCCACTGGTCTAGAGAAGGGAGATACAGGCAAGCAGCCACTCACTTATTTCCAATGGTGGTTGCTGAGTGGAGACTGCGAGGAAGAGGCGCCACCCCGCTGAGACTGGGCTTATTCCATGTCAGTGTATCTGTAGAGAAAGAGGGGAGAGGGTTACACACGTTGGACCACACACAGACCGTTCCCTGGATTCAAGCTAGCTCAGGAAGATAGGATCTGTCTCAGTGAGAGAATCACATCCCTGGCCTCCCTACAGCCCACAGCAGGCCCTCTGATTGTTGTCGTGGGAGCTAGATTCCCGTGTTACCCAGTCAGTTTTGCCCAGCCTAGCAGGTGCGCTCCTTCAGGTACATCCTGAGCACCTGCCCTGAACCAGCACTGCGCTCTGTGCTAGGGGAGGAGTTGGGAGCACACCCCAAACTCTCCATGAAATATATTCACCATCATAACCACCTTAGGCTAGAGCCGTTTCAGCAACATCTCTCCCCCAGCCCAACCACTCCTGTCCAAGCAGTCCCCCAAGGCCTCACGGTTTACCGGCAGGCAGTGGTACCTCGGCAGTCAGACCAGGACACAGCAGCCCACACAGTCTGACCACTGACGAGTCCAGAGAATTCCATTCTAGAAAAGCTTAATCTCTTGTTCTCCTATAAGCCAGCAGACCCATTCGGCCAACTGAGCCAGCACAGGCCAGAGGTAACAGCCCCAGACCTAAGGACAATCCAGGGTTCCCCACCCTGACAAGAGGAAAGCACTAAAGTGGGGCGTTCCAGCTCCCTACGAGCCCCACCTCACCACACAACAGCGCCACCCACGGGACCAGCCAAGACTCAGACCTGCTTTGGCCCACAGCTGCTGGGGTGCTACCACCCTACTCACCGATATCTAGGGTCCACAGGTCTCCCAGCCTGCAGCCACTCATCCCGCCGTAGATCACCAGCTTGGACTTCTTGTTGTCTTTTTCGGTGTAGACCACGGCAGTATGTGACTCCCGAGGTGGTGGTAGGACCCCGTAAGTGATAGGGATGTCCCAGGCTACCACTCCGGAGCCTGGCCGTAATTCCAGGATGTATAAGTCATTCAGGTACCTGATGAGAAGAGATCAGTTACAGCAAGTCTCAGCTCCTCATGCCAGAGGCTTCACTGGATGGCTATCAGTGAGGGAGAGACTCCCCAGAACACAAAGGGGCTACGGCCATGGGAGCTGTGAAGTCCTTCTGCCCTGGCTCCCGAGGAAGGGGCTGCCAGAAGCTCTCTAGGATGAGCCCAGCTAGAGAAGGGGAAAGGGTGGGCGAGGCTATACAGCAGCCCCGAGTCCAGACCCAGCAGCATGCCGTGCTGTGCACACAAAGCTGGGCATTATACAAGGGCTCCACTGAGCAAGAGGGTCACCGGCTTGGGACTACCTCCAAACAGAGTCCTTGGCCATAGGCCTTGGAAAATACCCATCAGGAAACTTGTGGGCAGCTGACACCGAGAAGGAACACAAGCAACTCTAGGCCGAGTCTGAGAGCAGGCCCCAGCCCAAGGCAAAGTGGCTTCCACCTCCGGCTTGGCCCTCCACCCATGAGGCCTGCTCAGGGTTAGCAGTGATTTTGGAGCCAGAAGGCTCCTTAGAGGGCATCTGGTACAGCTCTCTCATTTACAACCCAGCATGAGATAGGGACCCAGCTGCACACCCACCCGGGGGTTCTGAAGAGAAAAGGACCAAGCCTCACCTTGGAATGTTGTTCTTTGGGTCCTCACTATCATTGGCCAGACCCCCAAACAGGTAGCATTTGTTGCCCACAAGGGAGAAGCTGTGCCCGAGCCGAGGACATGGAGGGGGCCCATTTTTGGGTGTCTTTGCTTTGAGTCTCTTCCACTCCCACCGGCTCGCCTGCAAAATCAAGACCTGGAGGCTGAAGGCCACCCCTCGGGGCCCAGGGCAACTTGTGGTAGAGGAGAAAATGGCCGGGGGCAAGCTAGGTGCTTTGCCGGAGCAAGAAGGTCCTGGGTGTCAGGCCTGGCCTTCTCCTGAGGCGGGCCAACTTCAGAGTGGCACTGGCAGACTCCCAAGCGTCCCTTCCACCTCCCACTTGTCTCAATCCTGAAGCCACTACTGTCAGGTCATGGGGCTGGGGAGGCAGAGTGAGAACCTGGGGCTGCTTTACCTGCAGCTCGTAGAGGTCATTGCTGTATTTCCCATACTCCACCATCCCGCCAAACACCAGGAGGCGAGTTCCATCACAAACAAAGCCATAGGCTGCACACCCCGGAGGGATGTCCCCCCTCACAGCTGGGATGAACCACTGGTTGGTTGCTGGGGAACAGAAGGAGGCAGAAGTCAGTAGAGCCAGCATCGCCCATTCCTCTCATTCCCCAAATTTACCAGCCGTCAACCTTGGTGAGGGGCTGAGCCAGCACCATCCCTGTGGGCACTCTAGCAACTCCATCCATGCTACCTGGGCCATCTTCCAAATCCCACGACTTCAGGCCACTGCAAAAGGGCCTGTGACCACCCTGCTTCTCATCAAGGTCATCTTTTTTTTTGAGACGGAGTTTCACTCGTTACCCAGGCTGGAGTGCAATGGCGCGATCTCGGCTCACTGCAACCTCCGCCTCCTGGGTTCAGGCAATTCTCCTGCCTCAGCCTCCTGAGTAGCTGGGATTACAGGCACGCGCCACCACGCCCAGCTAATTTTTTGCATTTTTAGTAGAGACGGGGTTTCACCATGTTGACCAGGATGGTCTCGATCTCTTGACCTCGTGATCCACCCGCCTCGGCCTCCCAAAGTGCTGGAATTACAGGCTTGAGCCACCGCGCCTGGCCCATCAAGGTCATCTTAATGAGAGGGATGTCACTGTGCAAGACCCCTCGTTGGCCACTGCCTTCCTTCCCTACCATTCAGTGGATCAGACATGAACTTCTCCTCAAAATACCCTCTTGGTGGACCTGTGCTCCTTCTCCCTGGAGCCCACATTTTTGTCCCTGTATCACAGAGTCAGGACAGCCAGAGCCCACAGCAGCACTTTCAAGTGGCCAAAAAAGCAACTGCTAAAGGCCATGGAGAGCTATGGGACGAGATCCAGCCTCTGCTCTGACCTCCCAGACCTCCTCTGGTCTCCTAGGTGATGGTCCACCGGCATCCTTCCCCACCCCCACGGCCACACCTATGCTATTCTGGAACATTCTCAAAAGCCAGAGGCAGCAGTCTCAGCAGAGCCATGACAGAAGCTTCCCGAAAGCTCATGGGGGTGAGAAGATCACCAAGAAAGAGAGGAATCAGACCCTAGGCACTGCTTTACTCCCCCAGGACAGAAGCAGCCAGCCTTCAGATGAGACTGGGCCCTTGAACTCGACTCCCCTCACACCCTCCATGCTGGGGCTTCCCAGGAAACCTCTTCCTATGAGGGGCCCCTCAGAGGATTCACCACACTCTTTCCGAAAACCCCAAACTGGGGGCCAGGTGCAACCCCAACTCTGTGCCTCTGAGCTGGCCTGGGTGAGACCTCAGTGAGCAGATGGCGGAAGGCGCTGAGGCCCCTTCACACGACTTGAGACATAAGACGGGTTCCCCAGGACATGACGGGGCATGGGGGGATTCCTGTGGGGTGGGAACTGGGAAGGCTTCCACACAGGGGATGCTGTGATCTTGTGATATAGCACAGACTACTCAGTTTGGTGACCAAAAGCATTGTGAGACCACAGAAGAAAAAAAACAAAGTAGTTTTTTCCGTCTTCAGGTGCACCTAGGGCCAGACGGCCGGCCATGGTTGGGAATGCACATCCCACTGCACCCTGGTCCCACCCAGTCCCACGCCGTCACCCCCAGGGCTCAGCGTGCACTGTGTGCAAGGCTTGCCCTCATCCAAAGCACAACTCCCAGCCTGGGTAGCACAGGGAGACCCTGTGTCTACAAATTTTAAAACATTGGCTGAGTGTAGTGGCATACACTTGTGGTCCCAGCTGCTCGGGAGGCTGAGGTGGGAGAACTGCCTGAACCTCAGAGTTTGGGCTGTAGTGAGCTGAGACCACGCCACTGCATCCCAGCCTGGGCAGCAGAGCAAGACCTAGCCTCAAAAAAGAAAAGAACAAAAACAGAAAACCCCCCACAGCACAACCGCACCAGCACCACCTCCAGAGGCGAGCACCCCCACCCCACTCTCTAGCACCCACTCCAAGGGTGGGCTTTCAGCAGGCTGTCGGTCTCTGCAGCCACTCAGCTGAGTCACTGGGCCTCAGACATGCCAAGCACTGAGCTCCCATGCCATTTTCCTAAGGCAGAGGGCAACACTTGTGCAGCCCACACCCACAATCTTGGGTCCTGGGCCCCTGCCTCTTTCTCATTCCCAGTGCAAAAACCACCCCAGAAAAGCAGGAGCTGCCAAGGCCAACAGCCTTGCACACTGGAGAGCCACCCTGACTAATCCCTGGAGGGGGCTCCATGCAAGCTACCAAGGTAAACGCACAAGGAGACCCAAGACTGCCTGGGCCAACTACTCTGGATAGGTAAAGGGGCAAAGCCAGGAGGGCAAGCAACACCTGAGGTCTTAGGGCAAAACAGAGACAGGGAAACAAGAGCCCCATCATTGACTCAAAGCGACCGATCTGTGCCTGCCCAAGGGTCCCATGTCCAAGCAGCCACCCTCACTACCCTGAGCACCATCATGGTCAAAGCCCACAGCTATGGGGCCATGGGTCAGGGTTTGGGACAAAGCTAAATGGCACATGGGGTCAGCCGGCAGTTCTCCCATAACATGCTGATCAGTGAACCAGCAGGCCAGGCCAGAAGTGCCGTGTGATACCTTTGGGGCTCCTGCTCACCAGATCCTTCTACAGGACCCAAGAGCTGCTGATCTCATTCTAGAACACGTCAAGAGAGGTCTATCAGGGAGCACAGCTCCTGGAGTGAAGACAAGCCTGCGGCCCCTCATCTCACCCACCAGTCCTGGTTCCCCACGAGAAGCACCCCTCCCTTCTCCCAGCTTCTCAATGTGACAGATGCTCTCAGTTGCCCCTGAATCATCCGGGGGGGGGGGGTGTCATGTAACGCAATCCTGGGGAACCTCATCCTGGAGGTGCTGGCTGTCAGCTGGGAGGGGAAGGTGGGGAAAGAACCCTGCCCTGGACGAACACCACTCCAACTGCCCTCCTCCTGAGGGCACGGCTGCGCCCCGGCCTCTCCGTGTTTCATCAGCTCCCCCAGCCACTTCCTGCTCCACCAGCCCCAGCGTGGTTGCTAGCGTCCCATCACCATCTAAAGACCGGTGCCCATGCAGGGGGCAGCCGGTCAAGTTCAACGAACTGCCTTCCTCTCTGCTCCACCTGTCACATTAGAGCACTTCCTGTGTGGCATACAACATGCTGGGAGGCACAGAGGACACTGCTCTTGTGCTCATACTCCCAATGGGGTAGGAAGGCTGCATGCCCCCTCCCACAATGAGACAAGCACCCTAGAGGAGCTCTGACTCAAGCCTGGCCCTCGGGAGCACAGAGTGGGGTGACTGCTGGAGAGGGAGGGCAGGAGTGGAAAGGGCTTCTCAGAAGAGGTGACATTTCAGCCGGGCCTTGAAGGGTGAACAGGATTTCCCGACAAATGAAACTCGTAGGACCAACCAGGAAGTGACCGCACGAGTCTAATAAAAGGACAGGAGAGCTTGGTGTGGAGGGGGACAGATTTGATGTTAGCTCAATGCAATGACCAATTTGATACAGGGAGAGAGGAGAAGGTAGGTGTTTCAAAGGTGGTTGCCCTCAAGAGACAGGTGATACAACAGCCTCTGTGAAGGTTTGCACTCCTGCCCAACTCCACCACCAGCTGGCGGGGTGACCCTGGACCTTTCACTTCCCCTCTTGGACCCCAATTTCCTCATTTGCAGAAACAAGGAAGTTCCACTAGATATCGTCCAAGGCTCCTTCCAGCTTTAAGAGCCTATGGACATTACAGAGCCACTGAGGCCAAAACTCTCATCACCACACCCCCCCACCGCCCCTGGCAGCACTCTGAATCCTTTGGCTTGCAATGTGGAACTAAAATTTCCTAAGGAGAAGGACAGTAGCTACCCTAAGACTTCTCAAAGCACACACCCCTGAAGCTTTCTTCTCCTAGCAACGGGGGCCCCTTCGAGATCAGCTCTCTCCAAGCAAGGCTTTCTGAGGACTGACCCTGCAAACGTGCAAGGGGTAGAGGCCTGAGAATATGCCCCGCCTCCTCCCAAACACAGCAAAAGCAGACAGGACAAAGGTGCGGAGGTCGAGCTGCTGGGAGGGGCAACTCCCGCTGATTCCGGATTCTGCCATTCTGCCGATTCCCATGCAGAAACCCTGGTGAGGAAGAGGGCATTGGGTCTGCCAGCTGCTCTCTCTGGAGAAGTCCTCCGAGGAGCTGCCAATGACAGTTCCCAAACTGCTATCCTAGAGGATACCAGGGCTTCGTTTAAAGCGGCCCTCTGGAAGGCAGACTACCCTCTAATGCACAACCTGTCTTTGCAGACTGGGAATGAATTCATGCCAAAGTGGTCAATTCATTTTAATAAACAAATGAATATGCAGAGGCCCCAGGAAGCCAAGGCAACGGTGGCGGTGGACTTTGGAGCCGACTGTAATTAGGCCCCTGCCCTACTTTCTAAAATTGCATTTCCCTGCCAGGGAGCCTGCTCCAGGCCTTCTGAGAAGAAAGTCCGTGCAAAGAGTTGAGGTGCTGCTCATGGTGCCGGCGCCTCTATAAACAGCCCCACCGCTGGAGAAGCTGTATCCCAGCCCCTTGACCTTAGCTTACTGAGCTAATTCCTGCTACTGCAGCTGCCTGGGCTGGCACGGGGCACCACCAACCACCGAGCACCCGTGCGGGGGGGAGGGGGGGTGCTGAGACAGGTCCTGCTCCCTGGAGGCAACAGGTGCTGAGAGACCTGGAATGAAAAGGGTCACCGGCAACCCACCAGCCTTTCAAAGACCGTGTGGTAGGTGGCAACCATTTCCAAGGTGTGGAGAAACCAGCACTTTCTGCCTTGGGGGGTGGGGAAGGAAGCGGCACACAAGAGCCCAGCTCTAGCCCTCCCAATTCCGAAGCCAACTTTCTCCCTCCAGGCAGCTGACTTCCCACCCTACAGCATCAAGGCACTGGAGCGCAGTCAGAGAGGAACGGTCTTTTACTGGCCAGGACACAAAGCCCACCCAGCGAGGTTTGTCTGCAGGGGCACCACAGAGGCCAGGGGATTGCCAGAGCTCCACGGGAGGATGCTGCAGAGAAGGGGCTAGTGCTGGAAGCTGTGGCTCCCACTGACGACTAGGGCTTCCTAGGACCCCAGCCTGCGGGTGGGGGCGGTTCCCTTCACGCAGCCTCTTCCAGATCTTGCCTGGGACAGAACTCACCCTGACCCTGCCTTCTAGGCAAGACCAGCATCCTGTGGGCCAACGGGCAGGCAGCAGGCAATGTGGGAGCTGACCCTAGTTCTAGGGGCACAAAACGGGCCAAGTGGCCCCCAAGAAAAGGATGTCACAAAGTTCATGGACAGCAGCAGGCTTTCTGCACTAGAGACTAAGCAAGGCTACTAGGCAGGGGCAACAACAGACAGCCCCCACGAAGGCTGTGGTGCCTCAGCCATACCTGAAGAGAGAGGTTCTTCCCCGTCGCAACTAACAAGGGCTTGGGTTTTGCCGGGAGGCAGAGGAGCGGGTGAGGTAAGCCCGTGATCCGCCGAAGCGGGGAGACACAGGGCTACACAGGCCGCTGAGGGGTAACTGGAATTCAGCTTGTAAACCAGAAAGCACCAGATTAAGAGAAGGTGCGACTCAGAAAGAAACGCTGCAGAAGTAAATGTCGAAAAGGAGAGGCGACCCTGCTGGCGGCCCGTCGTAGCGGTACCCAGGGCTCCAGCATTAGCCGGTTGGCAGATGAAGATGTTAAACTCTGCTCTCTATGAACGCGTCCCTTCCCTCCCTTTTTCGAGAAACAGAGAACGAATCTGTAATCTAGAAATGGTCATTTATCCAGAATGGGCACTCGAGATGAAGGAGAGCTGAGCAGGCGCAGGAGAAGGGAGGGAGGGAGGGAGAACTCTGCCTGCGCCAAGGGGACACATCCGCCCGCCACAGCCCCGGCACGCTGGGTAACGGTGTGAGTCTGAAGTCACCACCGCTGGCGACAGCCCCTCTCCCCCACCAGTTGGACTAGGGGCTTTCTTTCAACTGACGAAAACCAATCCTTAAATACGGGAGACAAGGGGTTTCAGAACGGGAAGAAGATCAGAGGAAAGCACTGAAGCCCGGCACAGCAACGGGGAGGGGCAAACCGATCAGTGGGGAGGGAGGGGAAGGAGGGGGGACGGAGGGAGGAGCGGGAGGGAGAGGGGGAAAGGGAGGGGAGGGGGGAGACGGACGAGGGAAGGGAAGATGATGAGGGAGGACATGGAGGGAGGGGGGAGATGGAGGGAGGGGGGAGATGGAGGGATGGAGGGAGGGAGGGAGGGAAGAGGAGGGAGATGGAGAGAGGGAAACTGCCGAGGACCCAGCGGGCTTTGCACTCACCCGTGTTGTACACGTGCAGTTCGTCCACTATTCCCTCGTTGCCGCCGCCAAACACCACGATGAGCTCCTTGATAGCCACGGCGCGGTGGCCGTGACGGGGCCGCGGCACCGGACCCGACCAGCCCACCACTCGCTTCCAGCGGGGCTGCAGGAGCACCGCTGGCGAGTTGGCGGGCGACACGGCCGAAGCCATAGTTCCGGGAAAGGGTGCGGTGGGGAGAAGTCAACAAGCAGGAACGGAGCCCCTCAATTCCTCTCACACACCCCTTTTCGTCTAAGGCAGCTCTAACGGAGAAGGGTTCCTCACACAGCGGTAGACGACTCCATGGAGGCCGCCATCTTAACTGCTCTCCTTCCCTTTGGCTCTTCCCTTTCTTCTCGCTCACGTCGTCTCCTCAAGAGCTGCCCAAAACTGTCGAGCGCCTAGGCTCGGTAAGCTAGAGGCCGCCGAGTCCCGTCACCCCGACTACTTGCCCGGGCGCTCCCGCTTACAAGCTCGGGCGGGAGGCCCTGGGAGCCGCCATCTTGAGCCGCCTCTCTCTCCTCCCTTCCTCAGTCGTAGCCCTCCCCCGCCGGAAATGGCGGAACCCCGGCCCGGTTCCCACACCCCCAAGTCCCCAGGACTGGCCGGCTTCCGGGGCGGGTGGAAAAGAGCCACAGGCGCCGCGGTCGTCGCAGCCCCGCCGGCGCTCAGACCACAATTGTGGGAGCCGCCATCTTGAGACCGTCCCGCTTCCCCGCCCAGCGCTCAGTGCAGCCGCCGCTCCCGAAACAGCCCCGACACACCTAAGGAATGGAGGCGCGCCGGAGGCCGGCGGAATCAGCTCGAGCTCCCGAGGGCCGTTTGGAGGCGCGCGCCGTAAGGCCGTTAGAAGTCTCGCACCTTTCCCCTTAGTCCGCCTCTGCAGCTCAAGCTGCGCCTGCCGCCCTGGGAGCCGCCATCTTGAGACTAGCTCCTCGTTCCCCCCTATTCTCTTCCTCCTGGGTCAGTTCTTCCACTGCAAACCAAACTCAAGGCAGTGTGCGATCCTCACTTCCCTCCTTATGACTCCTTCCCACAGGAGCAGCTTCAAGGAGCCAGAGTTAGGCCCCGAAGCGGCAACTGTACGGCAGGAGGAGCGGTAACGGCAGGGCGCTCATGCCTCCTCCCTGGGAGCCGCCATCTTGTGTGAAGAAGTAACAACTAAACATGGCGGCGGCGGCGCCGGCGGTCGGGCGAGGGGGCGGAGTCAGGTGACGTCACCGCTTTCCTCCACCCGCCCTCGCACCTCTTCGCCGCTGGGCCGAAGCCTCTTAAAGGACCCCCGCGCCGCCTTGCGGCGTGGGTGGGGGGTCGGCGCGGCCACGCGCTGGGCTAGGGCTGGAGCCGCGCTCAGGTCAGGTGCAGGCGCAGGCGCGCCCCGCCCCACAGCCCCCCCGGGTGAGCCTCCACGCCTCCGCCCTGGGAGCCGCCATCTTGCCACTTCCCCTCGCCCGGCCGTCCGCGGGCGTCAATAGCGACTGTCAGCACAAAACAAAGATGGCGGCGGCGGCATCTCGGGAATACCCGGATGAGAGTCATAACCCCTTCGACGCGCTCGGCCCCGCCCCCCTTGGGAACTGTCTCTGGGGTCGCTGAAGGGACGCACGCCCGAGGAACTGCCTTTAACCAGCAGTGGGGAAAGGGGCATGCAGGGGGCCGGGGGTGGCGAAGAGTCACCACAGCCAGGCCTCCGGCCGGGGAGCTAACGTTTTCCCGCCCTGCACAACTAGCAGCCGCAGGAGGTGGCCCAAGGCGCGCCTCGGGTGGGGGGGAGGGGGTGGGGGACTGGGGGCGGGGCCAGAGTGGGAGGCGACGCAGCCGAGCGCCGGTGCCCGGGGGTGGAGCGTCCGCCTGCTCCCAGACTCCCAGGCCGCCGGCCCCGCCCCCGGACGCCACCACCTCCGCCGGCGCCGCAGCAAAAGAGCTGGGCCGCGTGCCCCAGACCGCCGCGCGCCCGGCCGTCCCCACGGCCGAGGGGCCCTCAGTCAGACCGGTGGCACCCAAACCAGGTGGGCGCGGGAGGCGCTCGCGTCACTTTGCGTCAGCCCGTCCCGCCCGCTTCCCAGGCCCCGGGCCCCGCCCCGCGCGCAGGCGCACCCTCGCTGTTCGGGTCCGCCCTTATTGGAGATTTGAATTTCCCCCAGCGAGGCGAGCGAGGCGAAATACCCGTATGGTGATTGCTGGCCTTTTCGCGCCAATACTGTAAGTGCTCACCGCAACCCCTGGAGGTGGGTCCCGGCGTCGCCCGTACGTTCCACCTCCTCCAGGAGGCCGCCCGGGCGCGGCGGCGGCATCCTCACTGCCACGCGCAGGCCGCAGCGCAGAGGCCCAAGCTGCTGCCCGGGAGCTGCAGTCACCAGTATAAATGGATAGACAGGTCCTGTCAGAGCCTGTGGCTTTTGTTGTAAATGCCTAGAGGTTCAATTAAATTACAAGATCTACCGACAGGCAGAATTATTATTTTGAAGTTAAGCGTCCTGCTGGAAGACCTTGTAATTTAATGCATTAGGAAGGAAGTACACATCACTGCCTCTCACATTTTCAACAATATTTTTTAAGTCGTCTCTCAACATATTACATGCATTTGTAATCCTCTGTATTATAGTTCACGCAGTGGGAAGTATCCATTTGAGAAAGGCCAAAGAAGAATTCCTGCTTGTCTGTGGTACCACCTGCTGTTTGTGACCGTGGCTAGTTACCTCACTTCTATGTCCCCAACTTCCCCACCCATGGTAAATAAGAAAACTAAGGCCTGACACGTTGGCTCACGCCTGTAATCCCAACACTTTGGAAGACTGACATGGAAGGATCGCCTGAGCCTAGGCTGAGCAACACAGCGAGACCCCGAGGATGGCTTGAGCCAGAGTTCAAGGCTGTAGTGAGGTGAGATCGCGCCTCTGTGTTCCAGCCTGGGCAACAGAGCAACACCCTGTCTCAAAAAAAAAAACAAAAAAATTGAGTCGAGAAGCCAAATTAATTTTCATTTTAATTTTAAAAATTCAAGTGTACATGGTTGCTCCTGGCTGCTTGCACATCCGTCTGGCCGAGGTTAGCTTTTCCTGCTGGGGTGTCCCACACGATGTCACCTTATCTGCAGGAAGACAGCGAGGAAGGTCGTGGGGGGACATAACTAGTTTTCATAAATGCTAAAGTCCTGTATGTATTAGTGCCTGCTGTTTAAACACGTGCAGGAGAGTCTGGGCCCTTAGCCAGGAGATTGTCAGGCTTTCCAGGGCTTCCCTGATAAACCCCACATCCAGGTGCCCATGCTGTTGAGGTGTTGGCCTTCCTATGCCAGGCCTTGGGGGAAGCTGTGGCGAAATTTCAGTGTCACAGGGAAGCTAGGCTGTATGGTAGCCAGCTCGGTTGGGTTTTGGACAGGTGCCTTGATTAAATCAGCACTGTCAGCCATGCCGTCGTTCAGGTGGACTGATCCCCTGCATCCGGAAAGAGAAGTTGCTTTCCACGCCCTTCCTGGAGTTCCGCCTCCGTCAGATTGACAGTCTTTGACTCCTGTTCTAGCTCTCCGCCCTGCTTGCTGGCAGGCAGGAGGGTCAGGCTAGCATGGCTGCAATGGGGCCCTAGATGGGTGCAGGGAAGGACCTGTAGACACCAGGTGGGGCCTCAGCTGGTGCCTCAGCTGGAGTTAGGAGCTGAAGGGGAAGTGCCTGAGAGGAAATGACAGCTGAGTCAAGAGCAGTGGCCAGGCACCGTGAGCAAAGAGCTTCCAGTACAGAGCTGGGCCTGAGCTCAAAAAGCTGCATGGGGATGGCACTTTAAGTCTGGCCAAGAGTTTGAGACATAATCCAGGACATAGAATGGGAAGCTGATCATGGAAGTGTGGAAGTCAGGGCAGACATGATCCTGTCCATGGCTGCTCCACAAAGATGCTGGGGCTACTGCGTGCACACCCCTGGACCCGGAAGCTTCTTTGACTGGGAGGAGGGGGCAGGGGGAGTCCAGGTACCCCCTGCTGAGATGGCAGGCTTGTGTGAAGCAAGGACATGTGGAGTGAGAGTGAGGGCTGTGGTTCCTGTGTGGCAACAACATGCTTCAGAGGGCAATGAGGCACCCACATGCCAGGCCTGGTGGTCCTCCTCAGCAATGGAACCCCAAGGCAAGAAGGCTGAGAATGAGGACCAAGAGGATTCAGGTGGGCCCCAGGACGTGCCTGAGAAGTGAAATAGCAAACAAGAATGGTAAAAGGCAGCAGAAGTGCTGGCTTTGTACTTTAATGTAATTGAATTGAAATTGAGCAGGGCTTCACTGGCACCTCAGGAACAGCAAGGAATCAGACCCTTCCCCACCCATTTGGGGGCCTAAATTGCAGGAGGGCAGATGGACTTTGCACCTCAAAAATAAACAGTGCTTTTCACGTGAATCATTTGCAAATATTTTCTCCCATATTGTCTCTTCATTGTTGATTGCTTCTGTGCTGTGCAGAAGCTTTTTACTTTCATATACTCCCATGTGTCTGTTTTTGTTTTTGTTGCCTGTGCTTTTGGGGTCTTGGCATAAAATCTTATTCCAGACCAATATCCTGGAGCGTTTTCTCATTTTCTTCTAGTAGTTTTATTTTTATTATTTATGTATTTATTTATTTTCATTGATTGATTGATTGAGACAAGAGTCTCACTCTGTTGCCCAGGATGGAATGCAGTCGCATTATCTTGGCTCACTACAACTTCCGCCTCCTGGGTTCAAGCGATTCTCCCGCCTCAGCCTCCCAAGTAGCTGGGATTACAGGCGCCCACCACCACGCCCGGCTAATTTTTGTATTTTTAGTAGAGATGGGTTTCACCATGTTGATCACTCTGCTCTCGAACCCCTGACCTCAGGTGATCCGCCCTCAGCCTCCCAAAGTGTTGGGATTACAAGTGTGAGCTACCGCACCCAGCCTCTTCTAGTAATTTTATAGTTTCAGGTGTTACATTTAAGCCTTTAATCCATTCTGAGTTGATTATTGTGTGTGGTGAGAGATAGGGGTCTCGTTTCGTTCTTCTCACATACTTATCCTTTCCCCAATGTAGATTCTTTGCGCGTTTGTACTACTCATCATAGCTAAGATAAGGAGGCGCTCTAAGTGTCCATCAGTGGATTGGTATATAAAGAAAACGTGGCATATATTCATGATGGAATGTCATTGAGCCATTTAAAAATAAACCATTGGCAGGCACGGTGACTCACGCCTGTAATCCCAGCACTTTGGGAGGCCAAGGTGGGCGGATCACCTGAGGTCAGGAGCTCGAGACCAGCTGGCTAACATGGTGACACCCCCGTTTCTACTAAAAATACAAATATTAGCCAGGTGTGGTGGCAGGTACCTATAATCCCAGCTACTTGGGAGGCTGAGGCAGTAGAATCACTTGAACCCAGGAGGCAGAGGCTGCAGTGAGCCGAGATCATGCCATTGCACTCCAGCCTGGGAGACAAAGTGAGACCCTGTCTCGGGGGAGAAAAAAAAGCCTATTGGCTGGGTGCAGTAACTCACACCTGGAATCCCAGCACTTTGGGAAGCCAAGGTGAGAGGGTCACTTGAACCTAGGAGTTTTGAGACCAACCTGGGCAACATAGCAAGACCCTATTTTTCCAAAAAATTTTCAGAATTTGCCAGGCATGGTGACATATGCCTGTGGTCCCAGCTACTTGGGAGGCTGAAGTGGGAGACTGACTTGAGCCTGGGAGGTGGAGGCTGTAGTGAGCTGCAGTTGCACCACTGCACTCCCCAGCCGGGGAGACGAAGTGAGACCCTGTCTCAAAGAAATCAACAAACTAATAAAACAAATCTTGTTATTTGTGGCAACATAGATGAGCCTAGAGGACATTATGTTCAGTAAAATGAGCCAGGAACATAAATATTTTATGCACTAATCCTTATGTGAAATACTAAAAAAAAAATGAAGCTCATGGAAATAGAAGTATAGTGGGTATTAGAAGCTGGAAGGATTAGAGGTAGGGAAAGATTGGGAGGAAATCCCAGCTTCATTGCTCGAATGGGCTCTGTTGTTCTGCACTGTAGGGTGAGCATTGTGAATGTCATTTCCTGTGTGTTTTCAAAAGAAAGGGTTTGGAATGTTCCCAACACAAAGAAATGATAAACATTTCATCATTACACATTATATAGATGTATCAAAATGTCACTCTATATGCCATTAAAAATAACAAAATAGGCTGGGTGCAGTGGCTCATGCCTGTAATCCCAGAACTTTGGGAGGCCGAGGCAGGCAGATCAGTTGGGGTCAGGAGTTCAAGACCACCCTGACCAATATGGCGAAACCTCATCTCTACTAAAATGCAGAAATTAGCTGGGCATGATGGCTATCGCCTGTAGTTCCAGCTACTTGGGAGGCTGAGGCAGGAAAATTGCCTGAATCCAGGAGGCGAAGGTGGCAGTGAGCTGAGTTCATGCCAGTACAGTCCAGCCTGGGCATCAGAGCAAGACTGTCTCAAAAAAATTATTAAATACGATAGGCTGGGTGCGCTGGCTCATGCCTGTAATTCCAGCACTTTAGGAAACCGAGGTGGGAAAATCATGAGGTCAGGAGTTTGAGACCAGCCTGGCCAACATGGTGAAACCCTGTCTCTACTACAAAAAATACAAAAAATTAGCTGGGCGGGGTGGGCAACTGTAATCCCAGCTACTTGGGAGGCTGAGGCGGGAGAATCACTTGAACCTAGGAGGGCAGAGGTGGCAGTGAGCCAAGATTGCGCCATTGCACTCCAGCCTAGGTGATGGTGTGGACAGTACGAGACTCTGTCTCAAAAAATAAAATAAGCTGGGCACGGTGGCTTATACCTGTAACCCTAGCACTTTGGGAGGCCAAGGCAGGTGGGTCACGAGGTCAGGAGTTTAAGACTAGCCTGGCTAAGATGGTGGAACCCCATCTCTACTAAAAATACAAAAATTAGTTGGGCGTGGTGGTGGGCACCTGTAATCCCAGCTACTCAGGAGGCTGAAGCAGGAGAATCACTCGAAGCCAGGAGCCGGAGGTTGCAGTGAGCTGAGATCACGCCACTGCACTCCAGCCTGGAGACAGAATGAGACTCTATCTTAAAAAGCAAAATAAAATAAAATAATAATAATCATAAAATATGCTCAGCGGTCTACATATACAGATACTTTGTGTTTGTTTGTTTTTGAGACAGAGTCTCACTCTGTCACCCAGGCTGGAGTGCAGTGATGCAATCTTGGTTTACTGTAGTCTCCACCTCCTGGGTTCAGGCGATTCTCCTGCCTCAGCCTCCAAAGTAGCTGGAACTACAGGCGCTACCTATCACGCCCAGCTAATTTTTGTATTTTAGCAGAGATATGGTTTTGCCATATTGTCTGGGGTGGTCGTGAATTCCTCACCTCAACTGATCTGCCTGCCTGGGCCTCCCAAAATGCTGGGATTACAGGCATGAGACACCGTGCCTGATCACTTTTTTTTTTTTTTGGAGAGGGAATTTCGCTCTTGTTGCCCAGGCTGGAGTGGAGTGGCATGATCTTGGCTCACTGCAACCTCTGCCTCCTGGGCTCAAGCGATTCTCCTGCCTCAGCCTCTTGAGTAGCTGGGATTACAGGTGCCCACCACCCAACTAATTTTTTTGTTTTGTTTTGTTTTTCTTGAGATAAAGTCTTGCTCTGTTGCCCAGGCTGGAGTGCAGTGGTGTGATCTTGGCTCACTGCAACCTCCACCTCCTGGGTTCACGTGATTCTTATGTCTCAGCCTCCCAGGTAGCTGGGATTACAGGTGTGCACCACCATGTCCAGCTCATTTTTTTGTATTTTAGTAGAGATGGGGTTTCACCATGTTGGCTAGGCTAGTCTTGACTCCTGACCTCAAGTGATCCACCTGCCTCATTGTCCCAAAGTGCTGGGATTACAGGTGTGAGGCACCTCGCCCGGCTTAGTATTTTGTATTTTTGGTAGAGATGGAGTTACACCATGTTGGCCAGGCTGGTCTCAAACTTCTGACCTCAGATGATCCACCTGCCTCAGCCTCCCAAAGTCCCCAAGTATTGGGACTACAGGCATGATCCACTGCTGCACCCAGCCTTTTTTTTTTTTTTTTAGAGCTCCCTAAAAGACAGGGTCTTACTTTATTGCCCAGGGTGGTCTCAAACTCCTGGGCTCAAGCAGTCCTCTCACCTTGGCCTCCCAGACTGCTAGGATTACAGGCATGAGCCACCATGCCCAGCTACAGATCCTTTTTAACTTGTAACAGGGTAATGTCCAGAAAAACCCATCATAAGTTGAAAATATTGGAACTGGACTTTCAACTTAAGAGGGGTTTAGCTGAGTGCAATGGCTCACCCTTGTAATCTCAGGACTTTGAGAGGCAAAGGCAGGAGGATCACTTAAGGCCAAGAGTTCGAGACCAGGTTGGGCAACATAGTGAGACCCTGTCTCTACAAAAAATCAGCAGGGCAAGGTGATGATATACCCCTGGTCCCGACCATTGGGGAGTGTGAGGGAGGATGATAGCTTGGGCCCAGGATGCGGAGGTTGCAATGAGCTGATTGTGCCACTGTACTCCAACCTGGGCAACAGAGTGAGACCCTGTGTCTTAATAAAAATACCCAGGCCATGGCACCAGGAAGCAAGGAAGAGGCCAGGTGGAAGCCCTCCTGGCACTTCTTCCCAGGAGGAGAACAGAGGGCACCTGGGGTCAGGAGGCAGCATGCCTGGGTTTCTGCTCCTCCACGGGCTGTAACTTTCAGCCAAGTCAAACTTCTGGAGTTTCAGTTTCTTTATCTGTGAAATGATGGGGCTGGTGCAGATGGTTTCTAAGATCCCTCCCAGGCCTGGAACTTCTAAGCCATGAGGTCAAAGGTGAGCGAACTTGGCCAGGCATGGTTTCTCATGCCTGTAATCCCAGCATTTTGGGAGGCTGAGCTGGGTGGATCACTTGTGGTCAGGAGTTCAAGACCAGCCTGGCCAACATGGTGAAACCCCATCTCTACCAAAAATACAAAAGTTAGCTGGGTGTGGTGGTGCACAGCTATAATCCCAGCTACTCGGGAAGCAAAGGCAGGAGAATCGTTTGAACCTGGGAGGAGGAGGAGGTTGCAGTAAGCCAGGATCGCGCCACTGCATTCCAGCCTGGGCAACAGAATGAGACTCCTCAAAAAAAACAGGTGCTCAAACTGAGGCCCAAAACAGTGAAGGTGCAAGATCACATGGATAGTGAGTGGGAGAGCCGAGGTTTGAACACAGTCTGGCGTCAGCTGACCAGGAACTGTAGGTCCATCCTTCTCTCTCCCCGAGCCCACCTGCCCACCCACCCTCTTAAGTGTGAAATGTATTAATATGGAAGAGAGGGCCGGGTGCGGTGGCTCACGCCTGTAATCCCAGCACTTTGGGAGGCCGAGGCGGGTGGATCACGAGGTCAAGAGATGGAGACCATCCTGGTCAACATAGTGAAACCCCGTCTCTACTAAAAATACAAAGATTACCTGGGCACGGTGGCGTGTGCCTGTAGTCCCAGCTACTCAGAAGGCTGAGGCAGGAGAATTGCCTGAACCCAGGAGGCAGAGGTTGTGGTGAGCCGAGATCGCGCCATTGCACTCCAGCCTGGATAACAAGAGCGAAACTCCGTCTCAAAAAAAAGAAAATATATGGAAGAGATAAGAGCTTTAATGATGGGAGTCATTTTCAGAGCAGTTGATAGTGACAGTTGTCTCTCTGGTTCTGTGATTGAAGGAGATGGAAGGTTTATGGTGGCCTGAGGAAAGAAGGTGATTTGGGGCTTGGCACTTCAGGGGAGGGCAAGAGAGTGAGGCCGGGTCACCCCTTACCTCTTGGTCTGGTGCTCGAGTGGCAGACAGTGAATCCTCCTTCTCCTCACTCCCCGACCTTGCCTCAGAGGCCAGAGCTTGGACTCCAGCTAATTGTCTCTAGTTCAACTGGGTATTTGTTGAAAAGGGCTTTGTTGGCTGGAGAAGTCACTTTTATAACCCTTTGGCATGGGAAGGCCATTGTGAGTTGTAATGACAGCTAGGCAGGGCTCGTCTGTAGATGCAGTGGCTTTGGGGAAACTAGGGCAATGGGCAGGACTTTCCTAGGTGCCAGGAGAAGGGGGTGACAGAGGATTCTAGTGGTCTGAGTGAGAGCCAGTGTGCAGTGGGTATGGCTTCACTTTGCTTTGCTTCTTCCAGTGAAGGTGGTCGATGGGTCCGAGGCTGGGGTCAGGAACATGGAGGCGGTGCTGGGGACGGTTTGTTTTCTAACCACACGCCTTTTGTAACCACAAAGGAAAAAGGCAGAACGTTCCTCCACTGGAGCCAACCAATCAGCAGGACTCCTGCCTTCCTTCGGGGCAAGGTCGCAGCATCTGCCTCGGAAATCACGGGGCTTCTTCCTGCTGGCTCAGCTGGGAGGCCCAGAGTGTTCTGCAGAGGCCGCATTTTGAAGGCTCCTCTCTGAAGCTCCCTGACCCAGGTCATACCTTGACGTCCAGATGAAGCCGGAGTGGGGACAGGCCCTCATGCACGTGGCTGTGGCCAGCAGCCTCTGTGCTGTGGCAGTGTCCACAGGCATTTTTGACAGCGTCTCTGTGCAAGTGGGCTACGAGCACTACGCCGAGGCGCCGGTGGCCAGCCTCCCTGCCTTCCTGGCCATGCCCTTCAACTCGCTAGTGAATGTGGCCTATGTGCTGCTGGGGCTGTTCTGGCTGCGCAGGGGTGGCGTGGTAGGACCAGGTACCCGCTATCTGAAGGATGTGTTCGCGGCCATGGCCCTGCTCTATGGCCCCGTTCAGTGGCTGCGCCTGTGGACACAGTGGCCCCGTGCTGCCGTGCTGGACCAGTGGCTCACCCTGCCCATCTTTGCATGGCCTGTGGCCTGGTGCCTATACCTAGAACAGGGCTGGCGGCCCTGGCTGTTTCTTTCCCTTGAGTGTGCCTCCCTGGCGAGTTACAGCCTCACTCTGCTGCATCACCAGGGCTTCGAGATAGTGCTGGGCAGTCACGTAGTGGCTGCTGTGGGGCAGGCCCTTTGCACCCAGAGGCGCTATGGCACCGCCACCTCGGCCACGTACTTAGCTTTGGGAGTGCTCTCCTGCCTGGGCTTTGTGGTCCTCAAGCTGTGTGACCATCAGCTCGCACGGTGGCGTCTCTTCCAGTGCCTCACAGGCCACTTCTGGTCCAAGATCTGTGATGTGCTCCAGTTCCACTTCGCGTTTGTGTTTCTGACGCATTTCAGCACTCACCCAAGATTCCATCCCTCCAGCAGGAAGATGCACTGACAACTCCCCAGCATTGAAACTGACTCTGGGATGGCAGCGTGGTATCAGTGTGGGGCGTCCTGCGGGTGACGGTACGCACTGATCACCAAGACTGCCCTTCCCTGAGAAGCTACAGGCTTCGGTGTGGAGGGGTGAAACGCTGTGATTCTGGCAACTTACTTTCAAAGACAGAAAGCAACGATCCCGGCACAGGGGATGCGGGTACTCCTGATGTAATTCTCATAACTTTTCTGTACTTTGAAATGTTTCCAAATAAATATTGGCAAGGGTAGTGGAAATGACCCTAAGAAGTCCCTCATGCACATGGTTGGACAGAGAGTGATCGTCTGCAGTATCTTTGGGGTGTCAGCTGTGAGTGTGGACTGGCAGCAGCAAGGCAGGCCAGACGGTGGGATACCAGTGAGTGTCCTCAGATGCAGCTGGATTCAGGGACACTGAGTCACACTAAATACGTGCCCAGCAGACTGATGGGGAAATCAGTTACCTCATGACATCTGTGAGTGTTAACCATAAGCAGGTCACGTGAGAGCCACGTCATCTCAGATCAGATGAGGAAACACACAAATGGTGGAAGTTGAACTCTCCTCGTGGGTCTCCTCTCGGAGCCAGGCTGTGGCTTAGATGTCCTTAGTGGCTACAATCTGAGCAGTCCCCACGTGCCCATCACCCAGGTCCTTCTGAACCAATCTGTTGACAATATCTCCAGGCAGGGTGCTGGAGGTGGTACATGCTTCTCATGCAGGCGACAGTTTTTGAGCCCTTGAGCCCAAGGCCCAGACTGTCTAGTTTGTGGTCAGGATGCTGGGTCATCCTCGGCTGCAGCCAGAGAGGCACTGAGAACCACACAACTCCCCCTCTACTCCTGGGGACAGTCCTTCCTGCTGGTCACGAAGTCACCTCCTTTCATCTGAAGGCATTTTGTTTTGTTTTGTTTTCCGAGAAGGAGTCTCACTCTGTCGCCCAGGTTGGAGTACAGTGGTGTGATCTGGGCTCACTGCAATTTCCACCTCCTGGGTTCAATCTATTTTCCTGCCTCAGCCACCCGAGTAGCTGAGATTACAGGTGCCCACCACCACACCCGGCTGATTTTTGCGTTTTTGGTAGAGATGAGGTTTCACCATGTTGGCCAGGCTGGTCTCAAACTCCTGACCTCAGGTGATCCACCCAACTGAACCTCCCAAAGTGCTGGGATTACAGGCATGAGCCACCACGCCCAGCCTGTAAAGGGGACTTCTGAAGAAAGCTGATGTCATTTAACTCAGGGGCTCTCCATCCCAGACTCCATAGTCTTATCCCTGAAGCCTCAAGTCCTAAGGAGGGTCTGTTTTAAGCCCACAAATTAAATGGAGAAGTCATCAGCTGCAAAGGTGAGGGTGGCGGAGAGAGGATGCCCTGTCCCTGCCAAATGGCATCTCAGCACGCACCGCCCATGTGCACCTGCTCAGTGTCCTTGAGGTTGGCATTTGGCCCATGGCTACAATGGCTGAGATGTTTCTGGAAGTGGGCACCTGGGCTGGACATTCTGTCCTAGCAGGCTGAGCACATTGCCACCAGGTAAGGGCCTGGGGCAAATGGCAGGGTCTGACCTGGGGCTTGGGACCTGGGGCCTGGGGGTGGGGCGTGTGGGTGGCAGAGGAGAGCAAGGACAGTACCTGCTTGGAAAACAGCCTGGTTCTATTGTGCACATCCCCAGAGAGGCCACCCTACTTCAAAGAGACTGGAGGGAGGGTGAAGAGAAGGCAGACTTCTGTGGGCAGTGCAGGGACCCCCTTTTGTGATTTCTCTGTGAGTAGCTGTTTCCATCACTGATGGGACAGCTGCAAACACCGATCATGATTTTACTTTTTCTTCCTGCCAATGCCTGTGTAATAAACAGCCCTGTGAGCCTAGACTGGGGTGATCCAGGGTGGTTTCTGGAAGCCCTGGAAGAGTGGACTGCACCCAAAGGAGACGCTTATGTAGAGGGAACCCCTCCAGAGGGGCACAGGCCATGGGAAGCCTGGCCCTGCTCTCTCCTGCCAGATGCCACCAGATCCAACCAGTGTTGCCGGATGATATGCCAGGTGATGAACGGGGCTTTTGCACAAGTGTGTCTCAAATGTTTTGTGAGATATTTCTCCTACTAAAAAAGTATTGTTTACTTGACATTCCGGTTTACTCAATCCAACAACCATCCACTAAGCCAACCCAAGCAGAGCCAGAGGTCCCGGAACCTGTGTGAGGCCGAGCAGGTGACCCACAAAGCTCCAGGCAGGCTCCGGCCCGGAACCTACACTCCCCAGGCCCTTTTGAAAATGAGTGTTTCTCTAAGTGTGGCCAGCTGCCATTAGTCACGCAGCTTCCTGCATCCCTTCCTGCCCAGGCGAAACCCCCTTCTGGGACCAGGACCTTAGAATGCCTCCGCCCTTGGCCTGGGGTTTGTGGATGCCAGCGACCCCTGAGCCACCAGAGGAAGGAGACTGGCGGCTGTGCCTCCCTCCAGCTCTGCAGCCCGTGGAGGAGCTCGGTCTTGCCCAGAGGAATTGGCTGTCGGGGCAGCCGTTGTTGTTACTGGTCTCGGTCTCAGTCTCGCTACTCCATCGTGTCCCCAGCACAGCTGGGGAGCCAATGGTTGCCAGATGGGGCCTCTCCCCCACCTTTGACCTAATGGCTTAGAAGTTCCAGGCCTGGGAGGGATCTTAGAAACCATCTGCACCAGCCCCGTCATTTCACAGATAAAGAAACTGAAACTCTAGAAGTTTGACTTGGCTGAAAGTTACAGCCCGTGGAGGAGCAGAAACCCAGGCATGCTGCCTCCTGACCCAGGTGCCCTCTGCTGTCCTCCTGGGAAGAAGTAACAGGAGGGCTTCCACCTGGCCTATTCCTTGCTTCCTGGTGCCATGGCCTGGGTATTTTTTTCCCACATAAAATAGTTTTAGGGCCAGGTGCGGGGACTCACACCTGTAATCACAGCACTTTGGGAGGCTGAGGCGGGTGGATCGCCTGAGTCAGGAGTTCAAGACCAGCCTGGCAAACATAGGGAAACCCCATCTCTACTAAAAATACAAAAAATTAGCTGGGTGTGATGGCACATGCCTGTAATCCCAGCTACTTGGGAGGCTGAGGCAGGAGAATCACTTGAACCTGGGAGGCAGAGATTGCAATGAGCCAAGATCACATCATTGCACTCCAGCCTGGGTGACAAGAGTGCAACTTGGTCTCAACAACAAGTTTTAGGCCATGCACAGTGCCTCACGCCTGTAATCCCAGCACTTTGAGAGGCTGAGAAAGAAGGATTAGTTACACTCAGGAGTTTAAGACCACCCTAGACAACACAAGGAGACCTCATCTCTACCAAAAATCAAAAAACTTAGCCAGGCGTGGTGTTGTGCGTTTGTAGCTACTCAAGAGGTTGAGGCAGGATGACCACTTGAGCCAGGAGAGCCAGGCTGAGGCCAAACAGTCACAATGAGATGGGTGATAGAGCACAATCCCAACTCCAAAAAAAAATTAGTGTGGGACAACAGTGTGACACATTCAGTTCTCTGGGCCCCAGTTTGGCTTAGTGACATGCCAAGGTGTGCTAGAAACTGCACACACTGGCCTCTACACCCGGAGCAGGCCCTTCTCCACTCAGATCCCAGGAGCTGGATTGTAGGGCTGAAGGGAGCTTCAGTTTCAAGTCCCTGGATTACTTTTCCAAGGACGGTCATGGTTCATATTTCTACCAGCAATGTCAGAGGCTTCCCCGCCCCCATCCACCAGCAAATGTCAGGGTGCTTTTTCATGACGTGCCAATCTGATGAGGGCAAGATGAGATTTCATTGTGATTAACTTAGACCTGTCCCCTCTTTAGCTGCCCCCCTGCCCAAAACTAGTGTGTGTGTACTTTTGAGACAGGGTCTCCCATGCTGGAGTGCAGTGGTGCAATCATGGCTCACTCAACTTCCAGGGTCAAGAGATCCTCCCACCTCAGCCTCCCAAGTAACTGGGACCATGGGTGAATACTACCATCCCTGGCTAATTTCTTTTAAAATTTTATCTTTTTTTTTTTGGAGACGGAGTCTAGCTCTGTCGCCCAGACTGGAGTGCAATGGCACGAACTCAGCTCACTGCAACCTCTGCCTCCCGGGTTCAAGGAATTCTCCTGCCTCAGCCTCCTGAGTAGCTGGGACTACAGGTACCTGTCACCACGCCTGGTTAGTTTTTGTATTTTTAGTAGGGATGGGGTTGCACCATGTTAGCCAGGCTGGTCTCAAACTCCTGACCTCAGGCGATCTGCCCACATCATCCTCCCAAAGTGCTGGGATTACAGGTGAGAGCCACTGAGCCCAACCTAATTCTTAATTTTTTTAAATAGAGATCAGGTCTCTCTCTGTTGCCTAGGACCACGCTCCCACCTTGGCCTCAAAGTGCTGGGATGACAGGCACCCAGTCTCCTAATTTTGTCCTCAGACTCCCAGGCTAAAGCAATCCTCCCACCTTGGCCTCTCAAAGTGCTGGGATTACAGACATAAACCTATTGTTTGTCTTCGGAAAATGTATGTGGTCTTGTATGTCTGTCTTTTTCTTCATAGCTTTTGAGGTTGGTCTTCCTTAAAGCAGTTTTGTGAGTGTCTAGGTTATGCTTATCTATGCCTCAGCTAACCTTGTCAAATTCTAGCATCTCCTGTAGCTGCGGCAGATCTTTTTACTATAAAATTTTCGTTATAAAATAATAGTTAAAAATTATGTTTATAAAGAAGACAATGCAGCTGTCACGTTGCTCATGTGACGGTTTACACAACCATAGTGAAGTGGCACACTTGGGAGGAAAGCCAGCAGGCTTGGGCAAGGTGTCCACTGGAGCCTGGGAGAGCTAAGGCCTCCAGGAGTAGAAATACCGGATAAATATCTGCTGGGCAGTTCGACTCCTCCAGCAGGTCCCCACATCATCATGTGATTGGGGTTTGCTTCTTCCCATTCAAAGGGGGTCTCTGGGAACCCAGGTTTATGGAGCCATCTCTGCCTTGGTCCTGGGGGCTGTTTCTCTTCTCAGTGACCCTGTGACTGGAGGGCACTGCTTTGGCTCTGCATGTGGCCAACTTGTTCCCAGGATCACTGGTTGCTATGGTGGCATGCCAGGTCCTTCAAACCTTTCATGTTTTTATATTATTGTTATTTATTTTCCTTTTTTTGAGACAGAGTCTCGCTCTGTTGCCCAGGCTGGAGTGCAGTGGTGTGATCTTGGCTCACTGCAGCCTCTGCCTCCTGGGTTCAAGCAATTCTCCTGCCTCAGCCTCCCGAGTAGCTGGGATGACTGGCACGCACCATCTCGCCTGGCCTATTATTACTTTAAAATTGTACTTTACTTTTCTGGGTACAGGTGTGGGTTGGTTCTATCGATAAATTGTATGTTGTGTGGGTTCTGTGTACAGATCGTTTCATCACCCAGGCGTGAAACAGTAAGCCTCACACTGACGGGTGTTTCTTTCCGTTGCCAGCCTTTCGCTTTGATCTTTGCTGTTTCTCTTCGGAACTGCTGACTTCTGGTTTTGCTTCTGCCTCCTGTTGGCCCTACTTGACCTCCACTAGGGCCTGGGCCAGGGTTCATGTGCCGCCACCGTCTCGGCCAGCTCACGTCTGTTTCTTTGGAAGATTCTGTGCCCCTCCCATGCTTCTCCCGCGTGTGGCTGCCTTCTGCCTTGTGGTGTTTTGTTTTGTTTTTTTGAGATGGAGTCTCACTCTGTCATCCAGGCTGGAGTGCAGTGGCATAGTCTCAGCTCACTGCAACTGCCGCCTCCCAGGCTCAAGCGATTCTGCTGCCTCAGCCTCCCAAGGAGCAGGGACTACAGGCATGTACCACCATGCTCAGCTAATTTGGGGTTTTTGTTTTTTGTTTTTTTTGAAACAGAGTTTCGCTCTTGTTGCCCAGGCTGGAGTGCAATGGCACGATCTCGGCTCACTGCAACCTCCGCCTCCTGGGTTCAGGCAGTTCTCCTGCCGCAGCCTCCTGAGTAGCTGGGATTACAGGCACGCGCCACCACCAGCTAATTTTGTGATTTTAGTAGAGACGGGGTTTCACCATGTTGGCCAGGCTGGTCTCTATCTCTTGACCTCATGATCCATCCGCCTTTGCTTCCCAAAGTGCTGGGATTATAGGCATGAGCTACCGTGCCCGGCAAATCTTTTTCATTATTAAAAAATTGTTAGAAACAGAGTCTTGCTCTGTTGCCCAGGCTGGAGTGCAGTGTTAGGGTCACAGCTCGCTGCAGCCTCAACTTCCTGGGCTCAAGCGATCCTCCCACCTCAGCCTCCTGGGTAGCTAGGACTATAGGTGCTCACCATCATGCTCAGCTAATTTTTCTGTTTTCTTTTCTTTCTTTTTTTTTTGTAGAGACGGGGTCTTGCTATGTTAAGCCATCCTCCCACCTTAGCCTCCCAAGTTGCCGAGATTACAGGCCACAGTGCCTGGCCCAATTTTTTTTCGGGATAAAATACATACTAACATAAAATTTACCATCTTTTTTATTTTTTTTAGATGGCGTTTTGCTCTTGTTGCCCAGGTTGAAGTGCAATGGTGCAATCTCGGCTCACCGCAACCTCCACATCCTGGGTTCAAGTGATTCTCCTGCCTCTGCCTCCTGAGTAGCTGGGATTACAGGGATTTGCCAGCAGGTCTGGCTAATGTTTGTGTTTTTAGTAGAGACAGGGTTTCTCCATGTTGGTCAGGCTAGTCTCGAACTCCCAAGCTCAGGCGATCCACCTGCCTCGGCCTTCAAAAGCACTAGGATTACAGGCATGAGCCACTGTGCCCGGCCAAATTTACCATCTTAACCACTGTTGTGGATAGTTCAGTGGTGTTACATATATGGTGCCACCAACTCCATCATCCATATCCACAACTCTTTTCGCCCTTCCAAACTGAAACTCTGTCCCCATTAAGTGTTAACTCCCCAGTCCCCCTGCTGCAGCCCCTGGAAACTGCCCTTCAGGTGTGCCACAGGTCAAACGTGGACACAGGGAGGCTGTGGCACCTGGCCCCCACATCTCAGCTTCCACAGGGAGTTCCCTGCCCCTGCTGCCTCAGCTCTCCATCTCACCGTCCAGATGGGCTGCCTTCCCCGCTGGCTCTGTATAGGGTGCAACCCCAACAGGTAGAGGAGCTCAGCCTGCAGCACCCACAAGGAGCTGACATGCACAGGTTGCTGGGACAGATAGAACAAACAGCAGATGTAGGCCCCACCACCAGGACTTCACATCGGGAACTGTTAGAGATTCCAGGGCCTGTCAGATTGGATGGAAAGCACCACTTCCAGCATATGCTGTTTACTAGAGACACACCTCAAACATATGTCCATGGAAAGATCACATGTGGAAGAATGAGTGCGAGGCAGTTCCTACCGAAAGCAAGCTGCTATGGCTATATTAACACCACACAAAATAGGCTTTGGGAAAAAACAAAAACAGTTGAGGAACGAAGCTAAAATAGGCTCTAAATATCTTAAGTAAAAACTGACAAAACTCTAGGGAGAAATAGCACATCTAACGTCTTAGAGAGAGGTTTCTTTTTTTTTTTTTTGAGATGGAGTTTTACTCCTGCTGCCCAGGCTGGAGTGCAGTGGTGTGATCTCAGCTCACTCAACCTCCGCCTCCTGGTTCAAGTGATTCTCCTGCCTCAGCCTCCCGAGTAGCTGGGATTATAGGCACCCACCACCACTCCCAGCTAAATTTTGTATTTTAGTAGAGACGAGGCTTCTCCATGTTGGTCAGGCTGTTCTTGAACTCCTGACCTCAGGTTATCCACCTGCCTCGGCCTCCCAAAGTGCTCATGGCGGTGTAGAGGGAGGTTTCTACAAGGCTTTTTTGTAAGATATTTAGGACAAGCCAAAAACAGCTCCATGAAGACACAGACACAGACGCAGACAATGCAAGCAGGCCCGTGACGGAAGGTGCCCGTGTCTGCGAGCTAGTGGTGGTACCTGAGCTACAAAGCAAGACCTGGAGTCAGACACATCACATTCTCAGAGCACAAGCAGCTGAACTAGAGTCAGTCACACACACACACACACACACACACAATCTCCATACGGTGCAAATTAGAAATATTAGACAGGGCGCAGTGGCTCACGCCTGTGATCCCAGCACTTTGGGAGGCCAAGGCAGGTGGATCGCCTGAGGTCAGGAATTTCAGACCAGCCTGGCCAACATGGTGAAACCCTGTCTCTACAAAAAATATAAAAGGAGGCAGAGGTTGCAGTGAGCTGAGATTGTAACATTGTTGCACTCCAGCCTGGGCAACAAGAGCAAAACTCCATCTCAGAAAAAAAAAAAAAAAAAGTGAGAATTCTAAAGTATTCAGAATTCCATTAATAATAATGTAGTTATTATCAGCTGCATATACATGAGAAAACTGGTAGGAGACAGTGAAGTGTACACGCAGTAAGGACATAATTTGAACTTTTCATACGCACACAGTGGAGGCTGCAGCATAGCCAGTCCACAAAGGTCAATGCTGTGGACAGGTTTTGTGTGCTCTAGAGCGTCCCCGAACTGGAAGCACGCAGCATGTATTCTTTTGTCTGCTGTCTTTTGTTAGCATAGTGGTATTTGAGATTCATATCCACATCAGCATTTTCCTTCCCCCCCTTTTTTTTGAGACAGAGTTTTGCTCTTATTGACTAAGCTGGAATGATCTCAGCTCACTGCAACCTCTGCCTCCTGGGTTCAAACGATTCTCCTGCCTCAGCTTCCCAAGTCCAGAGTAGCTGGAATTCCAGGCATGTGCCACCACACCTGGCTAATTTTGCATTTTTAGTAGAGACAGGGTTTTTCCATGTTGGCCAGGCTGGTCTCGAACTCCTGACCTCAGGAGATCCACCCACCTTGGCCTCCCAAAGTGCTGGGATTACAGGCCTGAGCCACTGTGCCTGGCCTTTTTTTGCTTTTTTAAAGGCAGGATCTCACTCTGTTGCCCAGGCTGGAGTGCAGTGGTATGGTCATAGCTCACTGCAGCCTTGACTATTCCATGGTGTGGAGGCTCACAGTTGTTGATGAGCATCCTTGGTTAGGGTAGATGGAGTTTTTTTTCTTTTTTTAAATTTTTATTTCTATTTTGTCATTCAAACTGAGGATTATCTTGCTCCTAAGAAGTTTTTTTTTTTTTTTTTGAGACGGAGTTTCGCTGTTGTTACCCAGGCTGGAATGCAATGGCGCGATCTCAGCTCACCGCAACCTCCGCCTCCTGGGTTCAGGCAATTCTCCTGCCTCAGCCTTCTGAGTAGCTGGGACTACAGGCACACGCCACCGTGCCCAGGTAATTTTTGTATTTTTAGTAGAGACAGGGTTTCACTATGTTGACCAGGATGGTCTCCATCTCTTGACCTCGTGATCCACCCGCCTCGGCCTCCCAAAGTGCTGGGATTACAGGCTTGAGCCACCGCGGCAGGCCCAATAGTTTTTAAGTTGATAAGAAACTGCTGAACGGCTGTGCCGTTAGACACTCCCGCTGGCCACATGTGAACTTTTCATGCACACTATATCCTCACCGATGCTCCCTGCGACCAGTCTTCAGTGGCGGTCATTCCAGGTGGGGTCTAGATAGCTCCTTTTTATCTTGCATTTTGCATTTCCCCATGACCAATAAGCATCTCTTCCTATGCCTCAGTGGAGAGAGCCTGAGACGGGCAGGAGAGTGGCAGGAGAAGGCTGGGAGGGTGGCGGAAGGAGAGAGCATGGGGTGGGGGTGGCAAGTGCTAGAAGAGGGGGTCGGGGAGGTGGGCCCTTTGCTCTTCAACCATTTTAACCCCAAGCGAGGTGCATTCAGATCCTGAGTGACTGGAGGGGCCTCTCATCATGTCTTTGTTCCTGGACTTGCTGGCTCTGGGTGAGAGGACCTGGACACTGCTGTGGGCTGCAGAGGTTTGGGGTGTGTGTGTGTCTGTGTGTGTGTGTGTGCGTGTGTGTGTTGGAAACCGGGTCTCACTCTTTCTCCCAGGCTGGAGTGCAGTGGCGCAGTCTTGGCTCACTGCAGCCTGGACCTCCCCAGGCTCAGGTGATCCTCCCACTTCAGCCCCCTGAGTAGCTATGACTACCAGCCCACACTGCCATGCCCGGCTAATTATGTAACTTTTCGTACAGACGGGGTCTCCCCATGTTGCCCAGGCTGGTCAGGAACTCCTGGGGTCAAGTGATCCACCTACCTCTACCTCCCAAAGTTCTGGGATTCCAGGCCTGAGCCACTGTGCCCAGCTTTCAGGGTTTTAAGGAACAGTTTCATTCCCACAGTGGGATGGCTGAAGAAGTAGGAACACCGCACAAGCAGCAAAGCAGAGACGACATGGCAGCTATCAGACAGCCCAGGCCTGGTGAATCCTCCAGTGAATCAGTTCTGGCCTTTAAGAGACAGGAGATTCCAGGGTTTTAAAGACAGTAAAGCTTCCAGATGTGCTTTATGAAGCCAGAATAACCTTTGTCCCCCAGGAGAATGTTAGTGTCACAAAGACAGACTCTTGTGGGTCCTGGTCGCTGCTCCACTCCAAGTCCACACTGCTGTCTGGCACACAATAGGTCGTCCTGGCTGACTCACTGAATCTGGTTACAGACTTCACACACACAGTCGCACACGCACACACATACATGCACACATGTGTACGCACATGCATATGGACACATGCACACATGCATGCATGTGCACACACGCACAAATGTGCACACGTGTGTATGCACACACGCACAAATGTACGTGCACACAAATCCACTCACATACACATGCATACACACATGCACACACACATAGACACATGAACACACATACACTATTATACACATGGAAAACTATTGATACTGCTGTTAAACACTGGTAGACATTTGTAAAATAAAACATTAGCTAATATCATCCAAAAGCAGATCAAGACATGAATATCCAGGCTGGGCATCGTGGCTCACGCCTGTAATCCTAGCACTATGGGAGGTTGAGGTGGGAGGATCGCTTGAGCCCAGGAGTTTGAGACCAGCCTAGGCAACATGTCGAGCCCATCTCTGAAAACAAATACAAAAGTTGAGTGGGTATGGTGGCATGAACCTGTGGTCCCAGCTACTTGGAGGCTGAGGGAGGATTGCTTGGGCCTGGGAGTCTGAGGCTGCAATGAGCCATGACCACACAGCTGCACTCCAGCTTGGGTGACAGAGGGAGACCCGTTTGAAAGGAAAATAAATCTTGGGGCACCCAAATCACTAAGCTAAAGGGAAAAGTCCAGCTGGGAACTGCTTAGGGCTAACCTGCCTCCCATTCTATCCAGTCACCCCTACTCACTGAGATAAATGCATATCTGATGGCCTCCTTTGGAGAGGCACTTCAGAAACTCAAAGAGTGCAACCATT
Organism: Callithrix jacchus; assembly: GCF_049354715.1. NCBI lineage: Eukaryota > Metazoa > Chordata > Mammalia > Primates > Cebidae > Callithrix > Callithrix jacchus. The sequence goes on from NC_133524.1 coordinate 149,906,354, forward strand.
TGTCTCTTATCGACTTGGAAGGCACTTCCCGTTTCGAGTTATCCTGCCTTTCTGAACCAAACCAATGTTCACCTTGCATATGCTGATTAATGTCTCAAGTCTCCCTGAAATGTATAAGACCACACTGTGCTCTGGCCACCTTGGGCACACGTCCTCAACGTTGGCAAAATACACTTTCTAAATTAATTGAGACCTGTGTCAGATGTTCGGGGTTCACACTCACTCTTACAAAAAGGCAAAGAACACATTTATATTAACCACAGTCACGATTACGTACTATAAATCTCTTGAACTAATTGGAATTCCTCCACCCCCAGCCAGCCCGAAGCCCGCAGTAACAAGCATTCTACTCTGCCTCTATGAGTTCAGCTTTTTTCTTTTCTACACATCAGTGAGGTCTTTCTGTGCCTGGCTTATTTCACTTCACAAAGTGTCTTCCAGTCTCATCTACTTTGTCACAAATGACCGGCGTGTCCAGGTACCACACTTGCCTTATCCATGGATGGACTCTTCGGTTGCTCCATCTCTTAACTGCTGTGAATCGTGCTGCAGTGAACACAGGGCTGCAGGCCTCTCTTTGACATTGCGATTTCAGCTTCTTTAAATGTATACCAAGTAGTAAAACTGCTGTTTTGAGCTTTCGGAGTAACTGCCGGACTACTTTCCATCCCACAACAGCGTAAGAGCGTTCGCATTTCTTTGCATTCTTGCCAGCATTTGCTATTTTTAAAAATCTTTTTGTTACAAGCCATTGTAACTGGCAAGCTGATGTCTCACGGTGGTTTGACCTGCATGCCCCTGACGGTTAGTGAGATGGGGCATTTCTTCATATACCTATTGGCCATTTGCACATCATCTTTTGAAAAATGTCTATTCAGATCTTTTGCCCATTAAAAAAATTTTTTTTGAGACAGAGCCTCACTCTGTTGCCCAGGCTAGAGTGCAGTGGCGTGACCACAGCTCACTGCAGCCTTATCCTCCCAGGCTCAGGTGATTCTCTCACTTCAGTCCCCTGAGTAGAAAAACGCCAGCCTCAGTGGCTCACACCTGTAATCCCAGCACTTTAGGAGGCCAGCCGAGTTGGGCGAATCACCTGAGGTCAGCAGTTTGAGATCAGCCTGGTCAACATGGTGAAACCCAGTCTCTACTAAAAGTACAAAAAGTAGCTGGGTTCGGTGGTAGGCGCCTGTAATCCCAGCTACTTCAGAGGCTGAGACAGGAGAATCGCTTGAACCTGGGAGGTGGAGGTTGCAGCGAGCCAAGACTGCGCCACTGCACTCCAGCCTGGGTGACAGAGCAAAACTCCATCTCAAAACAAAACAAAACAAAAACAAAAATTAGCCGGGCATGGTGGCACATGTCTGTAGTCCCAGCTACTTGGGAGGCTGATGTAGGTGAATGCTTGAACCCAGGAAGCAGAGGTTGCAGTTAGCTGAGATCGTGCCACTGCACTCCAGCCTGGGCAACAAGAGCAAAACTCTGTCTCAAAAAAAAAAGAAAAGAAAAGAAAGAAAGAAAGAAAAAGAAAAGAAAAAAGGGCGGGTGCAGTGCCTCGCACCTGCAATCCCAGCACTTTGGGAGGCTGAGGCTGGTGGGTCATGATGTCAGAAGATTGAAAGCATCCTGGCCAACATGGTGAAACCCCATCTCTACTAAAAATACAAAAATCAGCTAGGCGTAGTGGTGCACATCTGTAGTCCCAGCTACTTGGGAGGCTGAGGCAGAATTGTTTAAACCTGGGAGGTGGAGGTTGCAGTGAGCCCAGATCACACGACTGCACTCCAGCCTGGGCGAAAGAGCAAGACTTCGTCTCAGTAAATAAAGAAATAGTGAAATCTGCACAGATGACAGCTTCATGGACTGATTAATGGGGGAACTCCAGAGGCACTTTCATTAGTCAAGAATGAGACAAATCTCCAGGATCACCACTGTTTCTTCACGTTTCTCTATGTTAAACTGGACACCATTCTTTGTAAATCAGTCCTCTGGTCTGCTGGGAAGGTTTGAGTCAGGACACTGGCTGTCTTCACTGGGCCCTATTTTCCAGCAACTGCCCCTGCCCCCACTCCACTGAGTTGTACCACATTCCTCTTCAGACATGGGGCCCGAGTCCATCATGTTTCATGTTGCTTGGAATTAGTCTCATTCTGGTTCTTTTTTCTTTATTTTTTGAGACGGAGTCTCGCTCTGTCTCCAGGCTGAAGTGCAGTGGCATGATCTCAGCTCACCGCAATCTCACCTCCTGGGTTCATGTGATTCTCCTGCCTCAGCCTCCTGAGTAGCTGGGACTATAGGCATGCGCCAACACGCCCAGCTAATTTTTGTATTTTCATTAGAGATGGGGTTTCACCATGTTGGCCAGGATGGTCTTGATCTCTTGACCTCATGATCCACTCGCTTCAGCCTCCCAAAGTGCTCGGATTACAGGTGTGAGCTACCGCACCTGGCCTGGTTCTTTTTTCTTTTCTTCTGTTTATCCATTTTCTTTCTTTTCTGTTTCTTTCTTTCTTTTTTTTGAGAAGGTCTCACTCTGTTACCCAGGCTGGAGTGCAGTGGTGAGATCCGGACTCACTACAGCTTCAGCTTCCTGGGCTTAAGCGATCCTCCCACTTCAGCCTCCTGAGAAGCTGGGATTACAGGCATGCACCATCATGCCTGGCTAATTTTTGTATTTTTAGTAGAGATGGAGTTTCTCCAAGTTGGCCAGGCTGGTCTCTAACTCCTGACCTCAGGTGATCTGCCCGCCTTGGCCTCACAAAGTGCTGGGATTACAGGCATGAGCCACAGAGCTCTTAATTATTTTTTAAGTGCACAAACTAATTTTTAAATTACTGTTTGTAGAGATGTGGTCTTCCTATGTTGCCCAGGCTGGTCTTGAACTCCTGAGCTCAAGCAGTCCACCTGCCTTGGCCTCCTGCAGTGCTGGACTACAGGTGTCAGCCACCACGGCACCCTCATTCTGGTTCTTAGTCCCAAGGGCATTTACTTCCCAACATGAACCTCGTATCTGAGTCAAAGCGTTCCCCTGCCTGGGGCTCCACTTCTCCCTAGCCTCTCGTCTGTTGGCAGCCCCCCAACAGCTCTTGCAGCTAGGGGCCCTCAGTAGTAGGAGATCCTATGACTTGGGTCAGCAGGACAGCTGAGGCCCGCCACCTCCTTGCCATGCCAAACAGCAGCACCCAGAGCTCAGCCACTGTCACATGAGCTAAGTGTCTCAGGGCACCCCTCCCTTGGCTTTGCAGAGGGCACCCCCTACATGCTCCCCTCAACTCGTGTCCCTGGTCACCTGGGCACTAGTATGGGAGCTGGTGGTGGTGGTAGGACCAGCTCTGCCCCTCTCCATAGGGATGTGGCTGTCCCCAAGCTCAGCAGCTTTTGACCTCAGAACGTGAGGTACTCGGGGAAGAGCTGAAAGCAGCCACTGTCACCCAGTGTCTGGACTTTTGCTGTGTGACGACCTCACTATTCCAGGACAGCCTTGTTTCTTTCAGGAACTTCCTGGAAATCCATTCATCTAAACATTCGATTTTTCATGCAGCCCTCATCAGAGTAACAGCCTCCTGCTCAGAAGCAGATTGCTCACCTGGGCTTATCAGAATGGCTGTTTATTCTTCAAGGTGACCTGCAAGGCCTTCAGCAGTCGTAAATAAGAATCACCTATGCCCAACAGTTCAAGGCTGCAGTAAGCCATGATTGTGCCACTGCACTCCATCCTGGGCCACAGAGCGAGCCCCTGTCTCAGAAACAGAAACAAAAAACAAAATCCCACCTTTAACCTCACCCTTCCAGAAACTTCTCAGGTATGGGCAAGGCTGCAGCCTCCCTTACTGTAGGCCGCAGTGACTTTACCAGTAGGTGGTCTTGGTGGGCTCGTAGGGGAGTAGGAGTGGGTGTGGTCTTTGTCCTCCTTTTCTTCTCCGCTGGGGGTCTTGGTTGGGAAATCTGAACCCAGCATTGTCTCCTAGCTCTGTGCTCAGCCACACCAGAGCGAGGTGCCTTCCTATCCCCATGATACACAGTTCTGGGGCCTGTTGCTCTGCCACACAAACCTGGGAACTAGCACAGCAAGTCAAGTCAATTCCAGGACCAACACACCCGTGCTCCTGAAAGACGAGACTCAGACCTGGTCCGTGGCTGTGTCCGCCAGTCCAAGGCGACGTCCTGAGTCCACCTGACTGCACTTCCCGTCCAGCTCGCCCCGTGCGGGCTTTGGGCATTTTCTCTCCTCCTTCCTCCCTGGCAATCGGAGGCCAGCTCTGTTGAGGGAGTGTTCTTCCTCTTCGCAGTGAGTCTAATAAACTCAGCTTCGCCTGAACAACAGGTTTTTCTGGTGGTGATTTTAGGGAGTCTACAGCCAACAGCTGCAATTGGGAAAATGGGCGGGGGGTTGGGTTGGGAAGCCCTTTTATTTTTGATTTTTATTTTTTACAGTAAAGTGAAAGCAAGTTTATTAGGAAAGTATAGGAATAAAAGAATAACTACTCCAGAGACAGGGCAGCCAGGAGTCCCTTCTAGCAGCTGGTGGCTGTAGATGGGTACAAATACAGACTGTATTCGGTTCTTAGTTTAATTAGCCAGAGATGCAGAACGGTGTGGGAGCCAGACGGCCAGATCCAGCAGCGTGGCGGGGGCAGCCACACCGCAGCATCTCTTCAGGCTGCAGCCAACCGGGCCCCTCAGGGCTGGGCAAGCTTGATTCTTGTTGTACTTGGGCTTGTGGAAACACCTCTCTCCTTAGGAAAGGTGACAAGAATTTGCTCTACACCGGGGATGGGTTGTATCTGTCACTTGGAGTGGCCTGGGAACCTGGAAGGACCCTTTAGAAGTTTAGTGCCTAGCAATTCCACTTCATATGTGACTCGCGGTCTATTCTGTTTTACTACTCTCTCTCTTTTTTTTTTTGAGATGGAGTCTTGCTTTGTCGCCCAGGCTGGAGTGTACTGGTGCAGTCACAGCTCACTGCAACCTCTGCGTCTCTCGCTGCAACAGGAGTGAAACTCCATCTCAAAATAAATAAATAAAAGGGGTCATTTCTCTTTTTTTGAAACAGGGTCTCCCTCTGTTGCCCAGGCTGGAGTGCAGTGGTGCAGTCATGGCTTGCTGCAGCCTCAACCTCCTGGGCTCAGGTGATCGTCCCACCTTAGCCTCCAAGTAGCTGGAATGACAGGCATGGCTAGCTAACTTTTTCTTCTTTTTGTAGAGACAGGGTCTCACTGTGTTGCCTAGGCTGGTCTCAAACCCCTTCAGCCTGATTTTTTTTTTTTTTTTTTTGAGACAAGCTCTCCCTCTGTCGCCCATGCTGGAGTGCAGTGGTGTGATCTCGGCTCACTGCAACCTCCACCTTCCTGGTTCAAGTGATTCTCCTGCCTCAGCCTCCCGGGTAGCTGGGATTATAGGCATGTGCCACCACCTGGCTATTTTTTTGTATTTTTAGTAGAGACAGAGTTTCGCCATGTTGGTCAGGCTGGTCTCAAACTCCTGACCTCGTGATCTGCCCGCCTTGACCTCCTAAAGTGCTGGGATTACAGGTGTGAGCCACCTTACTCGGCCTCTGCCTCATTTTTAAGTGTTCAGTTGGAGGTTTCGTGGGTGTTTTCTTTGCACTGCAGTCAGTAATGAGGTCTGTGGAACCTCTAATTCTTGCAGTTAGCTGATCTGGTTTTTGTGGCCCACAGCATAGTATTTTTCTGAATGTTTCATGTTTGTTTGACAAGAACGACTATTCTCTGTTATTTGGGCACAGTTCTCTGTATGTCAGAAAATAATTAAACATTAAAAGATAAACTCATACTGGAAGAAAACATGAGTGGCTTTTAAAAATGATCTGGAAGTGGGGAAAGCCTTTTTAAGCCTGATATGCAAGCCAGAAGCTTAAAAGAAAAGATTAGCTTTTGTTCAGAAAGTACCACAAATAAAGCCAGACACAAACCAGGATAGAGTATCTGCAACACGTATGGACAGACAAAGGATTACAATCCCAAATATGGAGATAATTCCACCCACCAACCAGGAAAAACCCCACAACCCGATGGAAATCTGACAAAGGACTATGTAGCTCAAAAGGCCAATAAAAACAACGGACGGTGAAAGAAAAGCACATTTCAAAACAAGATATAGATGTTTTAACCTATCAAATGTGCAAAGATGAGGCTAGACATGGTGGCTCATGCCTGTAATCCCAGCACTTTGGGAGGTCGGGCAGGAGGATCTCTTGAGCCCAGGTGTTCCAGACCAGTGTGGGAAACATAGTGAGACCCCAAATCTACAGAAAAATAAAACATTAGCCAGGCATGGTGGCACACATCTGTAGCCCCAGCTTGTCGGGAGGCTGAGGTGGGAGGATCACTTGAGAGTGGGAGGTCGAGATTGCAGTGAGCCAGGATCGCACCACTGCACTCTATCCAGCCTGAGTGACAGAGCCAGACTCTGTCTCAAAAAAAAAAAAAAAAAAAAAAAAATCGGCCAGGCGTCATGGCTCACGCCTGTAATCTCAGCACTTTGGGAGGCCTAGGCGGGCGGATCACCTGAGGTTAGGGGTTCAAGACCAGCCTGGCCAACATGATGAAACCCTGTCTTTAAAAAAAAAAATCGCAAAGGGGAAACGTGCCAATACTCCATGTTTTGGCGGTCACGTGGCTGCAACCATCAAAATGACGCTGCAGTCCTGCTCCTAGAGATCTCGCCTAAGATTCTTCGTGATGGCAAACACACAAACACAGACACTGCAACAATCGAACTGACCCTCTGGGGAGGCTGGTGAAATAAATGACGTAGAGCACATTCAAGCAGCTCTAAAAAAGAACAAAAGTCAGGGTCATCTGCGCCCAGGGGAACACTCTCGATTTATCTTGTTAAGTGAAACAGGCAAGGCATGGAATCATGAGAAGCATGATTAGAGGTGACTTAAACCAGGGGCCGCAGCTGCTCTTAGCCAGGGGAGTGGAGACTGGGAGAAAAGAAGGGGTTTTTCTTACCTCGCATCTATACTGTTTGGGTTTTTTTTTTAATGAGAGGGTATTTTTTAAAAGGAAAAGCTTGTTTTGTTTTTCTTTTGAAAAAACAGGCTCTAAAAATTGTGAATAGAAATTAAAAAGGCAACATGGTGGCCGAGTATAGGCGTCTCTTCTGATTCGGGCCCGTTGGCTGTGGCTGCCTTGCTCAATGGTTGCCTTAGAAACCGGCCTAGCGAGGGGGTGTCAGTTGTCTCTGGTAGCCATTAAGGCAGTGACTCAGCAGAAAACCCAACCCAAGAGGGAGGTCTTCATTCACTGACTTTCCTTCTCTCCCAGAAAAGCATGAGTGAGGGCTGTTTCTGATGTGACATTTGCGATCTGGTGGCAGCTGCTGTGCTGTGAAGGTGGTAGTGAGAAGTCCACCTGCTCTTCCAGCCTCTCAGTAGGTGACTGGCATCTCTACTGCCCTGTCCCTCAGAAACTACAGGTTCCCATCCCACTGCCAGCCTGTCCCGTCTCGCCCCTCCTGCTGGCAGGGGGTTGCCACGGCAACTGCTGTCCCAGAGACTACAGGCTCTTGGGGAGATCTTTAGGGAAAACGTAACCAAACATCACAAGTGGTGGATCTGACTTCATTCTGGCTCACCTGGGGCCAGATCTGTCTTAAATGGGGATAAACCAAGCGCAGAGTGCAACATTGGAGCAGCAAGGATAAAGGCAGGTTAGCTTTTGAAGTGACCCTTGCTTCCTGTTCACGTCCACAGAACTGTAGAGGGAGCGGCGGGGCCAGAAATCCCACATAGGAATCCCTGACACAGACAAGCAGGAGGAAAGGTGTGTTCACTGTCCTGCACTAGGCTGTGAGTGAGGGAATGGGAGGAGTTAAGAAGAACTTCTGGAGACTTCCGCTTCTGGCCATGATATAGTCGTTTGTATCAGACTAACCCTCAAAGTTGGACAAAATATATATTTAAAAAAAACTGAAGGCATGACTTCAAGTACTTATTACCTCAAAGACATGGCGGGGAAGAGATGGAAGCAATATTTACAGAAATACTGGCTGAGAAATTTCCAAAATTGACAAACGGCAGCAAACCACACATTCAGGAAGGTTTACAACCATTAAGCAGAAGAAATACAAAGAAAACCAGGCTGGGCGCAGTGCCTCACGCCTCTAATCCCAGCACTTTGGGAGGCCGAGGCGTGCAGATCACGTGAGGTCAAGAGTTCAAGACCAGCCTGGCCAACATGGTGAAACCCTGTCTCTACTAAAAACACAAAAATTAGCTGGGCGTGGTGGCGGGTGCCTGAAATACCAGCTACTTGGGAGGCTGAGGCAGGAGAATCACTTGAACCTGGGAGGCAGAGGTTGCAGTGAGCCGAGATCCTACCTAGTCAAACCGTTGAAAATCAAAGAAAAAACTGATTAAAAGCAGCCAGTAGAGAGCTTTCACTTTATTTTGTAGAATGAAGGCTACCCGAACTCATAAACATAAGAAATTTAAACATGAAAATAAAGCAGTCTGGGGAGATGGAGGCAGCAAAAGCACATGTTCCCCAGAATCTAACGTGCAAAAAACAAAAAGAAAAAAAAAGCAGCCAATGAAAAAAAGGCATTTTTTAGAATGGTGCAGGAAGATTAATAGCTGACTTTTCTTTCATTCTTGTTTGTTGGCTTTTGAGACAGGGTGGCACATGACTCACTGCAGCCTCGAACTCCTGCGTTCAAGCAATTAATCCTCCCACCTGGCCAACCTGACCAGCCTGGCCAACATGGCAAAACCTGTCTCTACTGAAAAATACAAAAATTAGCTGGGCACGGTGTCGGGCACCTGTAATCCCAGCTACTCAGGAGGCTGAGGCAGGAGAATTGCCTGAACCTGGAAGGCAGAGGTTGGGAAGCGAAGGTGTCACCTGGGTGACACAGCAAGACCCTGTCTCAAAAATTTAAAAAAATGCTCTCAATATCATCTTACATTAGGGAGATGAAAATCAAAACTACAATAAGATAACACTTCACATCTACTGCAATAACTATAATCACAAGGACAGACAAAGCAAGTTTTGGCAAGAATGTGAACAAATCAGAGCCCTCATACACCACTGCTGGGAATGTGAACTGGTGTAGCCACTTTGGAAATAGTTTGACAGATCCTCAAAATATTACGTATCAGTTACCACATGACCCAGCAATTCCACTCAGAGAGAAATGAAAACACGGCCAGGCGTGGTGGCTCAAGCCTGTAATCCCAGCGCTTTGGGAAGCCAAGGTGGGTGGATCACGAGGTCAAGAGATCGAGACCATCCTGGTCACATAGTGAAACTCCTTCTCTACTAAAAATACAAAAAAATTAGCTGGGCATGGTGGCGCGTGCCTGTAGTCCCAGCTACTCGAGAGGCTGAGGCAGGAGAATCGCCTGAACCCAGGAGGCGGAGGTTGCAGTGAGCCGAGATCGCGCCATTGCACTCCAGTCTGGGTAACAACAGCGAAACTCCGTCTCAAAAAAAACAAACTACAGGATAGCTGGGCACAAGCTGGGCACAGTGGGTCAGCTGTAATCCCAGTACTTCGAGGGGCTGAGGAAGGAGGATCGCTTGAACTCAGGAGTTTGAGACCAGCCTGGGCAACACAGCGAGACCCGGTCTCTAGTGAAAAGTAAAAATAATTAGCTGGCATGGTGGCAGGCACCTGTGGTCCCAGGTACTTGAGAGGCTGAAGCGGGGGCTGGTGGGTGGGTTGGGGATGGCTTGTGCCCAGGAGACCAAGGCTGCAGTGAGGTCTGATCATGCTACCGCACTCCAGCCTGGGCAACGTAACAGGATCCTGTCTCAAAAAGAAAAGTCCCAGCATGGTCACCCAAGCCCTCTTAATAACACATGAAAGAGATGCACGTTCCCCCTTCTGTCATATAGCATGTTGTTATTTGAAACTTTACTCAACATACACTGCCTTCTCTACAGTGGGACCGAGAGAGGGTTTGTGGCATGTTTGTCGGAGCTGAGAATGGGTGTTCACGCGTATTCTTTAACGTCTGCTATTGGGATGATGTTAACCTCTTGTTATTTTCTTGATCCTATTTCCTGCCAAGAAATAAAGTAATTTGAGAAGGAGAGAGAAGGGTGGCGGGGAGAGAGAGATCAAGATCTAAGGTGGAAGAACGGATTTGCAGGAAGGCATGGAAGGCACTAGAAAGGCTTTATATGTGGGTAATAATGTCCTTTGGGATTTAAAATAGTTGCAAACAAGAGCAGCAGAGGCACAGGGAGTGCAGTCACGCTGCTGGGAGCCTCTGGCGTTCTCGGGCCGCCTTGCCAGTGCTAAGGCGGCTAGACTCAATTTCTCGGGTTACTGCTGGAGTCATAATGAAAAGTGACACTGAGAAAAGGCAAAAAAGGAGAAAGAAAGTAACAAATGACAGATGGGACAACAGAAAACAAATGGTGAACTGGTCCTCACACACAGCCAGAACAGGAGGGGGGCCACGCCAGGGTCTGCTGGGTGTGGAATATGATGAGGATGAGCTGTACACTTACAAACAGTCACACAGATGAAAGGCCCGACTGCTCTGTGATGTATATGGAAATGCCAGGGGCCCAGGAGAACTAAGACATACAATAAATCTACAGGAATGAAGCTAGCACAGTGCTGGTGCAGGCGGACACACAGACTAATGTACAAAGCCCAGAGGCCAGAAAGGCCTTTTCACAGACCAGCAGCTGCCGCCTTCCCACAGAGGCTCCACTTTTACTCAGTGGAGAGACTGTTTTTCCTGAGAGGCGTGGCTGAAACTTTATGTCCATGTGGGAAAAAGGGACATCTTGATACCTACCTGCCCCAGACATAAATATCAATTTCAGATGTAGCAAAGACCTAAATAGGAAAGATAAGCAAAAATCTCTTCCAAAAACCAAGAAAGCATTAACCATAACAGAAAAGAGTGGTGAATTCGACTACACTACAATTAAGAACTGCGTGTGTGGTTTTTTCTGGTTTTCCGTTTTTGAGACAGAGTTTCGCTTTCGTTGCCCAGGCTGGAGTGCAATGGTGTGATCTCTGCTCATTGCAACCTTCACCTCCCGGGATCAAGTGATTCTCCTGCCTCAGCCTCCCAAGTAGCTGGGATTATAGGGGTGAACCACCATGTCTGGCCAATAACTATGTTTTTTTGTTTTTTTTTGAGACAGAGTTTCGCTCTTGTTACCCAGGCTGGAGTGCAATGGCGCGATCTCAGCTGACCGCAACCTCCGCCTCCTGGGTTCAGGCAATTCTCCTGCCTCAGCCTCCTGAGTAGCTGGGATTACAGGCACCCGCCACCATGCCCAGCTAATTTTTTGTATTTTTAGTAGAGACGGGGTTTCACCATATTGACCAGGATGGTCTCCATCTCTTGACCTCGTGATCCACCCGCCTCGGCCTCCCAAAGTGCTGGGATTAGAGGCGTGAGCCACCGCGCCTGGCCAACTATGTGTTTCTATCCCTCAGGCATAATTTTTTTTAAAAATTAAGAACTGTTCATGCCAGTCACAGTGGTTCATGTCTATAATACTAGCACTTTGGGAGGCCGAGACAGGCAGATCACAAGGTCGGGAGACTGAGACCGCCTAACCAACATGGTGAAACCACGTCTCTACAAAAAACTCAAAAATTAGCTGGGTGTGGTGGCACATGCCTGTAATCCCAGCTACTCAGGAGGCTGAGGCAGGAGAATCCCTTGAACCTGGGAGACGGAGGTTGCAGTCAGCCAAGATCATGCTACTGCACTCCAGCCTTAGGCAACAGAGTGAGACTCTGTCTCAAAAAAAACCACAACAAACTGAGGCCAGATGCAGTGAGTCATGCCTGTAATCCCAACACTTTGGGAGGCCAAGGCGTGCAGATTATGAAGTTAGGAGTTCGAGACCAGACTGACCAACATGGTGAAACCCTGTCTCTACTAAAAATACAAAAATTAGCTGGGTGTGGTGGTGTATGCTACTCCGTCTCAAAAACTGTTTATCAAAAGTCATAATTTCTTTTTGAGACAGGGTGTCTCACTCTGTTGCCCAGGGTGGAGTGCAGTGGCATAATCTCAGCTGACTGCAGCCTTGACCGCCTCAGATCTGGTGATCCTCCCACCTCAGCCTCACAGAGAGCTGGGATTAGAGGTGTGTGCCACCACACTCAGTTAATCTTTTCTATTTTTAGTACAGACAGGATTTCGCCATATTGGCCAGGCTGGTCTAGAATTCCTGACCTCAGGTAATCTGCCCACTTCGGCCTCCCAAAATGCTGGGATCACAGGTACAGGCGTGAGCCACTGTACCTGGCCTTTTTTTTTTTTGAGACCGAGTCTCGCTCTGTTGCCCAGGCTGGAGTGCAGTGGTGTCTCCCAGGTTCAAGTGATCCTCCAACTTCAGCCTCTTGAGTAGCTGGGACTACAGGCATGCGCCACCACACCCAGCTACTTTTTGTATTTCTAGTAGAGACGGGGTTTCACCATGTTGGCCAGGCTGGTCTAGAACTCCTGACCTCAAGTGATCCACCCACCTCAGCCTCCCAAAGTGTATCTCATTGTAGTTTTAATTTGCATTTCCCTAATGACTAATAATGTTCGCCATCTCTTCATTTGCTTATTGGCCTTTCTGTGAAAGGCATAATCAAATATTTTGCTTATTGTTCAACTAGGTTGTCTTTTGCTTATTAATATGTGGTACTTCTTTGCATATTCAAGATAGATACTTCGGCTGTGCAAGGTGGCTTACGCCTGTAATCCCAGCACTTTGGGAGGCCGAGGCAGGTGGATCACGAGGTCAAGAGATGGAGACCATCCTGGTCAACATGGTGAAACCCCGTCTCTACTAAAAATACAAAAAAATTAGCTGGGCATGGTCGCGGGTGCCTGTGGTCCCAGCTAATCAGGAGGCAGAGGTGGGAAGGTCTCTTGAAAGGGAGGTCAGCCGGGCACAGTCGCTCAAGCCTGTATTCCCAGCACTTTGGGAGGCTGAGGCAGGTGGATCACGAGGTCAAGAGATGGAGACCATCCTGGTCAACATGGTGAAACCCCGTCTCTACTCAAAATACAAAAAATTAGCTGGGCACGGTGGCACGTGCCTGTAATCCCAGCTACTCGGGAGGCTGAGGCAGGAGAATTGCCTGAACCCAGGAGGCAGAGGTTGTGGTGAGCCGAGATCGCGCCATTGCACTCCAGCCTGGGTAACGAGAGCAAAACTCAGTCTCAAAAAAAAAAAGGGAAAAAAAAAAGAAAGGAAGTGGAATGGGCTCATGATTCTGCAGGCTATACAGAAAGCATGGCTGCATCTGCTTCTAGGGGAGCCTCAGGAAGCTTCCAATCATGGCAGGAGGCGAAGGGGGAACAGTCACATCAAAGCCGGAGGTAGAGCCAGACATGGGGGCGCCAGGCACCACACACTGTGGAACAGCACCCAGGGAGGTGTGGAAGCGTCATGAGAAATCTGCCCCCATGACCCAATCACTTCCCACCAGGCGCCACCTCCAGCACACATTGAGTAAGGGCCCCACCTCCAAACAAAATCACGACACGATCTCATCGACAGGAAATTCCAGAACACGCAAAACTGGTCTATGTGTTTAAAGGTAGGAGAAGGGCAGGGCGTGGTGGCTCACACCTCTAATCCCAGCACTTTAGGATGACGAGGCAGGTGGATCACCTGAGGTCAGGAGTTTGAGACCAACCTGGCCAACATCGCAAAACACCGTCTCTCCTAAAAATACAAAAATTAGCTGGACGTGGTGGTGGGCGCCTGTAGTCCCTACTACTGGGGAGGCTGAGGCAGCAGGATCCCTTGGTGCACTCCAGCCTGGATGACAGTAAAAGACTATGTCTTAAAAAAAAAAAGCTGGCACAATGGCTCACACCTGTAATGCCACCATTTTGGGAAGCCGAGGCGGGCAGATCATCACCTGAGGTCAGTTCGAGACCATCCTGGTCAACATGGTGAAACCCCATCTCTACTAAAAGTACAAAATTAACCAGGCGTGGTGGCGCACACCTGTGATCCCAGCTACTCGGGAGGCTGAGGCAGGAGAATGCTTGAACCTGGGAGGCGGAGGTTGTGGCGAGCCTAGATCGTGCCATTGCACTCCAGCCTGGGCAACAAGAGCAAAACTCGATCTCAACAAAGAAAATAAAATAAATAAATAAATAAATAATAAGCCAGGAGAATGACTGTGTCCTTTGAGAAACTTCTGGGGTTTCTCACCTTTCTGGGAATGCTCTTGGGTGGTTTTCCACACATCCACATGTTCTCTGCTGCTCCTCTCATCAAAAAAGGCGGCTTACAGTTCGTCTCCCCTCGCGTCACTGGCCTCAGGGGCTTGCGTCTAGGGAGCAGGCTGCTACGGAAGTGGCACCTGACCCCGAGGCCAGGCCCTCAGATGACGTGGTCTCCGCTGGGCTTTCTGGTCTGCAGGCACAGGGAGGAAGCACGCGGAGGTGTCCTCACCCCATCAGCATCCTTCCGTGGACACAAAGGAACCGCTGGCTGGTTCCAGCTCGAAGCTGTCAGGCCCACGCTAACCAAGGCTCACGAGCAAGACAAACATTGCCATTATTTTCAGCCCTTACATCTTGGGGTGGTTTGGAACCTATCAAGACATAACTGGAGCAGATTCACACGTTGGTCTAAGTGGTGGCTGCCACATGGCCGTGTACGTATAGAAGAGTTTGTGTACTTTTCTACGTTTCAGAAAACCCTAACTTCTGAGGATCTGGCGTGGGCAGCTGGGTGGGTGCTGGAGAGTCCCCGTGTGAGGTGGCACGCTTACGGTGAAAAGGAATCCCAAGTTGGCTTGGCCATTGAAGTTTACAGTGGCTGTGAGAGAAATCAGAAGGCCACAGCCTCAGAGGAGAGAACATGACAAAGGCTGCCGCTTCAGAGTTGTCACTACAGGGCCATGGGAATGAGGAAGATGACCATCGGGATGAGCGCAGAAGCATGTCTCGGGAGACTCATCTCTTGTAGGGCTGGGTAGAGAGAGCCCATAGCACACTGAGAAAGAGCAGAGACTTCAGTGGTACACAGCTTATGGGAGACAAGCAGCTGGCCAGGGAGTGGGCACCGGCAAGAAAAAGGCCGAGCGGACGGAATGGATTTAGCAACACAAAGATGGCTGGTGTCCTGGACAGACACCGACTAGATGGAGTGGCAGGGGCAGAACCAGAGTAGAAGGGACTCACAAGGAATGGGAAAGTGAGGAAATAGACAAGCATTCTGAGAAGTGTGGCCAGAAAGAGGAACAGAGAATTAGGGTTGTGGCTGGAGGGAGTGTTGGGTCAAATGACTTTTTATTTTTATTCTTCAAGAACGGAAGCTACCAGGACATGTTTAATGAAAACAGATTCAGAGGCTGGGCATAGTGGCTCACACCTGTAATCCCAGCACTTTGGGAGACCAAGGTGGGCAGATCACCTGAGACCAAAAGTTTAAGACCAGCTTGGGCAACATCGTGAAATCCCATCTCTACTAAAAATACAAAAATTAGCTGGGCGTGTAATCCCAGCTACTCAGGAGGCTGAGGCAGGAGAATTGCTCGAACCCGAGAGGTGGAGGTTGCAATGAGCTGAGATTGTGCCACTGCACTCCAGCCTGGGCAACAGAGTGAGACTCAGGTCTCACAAAAAAAAAAAAAAAAAAAAAAAGAAAGAAAGAAAGAAAAGAAAATAGATCCAGAAGCAAGGAAGAAATTGATCATGCGGAGTGATACTATGAGTGAAGAGAGGAGAAACTTGCTAACCTGGCTGCGGTGGAGTAACTGACCCCAGCTGTAAACACCTAAAAACTGCACATTTTATTTTTAGATATTGGACAATAGGCCATGCAGGGCTGTGACCAGAGAGAAGCAAATATGAGTTTCCACCAGGAGGCGCTTTCCAGACTGCGGTTCAGGAAGGGGCCTGAGCAGAACTACATCTCAATAGCAGAGAAAAAAAATGGAATCCCAGAAATATGTAATTAATCCAGGCAGACTTAACCCCAGCCATTAAATGTAACGAGGCAGAGACTGTCAGCCTCGTTAAAAGGGTAAGACTGGGCTGGGTGCAGTGGCTCACGCCTGTAATCCCACCACTTTGGGAGAGCGAGGTAGGGCAGATCACTTGAGGTCAGGAGCTCGAGACCAGCTTGGCCAAAATGGTGAAACCTCATCTCTACTAAATAAAAGTGTAAAAAGTAGCTGGGCGTGGTGGCACACACCTGTGGTCCCAGCTACTATGGAGGCTGAAGCAGTAGAACTGCTTGAACCTGCGAGGCAGAGGTTGCGGTGAGCCGAGACTGCACCACTGTACTCTAGCCTAGGTGACAGAATAAGACCGTGTCTCAAAAAAAAAAAAAAAGGCCAGGCACAGTGGTTCACACCTGTAATCCCAGCCCTTGGGGAGGCTGAGGCGGATGGATCACCTGAGGTCAGGAGTTCGAGACCAGCCTGGCAAACTTGGTGAAACCCCATCTCTACTAAATATGCAAAAATTAGCTGGGCATGTTGACAGGCTCCTGTAATCACAGCTACTCAGGAGGCTGAGGCAGAAGAATCGCTTGAACCCGGGAGGCGGATGTTGCAGTGAGCCGAGATTGTGGCACTTGCACTCCAGGCTGGGCAATAAGAGTGAGCCTTTGTCTAAAAAAAAGGAAAAAGTGATATTGAAGCCCTGTGCAGCACTATCAACCACCTTGACCTCGTTGACATTTTTTAAAATGCCTTATTTTTTTGACACAGCATCTCGTTCTGTCACGCAGGCTGGAGTGTAGCGATGTGATCACACCTCACTGCCTCGACCTCTTGTGCTCAGGTGATCCTCCGGTCTCAGCATTCCAGATAGCTGGGACTATAGGCACACACCACTATGCCTCACCAATTTTTTGTATTGTTTGCCATGTTTCCCAGGCTAATCTCAAACTGCTGGGCTCAAGTGATCCTCCTGCCTCGGCCTCCCAAAGTGTTGGGATTACAGGCATGAGCCACCGCACCCAGTCCTAGTCAACGTTTATAGAACATGTTACCCACCTACAGAATATACACTCTTCTCAAATACACCAGGCTAAACCATATGCTAGGCCATACAGTAAGTCTCAATAAATTTAAAAGAAACAAAATCATATAGAGAAGTTCTCTGACCACATGGAATTAAATTAGAAATAAAGAGCAAAAAGATGACCTGTAACTTTTTGAGATGGAGTCTCTCCCTGTCGCCCAGGCTGGAGTGCAATGGCGCCATCTTGGTTCACTGCAACCTCTGCCTCCCCGGTTTAAACGATCCTCCTGCCTCAGCCTCCCAAGTAGCTGGGATTACAGGCGCCCGCCACCACACCCAGCTAATTTTGTGTATTTTTAGTAGAGATGGGGTTTCACCATGTTGGCCAGGCTGGTGTCAAACTCCTGACCTCATGTGACCCACCCACCTTGGCCTCCCAAAGTGCTGGGATTTCAGGTGTGAGCCACCGCACCTGGCCATAAACAAAGTACTTCATTGTAAGTAAGCTGTAAGTAAGTCATTGGTTAAAGAGGAAATCATGAGGGAAATGAGACATTATGAGAAAATAGAATATATCCAAATGTCCAGAATGAAGCTCACACCTGTAATCCCAGCACTTTGGGAGGATGAGACGGGCGGATCACGATGTCAGGATTTCTAGACCAGCCTGGCCAAAGTAGTGAAGCCCTGTCTCTGCTAAAACTATAAAAATTAGCCGGGTATGGTGGCATGTGGAGGCTGAGGCAGGGAAACTGCTTGAACCCAGGAGATGGAGGTTGCAGCGAGCCGAGATCATGCCATTGCAACAGGGTGAGACTTTGTCTCAAAAGAAAAAAAAAGAGAAAGAAATGAAGAAAGGCTTAAAAAATAAATGATTTAAAGTTATGCCTTAGGAAGCTGGAAAAAGACAAGCAGGTTAAACCCAAAATAAGCAAAAGGAAAGAAACAACAAAAAGTCAATAAAATGGAAACTAAACCAGTAACAGAAATATCAACAAAAGCAAAAATTCATCATTTGAAATTAGCAATAAAAATTGATAAGCCTCTAGGCTGATCAAGAAAAAAAGGGCTGGTGAGCACTTCGGGAAGCTGATGTGGGTGGATCACCTGAGGTCAAGAGTGCGGGACTAGCCTGGGCAACATGATCAAACCCCATCTCTACTAAAATACAAAAAAAAAAATTACCTGGGCGTGGTGGCAGGTCCTGTTATCCCAGCTACTAGAGAGGCTGAGGCAGGAGGATCAGTTAAACCTCAGTTAGCTGAGGGGTCACATCATTGCACTGTAGCCTGGGCGACAAGAGTGAAACTCCATCTCACAAAAATAGTGAATTTAAACAAAGCCACAGAATATAAGGTCCATACACAAAACCCTACTGCTTATTTATGTATTTATTTATTTATATATAGACGGGGCCTCCCTGTTGCCCAGGCTGGAATGCAGTGGTGGAATCATGGCTCACTGCAGCCTCAACCTCCTGGGCTCAATCGATCCTCCCACCTGAGCCTCCTGAGTAGCCTGGAACTACAGGTGTGCTCCACCACGCCTGGCTAATTGTACTTTTTGTAGAGACAGGGTTTTGCCATACTGCCCGGGCTGCTCTCAAACTCCTGGGCTCAAGTGATCTGCCCACCTCAGCTTCCCAAAGAGCTAGGATTATAGGCGTGAACCACCACGCCCAGCATCAATTGCATTTCTGTAAAATATCATGATGAATTACAGTTTTATGGTGGTTGTTTTATGGCCAAAAAAAGAAAGAAAACCAAAGATACCATTTAGAATAGCATAAAAAGCATGAACTACACATCAGGAGAAAAACGCCACGGGAAGCACCAGGTGCAAAACTGGGTCTGTCACCAGTCTGGGACTAGAAAGAGGACTCAGAAACCCTGCAAGGCTTTCGGTGCAACAGAGTCCACAAGCAGAGCCCGAGATTGCAACATACGTTTTTATTAGTCAAGGACAGCTTCACGGGGGCACGTAGTGTGACTCATGGCTGAACACACAATCACTGTTAAGCCTGTGCTACAGCCCTGGGCTACTTTTGGACGTGCAAGAGGACACTCGGTGACATGAAACCTAACTTGCTTCTGAAGACATGTGACACATTTTTTTTCCCTGAAATCTTTCCCTTCCCTCTCTGCCATGCTCCCAACTTTCTGCCTTCTTGGGCTTCTCACTCTCTGGGTAAGTAGGTCTTGGGCCTTTGGGTAGTGCCTGGGCCTGAGGCTGAGCTTGTGGCCTCGGAAGCCTGACCTGGCTTCGAGCTCAACTGTGCTGCTCACATTAAGCCAGCTCACAGGTCCCCGATAGAGCCTGAAGCCACTGGCCTGAAGTAGGGGTGGGTGCTGCTCGGCTCTCTGGAGGATCTCAGAATTCTCACTTCTCCCTGGGACTGAGCCAGTGTTTTTCTTTTTGAAACAGGGTCTTGCTCTTTCACCCAGGCTGGAGTGCAGTGATGCAATCATGACTCGCTGCAGCCTCTACCTTCCAAGCATAAATGATTCTCCCACTTTAGCCTCCCCAGTAACCGGGACCACAGGCATGCGCTATCATGCCAGGCTAATTGTTTAAAAAGTTTTTTTGTTGCGACAGGGTCTCATCATGTTGGCCTGGCTGGTCTTGACCTCTTGGGCCCAAGTGATCCTCCTGCCTTGGCCTCCCAAAGTGCTAGGATTACAGGCGTGAGCCGCTGCACCCGGCCGCACTTTTCCAAATTGTAAGCAGTAGGAGGGCCCTAGGCCTCATCAGCTCTGCTGTGCAGGGTGGCCACTGCCACAGGCTTTCAGCGAAGTCCAAAGAGATGGGCAAAGGGCTGCTGCCGGAGGTCTGGGCTGCAGATGCCCTGTGGGAGCCAGCTCCCTGCTGCACACCGCTGTGCAGCAGCCCTTCTCCTCCCCTTGTGGGTCTGTGCAGCCAGCAGCCTCCCCAGCATGCACCACTCTCCACGGGATGATGTCAGCCTTCCTTGCCCCGAGATGCTGGTGTAGAAGCAGGGTTACACTCTGCCTGCCTGTGCCCACTGACCCTAGAAGAGCAGGGCCCCCGCCCCCACTGCCTGCAGAGTGCTGAGGACTTGCGCACCATGAGAACTTCTGACCATGAGAACTTTGACTTCCGGTGAATAGTTCAGCTCTGAAATTCATCACTTTCTTCAGGCCCCTGCCTGTCCTGTTCCAGGCCCAAGCCTATAGAAGGAAGAGGAAAGTCCGCTTAGCAAGTGGGGGAAGACTCCCCCATGCCAGAAGCCCTGGCTCAAGGGCTGGGCCATGCTCCCTTATCTCCCCAAGCACTCATGGGAATTGAGGGTTTTTTTTGAGACGGTCTGGCTCTGCCTCCCAGGCTGGAGTGCAGTGGCTTGATCACGGCTCACAATTGCCTTGATCAAGTGATCCTCCCAGGGTGGCCTCCGAAAGTGTTGGTATTACAGGCATGAGCCACCTCACCCAGCTGAGGATTCTTAAGCAGTGGCTCTTCAAATAGTACCTGGGATGGAAAATTCCTGCTGGGGCTTCCTATTTCCTAAAAGCAGAGTGGGGCAGGCACCCTCAGGCTAAGGGAGGTGCTATTGTCAGGAGAGGGAGGTGCCAGGGTCTTGCTAAGGGAGCCATGGGGGGCAGGCTGGGCTTCCAGAGATCACCAGAGGCAGTGGCCTGCCTGGCTGCCCCAAGCCCTCAGCGCAGTAGGGACAGACTCTGCTCTTTGGAGCTGGCACAGATGTGCCTGACCCCCCAGAGGCCAGCCAAGGCAGCAGCACCTGGGAAAAAGCTGGACGACAGCAGCTGCAGGCTGTCTAGGGCCCCATCCTCGTACAGGGCCAGCTTCTGGACCATCTTCTGTCGGGCAGGGTTGATGACAATCTGCGGTGGCTCCGATGACGATGCAGAGCTGCCCAGGGCCAGTCCTGGGGTGGAGATAGTGTCCCCTAGCCTCGCACCTCCCCAGCCCCCAGTCTAGCGCCCTGCCTCCCTGGCCTGAGGCCCGAATTCCTCAGAGAAGTCCCAGGGCAGAGCCCGCCTTGTTCCTGGCCTTCAGGAATGGGCGGGGGAGGGCTGAAGAGTGAGCTCCACCTGGGGATGACATGGCCGGGAGGGAGGGGAAACCAGGCTTGCCAAGGACACAGTGAGCTGAACCCGGGGCCCTGGTTCTCTTCTTCTAGAAGGCTGGGGTGGGAACTACAGGGGCTTTGGCCCAAGGAGGCCCAGGTCCCTCTCCTGAGAACCCGTCTCCCCAGCTACCTTCTGTAGCTGCAGTTCGGAACCCTGGGCCACTCCTCCAGCTCAATTCTCCTGCTGTGTCCCCCTGAGGACAGCCGGCCTCCCTGAGGGGTGCCGGGCCCAGAGGGCAGCTCGGAGTCAAGTGCCAGGAGCGCAGGGCGGCAGAGAGGCCACACAGGCTCTCGTCGCTCTCCACGGGCTGGTTGGGGCCTCTCTGGAACTGCTCTGCCGCCTGGGCGCTGGCTCCTGATGGTGCTGCCAGGGGCTGCAATGGGGCAGCCCCACTGTGGGCACTGCCAGTGCTGGACACGTAGGAGTTCTCCTGCGGGGAAGGGGGGACGCAGCTGTCGGCCTCTGGTTGCCTGGGCAGCCCTGCCACCGCTGCCTGCAGCTTCTCCAGCCTCTCGTACACCTGCAAGTGGAGAACAGACTGTCTGTGACCTGCCCCGGGGCTCTGGACCGGCACACCCTGCAGCTGGGAACACTCTGCCCCTAGGCCCTCTGTTCCTGTCACGGGGAGTGCTGAGAAGCGCAGCTGCCAAAGGCAAAGACTAAGAAGTGAATCACTGCCCTGCTGCTCTCAGACAGGTCCTCTCCACTTCCAACTGTCACCAGAGCAGAAGAGGCAGTGGCACAGTGTACCCAGCAGGGGGCGCGGAAGAAGCTCTTTCCTTCTCGATGTAAAGTGGGGTCAGAGCTGGGCTCGGCAAAGCAGGACTCCCCCAGCCCCTCACTTCAGAACCAAAGGGCAAGCAAGAAACGTGTGGAGACTCCAGAGAAAGACCTAGCAGGTGCTGAGATGGGGTCACCACAGAGCAGGCCTGGAATGCGGGCTTTCGGGCTGGCCACCCCGTCCAGTGGGCAGCTGGCTACCTGGGTCATAGGAGGCCTCCTCTTGGCCCGGCGGTGCAGGCAGCAGCAGGCCAGCCGGCCCAGACCCAGGCCCAGCTCAGGTGGGCAGGGCCCGGGCCTGGGGTCCAGGTGCTTCTTGTAGATCTGGATGGCGATGGGCGTGGCCCAAGCGTCCGCAGCCAGAGCTGCTTGCAGTGCGGTCTGGGTGCTTCTCAGGGCCACTCCAGCTTCCTCAGCCTCCTCTTCCACAAGATCTTTCTGTGGGATAGATACTGTGAGCATGGCTACCGGCGGGGGCAACCTGTAGCTGCCGTCCTCAGGTCCTTGTCACTCAATTGTATGGTATATATATATTTTTTTTTTATAAAAAGAGAGAGATGGGGGTCTCGCTATGTTGGCCTAGCTGGTCTCCAACCAGGCTCAAGTGATCCTCACGTCTCAGCCTCCCAAAGTGCCGGGATTACAGGTGTGAGCCGCTGTGCACGGCAACTTATTTTTTTGACACAGGGTCTCATTCTGTCACCCAGGCTGGAGTACAGTGGTGCAGACTCAACCTCCCAGGCTCAAGTGATCCTCCCACCTTGGCCCCCTCAGCATCTGGGACTACAGTATGTGCCACCATGCCTATCTTGCTATGTTGCTCAGACTGGTCTCCAACTCCCAGGCTCAAGTGATCCTCCTGCCTCAGATTGTTGAGTAGCTGGGACTACAGGCATGCACCACTGTGCCCAGCTTCTAGCTTTTTTTGAGACAGTCTTGCTCTGCCACCCAGGCTGGAGTGCAGTGGCATGATCTCACCTCACTGCAACCTCGACCTTCTGTATTCAAGCGATTCTCCTGCCTCAGCCTCCTGAGTAGCTGGGACTACAGGTACGTACCACCACGCCAGGCTTAGTTTTTAGAGATTTGTTAAATGCCCACTGTGGGCCAGGGCTCCTCTGGGCTCCAGGGATACAGAGCTGACTTTCTGGTGGGGTAGAGGCCTGAGGAACTGGACCGGGAGCTGGGATCCAAAGGCATGAAGTTGCACCCAGGGATGGAAACAGGGCTGGAGACCATCTTGAGTTCTGAGATAGGACAGACTAGGAGGAACCTGGGTGGGGAGTGGCTCTTCTTGCAGAGGGAGCGGCACACGCTAAGCCTGTGGAGTGCCTGAGTTCAGGGGACCTGTGGTGGTGTGGGGTCAGCCACATAAGGGATTGGGCCTTCACCCCAAGAACAGAGAAAAGGCAAAGAGGCCTTTGAAGAGAGCAGTCTGAGACCGGGCGCGGTGGCTCTCGCCCGTAATCCAAGCACTTTGGAGGTGAAGGTGGGCGGATCACCTGAGGTTGGGAGTACAAGACCAGTCTGACCAACATGGTGAAACCCCGTCTTTTAAAAAATAAATACAAATTAAAAAAAAAAAAAAAAAAAGCAGTCTGGGCCAGGTGCAGTGGCTCCCACCTGCAATCCCAGCACTCTGGGAGGCCAACGTGGGCAGATCACCGAGGTCAGGAGTTCAAGAGCACCCTGGCCAACATGGTGAAACCCCATCCCCACCAAAAATACAAAAAATCAGCTGGGAGTGGTGGCAGGTACCTGTAATCCCAGCTACTTGGGAGGCTGAGGCAGGAGAATCGCTTGGACCTGGGAGGCGGAGGTTGCAGTGAGTCGAGATTGCACCAGTGCTCTCCAGCCTGGGGCACAAGAGCAAAACTCCATGTCAAAAAAAAGTGGGGAAGTCCAAGGACCCCCAAGGAGCGCGGTCCGTTTCTTCAGCAGGATGCATGGATGGACTCGGAGGGGAAAGAAGGAGGGCTCCAGCCTGGCTCCTGGGTTCTCAACAGGGCTGAATCCCAACGCAGACCCCAAAGCACACAGGAACAGCCCCAAACAGGAGGAGAAGCAGTGAAGTCTGTTTGCATCTGGGAAAACAGACCCAGAGGGGAGCAGGAATTTGCTCAAAGGCACTGTCAAGCCGGGGCTAAAACCTAGGTCTCAGTCTCCTGGCCCTGCCACAGTCCAGCCACAGTCCACAGTGAGGCAGACAGAGTGGAGGAGGGGCACGGGCAGTTTGAGTGGACCTGCACACTCGGAGAGCTCGACTGCAGCCTGCGGGGCCTGGGAGGCTCCTCGGGGCTTGCCCTTTCTTTACCACCGCCTTTCTCCGGCCTGAGTGCTCTGAGTTCCGCAGCAGCCCTGGTCCCTGTGCCCTGGGACCACCCCTCCCCCGACCCCCAGCCCAGGTGGGGTCTGTACAAGGCCCATGGTGTCTGCAGGACAGACAGGTAAAGGAAGTTGTTTGGGGCCCTGCCCACTTTAAAAAATGAGGCCACTGCGGCAGCAGAGGCGTCCCCTGGGTACTGCGCTCTGACCATCCCCACGCCCAGGGCTGCGACTGCAGCCTGCCAGCAGCTGTGCCTCCCGCCTGGCCTGCCTCAGGAGCTCACCAGATACTTGGTCCTGGCCCCGTGCATCTTCACAGCTCTCTGGCCAGCCAGGGTCTCTAGGACTACCTGGAGAAAGGGAAGAGGGAGGGCATGGCAGTGGCTTCTGGGATCTTGTTGCCCTGCGCCTGGGCAGGGAAGAGGCCTCTGGTGTGGACATGGATGGGGCTGACAGAGTTCGGCCCTGAGGCGGGCACATGAGGACAGAGCCAGATATTACAGGACTGAATCACAGGCGACTTGGAGGGCCCCCTCGAAGAGGAATTGCAAACATAGTTAGGTGCAGGGTGAGGAGAACCTCGGAGGGAGGGGGCTTAGAGCTGCAGCCTCCTGGGGTCTTGGCAGATGGCCCCCCGGCCCGCAGTATGCTCTGCAGCCCCCGCCTCTGCCTGCCTGTGGTTTCTCCCTCTCTGAGCCAGCAGAGGGGTCAGTGGCTCACCACCCCGAAGCTGAAGGTGTCCGTGTCCACAGACAGCCTTCCTGTCTTGATGTACTCCTCAGGTAGGTAGGCCAGGGTGCCCTGCACCGTCCGCGTCCGGGCCACCGTGCTGCTCTGGCTGGGGCTGGCCCCCGCAAAGCGGCTGAACCGGGCCAGGCCAAAGTCTCCCAGCTTGGGTGTCAGCCTCTCATCCAGAAGGACGTTGGAACTTGTGGAAGGAAAAGAGTGGCATTAGCCCAGGCCTAGCTCCTACACCTGCCCAGCTCAGGTGAGGCTGAGCCAGCCCAGTGCCTTGTTCACAGAAAGCGCTGGCATTGCCCTGAATGCTCATCAGCATGGCCCATCCTTGGCCTATTCCCACACCTGTGCTATGCCAGGGTGTTGCGGTCCCAGGCCATGCCTGACCCCCACATTGATGGGTCGGGGCTCCTGTGGCTGCAGGCCCCTCCTCACCTCTTGATGTCTCCATGGATGAGGCTGGGGCTGTCCTGATGTAGAAACTGAATTGCCCGTGCTGTACCCAGAAGGATGTCCAGTCGCTGAGGCCAGGAGAGAGGTGGGCAGGCCTGGGTCTGGGGTGGCAAAGGGGGAAGGAGGTGGCTGGGTGGCTGTTCTTGATCCCAACCATCCTTCTGCCTGTCACTGTGCAGCCTGGAATGAGCCACTTGACTCTCTAGGCCTGTCTCCTCCTGGGAGACAAGGAGCAAAATCTCCATGACTTGCACTTCTTAAGCACGTGCAGACTAAGCCACCCTGGCTGCTTGGCAAAGCACTCAAGGCCGGGCAGTGGCTAGGGACATGTTCTTGGCATTCGAGATAGAATCTGCTGGGCTGTGGCTCCCAGGACTCATCCCTTTGTCCCTGGGTGATTGGGAAGTCCTCGAAGGCATCTCCCCACTCTCCCCAAACACAGCAAGCTGGAAGAGGCAAGGGGGCTCTCCCCTCTGTGTGCCCGCAGGGCCCTCCCTCAGCAGTGGGGGGTCCAGCTGACAGCCCCAGCCCCCTTGCCTCTGGGGCTTACCAACGAGACCCTCAGGCTGCCCTGCTTGCGAACTCGAGAGACCTGGGAAAGAGTTCTATAGAAAACGGTAGTCCCAGCCAGGCAAGGTGGCTCACGCGTGTAATCCCAGCACGTTGGGAGGCTGAGGCAGGTGGACTACCTGAGGTCAGGAGTTGAAGACCAGCCTGGCCAACATGGCAAAACTCTGTCTCTACTAAAAATACAAAAATTAGCCAGGCATGGTGGTGCGTGCCTGTAGTCCTAGCTACTTGGGAGACTGAGGTAGGAGGATTGATTGAACCCGGGAGATGGAGGTTGTAGTGAGCTGAGATCGCGCCACTGCACTCCAGCCTGGGCGACAGAGTGAGACTCTGTCTCCAAAACAAGAGAAAAAGTGACCCTGCTGTGGGGAGCTGGCAGTGCAGGCCCGGCCTGCTGGAGGACCCGCTCACACAAACAAAAAGCCCCAGGCCCTGTGCCCAGCTCCAGCCAGGTGTCAGGAGTGCTTCAGGTCCTGGGAAGCGCACCAGGCCCAGGGAGCCGACCTGGCAGTGGAGACGGTCCTCCAGGGAGCCGTTGGGCAGGAAGCCATACACCAGGCAGTAGAAGCCATTCTGAGCACAGTAGCCGGCAAAGTCCACAATGTTCGGGTGACGAAACCTGTTTGAAGAAGAGGAGCCTTACGGAAGATGCCAGACCGGGCAGCCCCGCATGGGGCCTCAGGCGCCCAAGGGAGCAAGGTGCTGTGATGTGCAGTCTGGAGCCCCACAGGACCTGGTGCGGCTCCTGATCTGGCCTCACCTGGACAGCTGCTCCACCTCAGTCAGGAAGCTCTGCTTCACCGCACTCCACTCCAGGCCTGCATCCTGCAGCCCCCAGGGTGCGGTGGGGGAGGGGCAGGGAAGACGGGTGGCGTGAGGCTAAGTGAAGGCCTTTGGGCCTCCAATGCCACTTGCCCCAGGCCCAGAACATCGGAGGGGCTAGGGACCCTGTGCTGGAATGAGGGCTGAAAGGACCTGTGGCGAGGCCAGGGGAAAGGCTGGAGAAGTCAGTGAGGGTTGTCTGATGGCCTTCCAGGGTCCCTGCCAGGGTGCGACACTCACCTCCTTCAGCCTCTTCACAGCATACACTGTGTTCCTCATCACCGCCCGGTACACGCACCCAAAGCCACCCTCCCCGATCTTGAGCTCCTCTGAGAAGTCGTGGGTGCCCTGGGATATCTCACAGAGAGGCCAGCAGAATGGAGAGGGGTGGGCTCCCTGCAGGAGGGACACTGAGCTCTCTGAGCTCTCTGGCTGTGGGAAGAGAGCCTGGATCAGGTAGGGTCCCTGTATCCTCCCTTCTGCCCAAGGCTGCAGGCTCTCCCCACCACGGCTGCCTCCCAGCTGACCCAGCTTGGCTGACTGGGGCTGCGGTGTGCCAAAGGCTGAGTTTCTTCCTCCTTGCCTCGAATCTTCCCTGGAGGGCAGGGGACACCTACCTTGGTAGAGGAAGGGGCTGGAGATGGCAGTGGAGACCGCAGGGAAGCAGGGCTGGGGACCAGGCCGAGTTCAGGCCCTGAATGGGTTTGGGAACCTGGAAAAGCTTCATAAAGACACCAGTGAGAGGCAGGCAGAGAGCAGCAGCGGGGTCTACAGCCGTGGCAGTCAAGGTGGGCCCTTCTTCGGGTCCATCGAGTCCAACAACCTGGCCCTCTTACCTGGGGAGAGGAGGGTGGAGGCTGAGGACGGCAACTTCCGGGGACTACAGGCCTCTGTCTCGGCGGGTGCAGGGATGCAGCTGGGCCTCGGGGCAGTGGTGCTTGGGGATGGAAGCGGGGCGGGAGGGTGCCCTGCGACGCCAAGTTAGGAAAGGAACGTTGAGGCCCGGGTGGGGCAGCCCCGTGGGAATCGCCGGTCCCCCAGCCGTGGGGTGCCCGGAGTCCCGCGCTCACAGGCTGTGATGATGTCCCGCGCGCGGAGCAGCTGCAGGTGCGTGAGGATGTGCACGAGGTCGGCCACACGGGCGTTGCGGTTGATCCAGGGCCACAGGACGCTGGCCGTGCGCTGCCCGGAGCGCTCGCACAGCCGCAGCTCGGTCTGGTCGCGCACGATCAGGGCGGCTGCGGGGCGGGGGGCGTCAGGCGTCGGCGCCGGGAGCCCGCGCGCCCCCCGCTCCCCGCGGCCGCCCGCGGCCACCCACCGAACTGGCACCAGTCGGCGGGCTCCAGGGCGTCCATCACTTTGTAGAAGCGGCACATGACCCAGGGCGGCACCTCGTACAAGAAGTGCTGGGCGCCGGGGGCTGCGGGCTCTCCCGGGCCCGGCCCCCCGGCCATGGCCGCCGCCGCCGCCGGGCCGGGGCCTGTCGGGGCCTCTCAGGGCCGCGGCAGGCGCGGGCCTGGGCCGGCCGGGTCCGCGGACACTGACTCACTTCCCCTTCGAGCCGGCCTCGTGGGACGCCCGGCGGGGCGGAAGAGGCGGTGCCCGGGCCCGCCGCCATCTTGCACGCTGCGGCCGCTCGCTCGACCACACGGGGGCGCCCCGCACCGGAGAGGGCCCCCCCGCGCCGGAGAGGGCCCAGGTCCCAGCGCGTTCCACGCGCGGCGATCGGCGCGAGGCCGGGCGCGCCCGGGCGGGGCTCTGGAGGACAAACGGCGGCTTCTGGCCACACGTTGCTGCCCTGTCCCTCATTTGCAAGGGTGAGCGCAAGCAGCTGTGGTGAAGGTTTCCTGGGCATCGTCCTCGAGGACCTGTCTAGACTGCCACCCCCCGGTCTCCACAAGCAGAAAGGCAGACTTTACTCTTGTTTCTGCAGCTGGATGTCTCCTCCAGCGACAGTTCCTGTTGCCGTCTTGATCTTGACAGCGAAGGGGTTCCCCACCCCTAGCCTTACACACTTAGAACTTTTCCTAGAAACGAAGTCTGCCCAAGGCCCACAGCTGGCCCCTGTTGGAGTCTTCCCAAAAGCCACCACCATGGTGGCCCCACTCAAGATGACAACCATACCCTAAACCCCGTGGCTTCTCATTGGGGACAGGCTTTATGAGATGCAGCAAATCAAGTATCTGAACTGACCACGCACACCCATGCTAACCTCCACGGAGGGACTTGGTCTTACACACGAAGGCCCGTCAGCTCCTGGAACAGGACTGGCGCACAAGATGCTCAATGCATACAAGTTGAATGTTCAACTCTGGGATCTACTGTTCAAGGCCAGGCCTTCAGAGGGTACCTTCTGGTAGGTGTGCCCACATGTGCATGTGAATCTGGACTCTGAGCAGTTGTCTCCTCCAGCCCCTTACCAACCTAGTGAGGCCACTCCTGAGAGCCAAGGAAGCCAGTGACAAGGAGGCCCCTTTGGGCAATCCCCTCAGCCTGGCCTTGCCTGGTCAGAGAACCAGGTTAGCAGTCAGCGGAGGGCATGTGAGGGTCTTGGCAGGAATGACACAGGAGGAGCTACCACCTGTGGGGTACGTATGTCCAAAAGCACCACAGCACATTCAGACCTAGGGGTGCCCCTACCATATGGGTCAAGAGCAGGGAGGTCGTGCTGCAGGCTGACTCATGCTAGGCCCTTCCCGTCACACGCTGCAGCAGTGTGCCTGGAAAGCACTGGTGTGGAAGAAGTTGAGGGGCCGAGAGGCCAGCATATGAAGCAGGGTCCCTCGGCCTCTCATGGCAGGCCTGAAGGCAGTTATCTGTGTCCAGGGACGGCCAGATCCAATGAGGAAATGCAGCATCACACTGTCATGTGAGCTGGAGGGGGACTTCTGTCTTATAATGAAAGCCCAGACCTTGAGTCACTTTCACAGAGAGATTTATCGAGAATGCTAACAGCACAGGATACAGTACTTCCCAACAAAAGGTGCAAACGCGTCACTTAGAAAGGCATGCTGAGTATTCTTTGCTTTCACATGTATTAAAAATCTTACAAAAATAAAATAAAACTGCGTGCTGCCCATCTTTTCCAATAGTAAAAGAACCTTATGAAAAATCACTTGATTTTACAACAAAAGACACAAACGGACATTTTTATGTAAATTTATAAGGCAAACTCTTTATATAATAAATAGGTTACAGGGATTCAGTGGGGGGTGTTTTTGAAACGTATACAGGTACATTCAGACAGGTTTACTGAAATGGTACAAATTTCCTTAATAAATTGCCTTTTGTTTTTAAATATATCAGTGCTTTCAGTCATTTGGCTATACACAAAGAACCTTTTTTTCTGAACACTACAAAAAAGCAATCAATAATTTTTGTTTTTAAAACGACCTACTTATTTTCTAAAGTAATTGTCCCAAAACACAAAAACTGAAGGTGGATAGATACAGGGCTTTTAGAGACATCTCCAGCTAAGTCTATCCTGGCTTCTCCCCGTGCCTCAGACAGGTTTCCCGGCTGGAGCCAGCTCCCTTCTGCACAAGGTGGCCTGTGTCACTGGCAATGCTGTCCACAGCTCTCGGCCTCCAGACTGGCACAGGGGAGCATGACTTCAACTTAGGAGGGGCAGACACCCTGCCTGGCTCTTTCAGATGCCGAACCCAGCACGCAATGGTCACTACAGTCAGCACTGTCTCCACCTCTCAGAGGGAGGGAGGGGCTGGTCAGGTTTTTCCGGAGCCGCAAACCATGTCTAATGAGGGTGATGGCTTCTCTCAGGAGATGTTTTTGCCATGGAATGGGAAGGGGTTTCTCACATCCAAATTTTGCTGTCCAAATCGATGGCAGCCAAGAGAGCAAGCCCCTCCATGGCCATTTTATTGCCCCAGGAGGGGAAGGGGGGGATAGAGATGTCACAGTGTTGTGTCCTGGAGGATGGGGTGGGGTGTGACAGAAGTGTTTTAAACAGTAATGCCCATGGGGCACACTTTGGAGAGAGAATGGCCACCACCTGGCCTGTCCGGGGAGAGCTGCATCGGGGGGAGTGGCCAAACACGTCTGCCAACAACAGCCTCCTGCTCGGGCAGGCCCAGCCCCATTCTCCCCGCACACATCCCCTCCTGGCTCCCATCAAGGAAACATCAATCTTATCTTTCCTTAAAAGTACGGGATGGTGGTAATAATCGTGGGGGGAGGGGAAGCAAAAAAGAATCCACTAGGTGGAACAAAACCTGGTTTTGCTGTGACTTGGAAAGTGGCAACACATCAGCTATTCAGTTTGCTGGCTTGGCATGGGACTCCCGGGCTCCACTGC
This sequence comes from Callithrix jacchus, assembly GCF_049354715.1. Taxonomy (NCBI): domain Eukaryota; kingdom Metazoa; phylum Chordata; class Mammalia; order Primates; family Cebidae; genus Callithrix; species Callithrix jacchus. The sequence goes on from NC_133524.1 coordinate 149,937,408, forward strand.
TTTGGGTGGGTTCTCGCTGAGCTGGGCTCTCTGCTCTCATTTCAGCCACCACCCCCTCCCTCAGAATGCTTTTGCTTGTAAAGGAAAAGTGTCTAGAAGTATTTGTCTCTGGAACAATTACTTTAAACATAGTTACAATACAGACTTCAGTTCAAACACAGAAGAGATTTACTTAGCAAAGTTCCTTTCACCCACCCAAAATTACACAAATATAAGCCTCAACACCACAGTTAAGAGGACCAGTAGAGAGAACCTCATGTTTGGAACACAAAAGGAGAAATAAAAACCAAACCAAACCCAAACAGAAAAACCCCAGAAAGACAAGGAAAGGGCAAAGAAGGAAGGGGAAGGAGAGCAAACACAGCACACGTTAGTGTCCAGATACACGGGAGCCCAGCACAGCAAGGGCTCGGCACACATTGACTAACAGTCCTGGTGATATTTGGTCATATATTCATCGACTACTGACTCTGGAGCGGCTGTTATTGATTGAAGCAGTGATAAATCAAACGGAAAGGAGGCCGTGGTAGCAAGGGAAGGAGCAGGCTTCAAGTTCTGCAAGCCTTTTGCACTCCACTGTCCAGCTCCCCAGAAACACTGAACCGGGTGGGCCCTGCTCCATCCGGGCAGGGCTAGAGGTCACCAGGTGAGGCTAACTCAGGCGTCGATTTCATGTCAGTCAGAAAGCACGCTCGTGGACGCATGCAGACACCCACCTGTTCATGGCCAAACATCAGCGGCAACGGCCTCCTCTGCCCCATCCCAGGCTGGGTGGGAAAGAGCATCGTGACCCACTGCTAACACTGAGCACGCGCCGGAGCAGGCCCTGGATGTGGGCCCAGAGGCTGCCACAGCCCTAGTCCTCCGAGGGGCCCAGTGGGTAGCCCGGCCACTGAAAGAGCCTACTGCTGTTTTTCTTTTGGATTCAGGCCTCAGAAGAAGCAATGACAGCAGGGAGGGAAGCTTTTGGCCCTGGTGATTATAATGCTCTCTGCTTTGGAAGAACAAGTTTCTGATTTTTTTGGTGTTTCAAATTACTTAAAAAAAGATGATCAAAAAGAACTGTTACAGCTAAACTCTCTAGCAGATATTGCTCATTAAGAATTACAAAAGCAAATGCAATTACTCGTAGGATGGGGGAGAAGAAAGGGATATTTCTGGAGTCTTCACTACTTCCTGGAAGGGACCCACTGGACTCACGCATGTGATTCTGGGGTCGCTGGCGTTCTACCTGGTGCAGCTCACAGGTTCAGAGACAGGCCAGGCCTCCCGTCTCTGCTCCAGGCCCCAGGGTCGACAGAGTGGGAAGGGTGAAACACACCGGGCCCTAATGGCGGGGAAAGCCTGTGAGGCGGACTCTCCACACAGGCTCACCCTCACCAGGTCACTGGAATGGGACTGGGAAGTCAGGCCACCCCAGTGGACTCCAGCTCCCACAGGTGGAAGGGGACCAGGCTGTGCCGACTACGTTCCAGACTTCAGCAGGCCAAGGGAGTGCTCCTGCACCCAGAACCTTGGGACCTCTTTCACAAGCATGGGAGAAACAGAGTGCAAAACCTGGGTGTTGCCTGGAGCCTCCTTCGCCTGGCACAGGGAAGCCCTTGAAAGAAGCGAGGAAAGACCACGAATCTGCTTGGACAGAAGAAGTGACCAGCAGACAGATTTGTCATTTTTTTCTTTTTTTTTTTATTTTCCCTTGTCCTATGCTATGGTTATCAGAATATTGTAATTAAGCAACAGGTATAATTTTAACAGGTCTTTTTTTGTGTGTGGAGCCACAAGCAAAATGAGTTGATAATTGTGCAATATACAGATATATATATAAAAATTCCACTGCTTTGTGTGTCTAGTCGGTGCATAAATAAAAGGGACAGAAAAACTAAAAGCAAAACTAAAAAGCAAAACAAAAGCCCAGGATAGAAGAGACAAAGCAGGCCTATGCGCACAGTCTATACGTTACTGGATATAATCAGGGTCACCAGGAAGAACAGCTTTGCCACTTGACACACAAACGCTGCAGGGAGGGGCTATCAGTGGGCAGGAGCCAAACCTCTTGGCCTTTTCACCTCATCTGCTCTCACTGCTGAGCAGGACCTGATCAAAGGTAGGACAGAATGGGGGGTTGGGGACAAAGAGATTTCCAAGTTCCCCAAATGTTCTTGAATTCAAAAGTAGGATTTCCTCCAGGGTCTGGGCTCTGCCTGTGCAAGGTCATGGCCTGGAGAGTGAGGGGGGCGGTGCTTCCTCCTTGCACTGCCCTCACATGTGCCTCCCTCTGCCTCCTGACAGGGCGGGCAGGGGGCCTTGGGGAGGCAGTGAGAGGCCAGCTCAGAAGGGAGCACCAGGGCGCCCACCATGCAGCCACTTTGCCAAGGCCTGCGATCTGAGGGGAGCAGAGCAGGAGTGGGCAGGGCAAGCTGCCCCTCAGGCAGAAGTGCCTTCCTAGTTCCCTGGGTGTTTTCCTAACACATCAGCGCCGGGGCAGGCTCTGTCAAGATGAGAAGAGCAGAAGTAGGGTGGTGCTGGGCCTTCGGGGTCACCAGTGAACGCTCCACCTTTCATGTCCTCATGTCTGCTACTCAATGACAAAATGGTCCAGAGTCTCAGGGAGCCCCGTTTCCACCTCCTCAGATCCCCCTTGTCTGTAATGCTCACCAGACATCTCAGGTCAAGTGCTAAGTATTTTTAGATCAGCATTTTTGTAAAAGCTTGTTCTTAATTCATTGAAAAAAATTGAAATGTAACTTTCTGCCAAATGTTTTCTAGGTTTTCCTTCTAAATTGTTGAGAACTGACTTCAGTGTTCAGCTTTTCCCCTCTAATATGTAATTATAGACCCTGGAGGAGGCAGTATCCTAGCGATTTGTAACAAGTAGACCATGCCTTTTCTGAAGACTGATAGAATATCTAAAAGAGAAAGACACCAAAATGCAGAGAACAAATAAATCCCTTCAGAGCAGAGCAGAGAGAAGAGCAGGAAGACATGGAGGGAGCAGGGCTCTGTCCCCCACTGGGCAGGTCCTCCAGAACCCCTCCAGGGCAGGGGCTCTAGAAACAGCTCACTCCCTGAAGTCTAGGACATGGGTCCTAGAATCTGCAGGTGTGAACTTGAAACAGGAATCCATTTGGGGCAATGACAGGCTAAAAATGGATCCCAACAGTCTTCTCAAAGAACTGGTACCTGTGACCTCCCTGGCCCAGTCAGCCCAGAGTAACTGACTGGAATGCTCTGGAAAAGGAGCTGTGGTTAGAGGGGTTACAGAGTTCTGGCTGTCAGGCTCCACTTGGGCTAAACGAAATCCAGATGGTCCCACCCAGGGGACTCCGCTGATATCCTTTTGCTCCCTCCTGGGCTTGAGCTGCTTAGTGATTCAACATTCAGAGGTACTGTCAGCTAAAGAAACTCCTTTCTCCACCAAACTTGGCAGTTTGTGTCTGGTTATTACTCTTTTGCCATCACTGTCACAGCAATGAAAAGCTGGACAGAGAAGCATGTGACAATTAGGGGCTGCTCCCTGTCCCAGGCGCACTGTTCATGCCTCAGGCCTCGAATAATGCCACCCAACAGACGATTGTCTGCACCTGCATCGGCTCTCACGAGTCGCAGCTTCTGCCATCCAGTGAGCTGAGAGGCTGGGGCCCTTGGCTAGTTTGGTATTGATGGACTGGGGGATGTGGCATTTCTGGGTGTCCCCTGTGCCTTTTGATACGGGAATACATCATCAGCAGAAGGGAGCTGTGCTAGTGCCGTGACCAAGTATCTCCAGCTCACTGAGCTGTCAAGGCTGGCGATCCCACCGGCTATGACAAGCCCGCCACCAGGCAGGGCTGGGAGGGGTAGACCTGGGGGAGCTCGAGGACATACAGTATTGTCAGGAGAGGAGGTAGTAACTAACAACTGGAACAAGAGTGGGGGAGACTGTGGGTCTGACATTAATGACCTAGCCCCATGGGTACTGGAAAGCTGTCGGTCAATTCTTCTATTTTCACAAATTCATCAAAAGAGGCCCCCATCTTCATAGTGTTCAAGTACAGACAAAATTGAGGTCACACCCCAAAACTGGGCCGGACACAGCTGGTGAGAATCCTGCAGCTTAAGGCTTTCCCTCCAACCGCCTGTCAACCTGACCCCAAGGCAGGGGCAGCGTGGGAGCTGCAGGGCCCCTGCCTGCCAGGGTGTTAGACCACCAAGGCAGTCTGCTGAAAGGGAAAGAAGAGGGAACGAGGAAGAAAGGGGGAAACAGAGAGAAAACCCTAAGGAGCCTCAGGCCCCTCTGGCAGCTCTGGAACAAACTTGAAGGGAAAGAAGCTGGGGAGTGAGGGAGCTGTAGGTGGGGCCCGAATGAAAGTAAGTGACACTTGAAATGCTGTTTCCAACCATGACTGCCCAATTGGCCCTGAATGAACTGTCATAGGTGACAGGAGGGCCTGGTGGGCCCCACACTCCTCTTACCAGGACCAGATGACACCCAGCTGATGGGGAAGCAGCTCCTGACACTGAGTCCAGAAGCCATATTGCATTGGACTAAGAATAATGCATAAATAGCCAACTGACCAAAATAAACATCTCAGTGACAACCTGGTTGGATGCTGCGCTCTTGTGGATAAGTGTCCTTTGGTGGTGCCAGGAGTGCGAGGCCACTGTGGGGGCAGGAGCCTTTTGTCCTTGGAGGAAGAGTCTAGAGGACTCACCCTCTCCTCTGACTCCTCTTCCCTTCCTGGGGAAGAGTCAGAAGTGAAGCTGTGTGGGGGAGTGGGCAGCAGAGCAGGTGGAAGGGATCAGGGATCAGGGATTGGGCTGATGGGAGTTTGGTTGCAGGACTTGTTTTACAGCATAAGGAAATGGATACATAAATGCTCAAAAGTCCAACTTTGAGACTCTACAAACAGAATGGGGCAAACTCCCTCACTTCTAGCCATTCCAGAAGGGACAAACACATTTTTTTTCTTAAGCTACTGATTGGAACTGTCAACTATGGTTCCTGATCACTACAGACTGGCAAGGAAGTGCTAGACAGTTTCTATGGTGTTTCACTCCTTCATGATTACACCGCAGTAAGGAAGCCAGGGGACAGTAACTGAAATACACAAGACAACACGCACTTGACAGTTCATGGCAGCAGCTCACATGGGACATGCCCGTGGGTGTTTCTGTCTCATTTGCTGCTTTGATAAGGTACTTCTCAGTTGGACAGATTTAGATATGAGAGACATCTCTGTAAACACAGAAAAGGATATACCAATATGATGAAGATATGCAGCTAGATAAGGACTTCCTGAACAGAGGTTAAAAAGATGGGATCCCAAATGAAAACTAGTCAATTAAAAACCCACAGCAAGCCCACGCCTCTAAACCCTGCACCACGCCTATGGACCAGAGTGAAATGTGTGCTGTTCCGGCCCCACTGCATTAAGCAAAAGCAAAACACTTCCATTAGAAAAGAACTCCAAGGGAAAAGGGGAGCAGAGAAGGGACGGGGACCTAGGTGCTGGTTCCAGCTCTGGTATCGAAAGTTCTGCATCAGCACCGCTGCTGCTGCGCTGTATACTACACTAGACTCTGGACTTCTGAGTGAGGTCAAGGTCGGGTGGCATGGAGCCCTTGTTGGGCTACTCGATGACTGGTAGGCCATAGGGGGCCTCTGCACTTTCCTCAGCTACCAAATCCGGCCCAGCTCCTCCAGTCCACTTATCTAGAGTAGAAGGATGAAAAGGCTCATTGTTCAGGGTGGGAAATGCCTTTTGCTTTTTCTTACCAGGGAAGTGGGGGCTACCTAGGAGAGCAACACCTTGCTGCTCTCTTGCTCTTCATAGACAGGCCAGGTTGGACTCGGTGGAGCCCAAGGCCTCCTTAGGGCTCAAAACAGGGTGGGGCTGGTACTGGCAGCAGGAAGACAAAGGGCAGGCAGAGTTCTAGGGACTGGAGCCGACAAGTGTGGTTGGGCACCACGGCTGCCTGGAACAGAAGGAATGAACTAGGAGGAGGAAGGGAAAGAAGTGAAAGGATGAAATGAACAAAAGGCAGAAATGGAAGGGGAGAAGAGAAACCAATCAGGAAGTCCTTATAAAATTGCAGCAAACACTTAGAGTTTCGGAGCTTCGTGGGAACCCTATGTGCTGAGCCCACTTTAAAACAAGCGCAGGTATATATACAAATCCAGGTAGTTCTCAACACCGTCACATCTGGTGGCTTGAGGGACCAAATGTCACCAATTCAAGCCAGTTTGCTCTCAGAGCATCTGTTTGTTTTGAAGTGGGAACATGAAGATTCAATAGTGCAAATAATTCTAAGCTGTCCCTAAAGGGGTAGAATTGGAAAGTAACTGAAACATTTTCTTCTCCTCACTCCTTGCCCCTCCCCTGTCCACTAAGTCCCTAACTACGAGTCACAGACTGCTCTGAGAGATTAGGAATCTCTCTCAGCCCGCTGTGCTCGGCCTGGCCCGACCCGGGCCAGCCTGCCCGCACCTTGTCCTACTGCCTCCATGGCCTCTCTAGCGCTACCCACTGGAGGACGTCCCTTGAGAATGGACGATGCCACCTCACCCTGGGCCATCCTCTCCTGTGGTTTAGGCTAGTCTACACCTAGTAGTTCAAGGGATGACTCCCTCCTAGCCATGCCAGAGCTGGAGCAGACAGGTACCACTTTCCTTTCCTGTGAAGTGTCCTTGCCAGTTTTGGATTGGGGCTGGTGTGGGGCCAGACTTGAGCCACCACAGGTGGGATCGCATGGGCCATAGCCAGTGATCATAGCCATCTTCTCTAAACAAGCCAACTGTCTCTCCTGCCTCACACCTCCCTGTCCCAACATGGTTGGGAGTGGGGGAGGTGGGGGGAGCTGGGGGAGCTGTAGACAGAGCACTGATGGCACCGAAAAAGGGAGTGTCCTCTCAACTGTCTCTAACGACCACATGGGGGAAAGGTTTGGGCAGGAAGGGAGGTGCCTGGTCAACAGCTTGTCTGGTCAGTAGTATCTGCAGCAAGCCTTGTTGAAGGAGCCTAGTTTAGAAAAGTGCAAAGCTACTTCCGGCCCTGGTTAGGTCTTCAACCTGACTGTGCTTGTCGGTAAGAAAAACATCCCCAATGCTCCAACTACTCCCACCCTGAAGCCACGAAACTCTAAGTTTACTGAAAGAAAAAAAAATATTTTTTATTTCAGTTAATCGGGAAGCTTTGTCAGAGCCCTACCCATAAGGAGAAGAGACAACAGCTGCCTTTATTCTTGTTGGTTTGCTTTGCAATCCGCTCTGCGTAAAGTCAGCTAACTCTCTCGGTCACGGGCGTCCGGCTGTCCACAGGCTCCTCTCTGTTTGGCCTTGGCATGGAGGATGAAACAATGTCTTTGCGCTCTCCCTCCCCTCGGTGTTTGTACTTTTCTGCGGCCGTGGCGGCGGTAGCGACCGCGGGCTGAGTCTTAGCTGGCTCCTTGGGGCAGCCGTCGCTCTCCAGCGAGCCTCCTCTGGGCATCTTCTCCTCTTTGCAGACGCTGCTGCTCAAGTCCTGGGGCTCAGGGGGGCTGGTGGGGTCCTCGGAGCTCTCGGGCTCAGGTGGGGGTGGGGGCAGGGGTGGGAGCAGTGGCACGGGGGCCTTTGGGGACTCTGAGTGGTGGTGATGGTGGTGGTGCTCCTTCTTGGGGGGCGAGGAGGCGCTGCTGCTGCGCCCCTTGGGGCTGCTCTCCTTGCTTTTCCGCCCTGGGCTCTTACAGGTCTTCAGTCCCTTCCCACTCTTCTCACCGAGGGTGGACACCAGCAGGGGCTTCACCACTTCCTTGACCTCGATGCTGACCGTCTCCCGGGTCTTGCGCTTCTTGATGGGGAGTACGGTCTCCTGCACAGATCGGATAGAAGACTCCTTCACGGCTTTCTTTTTGGCCTCGGCAGCAGCGGCTGCCACCACACTCCCTGGCTTTCGGCCCCGTTTCTTGGGAATGGCCTGAGGGTCGGCCTCGGCTTTTCGCTTCCTGCCAGGGCGTTTGATCACCATAACCTGGGTGGATGTGGTGGCCCCACCCCCCTCAGCCTTGCCCCCTGGCGAAGTTTGGAAAGGCATCTTGACGAGGAGCTTCCCAGGGCTTTTCTCCAGGACCCTTTTCACCTGCACACCCTCTGACGTGGCCGCCTTGGGTCTCGTTGTGCCGCTCCCTTTGGGGCGTCCCCGGCCTCTGCCAGTTCCTGGAGCTTTGGGAGATTTGGGCTTCTTAGGTGGTTTCTGCTCTCGCCGGGAGGGGCTCCCTCTCCCAGTTACCGTGAAGTCAAAATCATTAGGGTCCAGGGATGTGTCGCCTACCTTTTCGAAGTATGCAATCAATTCCACTTTAGAGCGAAAGGCTTTTCCCTGGGGACTGTGAGGACAAATGGAAAGACACAAAAAACAATTAGAGGTTCCCCATGGCAATGTCAGAGATAGGGCAGAGCGGATGGTGGTGACAACGCTCTGATAAATGTTACTATTGAACAAGAATCACACTGCCTAGCTGCCCCTGAGGATCTGTCTGTCACCAAAGACACTCACTCATCTCCCTGCCCCTGACTCCCCAGGCCTCTCCAAAGTCCAGCAACCAAAGAGTCAGGCCTGGTACAGAGGGGCTGTTGGACTGAGGCCCATTCTGCTGCTTGGTGCCTGGGCCTGAGTCACCATCTGGAACATTCCTGGGCCTGAGTCACCATCTAGAACATTCCTAATTCTGAACTCGGGTATGGTGCTCAAACTCTCTGGGAATCAGTTTCAACAAGATAATCCTTTGCTCACTCTTCTCAGGGTTATGGAATTAAATGAGGCTATCTGCCAATGTCATGTGAAAACTGCTAACCTTTTTGGGATCATTTAAGGGGCACAACAGAAATATGCTTCTTCACTCCTCCTCAGAACCCCTGGCTCTGCAAGTTCCTCTGCTTCTGCAGCTATTCCATCTCCAGATAAGAACTCGAGGCGCGGAGAGGATAGAGGACATTGACCTCTGCACACAGTCATTTCAAGCATACCTGCTCTTGGTGTTCACTGTTTATGGTCCCCCCACCCCCGTTGTGGGGTTAGGCACTACATTTTCCTGCTCCATGAGAGATCCCCGTCTCTGCCCTCCCTGCCCTGTAGAGACAGGAGTTGCTCTTACTTACTTAATCAAATACACATCATACTTCCCAGCAGAGCGGCCAGATTTCCTTTGCTTAAGCTTCCGTGTCCAGCCTTCAGGTAGGGTGGGGTCATCATACATGGGTCCCCGGTCACGGATGATGGAGCGCCGCTGTTTGGGGGAGGCAGAAGCTTCTGGCACGGCTGGGGCGGAGCCTGACCCTTCTGACGTCTCCGCTTTGCCTGCCTCTGCGGGCTCGGCAGAGTGGTGCGCTGATGGCTGCACGGGCTCATGCTTGCCCTCTTTGTCTTCTTTCTTATCTTTCTTCACCTTTTTGAACTTGAGGGGCTTGTCCTTGAGGCCCTGGAGATCCTGGTCTTCTGACTTTTCTTCCCTGAAGTGTTAAACAAGTATGTAAGTATCACAAAGAACATGCTAGTCTGCAGAACAAATGAGCAGTGGCAGGCTTGGACGCTCACCACATGCAAGGCCCTGGTCCATCATACACTCAGATCTTGATGTCCTTCTCCAGGACAACAGGGCCTCAGGCCAAGCTGGGACCCAAATATTTCTTTAGGAACTTGGGCCCTGGTGGTGCTGGCCGGCGTGGCCGACCTGCACTGTGGCCACCTGCAAGTTTCACTCCTGGCATTGCAGAAGAGTCGGAGCCCTTTCCTCTGAGCAGAATCACTGCGTGGCTCCTGAGCATCCCACCCCAGCATGAGTCGCACCTCACAGGCCTCTGGGCTCGATGCCTGACAAGAGACTGTCAAATGCTGGAAAGGGAGTCAAATGGGGGTGGGGGTCTCCTTTGTGAAGGCCAGGGCTTGGGCGTCTTTTTGGTTTTCTAGAATAAATCCTCAATGAGGCACACCATAGTGTTACGGAAAGCACAGGTTTGGAGCCAAACTGCACTCAAATCCTTTGCCAGTTTCCAAACATGAACCCCAGCAAATGACCTCAGCCTTCTGTGCCTCCGTTTCCTTATCTTGACAATGGGTAAACCCATCTGGGCATCCTTAGTGTGAGCATCATGGGAGAAAAGGTACAATGGCACTATAAAAATAATGGCTAACTCAGGTCACAAGAAACTGCCACCCAGGTTCTGGGGTGATAAGAGAAGTGCTCCCAGGTGGCGTGAGCCTTTAACACAAGACATTCCCTGACAAGGAATAGCCTCAGCCACAGCAGATGCAGAGGGAAGAGCAAGGAAAAAGGGGTGGTCCAGGTAGAGCCATGTGTCCCGTTCCTGCTGGTGCAGAAGAGCACCCTTCCTATTCTAGGATGGGAGTCCTCCCCATTCTTTTCTGGTGACAGAAGCAGCTCCCTTCTCTGCACATCACTTTGGCCTGGTAGGGTCTCTTCAGAAATGGCCACCGTGAGGCCCCAGGCCCCAGAATCAGTGTCTGGCCATGATGCTTTACTAACCTGTCTAGTATGCCACCATGAAACCTCCTAGGACTTCAGAGTCTCAGCAACAACAGGGGCAGCTTGGAAAGCAGCAGCCACCTGCGAGTCCCTTCATTAGCAGTTCATTCTGGAAAAGAGCCTGACTATCCTGCGCTCCAGGTTCTCAGCCCCACAATTCCCCTGTCCCACGTGGTTCATCAGTGCTGGTCACCGTCTTGTGGCTGGTCTACCCGAAGAGACTCCCCCTCTTGTCTACACTGCACAGACTGTTCAGTGAGGGCACCACGGCACACACTGGCAAGCATCCTTGGGAAACCAGGACTCAAATGATGTAGGGAAATTACTGAAGGCTGGTTGGCACTGGGAGTCAGAAGCTACAAGGACATACCTCTCCAGAACCGTTAGGTCAGGTGTAGGGAGGCAAGAGCAGCTCCAATCTAGTGACAAGGTCTTAGAGTGAGGGAATGTCTTGTCCCCACTGTAACTCACCCCTGAGTTTCTCCCAAACTGTAACTTCCTCCAGCAGTTTAGGGGCCAAGGCGTGGCTGCCGAGTCACTGCATATTAAGAGGCATCCTACAACCCACAGAGCAGTCTTACTTATTGTAAAGTGGAGGTCCCTAATCTGTTCCAGTACAGAGCTCTCAATGTGAAATGATAAAGAACCCTGGGGAGCTAGGTGTGGCCTGTGGCCCATCCAAGATCAGCCTCTGAGAATGGCCCCCTAGGCAGTTCCCCATAAAGGAGGGAGAGAAGGGGAGCCACCGGCAGAGTGGGCCAACAGAGCAGACAGACGGGAATCAGTACTTCCACACAATCCATCATGGCACTGCCTAATGCCACAGCTGCTCCTTGGAACCTGGACGGTCCTGATGTCAGAGAAAAACAGTGAACTACTGGAAAAGATCTGGCTTCTTCGAAACTCTCATTTGCATTCCCGAATACCCTAATCACCATGAGGTCAAAGTATAAACCTAAATGTGACCTAAGGAATGCTTTCTAGAAATCTATGCTAGAGACACCTCCAAAAATCTCAAAGAACATATGCATGATATTATTTGCTACAGCATTATTTTTACCAGCCAAAGGCTACAATCCCTCAGATCCCTATCACCAGGGAACTTATTGAATAAACTATGGTGCACCCACACACTGGAGTACTGTCCAGCTCCAAATGGACTAAACAAGAGCTCCAAACACTGTGATGGAGCGATTTTAGGTAAGAAAGGGAGATTAGGGAAGGACATACCAAGAACTAATGAAACTGGCTCCCTGGATGGGGCAGTGGGAACAAGTTGAGGGTACAGGCACAGGAGTGAGACCTAGCTGAATCAGTGTCATTGTGACTTCTGAATCATGTAAAAGTTTATATTATCCCAAATAAAATTCAAAAAGTAACAAAACCTCATTACACTGAATGCAAATAGAAACAAATGAGCTTGGGCCAGACATGGTGGCTTCAGCCTACAATCTCAGCATTTTGGGAGACTGAGGCAGAAGTATTATTTGAGCCCGGAGTCTGAGGCTGCAGAGAACCATAGCTACATCACCGCACTCCAGCCTGAGTGACAGAGTGAGACTCTGTCTCCTTTTTTTTTTTTTGAGACAGAGTCTTGCTCAGCTCACTGCAACGTCCGCCCCCCAGGTTCAAGTGATTCTCCTGCCTCAGCTTCCTGAGTAGCTGGGATTACAGGCGCCTGCCACCACACCCAGCTAATTTTTGTATTTTTGGTAGAGACAGGGTTTCACCATCTTGGCCAAGCTGGTCTTCCTTGTCCCGACCTTGTGATCCACCCGCCTTGGCCTCCCAAAGTGCTGGGATTACAGGTGTGAGCCGTTACGCTGAGCCAAACAAGTTTAATTCTATACCAAATTGTCGATACCACAGAGCAAATATTTATTTCAAGTAACTTTTGACTACATTGCTCTGGAAACCTGCAGTGGGACATATTCTAAGGCCAACAATGACACTCCAGGGGCAGTAAACCCACCGAATTGGCTCCTAGGAGAGACATGTGATTCTGGTTCTGGGGTATCTTGTGCCAGAAAGCCCAGGGAGTGCAAGAGAAAAACAGGGAGAATCCATGAGAGGCCTCCAGCTTTGGTCCAGGCATGGCCTAGGGTGGGAGCAGTTGAGGATTTGGGGCTGGTCTAGGTGGTGAAGCAACAGAACTCCCTGGTGGATTGGTGTGGGGGTGAGGGGCAGAGGTGAGTCAGGGACCATTTCCAAAGCCTGGGAAGATGGTGGTGCCACTGATTCAGAAGGAAAAGACTGAGGGGCAGGCCGGGCACGGTGGCTCACTCCTGTAATCCCAGCACTTTGAGAGGCCAAGGTAGATGGATCACTTGAGGTCAAGAGATTGAGACCAGCCCGGCCAACATGGCAAAACTCCATCTCTACTAAAAATACAAATATTAGCTGGGCATGGTGGCAGGTGCCTGAAATCCCAGCTACTCGGGAGGCTGAGACAAGAGAATTACTTGAACCCAGGAGGTAGAGGTTGCAGTAAGCTGAGATCACGCCACTGCACTCTAGCCTGGGTGACAGAGTGAGACTCCATCTCAAAAAAACCAACAAAACAAAAACCCAAAACCATACCCCCTTCCTCATCCTCCCTCTAATCAGACCCCTGCCACACACAGTCTTGATTATGAGAACTAAATACCTAGTTTGTAAGTTCATACATTTTAAGAGTTGAAGTAACCTCAGAAAAACTACCTATTCAACTCAAGTGTTACAGATGGGAAAAAAAATGGAAGTTCGAGATCACTGTGAGTCACAAACACGTATGTCTATCCAACTGCCTTCATCCTGGGCTAGACCCTGCATCATCCTTCTACCTCCAAGGCTCACAGTTTGGAAGAGAGAACAAATAGGTAACAACAACATAGTTCTAGCTCCCTTCCCTAAAGAAAGCTTGTTCCAGGCACAGTGGAAGCACAGGGGTGTGGATAATTAGGAGTGGGTGGGCTGGAGGAGGAAGGCCTGAGCTGGGCTCTCAGGGCTGATGTGTTCCAGAGGTGGGCATGGAGGGCTTAGAGTTTGCCAGGACAGATGGGCAGCGGTGACACTATCAACATGGTTATAGCTCCTACCTCATCACCAGTGTGACCAATGATGCCCACCCTGTGTGACCAGCAGCTCTGGGTCTAACCCTATCACCCTCTCCCACCTTTTCATTTGGAGAACTTTCAGGTTTATCTGGAGAACTTTCATCTTTCAGGTTCAGTTCAGATGGCACTTCTAGGCTGGGTGTAGTGCCTCAAGCCTGTAATCCCAGCACTCTGGGAGGCTGAGGTGGGTGGATCACTTGAGGCCAGGAGTTCAAGACCAGCCTGGGCAACATGGCAAAACTCTGTCTCTACTAAAAATACAAAACATTTTCCAGGTATGGTAGTGTGTGCCTGTGGTTCCAGGTACTTGGGGGCTGAGGCATGAGAACTGCTTGAACCTGGAAGGCGGAGGCTGCAGTGAGCTAAGATTGCACCAGTACACTGCAGACTGGGTGATAGAGCAAGATTCCATCTCAAAAAAAAAAAAAAAAAATGGCACTTCTGAGATATGTTCCCTGCAACACCTTCCCTGCTTCTGCCTCTCCTCTCTTCTCCTCTCCTCTCCTGCCTCCCTCCCTGCTCTATAAGGGAGAGCACCTAAGTCCCCAGTGTGCATGTCAACCCCCATCTCCCCATTCAATGCATGATGCCAGGCACAGGAGAAACCCTTATTCAATGCATGCTGGAGGAATAACCACAACATAGGGCACTCCACGTGCTTCTTCTGATGGCTAGAGACCTTTGACCATAAGTTTCTAGCAAGGAGAGACTAGCTCGGTGCTGAAAACAAGGTGGGCTCTGAATTGGTGAATAAACAAATGAGTTTGCAAAGTATCAGAAGCCTGTTGGACACTGGTGGCTTGGAGATGGCAGAAGATGAGGTGGAGGAAATCACCGAGGAGATGACCCAGTGACAGTAGCATGGAGGATGGTTATACTAGGAGGATGGATCCATGTGGTGGCCAGGTATGCAGACACCTCTCCTGTTGAAACAACTACAACTGCCAGACTGAATATCTTACAGAAGCTGCTAGAGAAGCCACCCACAAGCTGGCAAGAAAGAAAGGAATACACAGGCTGAAGAGCAAGGGAAAGTATGGGGCCCTTTTCTGTGGAGAAATCTGGTAGGGACCACCTTAACAAGCGACCAAACTGAACCTCTGGCCCCTCAGTGCTGCTGAGATGAACCAGCATCCACCTCAAATGGGAGACTGAAGTTCACCAGGAGGAGACAGCAGGAAGAGTCCAGAGAGGGCGTGCCGCAACCACGGCCTGGACTCTTCAAGACAATGAGAGAAAACAAGAGGGTGGGGGAAGATTTCTGATAAAGGAGACTGAAGGGATGACACAAACGAATGCAACACATGGTCCTGGACTGCATTCCAGACCCAAAGGCACTAAAAAAGGCATTAATGGGGTATGTAAAGAAATGTGAGTAAGGTTCTGTGCTAGCTCATTGCTAAACTCCCTGAGTGTCTTAACTGTACTGTCTGCTCTTAGGAAAGGCATGCCTAAATGTTTAGGAGTGAAACAGCACGAGAACTATGACTAACTCTCAAGTAATCAATGGACTGGGGGAAATACAAATATGGTAACATGTTTAAAAGGAGGGAGATGACAGCAATATAATCGGAAGCTGTGCCAATTGACAGTAATATTTTGAAGCAGTGGCAGGCAAGCTTTTCAACAATTAAAGAGAATGCCTTCATATTACACAAAGACATTAAGAAAAAAAGCTGGAGGCTGGGCGCCGTGGCTCATGCCTGCAATCCCAGCACTTTGGGAGGCCGAGGCGGGAGGATCATGAGGTCAGTTCGAGACCAGCCTGACCAACATGGTGAAACCCCATCTCTACTAAAAATACAAAAATTAGCGGGGTGTGGTGGTGTGCACCTGTAATCCCAGCTACTCAGGGAGCTGAGGCAGAAGAATCACTTGAACCCAGGAGGCAGGGGTTGCAGTGACAGAGGGAGACCTTGTCTCAAAAGAAAAAAAAAGCTGGAAAACTTGAAGAAGTACCTTTTTTAGTGGCTCAAATAACCACAATGCTTCCCACAATGTGACACTCAATATGGAGAAGCTATCAGTGTGAGAGAAGGAGGGGCAAAGGTATTCCCCCCTGCTGAAAAAGGCCTTGCTTGGTACCCTAATGGCTCATCTATTGGGAAGCAAATGGCATTAAGGGCCTGTAGCAGCATGAGGAAGCAAGCACAGTCCCAGGCACAGCAAAAAGGGGCTGTGGAGGTGCTGGGGGAAATGCCAACAGACCTCAGTGAGCCCTGGCGTTCTTTCAGCTAGAACTGTTCATGGTTTCATCAGTGAGCTCCAATAACCACACCACACAGGTTTGGAGTGATCTGCCCCACCCCAGTTTTTCCTACACAAACTCATGTTTTTATTGTACGATTCAGAGAACACAAGATTTTTTTCTAGGAATGCACACATCACAGTGAAGCAGAAAGGCCTTTACAAAATTTTAAATACCTACAAAATATGAGGTAAGGCTCTTAAGAAATAAAATATTCAGTGATTTTGCTACTAAAATGCAAACATTAGATCAAATCCTTCACTTGATCTAGCAAAGGAAAATTAGAGTTGCAGGAATCTTGTTTTCAGGCCAAACGATGTCTTGAGGGATCCGATGGCAGGAACTGCCTGCATTTTCATCATGTGACCTGCAGTGATCCTGTGACAAAGGCCCGTAGGAAAGACTACTCCATCCCTGAGGTTTTCAGATTTAAAAAAAGGCAAAAAAGCCAGGTGAACAAGGTAGATGAAAGGTATTTTTCACTTGAATTGGAATCCAGTCCCTTCCCTGTCCCCTGGAGTGAGCTCCAGAGAAACTTCCAGAGCCCCAGCAATATCTACCCCAACCTTTAGTAATTCACTCATGCTCATCCCTTTCAGGAGATGGCATTTCTCAGCACCTTTCACTTCCAGTTATCCCTGGCGCAGCACAAAGAGCAGCTAACCTAAGGGCAGGGCAGTGGCTACAGCTCTGGGACCGCAGGAAATTAGCAGCTCCCCCCATACTGGCTGCTTCCACCCTAAAGTGTCATCCAGCTGGTGCTTCCAATTCTTTCTACTTCCAGTATTAGCTGCAGAATCGCAGAATCAAGGAGGCTTCTCTGCATGAATCAATAAAGGCTACAGCACTTTGAGACATGAGCTTTTAGCCCTTTAAAAATCTGAGAAATCAAACTGGCACAGGAAGAGTATCTCAGTGGTCTCTAGGGAGCAAGAGTGAATGAGGTTCAGCTTGAAGGCTACAATGGTGGAGCCTGAGGTTCAGCTGCCCTGCTCTGAATTCACAGTCCCTTTCTTAATTGTCCACTTCTGAAAAGATGCAAGAAACCATTCATGTTTTGAAAAGCTTAAATAAAATGCAGTTCTTGCCAACCAAAAGCAGACCCCTCTGCAAATATAGGCCACCAGTGTCATACGGCAAATCTCGTTTTTATAGATATGTAAAACGAAAACCTGAACACAAGCCCACCACATACAGTTAAAAAAAAAAAACAGGTTCAAAAATTCCTGCTGTGGAGAACAGTTTAGCAGTTACTCAAATGTTAAACAT
This sequence comes from Callithrix jacchus, assembly GCF_049354715.1. NCBI lineage: Eukaryota > Metazoa > Chordata > Mammalia > Primates > Cebidae > Callithrix > Callithrix jacchus. Next base: position 149,954,517 of record NC_133524.1, read on the forward strand.
GGAGTTACCATATAACCTGACAATTTTACTCCTAGCCATAGACTCTCAAAAAACCAAAACCAGGCCGGGCCTGGTGGCTTATGTCTGTAATCCCAGAACTCTGGGAGGCTGAGGTGGGTGGACTACCTGAGGTCAGGAGTCTGAGACCAGCCTGGCCAAAATGGTGAAACCTCGTATCTACTAAAAATACAAAAAAATTAGCCAGGCATAGTGGTGTATGCCTGTAATCCCAGCTACTCAGGACGCTGAGGCAGGAGAATTGCTTGAACCTGGGAGGCGTAGGTTGCAGTAAGCAGACCTCATGCCACTGTAATCCAGCCTGGGTGACAGGGCAAGACTCTGTCCCCTTGCCCTTGCAAAGAAAAAAAAAACAAAACCTGTAACCAAACAGATATCCATATACCAATGTTCATGGCAGTACAGTTTACAATAGCCAAATGTTGGGGGCAACCCAAATATACATCCCTGAGGGATAGATGGATAAACAAAACTTCATGATCTATAGGATGTAATATTAACCAACCTCAAAAAGGAAAGAAATTCTGACACTTGCTACAATGTAGATGAACCTTGAGAACATTATCTCAGTGAAAGAGGCCAGACACAAAAGGCCACACTGTACATAATTCCATTTACAGGAAATGTCCAGAATAGGCAAATCCATAGAGACAGGAAGTAGACTGGATGTTGCCAGGGGCTGTGGGTAATAAGAGGTGACTGCTAGTGTGTCTGGGGTTTCTTTTGGGTGCTGAAAATGTTTTGGAAGGACACAGAGGTGATGGTTGTACAATTCTGTGAATGTACTAAAAGCCACTGAACCACACACTTAAAAAAATTTTTTTCTGTGAGCCTATGAATTATATTGAAGAATGAATTGTACAGTTTAAATGAGTGAATTTCGTGATATGTGAATTATATCTAAATTAAAAAAAAAAAAACCATTAAAACAGCAACTGATCACCAATTACTCTAAATCAAAGATAGGTTTTGTGATGCCTGGCCAGTGCTCTGAGCCCATACAGCTGTCTCGGAGCAAGCTTGTCTGGCTGCGGCACAGAGCCCCGGAAGACAGCTGGGTCATCCATCTAAGGAAGAGGCCAATGTGGGGACCTATAGTAATACATGCTAGACTGGACCAAGCCGAACTGAATGTCAAACTCTGAAGCCTAGACACAGTAACCATGATAATCAGAAAAAAATTTAGTTCAACAAGTTTAATGAGTAGGCATGAAGCCAAGTGGAAGGTTACTATTTTGAAGGCATTTGATCATTTTTTAAAAACCGTGGTAAAATACACATAAAATTTACCACCGCATTTAGTACATGCTAAATGTGCAACCATCACCACTATCTAGTTCCAAAACACTTTCCTAACAAATTAAGCAGCTGCTCCCCATTCCCACTCCTCGAAGCCCCTGGTAACCACTAATTTATTTGTCTCCACAAATCTGCCTAGTGTTGAAATTTCATATAAGTGGAATACCCTTCCCCAAAAGCTTGTCTTTTAAAAAATTATATTCTCATTTTAAAAAGTTTTTTTCTGAGCGCAGTGGCTTACACCTATTATCTCAGCACTTAGGAAGGCAGAGGCAGGAGGATTCTTTGAGCCCAGGAGTTCAAGACCTGCCTGGGCAACATAGTGAGACCCCATTACTCACAAAAAGGGGGAAAAAAGACCAAAAAAAAAATCCCAAAACAAAACAACAAAAACGTTTTTTTAGGGAGACAGGGTCTCGCTATGTCACCCAGGCTAGACTTCAAGCTGCTGGGCTCAAGCAATCCTCCTGCCTCAGGCTCGGAAGTGGCTGGGACTACAGATACACGACCACGTCCAATTTAGAAGCATGTATTTTTTTAGATTAGCTCACCATTACCTGGCAACTTCTCCAATGATTTCCTCTTGCATCTTTGCCTCTATATTCTAGCAGCGTTCTTGCGCTGATCCTACACACAAGTGGTTAGAGACTCACCAGGTCAAGCTGGCCTCCAATGCTTTCAATTCCAAATACCTAGTCTTCAAGGTCCAAGTGGTCTGTTTCCATAGATACTGACATTGTGTATGACTTTTCTGTGCCCAGCAACACATTCCCGCCACTGCTGCCTTTCCTCATTTCCTGATTTTTTTCCTTACCTTTGCATACTCCACGTAAACAAGTTTCACAGACTTTTATCAAAGTGTTGGCTGCTTTTCCTGAATAACAGAAAATCTGCCAAATACATTTTTGTCATGAAGGCAACACATTTTGGGCATTTTGGGGAACAAAAAAGGACAGAAAGGAGATCTCTTTTACTGGAGAAGTCTGCGTTAAGGACGGGCTCATTCGATCTCAATATCTCATCACTAACTTGGAGTGCCCTTGTTTTCATCATCTTGCATATCACTAGTGTAGGTCAGTCCACGTCAGCCTGCCTGACATATTTGGTTTGCAATGCTGACATCTGAGCCTCCAAGTTTATTTCACCTTGTTTGTACTAAAACGACCAACAAAAGGAAAAAAAGAAGGAAATCTCTCTATCGATGCCTTCAGAGGAACTGTTGTACAATGCGATGCAGCTGGGATTCATGTGAGAGAAGCAGCGCTCATATAATTCCACTACAGCTAAACACGAGCAAAGGAGGGAACTGCTGGAGGTATGAGGATTCCCTAGCAGAGCTGGAGAAAATCTGCAAGATCAGAGAAACTGGACCTAAGAGCCAGGCTGGCAGAAGTGCGGTTTGCTAGTGGCAAATAGAAGGGCCTGAACCACCAGTGCCCTAGGTGGAGAGGTCAGAGACAGGCTGGCCAGGTTTCCCCGGGCATTGCTGGGACAGAGAGAGACACTGATATAAAAGAGATTCTACTTGTCTCAGGGATCTGTCAGTAGCACCGCTGGTCCCCACCCTGACTCCAGCTGCTGCCACAGGAGGAAGCAGCAGGGACTCAAGCTCCATCCCATAAACAACTCTAGGGACTGAGCATCAAATAAGTATCAACAAATTAGTAACTGTCCTGTGTACAAATACAAACTAGGTAGAAACTATAATGACTGAACACCAATCATTCCAGTCGAGATCCCAACTGGAGGCCAGACACAGTGGCTCACGCTTGTAATCCCAGCAATTTGGGAGGCTAAGGCATGCAGATCACGAGGTCAGGAGTTCAAGACCAGCCTGGCCAACATAGTGAAACCCCAAATCTAGTAAAAATACAAAAAGAATTACCCAGGAGTGGTGGTGGGCACCTGCAATACCAGCTACTTGGGAGGCTGAGGCAGGAGAATCGCTTGAACCTAAGAGGCGGAGGTTGCAGTGAGCTGAGATCACGCCACTGTACTCCAGCCTGGGCAACACAGCGAGACTCTGTCTCAAAAAATATATATATATCCCTACTGGATCTTCTTTGGAACCTGACATTTACATTTACCCAGAATAGGCATCTGAGGACAGCCAGAAGGAGTGGGTGGGGGAGGATGGCTTGTTTCTGGTAGCCACTGCTCTAGAGATTATTTCTCACCATTGTGTCACAAAGCTCACCACAGGAGCACTCCCACATGGATTAGGGAATTAGATGCAGACCTCCTGCAGAATTGCCCTCTTCCAATCCTAGTAAGAAAGACACAAAAGAAAGGTGGGGAAGGGGAGTGTGAAAGGAAGATCGCAGCAAACAAAGGAAAGGGGTGTAATTCAAAGCAGTCTGAGAAAAGACTCCAGAGGACAATGCAGCAGCAAAGCCAGGCTCCTGTCCCCTCCCCAGAAACCACCCTAGGAAGGAGGCAACACCCTGGGAATTTGCAGCCGGTAAGCTGGAGAGAAGCAACCAAGGGAGTCCTTCACTTTTTCCTTTTAGGCCCACAAACTCCAGCTGGGAGGTGCAGGAGAAATGGCAAAGTGCCCGCTCTGTGGGAAGCAACTGCTCTTAGATTATGGAGCCACCCAGAGAGTGAGGTGCCCCCCCATCCCTATGGAAATGGTATACACATACCTTATGTGGCTAGAGTGAGCCTTAGTATAAGACATCCAACCCAATTCTTAGAACAGAGAGAATAATCTAGATAGAGCCAAGGACTACATGGCTGCAGCTCCCTCCAGCGTGCAAATTCTCTCCGAATACAAGATAACAAGCCTGTACACGATAGCTCAGAGGGGAAAACAGCAAGAGACGACGCCAAGAAACTGGGAAGACAGAGCCAAGAATTCCTACACTGACTCAAAGCAAACAGAACGGCTATGCAGAGCCATCCAAGCCTGAGCCAAGATGAAAAGAAGTGACATGGTAACTCTGCAAACATATTATGACCAAAAGAAAAAAAAACAGGCTCAGGGACGGAGATGGCACGAGAAAGGCAAAGTCTCCCACAAAGAAGAGAATACACAAGGAAGAGAAAGAAATTCCCCACAACATCGCAAGAACATGTTCCCAATAAAAGAGTTCAAAGATGGGATGATAAAACAGTAAGATGAAAAGACAGATTTCCAACCTAGAGAAACAAACTGCAGACCAAAACACATCATTATGAAACTAACTATACTGAAAACCAGCCAGAAACAGAATATACATAGCTGAAAATCAAATTAGACAAAGTGAATGCAGATGAAAAAGACAAAAGCTAAAGCAATTAGGGCAAAGCTAATAGCATTGGAAGAAAGACAAAGACAATCCAACATAAGGAATTTGTGTCCCTGAAGTACAGAACCCAACAAATGGAACAGAAGATGCTGTCAAAGATACATAAGAGAGCTGACCTGAAACAGAGACGACTACATCTGCAGCCTGAAAGAATACACCATGTTCCCAGGAAAATGTGATAAAGAATGCTCAATAGCAACACAGACTCTAGTCAACATACTCAACTTCAAGGATAAAGAAAGTATTCTTCAGGCATTTTGGGATTCTTCCAAGGGGGAAACATCAGAAGACCAGACATAATATCTACAAAGTTCTGGGGCAGCTTAGTGCAGTGGTGGTGGGGGAGAGGTTAGAGGCAAAGTCAGAGAGATGGACAGGGGCCAAAGCCTCTCTGAGAAGATGAAATCTGAACACAGACCTGAAGGAAGTGAGTGGTGAGGGAGCAGGTCAAGTAAAGAGGGGTCCAGCCAATGAGGAGCATCAAGGGCCAAGAGTCTGACTCCAGCAACATTCTGCCAAGTTCCAGGAAGAGCAAGAGTAGTGGGCTGAAGCCAAGTGAGCAAGGGAGAGAATGGTAGAAAATGAGCTCAAATAGGCAGGGAGTGATGATGTTCCATGTGGCTGCTGAAGCAGGCCCAGTTACACAACTTGTGGAGCCTGGTGCAAAATGAAAATGCCGGGCCTCTTGTTCAAAAATAAAGAATTTTGAGATAGTATTAAACCAAGCCTGGGTTCCACCAAACCCTGGGCAGTTACACAGGCCCATGAAGCTGCCTCTGCTTCCAAGCAATGGACTCTGGGTTTTATTCTGGGAGGGTTTTTCTCAGGGGAGTAACCTGATCTGATGAACATTTTTCAAAGAGCCCATCTGAGGCTGGGCACAGTGGCACACACCTGTAATCCTTCACTTTGGGAGATTAAGGCAGGAAGATCGCTTGAGCCTAGGAGTTCGAGACCAGCCCAGGCAACATAGGGAGACCCCAGTCTCTACAAAAAATATGAAAATTAGCCAGGTGTGGTAGTGCATATCTATAGTGTCAGCTATCTGGGAGGAGTGCTTGAACCCGGGAGGTTGAGGCTGCAGTGAGCCGTGATTGTGCTACTGCACTCCAGCCTGGGTGACAAAAAAAAAAAAAAAACAAAAAAACCCAGCCCATTTTAACTATGGGAAGATGTCGAGTAGAGGGAGTGGGGCAGGAAGATGCAAGATGCCACACGGTGGGCTCTACAGAAGCAGATGTGAAGTCACAGTTTGGGGTGTAAAATGTTCATAAGGAACTGATATCCATAAAAGGAGGTGGGAGGAAGAAGTCAAAAAGATGGCCCTGTAGGGGCCTTGTACCCTCACCTCACTCAGTCACCAGGGTGCTGTCGTGGAAATGGCATGACCTTGGGTAAGGAGGCTCTTGCAGCTGAGGCCAGCTGAAGGAACAGCTGGACACTGCCTGCTAACCAGAGTGTCTGCAGGGGATCTGGAGAGTGACCTCCAGGTCTGCCACTTGAGACTACTGCAGAGTCCAGGCAGGGACGCAGGGGGCTGGCCTAGGTGCCATCACTGAAGGGCATGAGTGCTGGGGCAGGGAAAATGCAAGAGATTCTGGACTCTGGCTTCCATATCTCATGTTTTTGCTACTGAGGTATTTAGCTCTCTAGAGGCTGAAAGGGCAGCTAGATATATATGAGTCTGGAGTTCTGGGGAGAGGTTTGAAGAGCCAGGCGAGTAGGTGAGGGCACTCTGGATGTAAATGTAAACAACCTTCCCCCTGCTATTTGGAGTTGTGATGAGGAGAAAGAATCAACAGAGACAGAGAAAGAGGAGTCAGTGCAGAGAAGGAAGATCAGACATATCTGTCAAGATTATTGGTGGCAATCAACAGAAACCAACTCTAGCTGATTTATACAGACAGGAACTGATAAAATGCTCCTGAGGATGAATGTGGTGAAGGTTGCACAACAATATAAACGTGCTCAACACCACAGAATTGTACACTTAAAAATGGTTGAGGTAGTACATTTTATCTTTTGTGTATTTTACTGCCATTTAAAAAACTAGGGGAAAAAGGCTAACTGGGTGATGAGAGAATCCCTAGAGGGTTGGAGGAACAGGTTTGAGTCCAGTTGGCCAGGAACAATATTCCAAAACCTTCTGCCAAGCCAGCCCAAGCAGCGAGCACTGCCTTTGAGACCCTGCAAGGGGGCAGCACTGGCCACTAACACTGTGCCCACTGTGGCCAAGGAGCTCATCTTTCCTGCATCCCCAATGCCAGTAGAGAGGGCTCTCCTGCCTGGCCCTGCTCCTCCTAGCATGTGAGTCTGACTGGCAGAGGCCAGGGTACATACCTATACCCATGTAAAACTCAGGTGATTTCTTTCTGTAAAGGGCCAGATAAGTATTTTCCACCTTGTGGGGCAGACAGTATCTGTCACAACCCGCCTACCGCTGTTGTACAGGAGAGCAGTCATGGACAATGCACAAAGGACTGGGTGGAAATGGGTCTTGGTAAAGTTCATTTACGAAAACAGGCAGTGAGCCAGATTTGACCCTTGAGATAGTTTGCCCACTGCTGCCATGACTGAAAGGGAAGCTAGACAAAGAAGCATCTGGCATTTGCAGTAACCACAATCAGAGGTCGCCTGGCCTCCCATCAAACTCTTGAGGTGAGAATTCTCCCAAACCCAGAGGGGGTTCAAGATGTGAGATAGGTGGCCACCTGGAGAGTATGAGGTCCCAGAAGAGACACACGGAAGGGCTGAGGAGGAGTGACAGCCACCAATGACTGAGAAGATTATTTCATGGAATGTGGGAAAGCAAGCCTTCATGGAGTGAGCTGAGCAAGGAGTGGCAGGCGAGGAAGAGGGCCAGTGTGTGGAGAGAAGTCTTAGGAGAGTTTGGCTAAAAGGAGAAACAGACTGACCAGGAGCCCAGGAGGCATGGGCTGAAGGGAGCTCAGTTACGATGGTAAATTCTAAAACAAGTCCATCTGAAACAGTTTGCGAGAGGAGGGAAGACCGACAGGAGTCCCCGGGGCGTCAGTGGTGGACACTGCAAGCTGAGAGACAGTAAGTTCTTGTCATAGGCAGAGCTGGCTAAGTTAGAGCTCTGTGGAGGGAAGGGTTTCCAGTCATGACCAACTCCAGGCTACAACCATGGGAATGGGTGACAGAAGAGACACGGAGGGAGCCAGGCACTAGGAGGGCTGTCTACATGTGTGTATGTGGTGGAATCAGGGACTGGCACAGAATCCTCAATAGCAGAGGACCAATTGGGGCAGTGAGCAAGCCCAAAACAAGGGTCTGTGGGCCCAGAGGCTGAGTGTCACAGCCCCCCAATGCCAGGAGGTACACAGGATCAGAGACAGCTGAGGACTTGGCAGGAAGCACGGGTGTGGAGAGGCAGGGCCTAACCCAGGTCAGAGGGTTAGGAAGGGCTCTTTGGGGAAGAGATACCTGACTGAGTCTTCAGGAATAAGCAGGACACAAGGCAAGGCCACAGGGGAGGGAAAGAAGAAGAGAAGGGGACTTAGACGGGAGCCAATTACAAACGCGAGGAGTGCAAGAAACATGGTACTTGGGAGCAGGTACAAGCAGTCCTGGACTGCCGAGGGATACGTGACCAAGAAAAGCAGCAGCAGTGGTAGGGGCCAGAAAGAGAGGCAGGGGCCAAATTAGCGACCCTGATGTCACTCGAACACACAGTGCCACTCTTGGGTTTAAAGCAGGGGAATGAGGATGATAGGGATTGTGTGGAAGATAGACAGGTGGAGGAAAGATCATAAGTTATCGAGGGAGTCCTAGAGCAAGATGAGGGACTGAACCAGGACAGTGGTAGAAAGAATGAAAGAGGAGAGAGGAGGGAGGAACAGTTAAAGGAACAATTCGTGGGGTTCCATGGCTCCCTTGGATATGGGCAGTGAAGCGCAGGGGCCTCGGGTTTCCAGCCTGGGTGGGTGGTATGGCTATCAACTGTGAAAAAAGACAGAGGACATGGTGCTTGTCTGTCTGGTCTTCTGATCTATCTGCCTTGTATTGAAGGAGATGAGGGTGGTAGGGCGGGCAGTGGGTTGAGAAGAATGGAAGGGAGAAAGAGGGCAGAAATCTCTCAAATTTTTTGCATGGTAAAATCTGACTAAAATGCACATATGCCCCACAAGCCTTTTTCTATTTTTTTTTCCAAGAAGCAAAACAAATTATATTTCCTTAGTCAAATTTATTTCCTTTTAGTGCTCTCTGTCGCCACCTACTGGACTGCCTGGTGGAAGGGGCTCAAGAGGTAGCAGCCGAGCCTACTCCATGGCAGAGGAGTCAAATTCATCCAGGCAGGGAGAATGGACTACACCTGGGTGGGGGAGGGCCAAAAGAAGCCCAGCTGCTTCTGGAAGATCATCAGGAGTCTCTTCTGGAAGACCAGGGGCTCTTGTAGCTAAAACAGACGTTCATTCATTAATAATACCTACTTCAATAACTTAAGATCGTGTCCAGCAGATGCACATCAACCTTGACTTCTCTGTGTTCCCCAAATCGGGTATCATATTGAGGAAACAATCTGTAGATATTCATCAAATTGTTTGGTGGGACAAAAATTCTGGGGCACTTGAGCCTGGCTGAACTCAGTTTTAGGTTCCAGCATTTGACACCGACCTCTAAGTTTGCAGGTACTTTATGAATGCATGAATGCAACAAAAAACTAGTGAAAAGTCCTTCAGGGTGAAGCAAGGAGGCAACAACTCTTCTGAGAACTGCCTTCCTCCCACAGATATGGCACATTCACAAATCTCATTCACTGAACAAGAGCCACACCAGAAGTGACAAGAGGGGAACATGCAATAAGAGGTAACTTCTCTGTCACACTAGACTGCTTGGAGACAAGGATACAAAGCCCAGCATAAGAGATGGGACAAAATGATGAGGGTCAAGGACAACAACGTGGTTTAACTCCCAGTGAAGAGTTTTTGCCAGTTAAGAGCTACAAGAAGGAAATCACACACCATAAGAGGCCACTAAGATAAACACTTGAATCTGATTAACTTTTCATCGGAAGAGTGTGGGTAAGGACAAGCCTGCCTCGAGGGGTACTACAGATTCAGTGAATGAGCCCTCAGATGCTGTTGGATCCTGTGATCAGGTAGACAGCAGCTTCTCAGGAACCACTGCATGTGAGGTTAGGGTGAGGGGAGGGACCAAATAGAGGTCTGATCCCAGGGACTTGATCATAGGGGCTGACTAGTGAGAGGTGGAGATCATGAACATAAGCCACTCTTTTGGAAAGCTCAGCAGAGAAGACACAGTTGCTTTCAGAGGCAAGAGGGAGAGAGCAAATAGAAGGCCAAGACAGAAGATGCATGAGGTAATAAGACAGAATGTTAGGTGGCCTTTAAAGGTATGTTCATAGCTTTTCATAACATGGTATGTATATGAGTCTACTCAGGCTATGATAACAAAACAGTACAGACTGAGGGTGCTACTCAACTGACATTTCTCAGTTCTGAACAGCAAGGTGTCAGCAGATTCAGCCCCTAAAGGGCTTGGAGATGGCTACCTTCTCATCGAGTTCACATGGTGGAGAAAGCAAGCTCTCTGGTGTCTCTTGTTATAAGAACACTAATCCCATCATGGAAAACCCACCCTTCAGATTTCATCTAAACCTAACTACCTCCCAAAGACCCCATCTCCAAATACCATCATATTTGAGGTTTGAGTTTCAATATAGAAATTCTGGAAGACACAAAAATTCAGTCCACAACAATGGTGATTTTATGTTTCAATGTTACATGAGAAAGCACGGCAAAGCAGCACACATACTGGGTGACGCCAATCTGCCTTTTTTTTACGATAGGGTCTCACTCTGTTTGCCAGGCTACACTGCAGTGGCGTGACCACACCTCACTGTAGCCTCGACCACCAGGCTCAAGCAATCTTCCCACATTAGCCTCTCAAAGTGCTGGGATTACAGGTATGAGTCACCATGTCTGGCTTCCAATTTGTATTTAATGCCACTGAACTGTACACTTAATAAATTTTAGGTGACGTAGATTTAATTACAATTTTTTTAAAAGTCTAAGAGTGCCAGGCACGGTGGCTCACATCTGTAATCTCAGCACTTCGGGAGGCCGAGGTGGGCAGATCACGAGGTCAGAAGTTCCAGACCAGCCTGGACAACATGGTGAAACCTCGTCTCTACTCAAAATACAAAAATTAGCTGGGCGTGGTATCGGGCACCTGTAATCCCAGCTATTCAGGAGGCTGAGGCAGGAGAATCGCTTGAACCTGGAAGGCAGAGGTTGCAGTGAGCAGAGATTGCGCCACTGCACTCCAGCCTGGGCAACAGACTGAGACTTCACCTAAAAAAAAAAAAAAAAAAAGTCTAAGAGAAGTCAAGAAAGCAGAAGAAAAATTTAAAAGAACAGAAAATGTGGAAAAATAGAATGCACAAAATAATATAATCTAAATGCATCAGAAATCAAATAGATGTTAAAGGACGAAACAGAAAGGATTTTTAAATCTAGCCATCGGCAGGGTATGGTGGCTCATGCCTGCAATTCCAACACTTTGGAGGGCCGAGGTGGGTGGATCACCTGAGGTGAGGAGTTTGAGACCAGCTTGGCCAACATGGTGAAACCATGTCCCTACTAAAAATACAAAGTTAGCTGGGTGTGGTGGCACATGCCTGTAATACCAGCTAACCAGCTACTTGGGAGACTGAGGCAGGAGAATTGCTTGGGCCTGGAAGGCGGAGATTGCAGTGAGCTGCCATGGCACTACTGTACTCCAGCCTGGGTGATGAGCAAAACTCCGTCTCCAAAAAAAAAAAAAAAAAAAAAAAAGAATAGAAAAAATCTAGCTATCTGCCAATTTTCAAAAGCTCCACCTCACATAAAGACACAGAAAGCAGAAAAATAAAAAAAACTGGGATGGCCAGGTGTGGTGGCTCATGCCTGTAATCCCAACACTTTTGGAGGCCAAGGCTGGTGAACTGCTTGAGCCCAGGAGTTTGAGACCAGTCTGGGCAACATGGGGAAACCCTGTCTCTATTACAAATACAAAACTTAGCCAGGTGGTGGCACAAGCCTGTAGTCCCAGCTACTCAGGAGGCTGAGGTGGGAGGACCACTTGAGCCCAGGAGGTAGAGGTTGCAGTGAGCTGAGATCACGCCACTGTACTCCAGACTGGGTGACAGAGGGAGACCTGGTCTCAAAAAATAAATACATAAATATTAGTACGGTCACTTCATAATACCAATGGGTTCAATACACCAGGTACATGAAACTGTATCTAAAATGGAAAACGTGGCCTCAAAATAAATAATAAAATGAAAATTAATAAATCCCTGTGGAGAAACTGGTATGTTTATCACCACAGCAGATTTTAACACGTATCCCAGCAGTTGATAAATCAAGTAAACAAAACGACAGTAAGAAGAGAAAATACTTTCACAACAAAGGATAAGACAGAGGTAATGAATAGACGTAGAATCCTGCACCCATGCTTGGTGGTGACATACTCTGTCTATTGGCTGTGGATGAAGTGTGATGGAGCACTTCTCAACCAACTGCAACAACTGGTGTCACACAGACCAAGTTCTTTGACCACAGTGCCATTTAGCTAGAAGACGATTTTTTTTTTTTTGAGATGGAGTCTCACTGTTGTTGCCCAGGCTGGAGTGCAATGGCTCAATCTTGGCTCACTGCAACTTCCGCCTCCCGTATTCAAGAAATTCCCCCTCCTCAGCCTCCCGAGTGGCGTGCGCCACCACACCCGGCTAATTTTGTATTTTTAGTAGAGACGGGGTTTTGCAATGTTGGTCAGGCTGGTCTCGAACCCCTGACCTTGTGATCTGCCCGCCTCGGCCTCCCAGTGTTCGGATTACAGGCATGAGCCACTGTGGCCGGCCATTTTTTTTTTTCTAGCGCAACTGGGGGAAAAAACAAAACAAAACCAGGTGCTTGGAAATTGAAAAACACATTTTAAAATAATTTGAGTCAAAGAAAGAAACAAAGAAAAAAAAAACAATCCTTGGGCTAACAAAGTGATAATACTATCAGAACTTGTTAGATACAGCTAAAGTAGTTCCAGAGGGTTAACCTTAAATGTTTACATTTGAAAAGGAGGTAGGAAAATCAATGAACCAAATTTTTAATTTAATAAGTTAGGGCCAGGTGTGGTGGCTCAAGTCTGTAATCCCAATACTTTGGTAGGCCGAAGCAGGTGGGTCACCTGAGGTCAGGAGTTGGACACCAGCCTGGCCAACGTGCCAAAACCCCATCTCTACTAAAAATACAAAACAATTAGCCAGCCATGGTGGCAAATTCCTGTAAATCCTAGCTACTTGGTAGGTTGAGGCACAAGCATTGCTTGAACCTGGAAGGCGGAGGTTGCAGTGAGCTGAGATTGTGCCACTGCACTCCAGCCTGAATGACTGAGCAAGACTTTGTCAAGAGCAAGAAGAAAGGGGAGGGGAGGGGAGGGGGAGGGAAGGGAAGGGGAGGGGAGGAGAGGGGAGGGGAGGGGAGGAGAGGGGAGGGGAGGGGAGGAGAGGAAGAGAAGAGGAGAGAGGAGAGATGAGAGAAGAGAGGTGAGAGAGAGGAGAGGAGAGAGGAGAGAGGAGAGGAGAGGGAGAGGAGAGAGGAGACAGGAGAGGGAGAGGAGAGAGGACAGAGGACAGAGGACAGGGGAGAGGGGAGAGGAGAGAGGAGAGAGGGGAAAGGAGAGGGAGAGAGAGAGAGGAGACAGGAGAAAGGATAGAGGGAGAAGAGGGGAGAGAGGGAGGAGAGAGAGGGGAGAGGGGAAAGGGGAGGGGGGGGAGAGGAGGGAAGGGGAGGGGAGAGAAGGGGAGGGGAGAGAAGGGGAGAGGAGGGGAGGGAACGGGAGAAGAGAGAAGAGAGAAACAGAGAGTATTCTAAGAACGTAGAAAAATAAGGATAAAAGCAAAAGCAGAATTTAGTGAACTAGAAAAGACAGAGTAATACAGTGCAATAATGCCTACATGTCTGCTTCTTGTAAGACCAATGATACTGATGAACTTTTACCAAGACAAGGAAAAAGGGAGAAGGTACAGGTAAACAACACTAGGAATGAAAAAGCAGACATGACTACAGATGTTGCAAAGGTATAAAAAACTATAACCTGAACAACTTTATGCTAGTCGGACAAAATGGACAAATTCCTAGAAAAAAAAAGGTAACAGCTTACAGTAGCCCAAGCAGATGTGGAGAAAATAAAAATAGGTTTAGATGTGTCTGTATGTGCATAGAACACCTCACAAGACACAGAAAAGACCCTGGATGCAGCTGTTCCCTGAAGAGGGGCCTAGGCAGCTGGGAGACCAGGGCAGCAGGGACACTCAGACCGTGCATCTCTCTGGAATTTGCACTTCCTGAATTGTGAAGTATGCACATGTGTCATTTATCCAACAGTAAATCCAAACGTGCCCGAATACAAGGAAAGGCCTCACCTGGCTGCGCCATGGAGGCTGGCCTGGTGTGTGGAACAGACAGAACATTAGCATGCTACTGAGCAGGTGCAGGTATGAACATCAGCTGATGCTGGCTCTTTGCTTTCTTTTTAATCTTGACAAATTAGATAGGTGAAAAGGCACCGTTTTTGTTGTCGTTTGCATCTCTGATTACCAACAGGCAGAACTCTTTTCCTACCTTCCATCATTGGCCATCTGTATCTCTTCTTTTATGAATCTCCTGTTCATAGTTTTTGTTCATCAGTGGTAACTAGTGGTAAGTTAGCAATAAGAACTGTTGTCTTCAAGTCTAGACTGAGAAGGAAATTTAAAAATCTGCCCACGTGGTCTCACAATAAATGACTACTGACTAGACAGAGATAACTGTACCCACTGCCCATCCAGAAGCATTAAGCCCAGGATGATTCATTTCAGACGTGTCCCTGACCTTCCTCACACCCTTTCCAGAAGGGCCCCTTGAGCTGCTATGGTACTCCTATACCACTATCCCATTACCCAAATGATGAAGAGCCAATCAAAAAGCCTAGACCAGGACACTTTCCCAAGTTATTTCCCAATACCTTCACAATGATCACTTTATATACAATCTCGGTGAATGCTCAGCAACACATGAGAGCAATGTTTAACTGAAGGCAACACTGAGGCTCAAGGAGGGCAAGTGACTTGATTGCTGAGGTCACCTGCTAGGTGCAAGAGCTCAGAATTAATCCCAAGACTACCTGGCTCAAAAAGCCTAAGCTCATCTACTATACTTGAGGCAAAATCATGAAAGTGTGTTTTTACCTTGCCCAGACCCTGCATACTGCATCAAGGTCTTGGGTTTCAAGCAATAGAAATCAACTCTGGCTAAATTCAATCACAAAGGAGTTCTTGGGCAGCAGATCTGGAAATGCAGAGAAAACTAGAGAAGAACTAGGCTCAGAAAAGTAGCAGGAATAGAGGCTGCAACACTGAAAACACAGTGAACGTTATACTACACGGACCTTCTGGCTGTGACACCCACCCTGGGCACCACTGCACGTCATCACTGGACTCAGGTGCCACCGCCATAACTAATCCCTCACTGTCCCTCAAGAGTCAAAGTCCCTGAGGACAGAATGGGTTTGGCCAAGCTTAGGCTTCATCACTACCCCCTGGTTTCCAGGGAGCAAGAGGAGGGAATATATCCATTCCCCTGTGGCAAGCACTGGCAGCTGTCCCCCAACACCTGTGTTCCTCACCTGCCTTACTAATGAGACCCTGCGCTCAGCTATGGAAAGTTATTTCCCACTTCCCAGCAGACCATGGGACTAGGTTGTGGCTAAGGAGACGGTGGCCGAGTGCACTCCTGTTCATCATTCTCTTTCAAGCCTGCTCTGGTTCTACTGTCTGTGGGCGGAGCACACCTCCCACCCACTGACTCTGCGCTTGCTCATGTGTTGATGGGATGGGGGAAGAAGAGGCTTTAAAAGGCTTCTGTGTCTCTGCTCACTCCTCTTGGACTCCTGACCTCCTCCTACGACAAGACTTCCCCTGGCAACTGCTTCTCCCTCCTGGGTCCTGGAACGACAGGCTTGAGAACAGATCTGAATCCCGTCTTGCAGCTGATCCAGACCCATGTGTGAGAAATAAATGATCGCTATTACAGCTTTTTAGCTGCTGGTGCTGTTTGTTCCCTACGACAAGATGATGAATGTGAAGATGGAAATGGAAATTACTGAATGGGCCGAGAAATTAAGATGCCATTTTGCCTTTCCCCTATGACACCACCTTCTTCCTACCTGGAGGAGTGGATGCAAATGGCTAGAGCAGCAACCACCATCTCACAACCATGAGGCAATCTTGAGAAATGGAAGACACCCACTGAGGGGCCCAGGGTCCTAGATCCTTACAAAGCCACTGCAGTGGTCATGAACAGCATGGGAAGGAAGCACACCACAAGCCCCCAACCCCGCCTTCAGGTTTTCTTAGGTAGAAGCTAGGGTCCACCTGCTTCTTACTAAGATATACACAATGGGGAGATTTTAACATAAAAAAGGTATGAAGATGGTCAGAAGCCAAAAAAAGCAACAAAACGTTCATGATATACCATACGTGAGGTTTACTTACTACGCTGCTTTTTTACCAAGTTATCACAATCACTGTAACTCAACCCATTGAACAAACGACAAAATAGATTCTGAGATTCTCTTATTTCTGTTAGCTAAAAAAGTAGTCTCTGAATTGTTTGTAAGTGAATTCAAGAGACAAAAATAAAACCAGATAATTCAGAATGTACTGAGTACAACACATATGCTTTCTATGTGATAAGTTCCCAGCATTATTTGTTCAAAGAAAACCTGCCTCATTGCAAAAATATATTAAAAAACAAGTAATTACACAACACATCACCTCCTACAACACCAGATTCCTTTTCTTTCCTTTGTAACCTGACCAGAAGAAAAACAAAACATTGTTCGAATTGCTGAGACCCAGAAAGTTCAATCAGCCAGAGCTTAAAAAAACACTCTCCCGAAGTATAGCTACCTAGCAGGGAAAGGAGGAGGCTAAGCCTCCTAAGTGAACCTGGACAGTGGGCACAAGTAACAGGCACACTTAGACACCAACGACCAGATTCCATGTGAGTGAATCCAGAAACCCTGACTCTTCCCATTCTCTTGGAGATCCAGGAGACGCGGCATCAATTGCTCACTGCTGCTCCTTATGCATACTGTTACGGGTGCTATACTATACACAAGCTTCAGTGCTCAAGAAGCTCATAAGCCATCAAGGAAAGAGCAACATGCCACAAAGCGGTTGTCCCTTCTGGCTACAGAAGTTGCAAAAGATGGCTGCAGGGGTCAGTGAGGGCCCAAAGGAGTAGCGACCAAGGCCCTGAAACCTGGGAGCTGAGGTGGGTAGTGTCAGCCTCTTCTCAATAATCGGTTCCTAAGGTTCCGTCCAGGCAAGCAGAACACAAGAGGCCATGAGCATGTGTACTTTAAGCACTACATCTGTTGGCAAAACACAAATGTTGTTACACAAATACTAAGCCACAGATTGCAATAGCACCTGACAGCCTTTAAAATTCGTTTCTCTACTTTTGCAAAGTTACACTGGAAGCTAGGCTGTTAAAGTATACACTCATAAAGGAGGTATGTTTAAAAAGAGGGGCATATATGTGGGTGCTATTTAGACTCTCACTGATTTGTTCCATATTTTCAGATAACTGTACCCCTCCAAAGTAACTCAATCTCCACATATTTGCCTTTACGTGTACCTTCTAACTCATGACTACAGCTCTGATTAACTCATAAAAAATACTGTTCCTGTTAGCCATGGAGAAGCTATGGAGCCAACAGCAGAGCAGGGTATATGTTCTTCTGTCCCTTTTATAAGACAAAACGTTAGGGTAATGTCCCACTGCAGAATTTGTTAATTCATACAATAAATTAAAATATGCATGATTGTAGGCACCAGGGATATACTGAAGAAGATGCAAAAAAAACAACAACAAAAAAAACCTCTGCCTTCATGGGACTCAGATTCTAGTCGGGTGGGGACAGCAATGGGGGAAGGGGAAGAGGAGACCACAAACAAAACCAAGCAGTAACATAGCTTGTGGCAGATAGTGACAAGTCCTAGGCTAGGAATGGGGAACTGGTGGGGCAGAGGCAGGCTGCCTGATTTACAGAGAGGGGTATGCTCGGGGAGGGCCACACTGGGAAGGTGACATTTGAGCAGACATGTCTGATGCCTGAGACAGAAGGCAGAGTAGAGGTGGAGCAGTGCATGAGGCCAGTGAGGCCACAGTGCATGAGTGGTGGGAAAGTGGCAAGAGAAGTGATCATGTTGGGCTGTAATTCTGAGTTGGGGGAACCCACTGGAGGGTTCTGAACAAAGAGCACCCTGGTGTGGCCCACAATGCTGCAGGACTAAACAAAGAACCGGGGGGGGGGGGGGGCAAGGGCAGAGACAGGGAGGCAGGACAGCAGGACCAGGGTGAGAGCAGTGGAGACAGGAGAACTCATCGGATTCTGCATCCATCCTGCAGGTGGAATGAACAGTATTTGTGGACGAATGAGATAACCAGCACCAGGTTTCTGACTGAGGAGCGGGGAGATGGAATTGCTGTTTACTGGAAAGAAGACAACCAGGGAAAGAGAAGGTCTAGGGAGGATAAGGAGTTCCCATGACCCAGTCAGCCTGGAGAGATACATTTGGGACCCATGAAGCTGGACGGAATCACTTCGGGAGTGAGGGTGGAGAAGCCTGAGCCTGCGGCCTTCCAGCATCACATGCAAAACAGAGAGGACTGAGGAGGATCAACATTCACACACTCACCCAGGGCTTCTTGAGGACCCATGGATGCTAGGCATTATCCTAGGAGTTTGGGATACATCTGTGAATCAAGTAGACAACCCTGTCCTATGGAGCTTCTGCTCCAGCAGGGGTGACAGCTAAGATAAGCACAGTGAGTCACATATTCAACTAGAAAGAGACAAAAGCTGTGGTTTGCACTGAGAAGGTGCAGATCAGTGCAGACACTCATGGGACGTAAGGGATTGCCTCCTATGGGTATTGGGGTTAACTGATGCCGACAGCTCGAGGATGAGAAGTGACAAGCGGCCCTCAGATTGAACAACATGAAGGTTATCACTAGAGACCACATGGAACAGCTTGGTGGAGCTGTGGCAGCAAAGGAATAACTGGAGAAGGTTGAAGAGGGTGTGGAGAGAGGGACTGGAGTCTTGCTGGTAAAGAAAAGCACAGATGCTAGACGGCTGGGGTGGTTGGGAGCGGCTTTTGTCAAGGTGAAGGAAGTAGCAGCAGGCTTCTAGGGTAGGCGAGGGAGGAATCTCTGACGTGGGAGAGTGCAGTAGAGGCCTGGAGAGATGCCTTGGAACAGGAGTGAGGGCCTAGGACAGGGGCTCCATGACAGCAGGGGGGAGGCAGAATGAAGGAGCAGATGGTGGCCTGTAGACATTCTCTTGAGCTTGCTTCTGTGCTCTCTGGGAACTAAGATATCAGCTGCAAGGAGGTGTGACAGCTGATGAGGAGGGCAGGAGGGGCAAGGAGAGACTGGGGAACTGCAGTATGAAGTTTACCTGGGGTGGACATGAACTTAAAGGGGGATTAATGAAGGAGTCACATTCAGCTTCAGGAAGAAGCAGACATGGTATCTGTCAGGAAGGGCAGGTATGACTGAATTTCACCAGGCTGGGGTTTTGTCGACTGAATATAACAAAGCCACAAAGTGTTGAAGTGCTACGGTGGTGTGCCAGGGAGCAACATCTGATTGGCACTGAAGCTATGAATGAGGTGAAGCCTGAGAAATGATGGAGACACTGATGGATTCTAAGTGCCTGTGAGGTCAAAGGAGTATTGGAGTTGGGTACTAGAGGCAGTGAACAGGAAAAAAATCTCTCCTTTTGCAGATGACAAAAAAGATAAAATGACCAGAGCTAAACAACTTTTACAGCACTATCCACTGTAAAAGTTGTTTGAGAAAGAATAAAATGTAGCTAGCCTTCAGAGCATATGCATCTTATTTTATTTTATTTATTTTATTTATCCCAGCTACTTGGGAGGCTGAGGCAGGAGAATCGCTTGAACCTGGGAATGTGGAGGTTGCAGTGAGCTGAGATCATGCCATTGCACTCCAGCCTGGGCAACAAGAGCAAAACTCTGTCTCAAAAAAAAAAGTTGTCTTCAAGAGTATAATCAAAGATACTTTCACTTCTTAATGTTTTGTTTCCATGTCTACTCACAGAATAACGTACAGACAAATATGAGAATAGACTCAAGGGAACACGTGATTTTTAACTACACAAATTTTCCAGTGAATAATGAGGGTTGTCCTGTTTATGGCTGCTGAACTCTGGCTGCCAGACAAGAGTACAGCACTGTCACTCAAAGCCAGGAGTGGTATCAGGGTGTTACTGTGAGGCCTACTTAGCAGAAGGTAAGCATCTCATCAAGTCTACAGTGAACTACTTTAGGCTAAACTACTGTAGCCAATGGTATAGGGCTTAACATTGACTGCCACTGCCCATCTGCTTATTGCTTAGAGTCTGGTGAATGCAAACAATGGTTATAGGGGGATTTCTGGATCTTCCTTGGGCTCTGCTATCCTGGAAATGGACAGGCTTCTACAGGGGCCATAGAAGCTTCTACAGGCTTCTATGATGGCCCCGAATAGTTAGGTGTACGTTTTAACCCCCAGACCCTGTGGCTCTGACGTTATTTGGAAGGTCTTTGCTGATGTAATTCAGTGAAGGATCTTGATATGAGATCATCCTGGATTTACGGTGAGCCTAATACAATGGCAAGCATCCAGAGAAGAATACCAGGACACAGAGAAGGCCATGTAAAGACAAGGCAGTGAATGGAGCAAGCCAAGGAAGGTCTAGGACTGCCAAGCAGCCACCAAAAGCTAAAGGATCCCAAGCTAGAGGCTCTGGGGGAAATGGAGCCCTGCAACATCTTGATTTCAGACCCCTGGCTTCTGATACTGTGCGAAAACAGTTAGGGGTACTTTATTCTGACTATGCCATAAACTCACCAGTTTCTACTTGAGCTCTAATTCTCACTTGGCTTCTTGAGCTTTAACAAAGGGTCTGTGCAACTTCTACCTTCCCCATCTTTACCAAAGAGAAATCATTTACCCAAAGCTCACCTCCTGCAACAGCTCCAAATGCCACTTCCCCTCTCCACACAAGGACTCTGCTCTTCCAGCTCCCCATTTCCTCCTTCTCGTGCTCCCCTCTCTCCTGGGCCATTTCCAGAGGAATGCGAACATGCTCTCATATTCACTCACCTGAAAAAGACCCTCATCTCCCTTTACCCCACTCCTATTTTCCTGGTCACCATCACACTTCTGAAAAAGAGTTGTCTACGTCCACTCACCACTCACTCCAATCTGGCTGCTGTCCCCAACACCTCTAATTCAGTTCACTATGAGGCAGGTAGAGTTCTTGCTAGTTTTAGACATAATGGATCTTGTCATTCCTGGCTTAAAAGCCTTCACCAGAGGATGGCCAACTGTGTACATGTATTTGCCACTTGGCCCTTCAAAATTCAAAGAAACAGAAGTACGGACATATGAAAAGGAAGAAACTTTGTCTAACAAAGGCAATAGCAGGAGACGATTTATGAATGGTAAAATGTTTCTAAATGCTGGAAGTAGGCAGGAACATGATGACTAATGGAACACAGAAGAATGTACTACAAGGGAGCTATAAAGCAGATGGGAGCCTGTATACCTGTCAGAAACCCAAGGCAGCTCTCAGACCAGACCAGACCAGAGGAGGGGCAAGCAGTGCTCTCATGTGCACATCACCTGGGGGCGGCGGACCGCCAGATCCCGACCCACAAGGTTTGGGGCAGGGTACCTTCAACAGGCTCCCAGGTGAGGCTGATGCTGCTGGGGCTGGTGAGCAGAGCAAACTTGGAGTGGCAAGGTGAAACTTCTTCCCTCAGGCAAGAAATCAAAGGGTCTTTTCTAAATTAATAGCTAGAAGCTTCCCTTCCTCCTCCCAAGGCTCTTGATGTGGCTAGCAGCAGCCGAGTGAAGCCTACCTTTTCCCAGCCTCCGAAGGTCCATGGGGAAGGAGCTAATCCCTGCCTCACCTCCACAGAGCTTCTCCAAATCGCCCTCCAGAGTGAGACCCCGCAGGCAATGGGCCACTCCACCACAGCAGAGCAGAGACAGCGTGGCAGCTACTCAGGTCCTCTCCCCATCCCTGGCGGCTCAAGAACCAGCCCCATAGAAGAAAGACAAAGTCTGCCCTTAGAGGAGACAGAGAATATTCTCAGAGAAATCCTAGAATATATAATAGTCATAAAATCAGAACAGAAACACCCATAAACAAGAAAGAAACAGACCATAAAAGAGCCTGGAGATTAAAAATGGGTTAGCTACGACTGGGCACAGTGGCTCATGCCTGTAATCCCAGCACTTTGGGAGGCCAAGGCAGGTGAATTACCTGAGGTCAGGAGTTCAAGATCAGCCTGACCAACATGGTAAAACCTCATCTCTACTAAAAATACAAAACTTAGCTGGGTGTGGTGGTAAGCACCTGTAATCACAGCTATTCAGGAGGCTGAGGAGAATCACTTGAACCCAGGAGGCGAAGGTTGCAGTGAGCCAAAATTGCGCCACTGCACTCCAGCCTGGGCGACAAGAGCAAAACTCAGTCTCAAAAAAAAAAAAAAATGGGTTAGCTACAAATACCAAATACCACACGCCAAGGTTTGTCAGTGTGGCATTATTTACAATAAGAAGAGACTGAAGGCTGAACATGGTTGCTCATGCCTGTAATCCCAGCACTTTGGGAGGCCGAGGTGAATGGATCACCTGAGGTCAGGAGTTCAAGACCAGTGTGGCCAACATGGTGAAACCCCGTCTCTACTAAAAATACAAAAATTAGATGGATGTGGTGGTGGGCGCCTGTAATCCCAGATACTTGGGAGGCTGAGGCAGGAGAATTGCCTGAACCTGGGAGGTGGAGGTTGCGGTGAGCAGAGATCGCGCCACTGCACTGCAGCTTGGGCAACATCTCAAAAAACAAAAAAAAAGACAGAGACTGAAAAGTTCCCAAATGTCCACCCATAAGGAACTGTTTGACTAAAGCATGGTTCATCTGTACAACAAAGACTGTGCAACAGGAACAAAAAAAGGAAGGCAGAGCTTCACATCGTCATAAAAAAGGAGGAGCTCTATACTGATGAGCAGTGATCTCCAGGACAGATTAAATGAAAGCAACTAAAAACAAGATGCAGTACCGTATGCCCAGCATACCATGTCTGTGAGAGAAGGGGAGATCATACATATATTTATGAGCTTATTTTTTTGCAAAAGACACACTAGAAGGATGAATAAGACACTCATTAAAATGGTCACCTATCAGGGAAGAGGGGAAATAGCATCAAGAGGATAGAGATGAAAACATTTCTCCAAGTAAACCTTTTTTTTTAAAAAATTCAAGCCTGTTTTATTAGATTCAACGGATAGAAAGTTGTATTTCAATTAATACAATTAGAACACATAAAACATAAAAATAAAAGAATTATAAATCCATACATGTTGTTTATGTGTCTATATAGGCAATTAATATGAAGAATCACTATTACACTCGTAACTTTTTGTTAATCCCCAATTAACAAAAAAATGGGTGAAGTACCAATTTCCCCTATTAATTAGGCTTGACTTTGGAATCACTGAAATACCTTACACAATCCAAAAATAGAGGGGGGAAAAAAGCAAACCACAGAAAATAGACCTAACTGTATATCAAATTAATAAATAACACAACCCCACAGAAAAGAATTATTCCAAGTGACCTCTTCCAACATTATTGAGAGAGAAAAATTCCAAACATACAGAAAAATGGGAAACACTATACAAGGAACACCCATGTACTCATCACCCGGGTTCTACTGGTATTAATAGTTATCCCATCCATCAATCTATTTTCACGCATTTAAAAGTTCACATATCAGCACACTTCATCCCACAAACACTTCTGCATACATATCATTAACTAGAGCTAAAAATTCATTTTCAGTTTTTAAGGTACAATTTACATCCAGTGAAATGCACAAATCTTCAGTGTACCATCTGATGAGTTTTGTCAATCACATGCAGCTGTGTAACTCAAACCCCTAACACAAGACAGAAGACATCAGCATGGCCATGGAAAGTTCCCTGGCACCCCTTGCCAATCAGCCCCACTCCACATTCCCAGTAACATTCATGTTGTCAGTTTCAAATTCTGGCCATTCCAGTAGGGGTATAGTGGTATTTTATTGTTGATGTAATTTACATTTCTCTGATGACCAGTGTTGAGCACTTTTTCATGGGTATACTAGTTGTCATTCATGTTTTCCTATGTGAAGTATCAGGCAGGGTGTGGTGGCTCATGTCTGTAATCCCAGCACTTTGGGAGGCAGAGGTGGGAGGATCACTTGAGTCCAGTAGTTCAAGAACAGTCTAGAGGACACAGAGACACCAGCCCATGTCTACAAAAAATTTTAAAATTAGCCAGGCATAGTGGTATGTGTTGTAGTTCTAGCTACTCAGGAGACTGAGCCCAGGAGTTTGAGGCTGCAGTGAGCTATGATAGCACTACTGCACTCCAGCCTAGGTGACACGGCGATACTGTGTCAAAAAAAAATCTATGAAAATATTTTCCTCCTTTAAAAATCAGGTTGTCTTTTTATTAATGAGTTGTGGCAATTCTTCTGAATACAAATCCTTCGTCAGATATCTTTCTGTTTTTTTCTATAACAGGTCTCAACTATTTTCTTGGTGGACTTGTCTTTTCATTTTCTTTGAGACAGGGTCTCACTCAGTCACCCAGGCTGGAGTGCAGTGGTGCAACCTCAGCTCACTGTAGTCTTAAACTCCCTGGGTTCAAGCTACCATGGCTGGCTAATTTTTTGTATCTTTTGTAGAGATGGGGTTTCACTATGTTGCCAAAGCTGGTCTTGAACTCCTGAGCTCAAGTAATCTATCTGCCTTGGCCCCCTAAAGTGCTAGAATTACAAGCATGAGCCATAGCTCCCAGGCTTTTTCTTTCTTTCCTTCCTTCCTTCTTCCCACCCCCCACCTTTCTTTTTCTTTCTCAGACAGTGTCTCACTATATTACCTATACTGGCCTAGAACTCCTGGGCTCCAGTGATCCTCCTGCCTCAGCCTCCCAAGTAGCTAGTAGTAACCACAGGCAGGCCCCACCACGCCTAGCTCTGTCTTTTCATTTTCTTAATGGTATCTTTTGAGGAGCAAAAGCTTTAAATTTTAATGAAGTTCAATTTATTTTTCCTTTTAATAGTTATTGCTTCATGCATTCTAATAAATCTTTTTTGGCCGGGTGTAGTGGCTCACACCTGTAATCCCAGCACTTTTAGAGGCTGAGGCAGGCAGATCACTTGAGGTCGAGATCAGCCTGGCCAACATGACAAAACCCTGCCTCTACTAAAAATACAAAAATTAGCCAGGCATGGTGGCGCACACCTGTAATCCCAGCTACTTGGGAGTCTGAGGCACAGGAATTGCTTGAAGCCAGGAGGCAGAGTTTGCAGTGAGCTGAGACTGCGTCACTGCACTCCAGCCTGGGCAACAGAGTGAAAGTGTGTTTCCAAAAAAAAAATCTTTTTCTTTGGACTGCAAAGATATTCTCCTATGTTTTCTTTCAGAAGCTTTATATTTCTAGCTTTTAAAACATTTCAGTCTATAATCTCTTGAATTTTTATGTATGGTGTGAGGTAGTGTTATAGGTTGAATTGTGTCCCCCAAAAAAGATATGTTGAAGTCCTACCCCTCAGTACCTCACACTGAGACCTTAGTTGGAAACAGGGTTGTTGTGGGTGTAATTAGTTAAAATGAGGTCACACTAGAGTAGGGTAGGCCCCAATCCAATATTACGGTTGTTCTTAAAAGAAGCAGGCCATGTAAAGACAGAGACATACATGGAGAATGCTGTGTGGTGAGAAAGACAGATACTAAGTAATGCCGCTGGAAATCAAAGAATGCCAAAGGTTGCCAATCACTGGAAACTAAGAAGAGGCAAGGAAAGACTCCCTACAGGTTTCACAGAGAGCATGGCCCTGCTGACAGTTGATTTAGGACTTCTAGACTCTGGAATTATGAGATAGCAAATTTCTGTGGTTTTGTTTCGAGACAGAATCTCACTCTGTTGCCCAGGCTGAAGTGCAATGGCACAATCTTGGCTCAGTGCAACCTCTGCCTCCCAGGTTCAAACAATTCTCCTGCTTCAGCCTCCCGACTAGCTGGGATTACAGGCATGCACCACCACACCCGACTAATTTTTTTGTATTTTTAGTAGAGATGAAGTTTCACCATGTTGGCCAGGCTAGTCTTGAACTCCTGACCTCAAGTGATCCGCCCACCTTGGCCTCCCAAAGGCTAGGATTACAGGCGTCAACCACCACACCCGGCCAAATTTCTGTGGTTTTTAAGTCACCTAGTTCGTGGCAGCTCTAGGAAACTAATATTTAGGGTAAGGTCAAGGTTTATTTTTGTCTGGTATGGATGTCATTTGCTATCATCCAGCACCATGTGCTAAAAAGACTTCCCTTTCCCGCGCTGGGCTGTTTTGGTGCCTCTGTTAAAAATCAAATGACTGTAAAGTCATATAACATAAGCCCCTAATTTTGTTCTCTTTCAAGATTACGTTGGATGTTCTATGTCCTTTGCATTTCCATATACATTTTATTTGTTTATTTATTTATTTGAGGCAAAGTCTTACTCTGTGGCCCAGGCTGGAGTGCAGTGGCATGATATTGGCTCACTGCAACCTCCACCTCTGGGTTCAACTGATTCTCATGCCTCAGCCTCCCAAGTAGCTGGGATTACAGGCATGTGCCAGAATGTCTACCTAATTTTTGTATTTTTTGTAGAGACGGGTTTCACCATATTGGCCAGGTCGAATTCCTGACCTCAAGTGATCTGTCTGCCTCTGCCTCCCAAAGCACTGGTTTATAGGTGTGAGCCTCCATGCCTGGTCTCCATATACATTTTAGAATTAGCTCATCAATTTGTACAAAAAAGCCTGCAGTTATAACTGGGGTTATGAATCTACAGCTTAATGAATGGAGAACCGACATTGTAAAGACACTTAAGTCTTTCAGCTGATGAACATGGTACATCATTCTATTTATTTAGGTCTTTAATTTTTTTCAGCAATATTTTCAGTTTCAGTGTGTAAATACTGTACATTTCTTATTAAATTGTTCCTAATGGTACTGCGTTTGAAATTTCATTTCCAATTAATTTTGAATAATGATCCTGTACCCTGAGACCCTGCTGAATTCATTTTTTAGTTCTAACAGTTTCTTTCTGATAGTTCCTTTCACATTTTCTACATTACCTACAAATAGAAAGTTTTACTTCCTTTTAATATTAATGCTTATTATCTTTTTCCTTGCCTCATTATACTGGCTATGACCTCCAGTATAATGTCGAATAGAAGTGGTTAGAGTGGACACCTTTGCCTTTTTCTTGAATTTAGGGGTAACATGTTCAATATTTAACAATTAAGTACAATCTATCTGTAGCTCTTTCATACTTGCACTTTGTTTATTTCTAATTGGCTGAGTTTTTATTCTGAAGGGGCATTTAATTTTGCAGATACTTTTTCTGTATTTATTGAGTAGACTATATAGTTTTTCTCCTTTATTACCATTTTTTTTTAAAGACTGGGTCTCACTGTCACCCAGATTGGAATGCACTGGCGTGATCTCGGCTCACCGCAACCTCCACCTCCCAGGTTCAAGGATTCTCCTGCCTCAGCCTCACAAATAGATGGCACTAAATGCGCATGCCACCATGCCTGGCTAATTTTTGTATTTTTAGTAGAGATGGGGTTTCACCATGTTGGCCAGGCTGGTCTCGAACTCCTGGCTTCAAGTGATCTGCCCACTTTGGCTTGCCAAAGTGCTGGGATTACGGGTGTGAGTCACCACACCTGGCCTTCTTTATTATCTTAATGTGGTGAATTACAGCAACTGATTCTTGATTGTGAAGCACACTGGTGTTTCTGCAATAAGCCTCTTGGTTTTTTGGTTTTTTTTTTTTGTTTTTGAGATGGAGTTTCGCTCTTGTTACCCAGGCTGGAGTGCAGTGGCAGGATCTCGGCTCACCACAACCTCCACCTCCTGGGTTCAAGCAATTCTCCTGCCTCAGCCTCCCGAGTAGCTGGGACTACAGGCACGCACCACCATGCCCAGCTAAATTTTGTATTTTTAGTAGAGAAGGGGTTTCACCATGTTGACCAGGATGGTCTCGATCTCTTGACCTCGTGATCCACCCGCCTCGGCCTCCCAAAGTGCTGGGATTACAGGCGTGAGCCACTGCGCCCGGCCTAGCCTCTTGGTTTTAATATGCAGGTACATCTTATTTGATTGTGCTTCACTTTACTGTACTTCGCAGATAGAGTTTTTAACAAAATTAGGGTGTATGGCAACCCTGCAACAAGCAAGTTTATCAGTGCCATTTTTCCAATAGCATGTACTCACTTCATGTCTGTCTCATTTTGGCAATTCTGACAATGTTTCAAATTTCTCATTATTTTATCTGTTACGGATATCTGTAATCAGTGCTCTCTGATGTTACTACTATCATCATTTTGAGGCACCAAAAACTGCACCCATAAAAGATGGCAAACTTGGCTGGGTGTGGTGGCCTGTAATCCCAGCACTTTGGGAGGCTGAGGCAGGTAGATCACCTGAAGTCAGGAGTTCAAGACCAGCCTGGACAACATGGCGAAACCCTGTCTCTACTAAAAATACAAATATTAGCCGGGTGTGGTGGCACACGCCTGTAATCCCAGCTACTCAGGAGGCTGAGTCACAAGAATTGCTTGAACCCAGGAGGCAGAGGTTGCAGTGAGCCAAGATTGCACCACTGCACTCCAGCCTGGGCAATAGAGTGAGACTCCATCTCAAAAAGAAAAAAAAGATGACAAACTTGGGCAAGCACAGTGGCTAAAGCCTGTAATCCCAGCACTTTGGGAGGCTGAGGCGGGCGGATCACTTTAGGTCAGGAGTTCAAGACCAGCCTGGCCAACATGGCAGAACTCTGTCTCTACTAAAAAATACAAAAATTAGCTGGGTGTGGTGGCGCACGCTTGTAGTACCAGCTACTTGGGAGGCTGAGGCAGGAGAACTGCTTGAGCTGAAATCGCAACACTGCACTCCAGCCTGGCATCTCACTTAACTGATTATTGTGTATATTCTGGCTACTCCACCAACCAGCTGTTCCTCCATCTCTCTCTCTCTCCTTGGGCCTCCCTATTCCCTGGGACACGACAATACTGAAATTAGGCCAAGTAATAACACCGCAATGGCCTCTAAGCATTCAAGTAAAAGGAAGAGTCCTATGGCTTTCACTTTAAACCAAAACCCAAATGATCAGGCTTAGTGAGGAAGGCATGTTGAAAGGCTAGGCCTCTTATACCAGAGTTAGCCAAGTTGTGAATCAAAGTAAAAGTTCTTGAAGGAAACTGAAAGTGCTACTCCAGTGAACATACAAATGATATGAAAGTGAAATAGCGTTATTACTAATAATCATCAAAAACATTTTAATGGTCTGGATAAAAGATCAAACCAAACACAACATTTCCTTAAGGCAAAGCCTAATCCAGTGCAAGGCCCTAACTCTCTTCAATTCTATGAAGGCTGAGAGAGGTAAGGAAGCTGCAAAAAGTACTGTTTAATTTTCAAATATTTAGGGCTTTCTCTGGATCTTACCAGTATTATTTCTTTTTTTCTTTCCCCACTTACTCTGTCATCCAGGTGAGAGTACAATGGCACAATTACAGCTCACTGTAGCTTCAAACTCTTGGGCTCAAGCAATCCTTCCACCTCAGCCTCCTGAGTAACTGGGACTACAGGTGTACACCCCCATGCCCAGCTATTAATTGTAATATTTATAATTTTGTAATTTTATAACTATTGCAAGATAAAGCAAATAAGTAACTATGTTAATATTAGCAAGACCCAACATTTACAGTGTAAAGAAAAAATGAGGATCAAATAAAAGTTGGCCAGGCATGGTACACCTGCAATCCCAGAATTTTGGGAAGCCGAGGTGGAAGGATCACTTGAGGCCAGGAGTTTGAGACCAGCCTAGGCAACACGATGAGACTCCCATCTCTACAAAAAAATTTTAAAAATTAGCTAGGCACGTAGTCCCAGCTACTCAGGAGGCTAAGGCAGGAGGACTGTTTGAAGCTGCTGTGAATTAGGATCGCACCATTGCACCACTCCAGCCTGGGTGGTAGAGTGACACCCTGCCTCTAAAAACAAAAAAATGTTAAAGAAGAACCCTATAATGTTAAATTGCCATAGAAAAACAATTGAGGGCACAGTGGCTCATATCTGTAATCCCAGCACTTTGGTTTCTTTTTCTTTTTAAAAAATCTTTACCAGCAGTTTTCCTGACAGATGTAATCCCAGCACTTTGGGAGGCTGAGGTGGGAGGATCACTTGAGCCCAGGAGTTTGAAACTAGCTCAGGCAACCTAGTGAGACCTTGTTTCTACCAAAAAATTAAACAACAAAAAATAAAAACTGAATATATTTTCTAGATCTGTCCTCTGAAAGTGCCTAGATGTAATGTCACCCCAGTAAGAATGAGTACATTTAGCACCCAAATGTTGGATTTTAAATACCATTGCCACTAAAAGGAACCAGAGCTCCTTGGAACCAGTTCTAGGACAGGAAAAGCACATATTGGGATGGAGTATCTTGTGCCGGAAAACAAAAAATTGTTCAAAGACTAATTAATGAGGGTGTGCCAGATTATAGGCACCGGCATGAAGGGACTCTCGACCAAATTTAAATTGTAAAACATTGAATAAAGAAATCTCTATGAGTCCACATTGACATGAAAGAGAAAAGGAAACACAACAGCAACTATTTCACCACCATCTGAGGTTATTATTATACCAACTCCTTACTCTAAAATATAATAATTAAAGGCAAAAATTAAGCATCTATACTGTCTTTTTAGAAGAAAATACAGTTCCTCCTTATTTGATGAGGGAAAAATTATTATAGAGAAATGATAGTACTAAATGTAAAAGAGATGACAATTAAACTATCATTTTGCAACCCCCAATGTAATAATGGTTTCAGGCAAGAATCAATGAATGCTAGAATTATTACACAAATGGCTGTCGGGCAACGGGATATTTGTATGGTGCCAGAGCATCATATCACAGATTATGTATCAATTACAAAAGGAAAACTGTACATCTACAATAGGGAGATTTGGCAATCACCTCCTTCTTTAATCAAGTGTAACACGTAGCATCAGAAACCACAGGGTAACCAGCCATTAAGTGCCTGGTGAGCTGATGCTGTATGAAGTACACAGTACTGCCTATGAAATATTCCTGCCCAAAATGTTTAACCTGAACGCACCAGTAGACTTAACTTCTCATTTACAAGTAATATATATATAGACAAACAAGTTAAATTATATCACAATAAAAGAGAGACATCTAAAATGTGGGCCAGCTATTCATGGTAGCACAAGCCTGTAGTCCGAGCTCACTTGGGAGGCTGAGGCAGGAGGATTACTTGAGGCCAGGAGTTCAGGGCCAACCTGCGCAACATAGTGACATCCTGTCTCTAAAAATATATATGTATATTAAAACGTGGGTCCTTCTATATGACAACTGGGCTACTTCAAAAAGTCAGTATCACAGGTGAAGGATAGGTGGGGAGGCTGTTTTTGTTAAAAGAGACAAAGGGGCCAGGCACAGTGACTCACACCTGTAATCCTAGCACGTTGGAAGGTCGAGGCGAATGAATCACTTGAGTTCAGGAGTTCAAAACCAGCCTGGCCAACATGGTTTGGTAAAAATCCTGTCTCTATTAAAAATACAAAAAAGTCAGCTAGGTGTGGTGGTGATCCCAGCTATCTGGGAGGCTGAGGCAGGAGAATCACTTGAACCTGGGAGGCAGAGGTTGCAGTGAGTGAAAATCATGCCAGTTTACTCCAGACTGGGTGACAGAGTGAGACCCCATCTCTAAATAAATAAATGACAAAGGAAGCATATTCAAATGCAATGTATAACTCTTAATTGCTTTGGAGCCTCCCTAACAGCAATAACAGACATTTGGAGAGAATCTGAATTTAACGTGGGTGCCTGATAACATTAGAAAGTTATAACTTTTAAAGATGTGATCCGGGTATTGTTCTTATATTAGAAAATGTCCTTATTTTTAGAAGATGTATGCTGAAGTACTTAGGGGTGAAATGTCATGACTTCTGTGAATTCCTTTTAAATGGTGAGCAAAAAGGTATAAAAATGTACCCTATCTATACAGACCAAAAAAATATGCCAAAATGTTAACAATTGTCTCATCTAGGCAGCGGGCACACAGGCTTCACAGTAAATTAAAAAAAAAAAAAGGTTTGGCTAAAATAAAGAATTTAACAGAAGGGACAGAAAATAAAGTCAGGAGGCTAGGTGTGGTAGCTCACAGACTTTGGGAGGCCGAGGCAGGCAGATCACCTGATGTCAGGAGATCAGCCTGGCCAACATGGTGAAACCACATCTGTACTAAAAATACAAAAATGAGCTAGGCGTGGTGGTGCACATCTGTAATTCCAGCTACTCAGGAGGCTGAGGCAGGGGAATTGCTTGAACCCAGGAGGCAGAGGTTGCAGTGAACTGAGATCAGGCCACTGCACTCCAGCCTGGGCGACAGAGTGAGACTCCACCTCAAAGAAAAAAGAAAAGTAAAGAAATTCAGGAGATCTTCCAAAATTCAGAGCACCCCCCACCACCCAATAAATAGAAAATATGAGAGAAGACAGAGGACCAATATAAGAGGTCCAAAGTTAAACAGTTGTCCACATAGAGAAAATAAAAGGATGTAAATTAGTATTAAAAAAAAAAAAGAATTGACAAAAGTATTCAGATTGAATGACCGCCGTACAACCAGTGCAACAGCATCAAGACCCAGGCTCTTCCCGTTTCTTTGCTCCACCTTCCTTGGTGAGCAGGTGTTATCCTCAGGCTTTGTCCCTCAGTCAGAAGTTACAAAAGAGCCCCCAGCAACATCTTTCTCATTTACTTCAGCAAGAGAAAACCCGTCTCCCCTGGGCATGCCATTGAAGTCCTTTCCAACAGTCTAAGTGAATCAACTTAGATCATATGTCCATCCTTGGCCAATAACAGTTGCCAAGGGAATGCAATGTGTAGAAAGACTTAAGGATCCTCTCTGAAGTTAGAAATAAGGTAGAAAGGTGAATAATATCAGAATCCATTAGGAATGGGCAAAGAAGAAATGGATATGAGGGAGGTGACAACGGTATCCACTACAGTTTACTCCCGCATGCACCCTGTCCTAGCACATTATTTAAGGATGCACGTAAAAGGAAGGGAGACATGGGTTCTAAGACACAGGGGCTCCAACCCAAGAGCTCAATGAAGGGAAGATCCAGATAAGGCTGTATGCAACCTTAAAGAGCAAATACTTGCCCAGATTGCAGGAGGCAGAGGCCTTCCAAAAGAAAGGCCTTCAGTGGGGAAAAAACATAATCATAGGGAATACACAGCACTACTAGCAGCATTTTACAACATGATCAAGGGATATTAAACAAAATAAAAAGGCAACTGGAAACAGTGTGCAAAACAAACAGCTACACAACCAAGCCAAGGTTTTAATATGAAGCAGATCAAATCCTAGCAAAGACTTTAAGCAGGAGATGGAATCTAAGAAAAGGGAACCCATTTGACCTTGATTGGTCATTCTCCTTTAAGTGGTCCAGACCTGTAAAGAAGGAAATGTAACCCTAGCACATTCATTATTTGCTATCGCCAAGAACAATACTCACATGTGTAATAATGTAAATTAATGTTGCCTATTTTCAACTTTAGAATTTAACCTATGACTTGGCTGTAGTTGTGGGCAAAATATAAATGTTAACAATTTTAAGAATCTATATGGTCAAGTATAGCTTTTAGGAGGCAGAAGTTGAGGAGGGAAAATGGAAGGAAAAGAAGGGTTATTAATATCCTTATCTTAAACAGAGGAGAACTGACATATAGACTAAAATACTGTTTAAAAATCACAAAGAAATGTGGGCTAGTCATGGTGGCTCACACCTGTAATCTCAGCACTCTGGGAGACTGAGGCGAGCAGATCACCTGAGGTCAAGAGTTCAACACCAGCCTGGACAATATGGTGAAACCTGTCTCTACTAAAAACACAAACATTAGCTGGGTGCAGTGGTGCGCACCTGTAATCCCAGCTATTTGGGGGGCTAAGTCAGGAGAATTGCTTGAACCCAGGAAGCAGAGGTTTCAGTGAACCAAGATCACACCACTGCACTCATGCCTGGGCGACCAAGTGAGAATCCCACTTAAAAAAAAAAAAATCACAGAGAAATGTGAATATGAATTTCAACATGGAAAGGTAAGCTAAGCTAAGTCATCCTCTTTCATTTCAGGGAGTTAATATAGTTCCCTAAAATTTGCAAATCAAGAAAGATGTATAAGCATATGGTTTAATTTTGAAGGCAACCATCAAAGGAACTAAAAATTAGAAACGGTTAAAAGCTGACATCTCTGGGTAACAGAAGGGAAGGAAAGGGGTAGACTGCTGTTTTGATAATAATTTCTTTTGCCATATCTAACTTGTTACTGAGTAGTTACAATATTTTGATAAAAATTCAAAACCCAAACAACCTTACCTTTCATGTTTTCTATTGCTCTGATGTTAACATCCCAAATCCTGTCTGATCCAGCCCGTTGACCTCTCTGATAACCCAGACCAAGCTCTTGCCAGACTGAGGGGCTTCACATATGCTCTTCTCCATCCAGAAAGGCTTCTTCCACTCAGCACCTTGCCCACTTCTGTTCAACCCTCAGTTCCCTGCATAGGCGTTGCCTCCTTTGGGAAGACTTCCTTAACCCTCCCAAGACTGAGCTGTTCCCCCACTGTACAGTCATGAGTCGCTCAACAACAGGGACATATTCTGAGATTGTGTCATTAGGCGATTTATTTGTGCTAACATCAGTGAGTGTTCTTACACAAACCTAGATGATGTACCCTACTATACACTTCTGGAACACAATGGTAAGCATTTATATATCTAAACATAGAAAACAACGTACAGTGAAAACATGACATTCTAGTCTTACGGGACCACCACTGTATATGTGCTCTGTTGTTGACCGAAATGCTATTGTGCAGTACATGACTGCAGAGGATCATAGTGAGTCCCACCCCCATACTCGTCCTTCTGAACACTTACGTACTTGTATAGTTATCTAAGGTCTGTCTCTGCCGCCAAAATCAAGCTCCATGAGGACAGGTACCAAATCTGTCTAGTTTACACCATCCCTGCCTAACACAGGGCCTGAAGTACTGTAGATACTTTACTTACTCAATTGTGGAGTAAATCAATGGACTATAGCTTGATGTACTGCATATCCTTCAGCATGGAGCAGGAATAGAACCTGGTGCTTAAACTGAACTGTAACGGCCAGATGAAAGAGACTAAATGTGAAATAATTCCATCATTTAGAACTGAGTGTTGGTATAACAAACAGATCCACGTAACACGTAGTGTTTCACAAGGATGCCAGTGAGGAAGTTGTTCAATATGTCATCCAAAGTCCCATTGCATAATGATACGTCCACACGCATGTTTATAGCAGCACAATTTGCAATTACAAAAATATAGAACCAGTCCAAATGCCCATCAATCAACAAATTAATAAACATAATAGAAATTGTGACACACACACACACACATGAATACTTCTCAGCCATAAAAAAGAATGACTTAATGGCATTCACAGCAACCTGAAGGGACCTGGAGACTATTATTCTAAGTGAAATAACTCAGGAATGGAAAAGCAAACACTGTATGTTCTTACTCATAAGTGGGAGCTAAGCTATGAGGATAGAAAGGCATAAGAATAATACAACAGACTTTGGGGACTCGAGGGAAAGGGTGTGGGGGGGATGAGGGATAAAAGACTACAAATTGGCCAGGCACGGTGGCTCACGCCTGTAATCCCAGCACTTTGGGAGGCCAATGCAGGCAGATCACGAGGTCAAGAGATCGAGACGATGGTGAAACCCTGTCTCTACTAAAAAAAAAAAAAAAAAAAAAAAAAAATACAAAAATTAACTGGGCATGGCGGCACATGCCCGTGGTCCCAGCTACTCGGGAGGCTGAGGCAGAATTGCTTGAACCTGGGAGGCAGACTTGCAGTGAGCCAAGATCGTGCCACTGTACTCCAGCCTGGCACCTAGCGACAGAGCAAGACTCTGTCTCAAAAAAAAAAAAAAAAAAAGGCCGGGCGTGGTGGCTCAAGCCTGTAATCCCAGCACTTTGGGAGGCCGAGGCGGGTGGATCACGAGGTCAAGAGATCGAGATCATCCTGGTCAACATGGTGAAACCCCGTCTGTACTAAAAATACAAAAAATTAGCTGGGCACGGTGGCGCGTGCCTGTAATCCCAGCTGCTCAGGAGGCGGAGGCAGGAGAATTGCCTGAACCCAGGAGGCGGAGGTTGCAATGAGCCGAGATCGCGCCATTGCACTCCAGCCTGGGTAACAAGAGCGAAACTCCGTCTCAAAAAAAAAAATTAAAAAAAAAAAAGACTACAAATTGGGTTCAGTGTATACTGCTCAGGTGATGGGTGTGCACCAAAATCTCACAAATCACCACTAAAGAACTTACTCATATAACCAAATACCACCCATTCCCTAAAAACCTATGGAAATAAAACATTAAGGAATAAAATTAAAAAAAGAAAGGTCACCGGGCACGGTAGCTCAAGCCTGTAATCCCAGCACTTTGGGAGGCCAAGGCAGGTGGATCACGAGGTCAAGCGATCAAGACCATCCTGGTCAACATGGTGAAACCCCGTCTCTACTAAAAGTACAAAAAATTAGCTGGGCATGGTGGCACGTGCCTGTAGTCCCAGCTACTCAGGAGGCTGAGGCAGGAGAATTGCCTGAACCCAGGAGGCGGAGGTTGCAGTGAGCCGAGATTGCGCCATTGCACTCCAACCTGGGTAACGAGAGCGAAACTCCGTCTCAAAAAAAAAGAAAGGTCATCCTTACACTTGAAGTTATAAAATAATTCTACAATACGAAAAAAAAAACCCAGTTACAACAAAGTCCTGTTGCATCCCTCTGAGAGGCGTTTTGTGGTTTGGACTAGCATACTATCAGTGCAGATGCTGAGAAGTGGCTGGCCTAATAGGACCTGCTGACAGATTCAGGGATGATGAAACAAAGAGCAGAATCAGGCTGGGTCCAGTGACTCACGCCTGTAATCGCAGCACTTTGGGAGGCCAAGGTGGGTGAATCACCTGAGGTCAGGAGTTCAAGACCAGCCTGACTAACATGGTGAAACCCCATCTTTACTAAAAATTCAAAAAATTAGCCGGGTATGGTGGCAGGCACCTGTAATCCCAGCTACTCAGGAGGCTGGGACAGGAGAATTGCTTGAACCCAGAAGGCAGAGGTTGCAGTGAGCCAAGATTGTACCATTGCACTCCAGCCTAGAAGACAAGAATGAGACTCCATCTCAAAAAAAAAAAAAAAAAAAAAAAAAACCAACCAAAAAAACCCAAAAGCAGTATCAAGGATGACACCTAGAATTTTAGACTGAGTAACTGGGCGGATGTTGATGTTGTTTACTGAAATGGAGACAACAGGAGGAATAGGTTTGAAGGGGGAAAAAAATCAAGACTGTTTGGGACTTGTTAAATTTGAGACACTTATGAGCAACTCAAGTAAATGCTGAAGAAGCCATCACATTCGGAGCTCGAGAGGGGTTTGAGATGCAGAACAGAGTTGGAGCCATCAGCAGGCAGACATCTCATCCTTCAGAGTCATGAAAATGACTGAAGAAATAATGGAAATGCCTCTTAATTAAATCAAGGCATAGCCATACAATGAAATGCTATGTGGTTACTAAAAATGACGGTAGAAGAACATTATCCAAACATTATCTTTATCTGTAGATGACAGATTTATGGACAATTTGTGCTTTTCATCTTTGCATATTTTCTGAAAATTTTTTGTCCATTGAACATGTATCACTTTTATAATAAGAAAATGCAGGCTGGGCACAGTGGCTCATGACTGTAATCCCAGTACTTTGGGAAGCAAAGGCAGGAGGATCACTTGAGGTCATCAGCTTGAGATCAGCCTGGGCAACATAGTGAAATCCCATTTCTACAAAAAAATTTTAAAAAATTAACCAGGCGTGGTGGAATGTGCCTGTAGTCTTAGCTATCTGGGAGGCTGAGATAGGAGGATTACTTGAAACTGGAGGCAGAAGCTGTAGTGAGCTGCCACTCCATTACTGCATTCCAGCCTGAGAGAGACAGCAAGAGCCTGTCTCAAAACAAAAACGAAAACAAAACAACAGAAAATGCAAGTAAGTTATTTTCATTTTGGGAAAAAGTGAAGGTATAAGTCTACTTTTATGGACATGGATATTTACAAAATTTTGTTGCGGAAAGAAGGCAAGTTATGACAGTACATATATGATCTCATTCATCTAAAACAGTATGTGAGCCAGGCACGGAGGTGCACACTTGTAATCCCGGCACTTGGGGAGGCTGAGGCGGAAGGATCATTTGGGCTCAGGAGTTTGAGACCAGGCTGGGCAACATGACGACACTCCGTCTCTAAAAAAAAAAATACAAAAATTAGCTGGGCGTGGTAGTGGGCACCTGTAGTCCCACCTACTCAGGAGGCTGAGTAGGAGTATCACTTGCACCCAAGAGGTCGAGGCTGTAGTGAGCTGTGATCACACCACTGCACTCCAGCTTGGGCAACAGACCTTGTCTCAAAACAACACGTGTACATGCTTATAGGCAGATAAGGAAGACTCTAGAAAGGATGTTTAAAGTGCCAACAGCAAAAGTAACTCTTAGGCTATTATGCGGTATCAAGTAGTGTTAGACAGTTTTAGTTGCCTTTACACTTTGTATAATATACAGAAGACACTAAACATGTTAATAAATGTTTGATATAATAAGATGACCTAAGTTTAAGAGTAATTTTGACTCCTTTAACTGTACCTGGGTTTCCTCCCACTGACTGGTTTTTGTTCAAGAGACAGGGTCTTGCTATGTTGCCCAGGTTGGCCTCAAACTCCTGGGTTCAAGTGATCTTCCCACCTCAGCCTCCCAAGTAGATGGAACTACAGGTGTGTGCTACCACACCCATCTGTTTTTATATTTATAGTCACATGTTATAAAGTACAGAACAGGTGTTCTTAACCTTTTTCTGCCATGGACTCTTTTGGCCTTCTGGACCCCTCCTCAGAAGAATGTTTTGAAATGTGTAAAATGCATAGAAACTAACAACATATTTCAAGAGTTGGTACTCAAATAATATGTGCTTCCTCAGTAAATCACCAGATCTAGAGATGGGTCTAATAATTAGCCTAAGTTTGAAGCAGTGATAGGCATATATGATATTTCAAAATATCTGTAACTACAGTATGACATGAAAGCATCTTTGATCCCTACTGGTGACAGTCACTGGTACCCCTAATACTACCATGGTCTGCTGCTTACAACTGTCACTGAAAAAAAATATATTTATTTTTTTTGAGAGAGTCTCGCTTTTGTCGCCCAGGCTGGAGTGCAATGGGATTTTAGGCGCCTGCTACCAAGCCCAGCTAATTTTTGTATTTTTAGCAGAGACAGGGTTTCACCACGTTGGTCAGGCTGGTCTTGAACTCCTGACCTCAGGTGATCCGCCAGCCTCAGCCTCCCAAAGTGCTGGGATTACAGGCATGAGCCACAATGTCTGGCTGGATTTTTTTTTTTTTTTAAAGAGACAGGGTATCACTATGTTGCCCAGGCTGGTCTCAAACTCCTGGGCTCAAGTGCTCCGCCTGCCCTGGCCTTCCAAAGTGCTGGGATTACAGGCGTAAGCCACCATGCCTGGCTAAAAATCTGGATCTTCAGAGAGAATAGGGAAAATAAAGATTGAATGTTTTTCCCATCCAAGGTCACAGATCTTCGCCCTGAATTTTCAATCCAGGTTGAAGGCCTTGGTCTAGAAAGATACACGCCAAATATTAACAGCAGTTTTCTTTGGATAGTGGAATCGCCAGAGTGATTTTGTTTTATGATATTTTTGTAGAGATAGGGTCTCAATATATTGCTTAGACTGGTCTTGAACTCCTGGGCTCAAAAGATCCTCCCACCTCTGCCTCCCAAAGTGCTGGGATTGCATATGTGACCCACCACGTGCCTGGTCTAATTTTTTATCTTTGCACCTATATGCATTTTCAAAGTTTTATACAATGATGTTTTACTTTTGTTATAAATTTTATAAGAGCTTAATAAATACCACGTATTTTTCTGTTTTGTCTTAACAACCTGGAAGGATAAGCAGGAAATTTTATACAATTGATTACAGACATTCAACCTTCCCCAACTACTTAAGTGTTATGACTCTAATCATTCCCATGTTCTTACAAGCCAAGAAAAAAACTCACTAGAATTATTTATTCTGGAGTTAAAAAGAACTAAAAGACAAACTGTCACAACTGCAGACATTTGTCTATTTTTTTGCCAAGTGTAATTTCAAAAACAGCTGAAAATATTAGAACTAATTACTGTTTAATATGGACTAATACCTTCTGCTGTTTACAAAAACACAAAACCCAGAGGCACACGGAAACTTCTATTTTAAAAATAAGTTATTATGTGTAGAAAAATTTAAAATACAACTTATGAAAGTAATGTCAAAACTTACATACTACCAAATGGGCTTTAATTTATTTTTATTTTTTTGAGACAGAGTCTTGCTCTATCACCTAGGCTGGAGTGCAGTGGCAGGATCTCTGCTCACTGCAACCTCCACCTCCTGGGTTCAAGTGATTCTTCTGCCTCAGCCTCCTGAGTACAGGGATTACATACCCAGCTAATTTTTGTTTTGTTTCTATGGTGACTCAGTCTGTCACCTAGGCTGAGTACAGTAAAACAATCTCAGCTCACTGCAACCTCCACCTCCCAGGTTCAAGTGATTGTTCTCCCTCAGCCTCCCGAGTTGCTGGGACTACAGGTGTGTGCCACCACACCCAGCTATTTTTGTATTTTTAGTAGAGACAGGGTTTCACCATGTTGGCCAGGCCTGAACTCCAGATGGAGTTGGTCCTGAACTCCAGACCTCACGACCTGCCTGCCTCAGCCTCCCAAAGTGCTGGGATTACAGGCGTGAGCCACCAGACCCAGCCATTTTTGTATTTTTAGTAGAGAGGGGGTTTCACCATATTGGCCAGGCCGGTCCTGAACTCCTGACCTCAAGTGATCCACCCACCTCAGCCTTCCAAAGTGCTAGGATTACAGGCATGAGCCACCGCGCCCAGCCAAAAATGCTTTAATGTTTAAAAAAAAATGATTCACACATAGAAAGCAAGCACATGCTTGAAAGTGCTCAAGTTCAAGTTTAAGCAGCAATGTGGAATGTTGCAAAGGAGACAGGGACAAAGGGAAATGTGTATATCTCAGAAGCCTACTTTGCTTTCTTTCAAATCTAAAAATAAAACATTTGGACTGCCCTATTAATAAGTCTAGAAAATGGATGCTTTTTTTGTGGAAAGCTTTCACAAACATGGAAATAAAAACATCTTCTTCTCGGTTAAAAGGACTAAAGGATATAAACATAAACCAGATGCCACTCCTTGTTTCTCTACAATCTCTTTCTCCCTCATGGCTCTGGTCATGCTTCTATTGTAAAACTACTTCCATGGCACAAGGAGACATACCAAATGAATGAACATGGTCTGCATGGAGCAACATGGACCAGGTTCAAAAGTGAAGTGTTGAGTGAAAAGAGTAAGTTGTAGGATGTTTCCTATAGTAGGATATCATCCAGTAAATTTGCAAAACACTTTATTCTATGTTGTCATCGGTAATATAACAAAAACCTTGCATGGGGACTATCATGGTCACCTTTAAGGGACAGGCTACCTTGGGGAAGCAGAGCAGACAGAGTGCAACGACAGGGCTGGGAGTCAGCTGAATCTGTCCTGAGTTTCATGAAAGAGGGCTGACAGGAATATGGCAAACTGCTAACATTTCCTAAGTCTGGGTGATAAGTACCCAAGTAGCTATTACTTGAACTGAGCATAGAAGCCGGGGAGGAAGAGGGTAGGGGAAGACTATGGGAAGACAGGACCTTAGAATGACACGAGGCATGGTAGAAGAGCAGCCAGCATGGAGAAGGAGCCTGCAACAGCTTAGGTCCCACCTCCTGAGCCCAGGCTTGGGGAGTGACAGCAGTGCTGTCCACAGGGGCTCATCAGAGTGGACCTAGTACTTGATAAGATGATAAGACAGGAGTGAGCTTGTTCACATACTGCTTCTTTCACCACCAAAGTCTTATGTAAAAATAAAAAATAAATCAGTACAACTAAGCAGTGCACTTCGTGCCATAGCTGACTCCCATTCCATGCAAGCTCCTGACCTTATCACAGCCTAGCACTTTTGTACATTAGAGAATGAATTGTGCTGGAGAAGATGACGCCCTGTCCCCGTGAGTCTCCTGGGTCTCCTGGAACGGAAGTGAAGGGAAAGAACGTTCTGTGAAGAGACCTGGAGTGGACTTGGGGCCCCAGGGACCCAGTGGATAGGGTGGGGTGGAAAGGGACAGCATTGATGGGCTGAGCACCTCACACTGCCTTCTGGGCCCCAGGGAACATCTGAGAGTGAGTGTGATGGAGCCTGGAAGGAAAGCTGAGCCGATGTGGCACATCTGAAGCAGTGATGCCTGAACACCTGTTAACTGCACAATCTGAAAAGAAAAATGCTTCTCTCCACAAGTCCTGGCTGGTTGTTCCTGCCTCATCTTCACATACTGAACTACTCTGAATGGGCCAGAGAGATTCTCCCCTATCTGAGCCTCTAATCATGCTGGTCCTTCCAGAAGACTATGCATCTCTCCCCACTAATGCTTTCTCCTTAACCTAGTTAATGTTTCTTTATGTTCAGGTCTTAGAAGTCATTTTTCAAAGAAGTGTCTTCCCTGACCCCCACCTCCCAGGTCTTGGTGGGATCTCCTTTGATTTTTATGTGCTCCCTTAGTGGCTGGAATGTCTCTCCATCACAAAAGTTAGCCTCTTGTAAAGTCACAGCCCATTTGCCTGTCTGTACCTCCCATTAGACCAGAAGACTGCTGAGGGTAGGATAGTTTCCAGCAGCTAGCACAGTAACTGACACATAATAGATGCTCCATTAGCACAGCTTAAATAAAGTGTTGCTATATATATAAAGGGTTCAACAGTCCCAGAACAATTAAACAACTGCAACCTGGTCCTGAATACCTCCAGGATACCTCTTATGCATATTACAGCACAAAAGAGGCAGAAGGTCCAGCAGCAGAGGGAGACTCTCCAATCCCAAGTACAAAGGAGCTAACACAACCTAGAATGCTCCCAAAATAAAAATGCTCCACTTTCTTCAAGATTCACAAACCAGAACTGGCTGAAGTTCCCCCTGTCAAGTAAAAGGGTCCTGCCTCACATGCCCTGCTCAGCTGAGGTCTCTTTTGAATAAATGGAAGTTTCCAAAGTCTTGCGTTCCAGTTCTAACTACTAAAAACTTCTTCCTAGCCTAACAGCTCTCTGATCTCTACAAATAGTACTGCAGTCATAAATTTTTATGCTTATCTACTCATACACAACTTTTTCTTTAAGTCTGCAATTCAAAGGCCACTCTTGTCAGGCTGTGTGGCTCATGGTTGTAATCCCAGCACTTTGAGAGGCCAAGGCAGGACGATTACTCAAGCCCAGGAGTTCAAGACCAGCCTGGGCAACAAAGTGAGACCCGTGTCTACCAAAAATAAAAATAAAAAATTTAGCCAGGCATGGTGGCACATGCCTGTAGTCCCAGCTACAAGGGAGCCTGAGGTGGGAGGATCACATGAGCCCCAGAGTTCAAGGCTGCAGTGAGCTATGACCACGCTGCTGCACTCCAGCCTGAGTAATGGAGTGAGATCCCATCTCTAAAAAAAAATTAAAAACAATAAACAAAAACTTTAAAAACTGGTTTCATAAATTGTAGTACATCCATAATAGACTATTTAAACCCAACACTAAAGAATCATATGGCTCTCTATGAAATGATTCCAAATATCATCTAGGATGCATTAACTAAAACAAACAAATGTGCACAATATTTTATAGAGTGTATAAAAACACAACCCCCACATACCCCTGTGTATGTATACGCGCATGTAAAATATATACACAAACCCAAACACACAAAAATATGTCCAATAGAGACAAAAAGTAGAATAGTAGTTGCGGGGGCAGGGGAGAAGGGGAGAACTGGGAGTTAGTGTTTAATGGGTATGGAATTTCAATTTTGCAAGACGAAAGGTTGTAGAGATGGATGTTGGTGGTTTTACAACAACGTGACTGTACTCAGTGCCACTGAACTGTATAGTCAAAATGATTAAAAATTTAAATTGTTATATATATTTTATCATAATAAAAATTTACACACACACGTTTGTACACACACACATTTTAAAAAAATTTTATTTGAATGAAACCATTGTTGTAATAACCATTAAAATGATTTAAAATAGAATGATCTCTGTGAAACAAAGTTTATAG
The DNA here is from genome assembly GCF_049354715.1 of Callithrix jacchus. Classification (NCBI taxonomy): domain Eukaryota; kingdom Metazoa; phylum Chordata; class Mammalia; order Primates; family Cebidae; genus Callithrix; species Callithrix jacchus. Next base: position 149,998,709 of record NC_133524.1, read on the forward strand.
CATCACTATTTATAGAAGAGAAAGTAGCAGACGTATGCATCTGGAAGTGAATATAACATTGTAAAATCAGCCCACATTAAATACCAAAAAAGTAAGAACAATCAAAATGCAGCATTATTTACAGGATTAAAAAGGAAACTTCGAACATCACAGAGTTAAATTTTTCTGTGTGTGAATTATGACCTGCTATGTTGTTAGCGAAAAGCCTTAGTGGGTATATAAAATGATGTTACCCTAATCCCAACCATCACCAGACCAAGATACAAACTGACAATGATTCCTTCCTTATTTTACAGCTTTATTGCTGATTTCCCTCTAAAGAGACCCAAGTAAATGTGGAGCTGACTCATCATCTATAGAGTAAGGAATCACAAAGTACCACAGTCACATAACAAAAGCAAAAAAAAAAAAAAGCAATTGTTTTATCTTTTAGCTGCTGATGTTATGTACAATCCATCACAAGAAGCATAGCTGTGCATTCATGAGCTGATTGTATTAACTTCTAAAATTTTAGAAACGAGCACATCTAAGTATACGGATACTCTCTTACCGTACAAAGTAAAAGCAAGCATTTTCTATTTTAAAATTTTATTTCTGTGTAAAACAAAGATCTCCTAGAGGTCAAACAAGAAAATATACCAAACTCAAAGCACTATCACGTCGTGAAACAAGGAAGGCTCTGAGGTAGAAGTCAAGCAATATTATCCACAATTTCAGGTATTACCAGCAACCATCGTATCTCGCAACATCTACTTTTTTTTTTAAGTCTCAACTTCCAAAAAATAATCCATTCTCTAAAATGTAAAACTATGACCAACAGAAGACACCCAAACTTTTGTCATGGTAACAGTAAATGCTTTTACTAAAAGCTGCCAACATTTCTATCAGTAGTAACCATAAGGAGGCCGCTGGTTATAATCATAATGTCCATATTGGTGGGGACAGTAAGGCTCTTGTCTGTGTTGTGGGTAACTGTTACCCCAGGATCATCCATGATACTGATTGGATCGATTGTCATTTGGTTACCCCCATCTGCTGTCCCTGCCTCTGAACTGTCTGTTATCTTGCAATCGGTTGCCTCTGTTTCTTTGGTTCCCACCAGCTCTGCTATTCCATTCCTTAACAATTGAGGGGACCCAGGAGGGCGTTTTAGGTATTCCTGATACTCCTTGTCATCTTCTGAGGCCACAGGAGAGGTGGCCTCTAGCCCACCACGTCATGGAACTCCAGACCACTCTAGCCCTCCAACATAACGGAGCCCCTTCACACTTTTTTTTTTTTTTTTTAAAGAAACTGGTAATAGTGGCTGCCTCCAGGGAAAGAAATGAATGTTTGGGGACAGGGTAACAAAGAGACTTTACCATATAACTTTTTTTTTTTTTTTTTGATACGGAGTTTCACTCTTGTCATCCAGGCTGGAGTGCAATGGCATGATCTTGGTTCACGGCATCCTCCACCTCCCAGGTTCAAGTGATTCTCCTGTCTCAGCCTCCCAAGTAGCTGGAATTACAGGCATGTGCAACCATGTCTGGCTAATTTTTGTATTTTTAGTAAAGATGAGGTTTCGCCACTTTGGCCAGGCTAGTCTCAAACTCCTGACCTCAAGTGATCCCCCAAAGTGCTGAGATTACAGGCAAAAGCCACTGCACCAAGCCCCATATAAGTTTTTATACCACCTTTTAAATTCTGTATTATCTATCTAACTATTCAAAAAATCATTTAAAACCCCTAGCCTTATACAAGAATCTTCTTCCTTAATAATGTAATTTATTCTATCCCTCTTCCTTTCAGTAAAAAATATTTTCAATACAAATCAGAATCCTGCTTCTTTTGAGGACATTTATTAGATTTAAATAATGTAATTTACAAAAATTACACTTGCTACCCTAAAAATACATTCACTAAAAAAAAGGGCTTTTTTCTTTTTCTTTTAAAGAGACAGGGTCTCACTCTAAAGAACAAGGCTGCCCAGGCTAGAGTGCAGTGGTGTGATGATGGCTCACTGTAGCCTAAAACTCCTGGGTTCATGTGATCCTCCCATCTCATCCTCTGAGTAGCTGGGACTACAGGCACTAGCCACCACACCCAGCCTCTGTCTTTATTTTTATCAACTGCTACAGAAAAGTTTCAAAATCATCATAGAAGAAAATTATCGTTTTTACCAGTATAAAACTTTTATTGCATCCCAACCAAGCTAGATGAATATAAAATAGTTTCAACAGAAAAAAGTTACCATTATCATAATTCAAGACAAAAATCAGCCCACAATTACATGAGTTGGAAAACAAACTATGCTATATCACAGTCTACCTTAAAGTTCCAACTATGTCAGATTTAAAACACATATACACGGCCCTCTGGATCCCTCCTCATTTATCTAAAACCTACTTTTGAGACGATCTGCTATTTTCTCAAGTCTTTTGGAATGAGCACTGCAGCCCCACCCCCAGACAAGGAGAAGGCACCACTTCTAGGGCTCAGCACTGCCCTGGCTTGAAGCAGATGCTCAAATATTTGTTGGGTAAATGAACAACTGTCTGCTGACAGGCCAGCCATCAAGCCTCACAAAGAAAAAATTCAGAAAAAAACAACTTTATAGAGAAAATAGGAAAAAGTTTAAGAGATATTTTGCTCACTTGAAGAACTCGGCATTTGTTAAAGGTGAAGACTGGATTGACTGGTTCACTAAGTGTCTCAGACACAACTGGCTAAGTGGGCTCTAAACCTCATCCCACCCCAAAGTTAAATACAAAACAGGTATTTTTTTTTTAATCATAGGAAAAACACAGGACAACTTACCTATAAAATTCTTTTTTTTATTTTAAATACAGAGTCTTACTCTGTAGCCCAGGCTAAAGTGCAGTGGTGTGATCTCGGCTCACTACAACCTCCGCCTCCTGGGTTCAAGCGATTCCCCTGCCTCAGCCTCCCCAGCAGCTGAGATTACAGGCACCCACCACCACGCCTGGCTAATTTTTGTATTTTTAGTAAAGACGGGTTTTCACTATGTTGGCCAGGCTGGTCTCAAACTTCTGACCTCAGGCAATCCACCCACCTAAGCCTCCCAAAGTGCTGAGATTCCAGGCAGGAACCACCGCATCTGACCCTTTTATATGTATTAAATATGTGTGTATAATTATAATACATCATCAGATATTTTAGGAAGAAAATATAGGCGACTATTGATCTGTTAAGAGTAGGAAAGGATTTCCTAAGTGTAAAAATGAAGAAATCATAACAGAAATTTTCTGTATCAGAAAGACAAGAATTAAGACATATGACAAAATAGGAAAATATCTGCATGACAAAGAGTGAACATCTTTAATACATTAAGAGCTGTGACAACGATTACTGAGGTTTAGCCTCAGTAATAATCCAAGCAGCACCAATTTAAAAGATGTATATTCCAATTCTGGGAGGGTATGGGACAATGGCACTTTCTCAGAATATTGTGGGAACTGGGATAGCCATTTTGGACAGTGATGTGGTAGTACCCACCAGAAATTCCAAGTCTAGGTACTACCCACCAGAAATTCTTCAAAAAGACTGGCACATGAGGAATTTCAATCCTGTAGTATTTTTAATAACAAACCACTAGGAAATCCAATAGAGAGACAATGAAATGCACGATGGTAAATCAGCCCTAGACTACACTGCTATTTAAAAGAAATGAGGCAGAGATGAATATATGAGATGGATAAATGCAGATTATGCATATATAACACCGTCCTGAGGTTGGGCGCGGTGGCTCACGCCTGTAATCCCAGCATTTTGGGAGGCCGAGGCGGGTGGATCACCTGAGGTCAGGAGTTCAAGATCAGCGTGGCCAACACGGTGAAACCCTGTCTCTACTAAAAATACAAAAATTAGCCAGGCTTGGTGGCGGGCGCCTGTAATCCCAGCTACTAGGGAGGCTGAGGCGTGAGAATAGCTTGAACCCGGGAGGTAGAGGTTGCAGTGAGCCAAGATTGCACCACTGCACTCCAGCCTAGGCAACAGAGTGAGACTCTGTCTCAAAAACAACAAAAAAACACCATCCTGTTTGTTAGTTACAAACACAAAAAGTACACAGTTTAGTCTTAGAAGATGTAGAAGGGTCTACATTAAGCTATTAACAGTGGTTATTTTGGGTAGTGGAAGCAGAGAATAAATAAGCAGGGAGCTTTCATTTTTTTATCTGGTGATTTTTTTTTTTTTTTTTTTTGAGAGAGTCTCACTCTGTCGCCCAGGCTGGAGTGCAGTGGCGTGATCTTGGCTCACTGCAACCTCCACTTCCCAGGTTCAAGCAATTCTCCTGCCTCAGCCTTCCAAGTAGCTGGGACTACAGGTTGCAAGCCACCACAGCCAACTAATTTTTGTATTTTCAGTAGAGACGGGGTTTCACCATATTAGCGAGGCTGGTCTCGAACTCCTGACCTCAGGTGATCCACCCGCTTCGGCTTCCCAAGGTGCTGGGATTACAGGTGTGAGCCACTTTACCCAGCCACCTGATAAATTTTTAAGTGGTTTGATTTTTCTATAAATCCATATACTATTTTTGTAATTCTTTAAAAAGTAAAAGAAGAAAAATAGATATCAAGCATTTATCTACTAAAGACAGGTATTGTCCTTTGAGAATTCCCTCAGAAGTTCTTTGAAGCTCAAATGGCTACAAATTTCCCATTTATAAGCAATAAGGTATTTTAAAAAATCTCCTCTTTCTATATTTGTTGTTGTTGCCACCACCACTTATTTATCTAGCTCTATATTTGTTTTTTAAAGTTTACTTTCAATTAGCTTCCTCAGGTTGAACTCTCTGTACATTTCTTAGGAGAAACTGTGGTGTCACCCCTGCCTGTTTTATAAACTCCATTCCTGGCCGGGCACGGTGACTGATGCCTGTAATCCCAGCACTTTGGGAGACCAAGGCAGGTGGATCACAAGGTCAGGAGATCAAGACTATCCTGGCCGACATGGTGAAATGTCATCTCTACTAAAATATAAAAAATTAGCTGGGCGTGGTAGAACATGCCTGTGGTCCCAGCTACTCGGGAGGCTGAGACAGGGGAATTGCTTTAACCCGGAAGGTGGAGGTTTCGGTGAGCCGAGATCGTGCCATTGCACTCCAGCCTGGGTGACAAAGTAAGACTCTGCCTCAAAAAAAAAAAAAAAAAAAAAAAAAATCCATTTGTAACCTGAGAAAAAGACTCTTAAAAACTCAAACCAGCCAGGCACGATGGCTCATGCCTGTAATCCCAGCATCTTGGGAGGCAGAGGTGGGCAGATCACCTGAGGTCAGGAGTTTAAGACCAGCCTGACCAACACGATGAAACCCCATCTCTACTAAAAATACAAAATTAGCTGGGCGTGGTGGCACATGCCTGAAATTCCAGCTACTTGGGAGGCTGAGGCAGGATAATTGCTTGAACGCAGGAGGCGGAGGCTGCAGTAAGCCAAGATCGCACCATTGCACTCCAGCCTGGGCAACAAGAGGGAAACTCCATCTAAAAAAAAAAAAAGAAAGAAAGAAAGAAAAAACGCAAACCACCCTCCAAGCCTAACATCTTCCAGAAAAACCCATTCACTGCCCATATTACATTTAGTCCACACAATTTCTGAGACAAAGCACAAGGCACTAGCCATCCAACTCCCACCAGCATAAATGTGTGGAGTACAAAGAACGTCCTGTCAGCCAGGCCTAGAGCACACCCCGCAGCAGTAAAGGAGAATGACAATTTGAGTCACAGGATCAGGAGTAGAATCAAATTTGAAATTCAGGAGGCAGTGTGATGCTCTTCCCTTCCTTCCACACCTTCTATTCTCCTTCAGCCAAACCTTGCCCTCACATAATCCCTCAACAAGCTATTTCTTATGGATGTCTACCACAGCTTCACAGTGAGGTATCGAAAACCATTTGAGAGACACAAGTACCACTTAGGGCCTCAGTTGGAATCACAATGGCAGCATATGTGAAAACTAACATTTTTTGCTTAGGGAAAAAAAATGGGAAATGCAATTGAAACATTCTGCTTTGCCACACGTAAGTTTTGAAATCCACATGTCAAAACATCAAATGTGGAGTTGACCATTAATCAAGAAAAAAGAAAAAAAAAAAACAGCTTGAGATGTCGAGCCTGAAGGTTGAGAAATTAAGGAACCATTCATTTTTATAAAACTAAAGTCCACACAGTAGTGCCAAGTGGTTCAAAGTGCAGCTGACACAGCACCTGAGTGTCAGAGCTAGAATAACTTGAGCCCCCAGCCTTTTACAAAGTACTCATCCTCCTCTAGAGTCCCAAGAACTGGATGTATATCTGGGTACTTTCTTTAGTTGCCATGGGAGGAGTGTGGCAAGCACACGACAGTAGCCATGGGCCCTGCTGTTCTGCGACAGCTTTCAGGAGGGTGTCCCTCTAGGGGACTGACAACATACCAGTTCCCATATCTGAGAATGCATTACCACTGCTCGTTAATATTGACCACTAAGCCATTTCCCCCAAACCGAAGCAAACACATGCCGCAGACTGCTAGGCAACAGCAGCAGCGCAGGGAAAGGGCTCAATGCAAGTGCTCTTGGCTCAGCTGATCTGTTTCAAGGTGAACTGAAGTTGCAGATCACCAGTTCCGGCTCTAATCTGACGCCCGCCCCCAGATCACGCTATGGCTACCAAGTAACCCTACCCAAACTGACCTTTCAGGGCTCAGGGAAGTGACTTTTTTTTATTATATGGCACAGTTTGGCACAGTTATGTCTTTAGTCTTTGGGGTACTTTTATACTGTCCAAGAGTAGTATATCTATTTTCCTTTTTTTTTTTTTTAAAAACAGATGGCCAAACCAGGACATATACTAAAAAAAAAAAAAGGAAGGTTACTTACCTGAGCCCTAACATCCCAGCTACCATGGAATCCTGTTGGAGCTGGTCTACAGAAGCAAGGTGTATTCTGGGGAGTCACATGTCACATCAAAGCAGGAACTGGTGAGTCTGTATTTTTATGGAGCCTAAAACAAAGAAAATTGTAAGTTGAAAGCCCCCATTGAGCTGCACGACCTTTTTCCCAGGGCTAGTTGGGACATTCTGAAGATAAACACATAGACACATACTATGCTATTTCCCAGCTTACCTAGCTAGAAACAAAGGATAAACTGCAAATTACTGGCACATAACACACAGTGCTAAAATAAAGGAAACATTCATGCTTGTTAGAATCAACACTATCACAAGTCTTGTCACCTTTAGGGGACACTTCAACACTATAAAACATATAAAAGTGGTGATTTCTGGCAAGTATTTCTTCTATCACATCACACAGAAATTCTTGGGGAGAGAATACATGTTCAAGAGAATATGCAACATCAAAATACCATCCCTGAAAGACCACATGGAACCTAGAGGCGGCCTCCCTTCTTTTTCAAGCAGCTGAATGAAGTTGCAATGAGCTGCTGTAACATCACGTAAAGGGGCTTTAATCCTGAGAGAAAAAAATCAGCACCAAGGGAAACCAAGTGCTCTAGGAGACCCAAAGCCATCATCCAAAACATGCAAGTCTATTTCAGAGCAATCACTTTTAAGCCTCTCAGATCAGTCAATCTTGATGTTCAACAAACTGAGTTACTAGTTTGATAGTTTCTCTTTTGCTTTTGAACGCAGGCTCAAAAAAGGCCTTTCGTCAGTACCCTGTCATTAAGATAACCATCATTCCTTTTTTAAAACCTAAACTGCCCCATATTAACTAGCTAATTTCTGACACTATGCTGGCCCAAGAGTAGCACATTTTTTTTTTTTTTTTTAGACAGAGTGTTGCACTGTCGCCCAGGCTGTAGTGGAATGGCACAGTCACAGCTCACTGTAATTTCCGCCTCCTGGGTTCAAGCAATTCTCCTGCCTCAGCCTCCTGAGTAGCTGATACTACAGGCATGCACCACCATGCCCAGCTATTTTTTAAAAAATATTTTTAGTAGAGACAGGGTTTCACCATGTTGGCCTGGATTGTCTGGATCTCCTGACCTCATGATCTGCCCACTCCGGCCTCCCAGACTGCTGGAGTTACAGGCGTGAGCCACTGTGCCAGGACTTTTTTTTTTTTAGACATAGTCTTGCTCTGTCGCCCAGAGTGTAGTGGCGCCATTTTGGCTCCCTGCAACCTCCACCTCCTGGCTTCAAGCGATTCTCCTGCCTCAGCCTCCTGAGTGGCTGAGATTACAGGCATCTCGTCCCCGCACCTCCCCTGCCCCCGCAAACACTGTGCCCAGCTAATTTTTGTATTTTTAGTAGAGACGGTATTTCATCAGGCTGGTCTCAAACTCCTGACCTCATGAATCTACCTGCGTCGGCCTCCCAAAGTGCTGGGATTACAAGTATGAGCCACTGTGCCTGGCCCGGCACTTTTATCTTTAGGCTAAAAACAAAAGATCAGAATGTACAACTTAGAGACTATTCACACAATTACTCATGTAATCAAACCCAGAAGGGCAACACCTACCAAGTCTTTCACTGGTCTATTGCTGCTCTATAGCTACCAGGATAGTACCTAAAATTATGTTTTAAGCTCAGTGAGGACTCATAATTCCTTTAAACAGTTAAGTCATTGAATGCTTTGAAATCCCAGAAGTCAAGTTAACAGTATTACTTCGTTAGCTATATTAAAAAAGAAGAAAGAAAGAAAAAAAAACCAAACTGGTATCCTGCCTAGGAGGCCCTGGAAAAGTCACAACTTCTCAGGGACACAAGTTTGTTTCTTTGTTTATAAACTGATGGTGCTAGAGTAAGGATCCTTCTAGTTTTCGAAGTTTAAGATCATTGATTAAGATTTCATGTCAAAAAGAGTCAGAAAATAGAGCAGTTGGTGAAATCTAATAAAGAAAATGCGCGCGCACACACACACACACACACACACACACAAACACAACACCCCTAGCTCTTAGGCAAGGAAGACAAGTGCGTCCTTACTAAGGCTTGGTCCTGTTAGCTTCAGGAGCAATAATGAGAGCCCAGACTACAGTATCTACAGTAACTGCAAAACAGCCAGACACCACAGTAGGGACACATTCACACGCCAACAGACCCAGCATACATATGCCTTAAAGAAGTTATATCAGGCTTTATTCTCTAATGAAACAGTCATTCCCCCTCTAATGTGGGAGTGAGGATGCCCTGACCACCCCACAATTCTGGCTCCCACTCAGTTATCCCACACACCATACATAGCATCAAAGTGGTGGAACCAAAGTATTTAAGCAATAGCAGGCAAACCAAGCTTTTGACAGGAAAAGGTTTTTCGCAAGAGAAAGGCAGAAGAGAACAGGTAAAAGCAGAAGAGCATAACTTCTACTTAAGCAAGCCGAAAGAAAAGGGACCTGTTCACATCTTGTCCTACCCGAATGATGCACACGCACAGGGGCTTGCTGGGACAGCAGGAGTTTCAATGACCAGGGCTAGTATGGAAGCACCGAGGACAAGGCCCTTCCATCGCAGTTGTGATCATGCTCTATCCAAGCAGAAAGGATCACGTCTGCCAGCCACGAGAGACTGGGCTGCATGGATGTCACCAGAGCAGAGGGCAGGAAAACAAGCAGGTGTCCTGCCACACTCTTTGGAACTGGCCAGTCTAGGACTGTGCTTTACCCCCCACACTGAAAACACTGGTTACTAGTAATACCAAACATTTTCGGAGATTCTCTCCTCCTCCGAGATAACTTGGGCATTCTGAGAACAAACTGCTCTTAGCTAATTAAAAGATTTCTGCTGATATTAGCCTTAGTAAAAGATTTCAGGTTCCAGGACACGTCATTTATCATGCAGAGTTCCAAGCAGGCACATTTGCAGTGGAAACCGGGCTCCAGTAAGGTTAAAGAAATGAACTTCTCGTTCCATCTCCACATGGGAGGAATGTTCTGGAGGGACAACATCCTAAATTCATCTAGCCAGTTTTTTTTTTTTTTTTTTCCCAAACTCCACAGCATGCCTCCCTGCCCCGATAGATGAGACTGCACAGAGGCAGGGCAGGCACGGGAAATGACTCGTTGGAAATCACAAACACATACACACAGAATGCAAGCACCCTAACTCTTTGAACACACAGTGGTCTGTGCCTGGCCCCAGACCTACCTCAGGATTTCAACAGCACAAAAGTCAGAATACGGCTGACTGCATGATACTCTCCTACCAATCAGGTGAAACAAAGACCCGGTACTCTAAAGTATTCCAGGCAAAATTTTAATAACAGGCAATAGAAAGGTTTGATAGGCCAGTGCTAACAAGAAAGCCTTCGACATTTTCTTCAAGCCGTTAGGACAATGGAAAGGGAGGTACCCCTCCAACAGGCACCCTGCAGAGAAAACTATACTCTGGAAGCTGCCTGTGCTGTTGAAAGGGCTAGGCGTGTGACAAACAGCTAACTGGAGGGGTACCAGGGAGACAAACTGCCAACTATGAAGAACAAAGCAGAGACCTTAACTTGTCATGTCTCAAGCTGAGATGTACAAACTCTGTGATCATCAAGTGAGGCTTGTGTGTCTGCCTGGGGATGTGACTGTATTCCAGTGATCAGCCACCTAGCTGACCTGCCACGAATGGGTGACCTCTGGTGACTTATTTTAATAACCGTACTTACTACTTCTAGATTGACTGTGTTATTTAAGGTTCTGACATATCCAGGTAAGAAAATAAAAGCAAGTGTTTCCTAGACTCCTGACTGGGATTTGAAACAGAAATCCTGAAAAGCCCATAAATAAGCCTATTTTCCTAAATCCTTGGTGGAAATTCCCAAAAGATGAAAAAATCCAGACCCTGTCTTATTATAGGGACCTAGCATATTTCAAAAGACCCAAGAGGTCAGCTGACTCTGGTTATTAACTGAAATTGCTGAGACACAGATGAACATCCCAGGCACGGAATCCAAAATTCTCTAGAGTGATAATTATCTATGACTGCAATGATACTACCGAGGCCGTATATACTTCATTTTTACAGTATAACAAAATGCCTATAACTTAGAAGAGCCCTTCAATGTTCAGGCCACTCAATACCAGATCCAAGTAGGTTTGGTTCCTCGATTACCAACCAAGCCCTGAATTCGATCCTGTTATCTCAACAGTTTGGGGTACTGATCCCACACAGCATACAGACAACCTGTGAAAGGCTCGGCAGAGCCCATTCTTGTTCCTGGAAAAATAACCAGAAGCACACATCTGCCTGACCATGAGTCAGGAATATCAATTTTGTGGTGGAGCCCATTTCTGCTGTGACCAACCCACACCCGAACACACTCACAACAGAAGCAACCCCCACAGAGCAATTCCAGAATGAGCTTTTTCCCCCTCGGGGTCCATACTTATCAATGTCATAAACGGTCTCCCCTTCGAGAGCAATCCTTTTAAACTCTTCATAATGACCCTAAGTCTTTAGTGCAAAACCACAGAAACATTGCCACTGCCACACAAAAGTCATCTGAGTTTCAGTTTGGGTGATTCGGTCATAACCAAACTCAACAGAGAATAACCTTTCGGGCACAATGAACAGTAGCCACAGCGTCGCGATAAACTTGCCCCATCTCGTACCGGTGATCCGGAGCGCTCCAGGGCGATGAGAGCCCGTTACCTACTATGTCCCACTCCACTTATGTAACTGGAAGATCGCCGGCGAAGGGGGGGTAGGATGGGAGGGTGCTCACATTCCGAGGCCACAGCACCCCCAAAGAACCTCTGAGCACCCTGAGGACACGCTCACACCTAAGAGCCTCAGGCGCCGAAGAGCCTCGGGTGCTGCTGGACGCACAGCACCCTACCCACGGCTCCTGATGGGAACTATAACCACCCCTTTATGATGAGTTGTGGGACCCAGAACACAATGTCTAGTCCCTTTTGTGGACAATAATCCCCACCTACTTGTTCCTGCTAGATGGGGAAAGGAGCCGGCGGACCGACTCGCTCGCAGTGGGGGCAGAAATTCATGGAATGGGCGAGAAGGAGGGGGAGGCAAAGCCCGGAGATGGGGGTGAGAGCGCAGGAGCCCTTGTGGCGCACTCTCCCGACGGGAGGCGAAGTGCGCACGCGCGCCGGTGGGGGGGCCGAGTAACGGGAGAGGGGGCGCGCGAGGGAGGGAGAGGGGAGAGCGCGATCCAGGGAGAGACCGGGGCCGCGGGCGCGCGACGACGCCGCGGCCCAAAGCCCCGAAAAGGGCAGGAGCGCGCGCAGCCCCGACAGGCGAAGCCCCGGCGACAGCGGCGCCCGCGGGGCCGGGGGCCGGGGGCCGGGATGCGCGCAGAGGGCGGGAGAAAGAGGTGCGCCAGGCGAAGGAGGCTCCGGGGAGGCCGCGCCGAGGACGGTCACCCGCGAGCACGGGTGACGGGCCGAGGGGGAGAGTCGCCACCGGCGGAGGGAGGGGGAGGGTACAGAGGAGGGACGCCATCCGCCAGCCGTGTCGTCCGACCCCGCGGGCCCCTCCCGCGCCACGTCCCGCCCCTGTCCCCCGCCCCCCAGCAAGGGTCCCCGCCCGCGGCCACGGCGGTCCCACTCACAGTCTCTCCTCCTCGCCTCCTCCTCCTCCTCCGCTCGGCGCGGCGGCGGCGGCGGCCATTTTCCGGACGGCTTTTACCACAGCCCTCTCTCCGAGAGGAGGGAGCGCGCGCGCCGCCGACGCCGGGACCCCGCACGGCCGACGTCGCGCCCCGCCCTCCCGGCCGGCCCGCGCGCTGCTGCACCTGCGCGCCCGCGCCCCGCCCCCGGCGCAGCTGCGAGCCCACCCGTCATTGGCTGGGGCGGCCGGGTTGGGGCGGGGAGTCTCAGCGGTGATGTCGTCAATTGGCGAGATTTTCTGTCCATTTCGGCCAGGGAAAAGAGGGCAGACCCCTCTAGCTGTTCATTGGCTGCTTTCGGCCGTCGTTTGGGGAAAAGAGGCGGCTTGGGCGCGGAGGGGTTTAGTGGGCGGAATTTGAATGTTAAGGATTAATGGGCCCTTGCGGATGCTGGGGCAAGTGAAGGTGTAGGCTTGGGACGTTGTTTGCGTCCCAAGCAAACCCTCTGTCCGCAGATGCATCGAGTGCGCTGCAAAAGGGTTGCATTGCACCCGCATTTTCTCAATATCACCATCTTCAGCAGAAGCAGCAAAGTTGTCCGCCCTGGAGCCTGACGTTGCTCCAGCTGAGGGGCCTTGGTTTCAGAGGCCTACTCGTTGCATTATTTCATCTGAGCCTGCCGGGTGCTTACGCTCATAGGGGCGGGGAATAAACTGACGACAAATCCCAACCCTGGCCTTCGCAGAACTCTGGCGGGGGAAGAGAGTGCATGCCAAGGCCTCGTGACACCTGTCATTGTTGGATCAGATGGTTTGGTGGAGGTGTGAATAAGGAGCGCAGAGAAAGCTGCACTTAGGTCTTCCTGGAAGATGTGATTTGGGAGCTGAGATCCAGCAGTTTTTCACTTTCCTAGAAGAGTTGATTTGCAGTTGAGATCCAGCAACTGTGTTTTGGGAAAATAAGAGTATAGAAAAAGTGTTAGCCAACCAGGCGTTCAGGACAGGGATGTTTGTTAAGGGGACCTTACCCTGGTGCCAGTCATTATCCAATCCATGCAATGATCTTTGTGTTAGTTCTGTGCTTAGCAAGAAAACCTGGTTCTGATTTGGCTGCCTGCCCCCATTCATTTATTGACTACCTGCTATGTGCCAGGCACTCTTCCAGGTTCTGGGTGCACAGTACTGAACAGACAGCAGACTAACATTCTTGCCGGGAGAGTCATACTAGCATACAAATAAGTCTAATATGTAATTTCACATAGTGATAAAGGCTTCAAGAAAGAAAGTAAGAGTGAAGGGAATGCTGTTTAGATAGCTACTGGTTTTCACCCTCATTTTCCTCCCCCTTATGAATATCTGGGGAAAGAACATTCCAGGCAAGTTCAAAGGCCATGAGGAGAGACTATGCCTGGCATGTTGGGGACTAACAAGGAGGTCAATGTTGCTGGAAAGTGGTAGGGAATGTGATTGGAGAGGCAGCCGGGGCCACTATGAGAATTGGGAGTTTATTCTTTTTTTTTTTTTTTTTTTTTTTTTGAGATGGGGGCTCATTCTGTTGCTCAGGCTGCAGTGCAGTGGTGCAATCTTGGCTCATTGTAAACATCCACCCCAAGCTCAAAGCAATCCTCCCTCCTCAGCATCCTAAGTAGCTGGGACCACAGATGCGCACCACCACACCTGGCTAAGTTTTTGTATTTTGGGGAGAGATAGAGTTTCACTATGTTGCCCAGACTGGTCTCAAACTTCTGAGTTCAAGTGATCTGCCTGCTTTGCCCTCCCAGCCAGAACCGACAGTGTATTCTAACGTGAGAAACCCTCAGAGGATTTTGAGCCGGGAGCTGACATCCTCTGATCTATGTTGCAGGTGTAGAGTGGAGAACTGGATGTGATGTGACAGAACTATGGTACAAGGCTAGTTGCAAGGCCCTGGAACAGTCTAGGAGAGAGAGATGATGGTGGCTTTAACTACAGTGGTAGCAGTGTACCTCTGAGAACTTGTGAGATTCAAGATATATTTTCAAAATTGAACAAAAGGATTGGATGCAAGGCACAGAGAAAGAGAAGAAACAAGGATGACACCTGAGATTGGGGCCTGAGCACCTGGAGGAATAAGGGTGCCTTTCACCATGGTGGGGAGAACTACAGAAAGAGTACATTTTCAGATGTGTAGCTCAAGAGTTCTGCTTTGGCCATATTAAGCTTGGGGTGCCCAGTGGTGTGAAAGTGAAGATTGGGTGTGTGATGCTGAAGTACAGGGATGCAGTCATCAAGCTGAACGTCCAGTTCAAGAAACCATAAAGAAACGACAGAATAAACCTGGAAAAGTAGAAGAAAAAAATAAGGATGAACAAACTTAACGAAATAGAAATAAATGATAGAAAGAATGGAGAAAACTTTGAAACTCCTTGTTTGAAATGCTGAAAAACAAAAGCCAAGCCTCTAACACGCTGGATATAAAGAGAAAAGAGAAAAATAAATTATATTACTCATTAAAAGGTTTTATTATGAACTGTGTGTCAGTAAATTTGAAAACAAGCAAAATGAATAAATTCCTAGAAAAGTACAGCTTACCAAAACAAACTCTAGAAAAAGAAAATCCCTGTAACCACAATGAAATTAAATTGACTATATATTTAAAAACCTACCCACTGCTCTACACACAGACACACACACACACACACACACACACACACACACGCCGGGGGAGGAGAGAGAGAGAGAAACAGACAAAGAGGGCTTTACGGATGACTTCTACCAAATCTTTAATGAGTGGGCAATTCCAATCATACACAGAAAAGAAACTTATTTTACTAGACTGATATATCTACTACAATGAGCCAAGAAAAGTATGACACAAGATGTGGAAATAAGTTTTAAAATTCTAGACAAAGAAACTGAACCCTGAAGTATATGATCTACCACAACCAAGTTGAGTTTTAGCTTAAGAATGCAAATACGGTTTAAAATTAGAAACTCAACCTTAACAAACAAGAGGAAAAACACCACATAATTATTTCAATAGATGCAGAAAAAGTATTTGATAAAATTCAACATCTACTTATGATTTTTTTAAAAATCAGAGAACTGGAGTTCAAGACAGGACTGGGCAACATAGCAAGAAACAAGACCCCGTCTTTACAAAAAAAATGAAAAATTAGCCAGATGTGGTGGCACACACCTGTAGTTCCACCTCCCTGGAAAGCTGAGGTGGAAGGATCACTTGAGCCCAAGACTTTGAGACTACAATAAGTTATGATTGCACACTGCACTCTAGCCTAGGTAACAAAGCAAGACCCTGTCTCTTAAAAAAAAAAAAAGGGAGGGGGAGGGCAAAAGACCTGGATAGACATTTCTCAAAAGAAGACATTCAACTGACCAACAGGTATATGGAAAAAGGCTCACCAGGCACCGTGGCTCACACCTGTAATCCCAGAGGCCAAGATGGGAGGATCGCTTGAGTCCAAGAGTTCAAGACCGGCCTGGTTAACATGACAAGACCGCTGTCTCTAAAAAAATTAAAAATTAGGCAGGCATGGTGGTGCACACCTCTCATCTCAGCTACTTGGGAGGCTGGGGTAGGAGGATCACTTTAGCCCAGGAGTTTGAGGCTGCAATGAGCTAGGATTGTGCCATCGCACTCTGGCCTGGGTGACACAGTGAGACCCTGTCTCAAAAAAAGAGAAGGAAGGGAAGGAATGAAAGGAAAGGAAGGAAGGGAAGGAAGGGAAGAAAGGGAGGGAGGGGGAGAAAGAGAGAACGAAAGGAAAAAGGAAGGAAGGAAGGAGTGAGGGAGGGAGGAAGGGAGGGAAGGGAAATATGTTCAACATCACTCATCATCAGGGAAATGCAAATCAAAATCATAATAAGATACCCCTTCAATTCAGCTAGAATGGCTTTAATCAAAAAGACAAAAGAAGATAAGTTGGCAAAGATGTAGAGAAAAGGGAATACTTTCATACTATTGGTGGGTTAGTAAATTAGTATAGTCAGTATGGAGAATGGTATGGAGGTTACTCAAGAAATTAAAAACAGAACTGCCATCTGATCCAGCAATCCTACTACTGGTATATATCCAAAGGAAATGAAATTAGTATGTGGAAGAGAGATCTGCACTCCCATTTTTATTGCAAGACTATTCACAATAGCCAAGATATGGAATCGACTTAGGTGTCCATCAACAGATGAATAGATAAGGAAAATGTGGTACATATGCGCAATGGAATACTATTTGGCCATAAAAAAAGAATGAAATCCTGTCACAACAACATGAATGAACCTGGAGGACATCATGTTAAGGGATATAAACCAGAAACAGAAAGACAAATACCACATGATCTCACTCATATGTGGAATCTCAAAAACAAAAAAGAGTTGATATCATAGAAGCAGAGTAGAACAGTAGTTACGAGAGACTGGGGAGAGAATGGGGGAGAGGAGGATGGGGAGAGGTTGGTCAGCAGGTACAAAGTTATTATTAGATAAGATGAATACATTCTGGTGTTTTAGCTGGGTACAGTGGCTCACACCTGTAATCCCAGCACTTTGGGAGGCCAAGGTAGGTGGATCACTTGAGGTCAGGAGTTCGAACCCAGCCTGGCCAACAAGATGAAACCCCATCTCCAGTAAAAATACAAAAATTAGCTGGGCTTGGTGGTGGGTGCCTGTAGTCCTAGCTACTCAGGAGGCTGAGGCAGGAGAATTGCTTGAACCCGGTAGGCAGACGTTCCAGTGAGCCGATATCACACCACTGCACTCCAGCCTGGGTGACAGAGTGAGACTCGATTAAAAAAAAAAATCTGTTGTTCTATTGCACACAGGGGTGACTATGGTTGACAGTAATATATTGTATGTTACAAAATACGTAGAAAAGAGGCTTTTGCAAGTTCTCACAGCAAAGAAATGGTACATGCATAAGGTGACAGATACATTAACTACCCTGCCTGGATCATTGTGCAATGTAAATACATACTGAAATATCAAATTGTACTCCCTAAATATGCGTCGGTTAAAAAATGAAAAACCCACATACATACTTCTTCCATTCTCTTTTGAACCTCATCCTTGGTGCTTCACTGCAAGGAGAAAGGCCTATTTCAAGTCAATTCCCTGGTCTTAGGATGCAGGCATATAAACACGGCCAGTAATAAAAAGCTGGAAAATGTAATGAGGAAGAAAAGATTCAACTCACTCTCAGTACAAAAATTATAAAGTAGTTGGGAATAAACTTAATAAGAAATGTCAAAACCTGTATCAGAAAGCTATCAAACTTTACCGAAAAACATAAAAGAAGACCTTAAAAAAATAACAGACACTACCATATTCCTGGAAGGGAACCATCAACATTATAAAAATGTTAATTCTTCATAAATTACTCTGGAATTCTTTGCCTCAATCAAAATTCGAGAAGTGTCATGGGCTATAACAAGTTAAATCTAGATTGGGAAGAGTAATGTACAAGACTAGAAATCGAGAAGTTATTGAAAGATTACAAAATAATGAAGAGAATCTTGCTAATTTCCTTAGACTGAATAGAAGCGACTTAAGTTATACAATTTCACACTTGCCGTTGTAAAATAGAAAAATATACTATAATCAGAATTATTTGCTATTAGAATTAAAAGTGGGTCATTTAAGAAAATGGGACCAAAACATTTTAAGGTCCCCTTCAAAACAGGACTGTAGAAGATTAAAAACCAGAAAAATCTAGTATAGATGGTAATCGACGGAAAGCCCACAACCAGAAGGATTTTATCAATATGGCAGACAACACAAATTGGTACTCCATTTGTCTAAAAAATCTCTTGAACTGATAGAAAATCTGTATTTCAGAAGAGCTAATCCAGGCCAGGAGCACTGGCTCACACCTATAATCCCAGCGCTTTGGGAGGCCAAGACAGGAGGATCGCTTGTGCCTGGGAGTTTGAGATCGGCCTGGACAACAAAGTGAGACCCTGTTTTTACCAAAAATGGAGTAAATTAGCTGAGCATGTGCACGCCTATAGTTTCAGCTACTCAGCAGGCTGAAGTGGGAGGATCATGCCACTGCACTCCAGCCTGGAAGAAAGAGCAAGACCCTGTCTCAAAACAGAAATGACCCACATTAAGAGTGCTATATATTAAAACCTAGGAGATATGACTATGGTGGTCACCTAGAAAAATGAATAGGCTTAACCATATTTGTTAGATAATAGATAAGAAATGAATAAATTCTGATACAAGACACCATGAGCAGGCACAGATCACAGATGTGCATGAGCGTGTGCGCATATACACACGCACGCGCGCACACACACACACACACAGAGTTTTCCTTCTTTACTCATAGAAGTCCGCTAAAAGAAGAATGTCAAGAAACAGAAAGGAGGCAGGGCACAGTAGCTCATGCCTGTAATCCCAACACTTTGGGAGGCTGAGGTGGGTGGATTGCTTGAGGTCAGGAGTTCAAGACCAGCCTGGCCTCTACTAAAAATACAAATATTAGCCAGGTGTGGTGGCATGCACCTGTAATCCCTCAGGAGCTACTCAGGAGGCTGAGGCAAGAGAATTGCTTGAACCTGGGAATCAGAGGCTGCAGTGAGCTGAGATCACGCCACTGTACTCTAGCCTGGGTGACAGAGCAAGACTCTGTCTCAAAAAAAAAGAAAGAAAGAAAAATAAAAAGAAAGGAATAAACCCACCAGAATGAAGAGAATGTGGTGAGGATGGGAGGTTATCATCAATGGACAAAGTACAACAATTTTATAGAAAGCATATGGGAATTGATTGATGAATAAAATAGGTAGCAAATATCCAGGTTAGAACATTTGACAAGGGAGCCACAGAGGAAGTAGAAGCCAGTTTGCTAGATACTACACCAACAATCAGAATCAGCAGGCATGTGGTAGAAAACAATAGAATTAAATAGGACTGAACACATGGGGATTAATTGAAGGCCCCAGGAGAGAATGACTATACCAGTTGGAACCTCCTCTCCCCACCAGACAGCTGAGCTGGGAGCTGGCCCAGGCCTACAAGATAAACAGCTGACAGTTCTCTAAAGAAATTAATTGAAATGTCGGTGCAGAGCTAAGGCTTACAGCATGGATGCTGACAACCCCTGAACAATTGTTTCCCCATTCCAGCATCTGGGGGACACTCTGTTCCTCACCTCCCTGCCCTACACAGAGAAGAGTCGCAGCAGGAAAACAGACCTATTTGCCCAACAGCAGATTAAATCCACAGTACTTATCCAGTGCTTCCTTATTAAATATAAACCAGCCAATAAATATCATCAGAAATTTGATGAAAGCCCTCAACAGGAAAAAGAGTCAAGATAAAACTGTAGAAAAAATTTAAACTTGGAATTCAAGAAAATCTAGGGAATGTACAAAAAATTTTAATTTAATTAGCATATCTACAGGACAAAAAGAAAATACTGTATTCATAAAACAAGAACAGAATATTATGTAAAAAGAGCAGTCAGAGAAGAAGAAGGAATTATTGGAAATTAAAATATGAGTATTGAAATTCAAATTTCAATAGAAATATTGGAAAACAAAATGGAAGAAGTCTCCAAAAAATAGAACAAAACAATAGAGACAAAAATACAAGAGAAAATATAAGGACTTTGAAGAGTGATTTAGGAAGCCCAGCAAACAACTAACAAGAATTCTTGAAAAATGAAACCAAGAAAAAGGGACAGGAATCAGAGTAGCGCTGGAGTTTATAACAACACTGGATAAAAGATCATAGGACAACAAGAAAATACAAAGATAATAGGGCAATGCTTTCCAAATTCTGAGGGAAAATTATTTTCCGTATAGAAATAAACCGTCCAAAATATCCATTACATGTGACAATGGAATAAAAATATTTTTAGATACACAAGAGGTAAGAAAAGTTGCCTCTCAAATGTACTTTCCTAGGAAGCTACTTGGGAAAATGGGTCTAATCCAGGAGAGCTGTGACGGGAAACACCAGGGATGCCAACCGGCCAGAAAGCCGGGTTGGCAATCAGTCCAGCTTTGTGTAGGAGAATGGCAGACTCTGGGAGAGAAGACTCCAAGAATTAAATATATATATGGCTGGGTGTGGTGGCTCACGCCTGTAATCCCAGCACTTTGGGAGGCCAAGGTGGGTGGATCACCTGAGGTCAAGAGTTCAAGACCAACCTGGCTAACATGGCAAAAGCCACTCTCTACTAAAAACACAATAATTAGCCAGGCATGGTGGCGCATGCATATAGTCCTGTAGTCCTAGCTACTTGGGAGGCTGAGGCACCAGAATCACTTGAACCTGGGAGGCGGAGGTTGGAGTGAGCCGAGATTGCACCACTGCACTCCAGCCTGGGCAATAGAGCAAGACTCTTGTCTTAAAAAATAAAATAAAGAAAACAGAAAAAAAACAAGAAGAAGCAAAGTAAAATAAATCATAATTTTCCTAATCGATGATAAGCAGAGAATCCATTGGGACCTGGGTGCTAGGAAAGTTCCCTTTTCAAATGGCTCAGGACTATCGAATTAGACACAGAAGAAGAAAATAGAAGTTTACCATTCCTCTTCTTGACCTGGCACTGAAAGTATTTACATATGCTACATATAATGGGGACAAAAACGTATCCTGACCGTGGTGTTGGGGACTCCACACACCTGATATATGACCATATATGTAACACCATCCACTGTTATCTGTAGCTCTTTGTATGTTTAAATAATACACTTAAACCTCTTTTTCCATTAGTTTTCGCTAGTAGAACTGTCTTTGAGCACTTGGCATTAGCTACACTTCATTTTTACACCATTGGGGCGAACATTTACATCCCATCCTGATAAAGATGAAAAGATAATCACCAAGGGAGAGGTGGGAAAGTGGAAGGAGAAAGCATATTGGGGTTTGAAGGGCCAAAAGAAATGACATCCATTTCCCCCCACCTGAGTGTAGTAGAACTTGGCAGTTTGAACCTAAGCTTCATTAGCATACATGCATAAGATCAATCAAGAAAATGTCGACCAAGGGAAACCATGCTTTAATGTATGAACATACTAGGAAATGACAGTGGTGAAAATAGTGCCGCTCAGTGCCCAAACAGACGGAAGACCCATGGGACTGATCGAGCCTCAGGAGAACCAGTCACAGCGGGGAAGACTCCCTTCCGCCTTGTTGGTGGGTGGTTATATTCTGGCACCCACTCTTTTCCCTCTGTGATTCAGGAAGAACTCCCAGTGTGAACTGTGGTGGCCACTGGCCTACTTCTGGCCAATGAAAAGTGTAGGAAGTTTACTGGGAGCTTCTGGACGCTGTAGTCGTTTGCTTATCCTGGACAGGGCTAGATCTGAAGATGACATGGAATGGTGGCAGAAGCTCAAGCAGGCATCAGGGGTGTCTTCATGAGAACTGTCTCTGCGGTTAAGTCCACCTGCCCCGCACCATAACTACTGTTTTCTGTTTCTTTGATCACAAGTGGCTTGTGATCCAGGCGGCTTATGGCCACTTCTGTAAGACTTTGCCAGCATCTGTTATTTCCCAGTTTGGGCTTTTTTTTTTTTTTTTTTTTTGTGAGACAGAGTTTCATTCTTGTTGCCCAGGCTGGAGTGCAATGGCCACCACAACCTCCGCCTCCCAGGTTCAAGCAAGTGTCCTGCCTCAGCCGCCTGAGTAGCTGGAATTACAGGAATGCTCCACCACACCCAGCTAATTTTTGTATTTTTTGTAGTAGAGACAAGGTTTCACCATGTTGGTCAGGCTGGTCTCGAACTCCTGAGCTCGTGATCCACCTGCCTTGGCCTCCCAAAGTGCTGGAATTATAGGCGTGAGCCACTGCAGTTTGGGCCTTTAAATATGTTTTCTTCCATTTTCCCTTGCCTGGGTTGGCAACCGTTTTATCTGCTTGTCTTGCTTTAGTATTCTCAAAGAGCCTGTTTGGGGAATGATGTACTAATGATCTGATATCTCTGTATTCTGACTTGGTACTTTCTCTGTTTTCATCATTCCTGTTTTCTAGATATTCTGCAACTTTTTCTTTGATTTTTTTTTTACTAAAGTGTTTTTGTTGTTGTTGTTTGTTTGTTTCAGGACAGAGTCTGACTGTGTCTCCTAGGCTGGAGTGGAATGGTGCAATCTCGGTTCTCTGCAAACTCCGCCTTCCAGGTTCAAGTGATTCTCCTGCCTCAGCCTCTCGAGTAACTGGGATTACAGGCATGCACTGCCATGCCTGGGTTGTTGTTGAATTTTTAGTAGAGACAGGGTTTCGCCATGTTGGCCTGGCCGATCTTGAACTCCTGACCTCAAGTAGTGGATCGCCTGCCTTGGCCTCCCAAAGTGCTGGGATTACAGGTGTGAGCCATTGCACCTGGCCTTGACTGAAGATTTTTCAAAGGGAATTTTAAATTCTAAACAAAGGATTTTGTTTGCTTTTTTCCATTTTTGTTGTTAATTTTCTATTCCAAGACTGTGTTCTTTATTATGTCTTCTTTATTCTTTGAAATCCCTTGAGGACCTTTTTTGCTGCATATCTGGTTAATGGTTCTGCCGTCAGGCTAAGCATGGTCAGCTTTTTATTGCGGTCTCTGTATCAATCTACTCTCTCATTGCTATCAAGGAATACCTGAGTCTGGGTAATTTGTAAAGAAAGGAGGTTTCGTTGCCTCACGGTCTCCAGACTGTATAGGAAGCATGGTGTTAATATCTGCTTGGCTTCTGGGGAGGCCTCAGGAAGCTTACATCATGGCAGAATGCAAAGGGGGAGCAGGCATGTCACCTGGCAAAAGCAGGAGCAAGAGACAGAGAGGGGTGCCATGCATTCTTTTGTTACTTATTATTATTATTATTTTTTGAGATGGTGTTTCACTCTGTCACCCAGTCTGGAGTGCAGTGGAGCAATCTCGGCTCACTGCAACCTCTGCTCCTGGGTTCAAACAATTCTCTTGCCTCAGCCTCCTGAGTAGCTGGGACTACAGGGTGCTATACACTCTTTTTTTTTTTTTTTTTTTTTTTTGAGACAGAGCCTTGCTCTGTGGTCCCAGGCTGGAATGCAGTGGTGTGATGTCAGCTCACCGCAACCTCCGCCTCCTGGGTTCAGGCAATTCTCCTGCCTCAGTCTCCCGAGTAGCTGGGACTACAGGCGCGCACCACCATGCCCAGCTAATTTTTGTATTTTTAGTAGAGACAGGGTTTCACCATGTTGGCTATGATGGTCTCAATCTCTTGACCTCGTGATCCACCCGCCTCGGCCTCCCAAAGTGCTGGGATTACAGGCATGAGCCATGTACTCTTAAACAACCAGGTCTCATGAGAATTCACTCACTATTGTAGGAAGAGCACCTATGAACCAATCAGCTCCCATCTGGCCCCATCTCCAGCAGTGGGGATTACAATTCAACATGAGATTTGGGTGGGGACGCGGATCCAAACCATATCAGTCTCCAAGTGACTATTTCATCAGGTTAGGGTAGTCCCAGGAAAACAGAAACCACTTCAACTGAGGGCGGTGAATACCAGAAAAAGGGTACCCAGTGCTACTTGGAGGTTGATAGGTGATCAGCACAGCCCACTCGAGGCTGGGGAGCTCGAGAATCACGGGGGAACTTCTGGTAGGAGCTGCAGCTGCTGCCGAGCTGCTCCTCCGACTTCTTTTTCCCTCTAGTCTCTGGCTCAGGTCTCCTATGGTCCCATTCAGAAACTGGCTGAGCCTGGAGCCTGGGACAGGTGGGCAGCAGGGCCTGCCCCTGCAGGGTGAGGGAGAAGGAAGGCCAGATTTTTTAAAAGACTTTATATTTTAGAGCACTATTAGGTTCACAGCAAAATTGAGAGGAAGGTCCAGATAATTCCCACATTCCCCCTGCTGCCATAGTTTTATCTTTTCCAGAGTGTCATAGTTGGAATCCTACAGTCTGCAGCCTTCTCAGATTGGCTTCTTTCACTTTAATATGCATTTAAGCTTCTTTCAATGTCTTTTCATGGCTTGAGAGCGGATTTCTTTTTAGCACTGAGTGATATTCCATCGACTGGATGTCCCACAGTTTATTTACCTGCTCACCTGCTGGAAGGCATCTTGGTTGCTTCCAAGTTTGAGCAATTATGAATAAAGCTGCTATAAACATCCACGTACAGGTTTTTGTGTGGACACGACTTATCAGCTCCTTCGGGTAAACACCAAGGGGTGTGATTGCTGGATCATCTGGTAAGCGTATGTTCAGTTTTGGAAGACACCACCAAACTGTCTTTTAGGGTGGCTATGACATTTTGCTCTCCCGCCAGCAAGGAATGAGAGTTTCCATTGCTCCACATCCTCACCAGCATTTGGTGTCATCAGTGTTCTGGATTTTGTCCATTCTCAAATGGACAAAATGTAGTAGCGTCTCATGTTGCTTTGATTTGCAATTCCCTGATCATGTATTAATATGGAGCATCTTCTGATATGCTTATTTGCCATCTGCCTATCTTCTTTGGGGAGGCTTTCTGTAAAGATTTTTGACCCAGTTTTTTTTTTCTTTGTTTGTTTTGTGACGGAGTCTCACTCTATCACCCAGGCTGGAGTGCAATGGCACAATCTTGGCTCACTGCAACCTCTACCTCCCGGGTTCAAGTGATTCTCCTGCCTCAGCCTCCCAAGTAGCTGGGATTACAGGTGCCCGCCACCACGCCAGGCTATTTTTTCATTTGTTTGTTTGTTTAGACAGAGTTTCTCTCTTGTTGCCCAGGCTGGAGTGCAATGGCAGGATCTCGGCTCACTGCAACCTCCACCTCCTGGGTTCAAGCGATTCTCCTGCCTTGGCCTCCCAAGTAGCTGGGACTACAGGTACCTGTCACCACACCCGACTAATTTTTGTATTTTTAGTAGAGATGGGGTTTCACCATGTTGGTCAGGCTGGTCTCAAAGTACTGACCTCAGGTGATCCGCCCTCCTTTGCCTCCCAAAGTGCTGGGATTACAGGCGTGAGCCACCGCACCTGACCTCGTAATTGATTTTTGAATGTTGAGCCAGTCTTACCTACTTGGGATAGATCCTAGTTGGTCACGGTCACAATTCTTTGTTGAATTCTATTTGCTAATATTTTGTTGAAGATTTTTGTGTCTACGTTCATGAGAGATATTGGTCTGTAGTTTTCTTTTCTTGTTATATCTTTTTCTAGTTTTGGCATTAAGGTGATGCTGGCCTCATAGAATGCATTAGGAAGTATTCTCTCAGCTTCTTCTGAAAGAGACCATAAAGAGCTGGTATCTCTTATGGTATCTCTTAATGATCGGATATGTTCCAAGAAATGCATCATTAGGCAATTTCATTATTGTGTGAACATCACCGAGTATGCATATACAAACTTAAATGGTAGGCTATATGGATTAGCTTATTGCTCCCAGGCTACAAACCTGTACAGCATGTTAGTGTAATAATTTTGTAGGCAATTGTAACACAATGGTAAGTATTTGTGTATCTAAACATATCATAAGTATTGTAATCCCCATCACGTGTGCAGTCTGTCATTGACTGAAAGGCCCTGATGTGCCACATGACTGTTTCTTCCTTAAATGTTTGGTAGAATTCAATGATGAACCCATCTGGGCCTGGTGCTTTCTTTTTCGGAAGGCTATTAATTATTGATTCAATTTCTTTACTAGATATAGGCCTATTCAGATTGTTTATTTCTTTTTGTGTGACATTTGGCAGATTGTGTCTTTCAAGGAATGGATCCGTTTTATGTAGATTCCAAAGTTGTGGGCATACAGTTTTTCACAGGATTCCTTTATTATCCTTTTAATATCCATGGGATCTACAGTGATCTACAGTTCTCTCTTTCGTTTCTGACATTAGTAATTTCTATTCTATTCTATTCTATATATTATCTATTTTTTTCCTAGTTAGCAAGAGCCATGCAAATTTTATTTATCTTTTCAAAGAAACAGGTTTTGGTTTAATTGATTTTCCCTATTAATTTACTGCTTTCAATTTTATTGATTTCTGCTATAATTTTTATTTTAAATTTTATTTTATTTTTATTTTCTGTAGAGATAGGTCTCATTATATTGCCCAGGCTGGTCTCAAACTCTTGAGCTCAAGCAATCCTTCTGCCTCACTCTCCCAAAGCACTGAGATTACAGGCATGAGCCACCATGCCTGGCCCGCCATAATTTTTATTCATTTTCTTCTGCTTACTTTGAATTTAATTTGCTCTTCTTTTTCTAGTTTCCTAAGGTGGAAGCTTAGATCATTCATTTTAGATCCTTCTTCTTTTCTAATATATGCAGTCAACGCTATAAATTTCCCTCTAGGCATTGCCTTCACTGCATCCCACACATTTTAGTAAGCTGTGTTTTCATTTTCATTTAGCTCAAAATACTTATAAATTTCTCTTGAGATTTCTTCTTTTACCCATGTGTTATTTAGACACATGTTGTTTAATCTTCAAGTATTTGGGGACTTCCAGTTAACTTTCTGTTACTGATTTCTTGTTTAATTCCACTGTGGTCTGAGAGAAACACTGTGTAATTCTATTATTTTACATTTAAGATGTGCTTTATGGCCCAGAATGTGGTCCATCTTGATGAATGTTCCATGGGAGCTTGAGAAGATGTGTACTCTGCTGTTGTGGGATAAAATACTCTATAGATGTCAATGATATTAGGTTGATTGATGGTGGTGTTGAGTTCAACTGTGTCCCTCCTGGCTTTCTGCCTGCTGGATCTGTTAATTTCTGACAGAGGGGTATTGAAGTCTCTAATTTTGTCAATGGACTTATCTATTTCTTCTTGCTGTTTTATCAGTTTTTGCCTCGTGTATTTGAACACATCATTGTCAGGCACTTACATATTGAGGATTGTTATGTAATTCTTGGAGAATTGACCCCTTTATTGTTGTGTAATGCCCCTTTTTTTTTCCTGAGACAGTTTCACTCTTGTTGCCCAGGCTGGAGTGCAGTGGTTCGATCGATCTCGGCTCACCATAACCTTCCTCTGCCTCCTGGATTCAAGCGATTCTCCTACCTCAAACTCCCAAGTAGCTGGGATAACAGGCATGCACCACCATGCCCAGCTAATTTTTGTATTTTTAGTACAGACGGGGTTTCTCCACATTGGTCAGACTGGTCTCGAAGTTCCGACCTCATGTGATCCACCCACCTCTGCCTCCCAAAGTGCTGGGATTACAGGCAGGAGCCAACATGCCCAGCCAATCTCTATCTTTTAATTGGTGAACTTAAACTATTGATATTTAATGATTACTGATATAGTTATCTACCATATTTGGTGCTGTTTTCTAATTTTTGCTTTTGTTTCTATTTTTGTTTTCTGCTCGTTTTCTTCCTTTTGTGGTTTTAATTGAGCGTTTCATATGATTCTATTTTCTCTCCTTTCTTAGCATATCAGTTATACTTCTTTTTCAATACCTTTTTTAGCAGTTGCCCTAGAGTTTCTCCTATTCATTTACAACTAAACCAAGCCTGCTTTCCAATAAGATTGTACCACTTCACAGGTAGTGTGAGTACTTCCCTCTCATCCCTTGGGTCATTGCTGTCATTCATTCCACCTATATATTAGGCTACATAAGCATATATATGTGATCTACACATAAGCATACATAATCAAATACATTGTTGCTATTATTATTTTGAAGAAACTGTTATCTGCTAGATCAATTAAGAAGAAAATAAAAGTTTTTCTTTTACTTTCATTTATTCCTTCTCTGATGCTCTTCCTTTCCTTACATAGATCCAAGTTTATACCCTATGTCATTTTCCGTCTCTCTAAAGGACTTCTTTTAACATTTTCTGCAATGCAGGTCTACTGGCAACACATTTCCTCGGTATTTATCTGTCTGAGAATGTCTTTATTCTCCATCACTCTTGAAGGATAACTTCCGGGGGTACAGAATTCTAGGTCGGTGGAGTTTCTTTCGCAACACTGGAAACATTTCACTCTTCCCTTGGATTTCTGAGAAATTGGAGGTAATGATTCCAAAATGGTTCCTTTTTCCTCCCCCTGCCAGATGCATGAGGACGTTATTCTCTGATATTTACTGTGAGAACCTGGTCAAACTCCTGGAGGTAAAACTCACAAAAGCATGCTCACCCCATCACTGGCCACCCCTGAAGTTTTTAGCTTTGCAATTTGTCCATACCTAGCCTCCAGCAATTTGTCAATTACAGTTCAGGTCTCCCCTCCAGCAGTGGTTCCAATGGCTGTTTCTGCCAGTGGTAGTGATTCTCTGTATCCGCCCTTCTGTCTCTACAACTGCCAGGGCAGTGGAAGTGAGCTTTTCACTTGTTAAAATGAAAGCTTTAGGCTTTTACATGCCATTTTGCTTTCTCACCGTTCTCTCTCTATGTGGGTTTCCTGCTCACCGCCATTCTTCAGAACACTGTTGCTCCACGTTTCTGAGTTTGCTAGACTTGGTTCCAGAATGTTTCCTTCCAGATCATCCCTTATTTCTAAAATGGGGATGATTCCCTGTGAACTGGTTACTGACTTATGCCCAATGACCCTGCCCTTCCAAGCTAACGGTCACTGGTTTGTCCCTCAGAAGTGCCAGTTCACTGAACAGCTGTCTGAACTCTTCGGAGACCCATCTGCTCTCAGCAACCTCCTTCAGTTTGGGTGAATAAATGTAAATTAATGAAAAAAGCAGAAATAGTGTCTGGCAAAGCAGAACTCAAAGAATAGGAAATGGTATCAAAAAAGTACAATTCCTTGTCAAGAAGGAGACCACTGTGCCATAAAGAGTTAACTGTAATGAATCTTTATGAACCTAGCAGCATTTATTAGAGAAAGCACAATTTGCTGGAAGTATGTAAGGAAGAAATGGGCAGAAATATAACACAGTCTTATTCTCGGGGCAAAACCAAGAAAAGGAAACAAGCTGGCTAGAACTCTAATCCATGGTTTTGGCTTTCTAACTATGTATCCGACTGTGAACGCTATAGAGAATGTGCACTATCTAGTTCCAAGGACAAATTTACAAAAGACGATAATATATTATGCTGCAAAGGAAATCGGAATCAATTACCCAAACGGCTTTGGCCGCCGAGAAGCACTCTGCACCCAACACACCTGGAACTGCTGCCGCCACTGCCACTGCTACCTGGTCCTGCTCTCCGCCTTGGCTCTGCCCTCCTTCCAAGCACCTATTGCTACTGAAAGTTCCAGATTCTAGAGGTGTGTTCACTTTGGTTTCCTCCACTCAAAGGAGCGTGCCCCAAGAGCAGGGCTCAAGCCAGCATCTGGAAGTGCCCAGACCGTCGTGGGCACTGACATGTCAGTTCATCGAATGGATAACTTCCGCAAACACACTTACAGCTCTCTTGCCTTTGTTCTTGGTGTTAAGGAGGAAGTGGCATCTTTGCAGATTTCTTCAGTGTTCTACCTCCAGAGTCTAGCGTGACAGGCAGTGGAAGGGTTGTGACTTTAGACAGGGAAGTCTTGCTTTGTAGAAACGCACAAGGTGATGCATAGAAAACCAAGTGGCGAGTAAGGAAGAGGCAACCCAGTCACTCTAGGCCAAGGCTCCCAGGAGAAGGAAACAGCACAGAGTTTCTGGGTTGTGGTCTGGCCTTGGCTTCCCTGACAGTTCGTTTCTGGGAAAGCCAGTGGGCAAGGTCATTAGCGACTCCTGGGAAGCAGGAGTCTGCAGTCGCGCACCTGACAGGGCCGGGATGGGAACTAGAGACTGCACGTGTCTCTCTGTGAGTCACACTTTGCCGTTCCAGGCTGGCTGCCCTCAAGCCTGGGAGCTGGTCAGGCTAAACCCTCCTCTCAGGGTCTCCTTCGCGTTTCCAGTGTGTTGGCGCTGGTGTCCCTGTAGCCTTTGTCTTCTCGTTCTTGTCTATCCCCAAGTGTGGCGCGGTAGAACCTCTGGCATGCTCTGAGAGAGTGTGTGGGAGAGAACTGTTTGACAACCTGCATGTCTGACAACGTTTCTGTCCACTTATGCCGTTGGTGATGTGGCTACATGTGGAATTCTGGGTTAAAAATGATTTCCCTCCAGCATTTGGAGGGTTCCATTAGCTCCAGGTGTTGTCATCACTGTGTGTATGTGTGTGTGTGTGTGTGTGTGTGTGTGCATGTGCGTGCGCGCATTACCTGTATATTATGATGTTTTTGACATCTTTTCTAAAAACTGCAAAAAATGAAAATGAAAAGCCCTTTCTGGCTGCGGAGACTGTCCTCCCAGGGCCAGCCAATTCCTAGAGAGAATGAGGGCCCTGCCCCTAGAGGACTTCGGGGTGCAGAGTGAGCAGCCCAGGGCCTTTCCTCCTCCCTCTGGCTGGTGCGCCCGAAGAGGCAGATCGCTCTGCCTTCACCATCCCAGAGCCAGGCGCCGGGCAAACAGGGACCAGCCCTGTGCCTTAAGCTCCCTAAACGGCTGGCCCTGCCCAGCCTTGCCTTTGCTGTGGAAACCCCAGTAAAGGCTCCTGCCGCAATCTTCCTGTTGTCCTGTATTCTGCCTCCCGACCTCCTGGTGCTTTCCCATTGGCCCCATGTGCCGGGTCGTGTCTCCCGCGTCTAGGACCTTCGAGGAAAGTCGACTCCGTTTCTTCCTGAGCCTCTGCTGTGTCTCAGTTGACTGACTGTTGCATTACAGAAACGTAAGCCGGCCATTCCGCTTCCTGCCTCTACACTGAACTCTTGTCCTAGGCGCTCTGAGATGTCATGGCTCTGTGCTCAGCCATGCAGGGCGTACCGTGAGCATTTTCTACTCGTCAACTCCTGTCTTTCAATCTGAGAGAACAATGAGAATCTCTAGGGACATCAGTGGGGATCGGCCCCAGTGGACCCTGCTGGAGGGAGACTTGGCCACGCTGCTTGTGCAAGTAATCCAAGATGTCCACCTCGTTCAGATTCCCCAGAGAAGACACTCGTTAACAAGCTGCCTGGAGGGCCGGGGCCTGGCTACAGAGTTCTGGGCGTGGAGCAGCGGAGGGGATGTCGGCTCTGCGCGGGCAGGCAGCACCGGCTCACAGCGTGGCTCTGCTCCTGGTGGAATTTCACTGCCTTCCATTGGACCTGGTGTCCCACAGTTCACTGACTCCTTTGCCCTCTCCAGAGAATGAAGTCCCCCATTTCTGTCAGGATGGAGGAAGCACAGTTGCCCAGTGGCACACAGGCAGAAAGGTTTGCCTGGGACTGAAGGCATTCAGAGGATATGGGATTGGCAGTGCAATAGGTTACCCTGGCACCCGGCATGCAGAGTGCTTAGTAACCATTAGTAACCATTGGTAATCAGCTTTCACCCAGTCCATATTTCCTTTTTCTTTTCTTTTCTTTTTTTTCTTTTCCTTTTTCTTTGTTTTTGTTTCTGAGACAGGGTCTTGCTCTGTCTCCCAGGCTGGAGTGCGATGGCACAATCTCGGCTCACTGCAACCTCTGCCTCCCAGGTTCAAGCAATTCTTCTGCCTCAGCCTCCAAAGTCACTGGGATTACAGGCATGTGCCACCACGGCTGGCTTATTTTTGTATTTTTGGTAGAGACGGCGTTTTGTCATGTTGCCCAAGCTGGTCTGGAGCTCCTGGGCTCAAGTGATCTTCCCGCCTTGGCCTTCCAAGTTGCTGGGCCCACAGGTGCGTGCCACAATGTTTGGCTAAGTTTTAAAATTTTTTTGTGGCAGCTAGGCTTCACTATCTTTGTTGCCTGGGCTGGTCTCAAACTCCTGGCCTCAAGCAGTCCTCCTGTCTTGGCCTCTCAAAGTGCTGAGATTGCAGGTGTGAGCCACCACACCCAGTCTCTGTATACTTTAAGCAACGCACACTTTGTTCTATGTAGGCTGTACCTTGATGCAGCTATTTGAAATAGGGTGCATCAAATATATTGCACAAAGAACAATTCTAAATCGAACACCCATGCAACCATTTCCTTACAGTAATGGAGCTATTCTCATTTTATTCTTAAAGATGTATCATTTTGCCCCTCCTATTTAGGTTTCCAACCTATTCAAAATTGATTTCGTAATGGTGTGAAGTAGACGTACAGCTGCCTTTCTTTTCCTTTTTTTTACAATTTAGGTGTTTTGGGTGTTTTTTGTTTTTCGGTTTTGTTTTTGTTTTTGTTGGTTTTTTTTTGAGACAGAGTTTCGCTCTTGTTACCCAGGCTGGAGTGCAATGTCACGATCTCGGCTCACTGCAACCTCCGCCTTCTGGGTTCAGGCAATTCTCCTGCCTCAGCCTCCTGAGTAGCTGGGATTAATTACAGGCACGTGCCACCGTGCCCAGCTAATTTTTTGTATTTTTAGTAGAGACGGGGTTTCACCATGTTGACCAGGATGGTCTCGATCTCTTGACCTCGTGATCCACCTGCCTCGGCCTCCCAGTTGTTTTTGTTTTTGTTTTTTTCAGAGAGAGTCTCGCTCTGTCACCCAGGCTGGGTGGTGAGATCTTGGTGGCAGCTCACTGCAACCTCCACCCCCTGGGTTCAAGCAATTCTCCTGCCTCTACCTCCCAAGTAGCTGGGGTTACAGGCGCCCACCACCACGTTTGGCTAATTTTTGTATTTTCAGTAGAGGCAGGGTTTCACCATTTTGGCCAGGCTGCTCTTGAACTCCTGGCCTCAAGTGATCCACCCGCCTTGGCCTCCCAAAGTGCTGGGATTACAGGCGTGAGCCACCATGACCGACCTTTCCTTCTTTATGATCTCAAGGGAATGCTTTCAACTTTTTGTCAGTAAATATGATGATGCCGTAACTATGTTAATAAATGCTTTGCGAAGGAAGTTCGTTTTAATTCTCATGTTCCTGACTTTTCTTTTTAATCATGAATGGTTATTGAATTTTATCCAATGCCTTTTCTATGCCTATTATGGTGATCATGTAATTTTTCTTTTCTTGTTTTTTGTTTTTTTCCTTTTTGTGGAGAACGGGGTCTTCCTATATTGCCCAAGCAGGTCTTGAACTCCTGGGCTCAAGCTATCCTCCCGCCCCTGCCGCCCTAAGAGCTGGGATTACAGGCATGAGCCACAGCACCAGGCCTCTTTTTCTTTTCTTTTCTTTTTTTTTGTTTTTTGTTTTTTGAGACAGGGTCTGGCCTTAATACCCAGGCTGGAGTACAGTGGCCTGATCTCAGTTCACTGCAGCCTCAGCGTCCTGGGCTCAAGCGATCCTCACAAATAGCTGGGACAACAGTCGAGTGCCACCACTGGCAAATTTTTTTTTTGTATTT
Organism: Callithrix jacchus; assembly: GCF_049354715.1. NCBI lineage: Eukaryota > Metazoa > Chordata > Mammalia > Primates > Cebidae > Callithrix > Callithrix jacchus. Next base: position 150,032,314 of record NC_133524.1, read on the forward strand.
TTTGTAGAGACAAGGTTTTGCCATGTTGTGCAGGCTGGTCTCAATTTCCTTAGCTCAAGCGATCTGCCTGCCTTAGCCTCCCAAAGTGCTAGGCTTACAGGCATGAGGCACCACACACCCTGCTTCTTTAACATTAATATGGTCAGTTACAAGAAATGATTTTCTATTGTTAAACACTTTGCACTCCTGAGATAAACACAACTTGGTCACCATGTATTATCTTTTTGTTTTGTTTTGAGATGGCATCTCGCTCTGTCACCCAGGATAGAGTTCAGTGGTATAGTCTTGGCTCAGTCCGCCTCCTGGGTTCAAATGATTCTCTTGCCTCAGCCTCTCGAGTAGCTGGAATTATAGGTGCACGCCACCATGCCCAGCTAATTTTTTTTTCTTGGTATTTTTAGTAGAGTCTGGGTTTTGCCATGTTGCCCAGGCTGGTCTCAAACTACTGACCTCAAGTGATCCACCCACCTTGGCCTCCCAAACTGCTGGGATTGCAGGCATGAGCCACTGTGCCCAGCCCAGTCACCATGTATTAACATTGTTATATATTGCTAATATTTTGTTTTGGATTTCTGCATCTATGCTAACAAGTATAAAGTTGGCTTATAATTTTCTTTTTCATAATGTCCTTGACAGGTTTTGGTTTCAAGGTTATGTTTGCCTTCTAACAAGAGTGGAGCCTCTTTGTCTTAATTCTCTGAAAGTGTTTGTGTAAAATTAGAACTATTGCTTCTTGAATATTTGATAGATCTTGCTGATGAAGTCATCTAGGCCTGGAGTTTGGTTTGAAGGGAAGATATTACTAGTAAAAAATGTATGCTTATATGACTGTTTAGGGTCTCTGCTTTTTCTTGAGTCAATTCTTGTAATTTCTTTTTCTAGGACTTTCTTCGTTTCAACTGTATTTTCAAATGTATTGGCATAAAGTTATTCACGGTAGCCATTTCTTTGAAATCCTGTCTGCATCTGTGATTATATGCCATTTTCCATTCATAGTATAGTTTTTGGGTGCCTTTTCTCTTGCTTCTCTCAGTGAGGACAGTAAATGTCATCAGTCCTGCAGGCATCACTACTTTGCTCCCTACTCTACGGAGCCATTTGTATGAAGTTTTTCCTTTTCTCAACAATCATGTCGCCATCCTCTTGGCAACAGTATAGATTGGTGTCTGAAGTGGGAATGACACAAAGACCCCATCCACAAGTAGATAAACTTTATTTCAAACTTAAGAAAAAGCATATTTTCTCCAAACTTAAGCGGAACATTGTTATGAGAAAAAAACTGGACTTTCTTGCACTCTATTTCTGTTGGAAGATCAACATGACCCAAGTTTAACCCACACAACTCATAAAAACATGGCAGACTTTTAGCCCTTGGGAAACGAACTTGTTTTGGCCCTACTAAAGAGACTCATGAAAAACTCTCCTCTTCCTCTAAAGCCTGTCCCTGAGAACTCCAACTTCCCTTCAGCCAGATTTTCCTTTTCGGGCTGCCTCGCTGCTGTTAGACCTACGCTCATCATCTCCCTGGCTGTTTTCATTGTTTAGAGGTTTCCCCCAATGGCCTTGGCCTCAGGATAGCTGCCACTAGAGCACAACCATGGACCGGGAAGTCCCAGAAGGACCCCAGATGGTCATTGAGTCTCTCACCTTCCTTCCCAGGAGGACTGTCATTGAGTGAGGAGCTGAACTTTGGTCATGGCAATTGTGCTGGTTTCCGAACTCTCATCTGTCCAAGTCTGATGTCCACTTGAAGTTTCTGGTCCTTTGGCCTGTCTTGGTTTGTTCCTCTTGTCTCCGAGGGTGAGAGACCAAAAGTCCTGTTTCCGTAAATCATGGCTATGTGCCAGTATACAAAACTGACAAGACCCCTTAGGACATTTGTCTTCCAGTTTTGACACTGGAAGCCTGGATGAAGTGTTCTGTCTCCCAGATTGAAATCTTGAAAAAACTTGTAACATCATTGATTGTCTTCTCTGTGCTTCCTGTCTGTGGCCGGAATAATGCCCAAGAATCTAGGCCAGAGCCAGCCGAGTAGCCCTGCCCTGTGGACCCAGGGGTCTTTTTACAGTTAACTTGTAGCTACGGCTGGATAACTGGTTCTGCCTGTCTTCTGAGCTTTCCTGGCTGTGCACACTACTGCGTCACCACCGAACAGGATCATAAGACAGCTGTTCCCAGGATAGTGGACTCCTAGGGAAGAATGCAGCTCCAGGGGGATGGCCCCAGGGCATCCGAGACTTCTCTATCATGGTCATGGGAGTCTGAGTCTTGTACTGGGAGGGAAGTGAGTGAGTGGCGGCCAGCTTGGCCTGTCTGGCCCCCATGAGACTGATCTCTACTTGAACTCTTAGAGGCTGGTCCTTTTGCTCTGAATAACCAGAGGAATCCCAGGAAAATACACACATTGGATGGGATGGAATAAGGTGACAGGATGACAGGAGAAGCTGTGGGTGCCAGTGTGAGGTGCAAGCTTCAACACTGAGTCCCAACCCGCCCTCCATCCACACTTCCTGCAGTGCTGTGCCCAGTCTGGAGCAGCCCCTCTGCCCACCAGTCCTCACCTGGGGGTTCCTGAGCTGATCAACTCTGCACCCAAAGGACATCCTGAAACTCTGTAGCCATCAGAGACCCCCAGTCAGGGCACAGTCACAGGGGAGGGACTCATGTCCTCTGGGGAGGCCTCCTTGACACTCTCCAGAATGCTGGAGGGTTTGATAAGATTCTTCTGCTGGATGGCTGGGCATGGTGGCTCACGCCTGTAAACCCCAACCCTTTGGGAGGCTGAGGTGGGAGGATCGCTTGAGCCCAGGAGTCCCAGGCTGCAATAAGCTACAAGCATGCCACTACACTCCAGCCTGGGTGACAGAGCAAGACGTTATCCCTAAATTATTTTTTTGAGAGAAAAAGGTGATCCTGCTGGGTGATGGTAGGACTTTTTCTTCTGCCCAGCTATAACCACCGGCAAAAGAAATGAACGAATGAAGATGCCAAGGCTCTCACAGCTGATGGAACCGCTATTCTGGTTCATTGGCTGCAAAGACTCTGTGGAGAAAAACGTTTTAAAATGTAAGGCCAAACCTCTGATAACGTAAAAGTACTGGGCTTTTAAGAGAAACTCTCAAAGTTAGAGTTTCTTCATGAAGAGAAACTCTCCGCACAGTTCGGGGAAAGGCAGCTACCTCGGCTGGGCACTAGAGGCCCTGGCCACCCTCACAGCCGGCTCAGTGGTGGCACGGGGGCTGGCGGGCCTCATCAAGTAGCCTGACTTTTCTCTGACTTCCAGGAGAGGAAGCCCGTGAGGAACTACTCCACTCCCTGCTTGGTTGAGGACAGGTGGGAGAGGGGAGGCTACAACCAGGCTTCAAAGTTATTAGGATGGGCCGAGTACAGTGGCTCACTCCTGTAATCCCAGCACTCTGGGAGGCCGAGGCGGGTGGGTCACTTGAGGTCAGGAGTTCAAGACCAGCCTGGCCAACATGGCGAAACAGCGTCTCGACTAAAAATACAAGATTTAGCCGGGTCTGGTGGTGGGCGCCTATAATTCCAGCTACTTGGGAGGCTGAGGAGGCTGAGGCAGGAGAATCGCTTAAACCCAGGAGGCAGAGGTTGCAGTGAACCGAGGTCTCGTTAATGCACTCCAGCCTGGGTGACAGAGTGAGACTCTGTCTCAAAGGAAAAAGACAAAAAGGTTATTAGGATGGTCCTGGGATGGAGAGAACCAGGGAGAGCAAGGGCCTGGCCAGGGTAGGACAGCTGCTGCAGGAACAGCGACCCCGCAGCGGGACGTACAGAAGGCCACACAGAGGGAGACTGAGCCCTGGCTGGCCTGATGGGCCACACCGCAGGCCACACCCAAAGAGCTGCTCCTGGGGCAGAGAGCGCCTCTGAGCAGGAAATGACAGAGGAAGTTTTGGGTGCAGCTTTACCGATAAGGACCCGTGAAACAAACAACGCCGTGTGATACCGATCAGCAAACATTTCAGCCAAGCAGCGTGGAAGGAAGACTGCAGGCAAAATGGCGGAAAGAAAAAGATAAAGTAGGTAGCTCCTTACGAAGTGTAATAACAGGAACAAGAAAACTGGACTTGGCAGCCTTTTGTTCTATTTGTCAGCGACTCTACAATGTGAGTTTTCCCTTGTGTATACATCGTAACCTGTTTATAAATTTTTATTAAATGAAATAAGTTGATGTTGTGGAGACAAATCATGTTTTTTTCTGTGCACGAAGGCAGTTTTTAAAACTGAAATGGGGCCGGGAACAGTGCCTTGTGCCTGTAACCCAAGCACTTTGGGAGGCCGAGGCGGGTGGATCACCTGAGGTTGGGAGTTCGAGAATAACCTGGCCAACATGGCAAAACCCGGTCTCTACTAAAGATACAAAAATTGACCGGGCATGGTGGGCTGCACCTGTAGTCCCAGCTACTCAGGAGGCTGAGGCAGGAGAATCACTTGAACCTGGGAGGCAGAGGTTGCAGTGAGCCCGGATGGCACCACTGCACTCCAGCCTGGTGACAGAGCGAGAGTCTACCTCTAAATAAATAAATACCGAAATGGGAAAAGAGAAAAATGAATCATAGATTTTTGGATATTACATTTTAACGAGTAAAATTAAACCATTAAAACATTTATTAGTAAAAATCTAAATGGTCATCCTCCTTCCTAAATATACTCTTTCTCTAAAAAAGTTTTTGGCTGAGAGAACATGGAAAACTGGAGATTTTTCCTCCACTGTTACAACGCCCTGCTTGCTAAGCCACGTGATAAGAAACAAGGAAGCGCATATTGCTATCAAGCCAAAACAGAACCTTCATGAAGAAGCTTCAGGAAGCACTACTGTGTTAAATACACTTACTAATATCAGAAGGGCTTTAATAACAGAAGACAGTTGGGAGAGGCAGAGCAACACGGCCAAATAGGAGGGGAGCATCACACACTGGGGTCTGTTGTGGGAGCCTAGGGGAGGGACAGCAGGGGTGGGGAGGTTGGGGAGGGATAACATGGGGAGAAATGCCAGATATAGGTGATGGGGGGATGGAGGCAGCAAACCACATTGCCATGTATGTACCTACGCATCACTCTGCATGTTCTGCACATGGACCCAAACCTAAAGTACAAAATATATATATATATTAAAAAAAAACCACTTTCCTAAGATCCAAAACTCAGGTGAGTGACCACAGGACCTGTTGGAGTTCGCATCACTGAAAGAGGCCCTGAGGAGGGTAGGAAGGACAGTCTTGATCACCCTCCCCCAACACCCCCGAAACTCCAGCAGCAGCCGTGTGGTGCAGAGAGAGAATCTGTGCACTTGGAGGAGGGCGGGCACGGTGACCGTGGGGCTTTGTGTGGGAACTCAGTGCTGCTGCCCTGTCGCAGCAGAAAGCAACATGGGGCAGAACTCAGCGGCGCCCATAGAGGGAGGGTTTAGACCAGCCCTAGCCGGAGAAAAATCGGCCATCTTCAGTGGATGGCACCCAGGTTCCCATGGCAGTTCCTGGGCTCGGAGCCAGAGGACTTGGGGAGAGGAGAGGGAAGGGTAGGGAGGATATTGTCTTGCTTCTTGGATACTGGCTCAGCCGCAGGAAGACAGGGCACGGGTCAGAGTTGTGAGGCCCTCGTTCCAGGCCGTAGCTCCCAGATGACATTTCCAGACACACCCTGGGCCAGAAGGGAACCGTCTCCCTTGAAAAGAAGGAGCCAGTCCTAATGGGACACATCACCTCCCAACCGAGGAGCCCTTGGGCCCTGAAGAACAGTAGCGAGACCCCGGCCACACTAGCGCTGGCTCAGGTGAGTCTCAGAGCCGCACGGGACCCTAGTGTGACCCAGCACATTCCCAGCTGTGGTGGCCACAGGCAGAGACCCCTTCTGCTTGAGGAAAGGAGAGGGAAGAGGAAAGGAGACCCCACAGAGGACGAGGACATCAGGTGAGTTCCTGGGCTCCCCAGTTCCAGGTCTGGGCTCCTGGTGGCATTTCTTGATCTGCCCCAGGGCCAGAGGGGAGCCCACTGCCCTGCAGGGAGAGGCACAGGCCTGGCAGCATTCACCGCAAGCTGACCGAGGGCCGTTGGTCCCCGAGTGAACATGGGCAATAGCCTGTTGGTACTCCCGGTGGGCCCTGGGCAGTGCTGGCCATGCGGTGAGACTTCTTTGTCTGTGGTATCTCCCAGCTTGGGCTCCAGCTTAGCCACAGTAGAGTACCAGCTAGACTCCTGAGGCTCCCAACTCCAGACCCTGGCTCCCAAATGGCAACTCTGGATCTGCCCAGAACTGGGGGAAAGTTGCCACCCTGGAGGGAAGGACACTGGCCTGGCTGGCTTTGCCACCTGCAAGAACCACAGGGTTACTAGGCTTGGGGTGCCCCCTAAAGCAGACGAAGCTGCAGTAACCACAAGCTTACATCCCGAAGCTCAAGGATAAAGAAAGGATCCAGGTTGGGTGTGGTGGTGCACGCCTGTAATCCCAGCTCCTCGGGAGGCTGAAGCAGGAGAATCGCTTAAACCCAAAAGGCAGAGGTTGCAGTGAGCCGAGATCACGCCACTGCACTCCAGCCTGGGTAACAGAGTGGGTTGCCCAGGACAGGCAGATCACCTGAGGTCAGGAGTTCAAGAACAGCCTGGCCAACATGGCGAAACCCTGTCTCTACTAAAAATACAAAAACTAGTATTTTTTTTTTTTTTTATTGTAATCCCAGCTACTCAGGAGGCCGAAGCAGGAGAACCGCTTGAACCCGGGAGGCAGAGGTTGCAGGGAGCCAAGGTTACACAATTGCACTCCAGCCTGGGCGATAGAGCAGCACTCCACCCCAACATAAACAAACAAAGAAAACATAAAATAGCTAGAAGAGAGGAATTGCCACGTGTCAAGAAAAGACAAATAAAGTCAACAAAATAATCTAAAGCTCCTTGAATTGATTAAGTTGTTTTGTTTTTCATTTAAAAGATAGTTCTATGTCTTCCCTCCAGTTTTCTCACAGTACGAAGTACAAACAAGTGACAGGACAAACACTGCATCTATTATCATTTTCTCAACGTCATGTACGTCAGCATTTCTTACACTAAATAGCTAAGGTTTTGTAAGTGTAGACACGAGTTGAACTAAACTGAGTTATAACAATGAATATCTGGATTTTAAAAATCAACCTTTTAAACCTCCAACAATAGCAATAATTTCGTAACCCTACAAAGTTACTCCACCTTGTAAATGGAATAACTTCTAAGATTTCCTCATCTACTGACTTCGAGACCTGGGGTGGATAATAAATTGAGGTAATTAGCAAGTAATGGTTACCTGGATAATCTCCAAAGGAATGAAAATTCCTAAAGACAAAATGCAAAGGCACACAGTTATTTCTGACATATGTATTCTTGCCTATGCATGAACACAATGGCGCCACACAGCACTCACCAATCAGGAAATCACTGTAATATAAACATTGTTTTGTGCTTTATTAGACACAGGGTCTCACTCTGTCCCCCAGGCTAGAGTGCACCGGTGCAATCCTAGCTCAGCCATATCAATGAATGTTTTAAAAATTTCTGTACATAGCCTGGCACAGTGGCTCATGCCTGTAATCCCAGCACTTTGGGAGGCCAAGGAGAGCGGATCACTGGAGGTCAGGAATTTCAAACCAGCCTGGCCAACATGGCAAAACCCCGTCTCTACTAAAAAATACAAAAATTACCCTGCCATGGTGACAGGCACCTGTAGTCCCAGCTACTCAAGAGGCTGAAGCAAGATAATCGCTTGAACCCAGGAGGCGGATGTTGCAGTGAGCCGAGATCGTGGTGCTGCACTCCAGCCTGGGGGACAAGAGCAAGACTCATCTAAAAAAGGGGGGAAACTCCGTCTCAAAAAAAAAGTGGGAGGGAATGTTTTCTGTATAATGGAGTGCAGAGGCCTGGGTGCATGGGAGGAAGGGGTCTTTAGGTAACTAACATATTTTCAACCTCAAGTATTCTATCTAGAGCCAGAGATTTTTTTTCTCACCCTACTAGGAGCTCACAGCACTGTGCATCTGTTAACAGAGGTGCTTTCATGCTGCGCCTTGGCATGGTTCTTTCATAACTGCAGTCAATTATAAGAGAACAAGAAATCAAACAGAACAGATAGCAAAGGCTCTTCCTTTGTGGAGGAGCTAAAATTCCCACTGCTTATCACGTTACTTTCTCCTGTGTGTTGTTATCAAATATTGGGACTCTGGTTACATTGTCAAGGCCATGGGCCTTTCTTGTTCTAGGGCAGCTGTGCTCCTCTCTTAAGCAACTGACCCGTCTCCCCTGGCAACTCTCTTTGGTACTGGCCTTCTCCCAGATCAGACCTCAAATTAGTAACAACACTAACAAGGGTGTTTGGACCACCATGTTTGGTGGCCGGCCGCTTGGGCATCCGGGTTTGCTGCTTTGCCTGGCTTGGGTACCCCACTGTATGGTGCACGAGAATAAAGGCGGATGCCAAGAAGAATGAGGCATGATCAGAATGCCTCGTAGTTATTAAAAGTGATTCAATGGGATTGCAAAATCCACCCTGTAGGCTGAAAGCAGTGGCGCACTCCTGTAATCCCAGTACTTTGGAAGGCCAAGGCAGGAAAGTCGCTTGAAGCTGGGAGTTGGAGACCAGCATGGGCTATATAGCAAGACCCTGTCTCTACAAAAACAATACAAAAATTAGCTGGGCATAGTGGTGTGTGCCTGTAGTCCCAGGTACCTCGAGAGGCTGAGGCAGGAGGATCTCTTGAGCTGTAATCAGGTCACTACTGCAGCCTGGGTTACAGAGCAAGACCCTGTCTCAAAAAAAAAAAGTACCCTGTAAATGTATTAAAATGTCACTAATTTCAATGTATTTTGGTACAAAGGAAGGAAGTACTGATACATGCTAAAACTTAGATAGATCTCAAAAACATTATGCTCAGTGAAAGAAGCCACAGAGTAAAAGTCACATATCATATGATTTGCTTTATGTGAAATATCCAGAATGGATGAATTCATAGATACAGAAAAGCAGATCGGGGTTGCCAGGGGCTAGGGGAGTAGGGGATGGGGAGTGGCACTGTAATGGATATGAGGTTTCTGCATGGGATGATGAAAAGATCCTGAAAGTAGATAGTGGTGATGCTGGCACAGCATGCATTAGTAAATGCACTAAATGCCATTGAATTGTACACTTTTAGATGGCTAATTTTATGCTACCTAATTTTCACTTTAATTAAAAACCACAATATTGGCCAGGCATGCTGGCTCATACCTATAATCCCAGAACGTTGGGAGGCCAAGGTGAGAGTATCATTTGACCCCAGGAATTCGACACCAGCCTGGCCAAGATGGTAAAACCCCCATCGCTCCAAAACAAGCAAACAAACAAGACCTTAGCCAGGCACAGGGGCACGCAGCGGCTGAGGGGGATCGCTTGAGACCACGAGGTAGAGTTTGCAGTGATTGGAGATCGCACCACTGCACTCCAGCCTGTGAGACAGAGACAGACTCTGCGTCAAACACCACCACAATATATTTTGGTAATTGCATACCTTCTTGGGATGAACGTTAAATGCTTATTTTTTATGCTAGAGCTAACAAGTGCCTCAGCACAATGACTTTTTTACCTTTTGAAAGATTGTATTGTGAGGTTTAAAATCTCTTTGTCCATTAATAGCATCACTGACTCACAAAATGGAGATTTCCACACCCAACATAGCCAGAAACAAGTGGCGCAGCAGGACAGGGTCACGGTGCACAGCTGTGCCTTGGTATGAATGCATCAACATCAAGGTTTATCAGCTGGCGACAATGTGGACACCAGTACTTGGAAAGTGGTAGTGCCACCGTCATAGACCCCCACTTTCCCCTATCAGAGATCTCAGTGCCAAGAATCTACCAACTTCTTCTTTCTCCTTGGGTTTTCTCTCTTTTTTTTTGAGACAGAGTCTTACTCTTGTCGCCCAGGTTGGAGTGCAGTGGCACAATCTCGGCTCACTGCAACCTCCGCCTCCCAGGTTCAAGTGATTCTCCTGCCTCAGCCTCCCAAGTAGCACCCACCACCATGCTCAGCTAATTTTTGTATTTTTAGTAGAGATGGGTTTCACCATGTTGACCAGGCTGATCTCGAACACTTGACCTTGGGTGATCCGCCCATCTCTGCCTCCCAAAGTGCTGGGATTACAGGCATGAGCTACCGCGCCGAGCTCAGGGTTTTCTCTGAAACAGGGAAATGGACCGAACGTCCCTGACTTGATGAGGTAGACTGCTTCCGTAGATGGCTACCCCCATGACTCCCGTTCTGCGTGTCCTTCTACAGCATTACTTGGCACTCTGCCCAACACGAGGTGGAATCAGAGCTGGCCTCGTGACTTGTCTGCATTACTAGAATGTGGCAGATGGAACATTAGGTGTCTTCCAGGCCTAGGCCATAAGAGGCCTTGCAGTTTCTGTCATTGCCCTCTTGGAAGCCAGCACCATAGAAAGAAATCTGGGCTCTCCTGCCTGAGAGGCTGCATGGAGGGAGAGGCCCTGGAGGATGAGACGCCGTGTGGAGGGGTGTAATACGAGCCAGCTAACAGCCAGCACCAACTGCCACACATGGGGTGGAGGCCATTTTAGATGTTCCAACCTTGGCTAAGCTCCCTGCTGGATGAAGTCACATGACTGACCCCAACCAACACGAGGTGGAACCGAAGAACCACGCCTCATGGGTCAGTCAATACATAAACTCATAAGAACTCATCAATTGTTATTAGCCATGCCCGGCTAATTTTCATATGTTTAGTAGAGATGGGTTTTCACCATGTTGGCCAGGCTGGTCTGAAACTTTTGACCTCAAGTGATCTGCCCGCCTCAGCCTCCCAAAGTGCTGGGATTACAGGCGTGAGCCACCGCGCGCAGCCTATACAAGCATTTTCTTGTGTTTGTTTGTTTGCTTGAGACAGAGTCTGGCTCTGTCTCTGAGGCTGGAGTGCAGTGGCGCGATCTTGGCTCACTGAAACCTCCACCTCCCGGGCTCAAGCGATTCTCCTGCCTCAGTCTCCCAAGCAGCTGGGATTAGGCGCCTGCCACCTCACCCAGCTAAGTTTTGTATTTTTACTAGAGACAGTGTTTGCCTGTGTTGGCCAGGCTGGTCTTGAACTCCTGACCTTGTGATCCGCCCTCCTCGGCCTCCCAAAGTGCTGGGATTACAAGTGTGAGCCACCGCGCTCGGCCTATACAAGTATTTTCTACATTGTGATACTATCTCTTGCCACAGAGGCATTGAGGAGATCTAATGTGGTCTTCGGTGTCTGAGCTGCATCATCCACTGCACAGACAGGCCTAACCTGTTACATGGAGAAATAGAGAAAGGGGAGGAGGACAGGATGTCATTGTATGACTATTAGAAATAGAACACTAAGGATGATGCCAAAAAATATTCCAGGACAGATAGCAAGAACTGGCTCTCCCTCGTCAGTTTCCCTTGTTCCCTGCAAATCCTTTGCAATTATTACTATTCCACTGGTCTCAGACCAGCAGTCTTCCCCAACTACTGCCTGTAGTTCAGTTACTCGGGAGGCTGAGGCATGAAAATTGCTTGAACCTGGAGGCAGACGTTGCAGTGAGCTGAGATCTCGACACTGTACTCCAGCCTGGGGGACGGAGTGAGACTTCATCCCCCACCCGCCAAAAAAAAAAGGCCGGGCGCAGTGGCTCACACTTGTAATCCCAGCACTTTGGGAGGGTGAGGCGGGCAGATCACGAGGTCAGGAGTTCAAGACCAACCTTGCCAATATGGTGAAACCCTGTCTCTACTCAAAATACAAAAATTAGCCGGGCGTGGTGGCACATGCCTGTAAGTCCTATCTACTTGGGAGGCTGAGGCAGGAGAGTCGCTTGAACCCAGGAGGCCAAGGTTGCAGTGAGCCAAGATTGCGCTACTGCACTCCAGCCTGGGCAACAGAGGGAGACTCCATCTCAAAAAATATATAAAGAGAAGAAAGAAAGAAAAAGAAAGAAAGAAAGAAAGAAAGGAAGGAAGGAAGGAAGGAAGGAAGGAAGGAAGGAATAAGGAAAGAAAGAAATGCTTACATAACAAATGGGTTATGCTTTAGGAAACCACAGCTATCTTTGATAGAGGAGTTTGGGCTGAGGACATATTCATCTTGACTTTTATTTGTTCAAATGATTACATCGATGACTAACCTCAGGTGAGTTTTATGACTGGGCAGGGAATGTGAACAGCGTGGGTTGGTTCAGGTTGTCCCTGAACAGTGTGGTGCTGAAGTCGGTGCCATACCACTGCCCAGGGGCTGCTCGGCTTCAGAACAAGTGAATCCAAGTTGGTCCTCTTGCCTCCTATGCTATAATTGGATACATGGAATTTTTAAGTACAACCTCATCAGAAATGTCACTTGTAAATGCAAAGCTCAAATAATCAGATCCAAGACTCTAAGACGCCCAGCCTTGCAGAGCAAGGATGGAACTTGAGAGGGGGAAAGAATGGGCTAGAGATTACACCAATGACCTGGAGGGTCACAGCCTTACCTAGACTCACAGAAGCTGCAGTCAGACAGAGTGGGCACAAGCTTTCTGTTCAAGGGCAATAAAAACCTTTCCAGAACAATTAAAGCAAGTAATATGTGCTGTTGCACTATGTACGAAAGGTGAGACAGATCAATGGAATACACACAATAACAGATAAAGGAAATACACAGGAAATGCATGCGAGAAAAACAACTGGGTCCGTGAACGACAGGAAATAGTGCTGTTTAAATGTGTTTGCACTAAGGTTCTGTTAGAAATTTCTTCCCTAGCAGTGAAAGACAGTCAAAGGGAATCAGGTGATTGTATGTATCGTATAAATTAAGCTTTTGTCTGATTTCCACTGTCTGTAAGAGTTAAAATTTAAAAAATAAACACTTGGCTGGACCACACATTGAATTAATGATCTTAACACAAAAATGATACTGAAGACCATGTGAATGCACTAATGTCACCAAACTGTATGTATACTTTGAAACAGTTATTTTGCCACTATTTTAAAAAAGTTTTAAAGAAAAAAGGCTAATTAGATTTCTGGGTTCAGGCAGGAGTAGGAAGGCAGCAAAAACCCGAATTCCCCCACTTCTAAAGGAAGTCCAAACACAAGAAGAATGAGTGAGCCCCCCTCCACGATATACTGGAGGAAACCAGAACCTGTTCCATCAGAAAGCGTTAGGATGTGACAAAGCAGGGCGGGGACTACAAAGGGTCCCAGCGGTCCCGACCAGGATCCACCTGCACCGACAAGGCGCAGGTCCGCGCAGGATGGCCTGGGGGCAAATGCAAGCCCCAGGAGAACTCCCAGGCGCCCCCGCGGCGGCCGCGTGGAGCTTCCTGACGCGCGAGCGGCGTGGCGGCGCCAGAAGAGGGCGCCCACGAGCCGAACAGGAGGCCAAGCCCCGGGCCTTCCCGCGTTCCGAGGGGGGTCCCCGTACTAAGGCAGACAGAAGGCGCCCACCCGTCAACGGTGAGAACCAGAATCAACAAAGGCCAAAGTGCGACAGGCATTCGGACAAAGCAAAACGACCCACGGAGCAAAAGGGCCGCCGCTCGCCGGAAAAAGAGTTGCACAGGGCCGGACGCAGGGGCCTTCGGGGAGGCGCTCAGCTCCTTCCTGCAGGGAGCTCGTTCTGCGGCTCCAGGTCCCAGGGCCGTTTGCCCAGCAGTTTCCGAAGCCGCAGCCCTGCTCCAGACTCGCCTTACACATTTTTTTTTTTTTTTTGGCAGTGCTCAGAAACGTGCAGATTTCAAATAATGAGTCACATTGAAGTTTCCAATTCACATGGCCCGATACGTCTCTCTTGTGCTTACACTGAAGATCAGGACCATAAAGTGAATTTGAATTTTTCTTTTCTTTTCTTTTAGAGACAGGGTCTTCCTCCATGGCCCAGGCTGGAAGGCAGTGGTGTGATCACTGTTCACTGCAGCCTCTACCTCCTGGCCTCCAGCAATCCTCTGCCTCAGCCTCCTGAGTAGCTGGGACCACAGGTGTGCATCACCACGCCCAGCTAATTTAAAATTTTTTTCGTAGAGATGGGGTCTCACTATACTACCCTGGTCTCAGACTCCTGGGCTCAATCGATCCTCCCACTTTAGCCTCCCGAAGTGCTGGGATTAGAGTCGTGAGCCACTGGGCCCAGCCACAGATTCCTTATTTTCTTTGTCCTACAGTATGAACAACCCAGTTGGAACATAATACCAATGAGAAAGAGAAGCCACGGGGAGAGGAATGCAGAACCCTCCCACCCACCTGCTCTCAGCTGAGAGTCCATCTGGGCCTCCAGTGGGCAAGGACAAAAAACTCCATTTGGCTGAGAAGTGACTGGCACTGGGTCAAAGCCAAACAAATCCTCGGTGGGAATTTAGCTCACACCTTGATTTTCTGTTCATTAAATTTCACTCCCGGAGGAACTCAGGAATGAAATTTAAGTGCAATCAGATAGTATTTGGTGTGTGTGTGTGTGTGTGTGTGTGTCTTGAGATAGAGTCTTGCTCTGTTGCCCAGGCTAGAGTGCAGTGGTGCGATCTCGGCTCACCACAACCTCTGCCTCCTGGGTTCAAGCGATTCTCCTGCCTCAGCCTCCCAAGGACTATAGGCGCACCACCAAGCCTGGTTAACTTTTGTATTTTTAGTAGAGACAGGGTTTCACTATATTGGCCAGGCTGGTCTTGAACTCATGACCTCGTGATCCGCCTGCTTCAGCCTCCCAAAGTGCTGGGGTTACAGGTGCGAACCACCACGTCTGGCCAGTATTTGCTTTTTTATGATAGGCTTTGGGGGACATATCTTTCTGAAGGCTGTTTATGACTAAACCTTAGTTTAATTACAATGGAAATTCTCTGGACTAGATTGTAAATGTGGACCAGATTTGGAAATAAGACTTTTTTCAAGTCAGAGAAGAAAGATCAATTTAAGATATAAGGCAATGGCCGGGCGGGGTGGGCTCACACCTGTAATTCCTGCACTTTAAGAGGCCAAGGCGGGTGGATCACCTGAGGTCCGTTTGAGAACAGCCTGGCCAATATGGCGAAAACCTGTCTCTAGTAAAAATACAACAACAGAAAAAATCAGCCAGGCATGGTGGCACATACCTGTAATCCCAGCTACTCAGGAGGCTGAGGCAGAAGAATTGCTTGAACCTGGGAGCCAGAGGCTGTTGTGAGCAGAGATCACTCCACTGCACTCCAGCCTGCGGGACAGAGCAAGACTCCATCTCAAAACAAGGCAAGAGAACAGAAGAAAGAAAAGCAAGGCAACGAAAGCCCAGCATGCTTTTCTGGAGCAAAATCCCGTAATTCTGTAAACTAACAAAACCTTCTTTCTTCTCTGGGGTGATCATGTGACTCTCACGGAAGCTGAATTCGGGGGTGCAGGGAGGCATGACGAATCTGCTTGCAGTAACTTTCTGGCTAGCACGTGTTGATTCTGTGTGTGTGGGAATAAAGACCTCACGTCTGCGGATGAGCCCAAAGGTCTGAGAATAACTGGCGAGGATGGTGGGAAAAAGACATGGCAGAACACAGGTCAGAAATGGAACAGGGCAGGTTTCTTTGTGAGCAGGTTTGAAATGACAGCTTCACTGACCGCAACAATAGATACAGAACTCTTCTGATTCTTTCTTCTTGAGCCCATTTTGGTAAGTTGTGTTTTCCTGAGGGTTTGTCGATTCCATCCAAATGTTCACATTCATCAGGATAAAGTGGTTCATAATATTCTCTGTAAAGAATGTCTGTGGCTCTGAGGCAAAGGGCCCTTGCCAGTCCCCATGCTGGTTATTTATGGGTCCCTGATGCTCACAGCCTGCCTCCATGAGCCAAATTTGTCCTGCCCACAGCCTCGACTCCTCAGCTGAGGACAACTCCTCCCGTCCTCTGGCTGCTTCCACCTAAGCCACCAGGAAATCCTGTTGGCTCCAGAGTCTGCCACCTCTCATCACCCTACTGTTGCCTCCTTGATGGGAGCTGTCGTGAGACCACCACAGTAGCCCCCGACCTGGTCTCCCTGCTTCTGCCCTAGCCTCTACAGCTCACAGACTGCTGCCAGAGGAGTCCGTCCGAATCGACTTCAGATTGTGTCACTTTTCTGTCAAAATCCGAGAAAGCTCCCCATTCCATTCAGAGAATGGCCCCGCCCCCCAAAGCCTTTCCTCCTCCTCCTCATCAACCCTGCTGTCACTCAAGCCATCGTGATCTTGCTGGTCCTGAAGCAGGCCAGGTATGCTCTGGCTGCAGGGCCTTTGCACTTACTGCCCTCTCCTGGGATGCCCTCCTGGATCTCTGTGTGGCTCCCTCCTGACCTCCCCCACTTGAGTCTTTGCTGTCATGTCCCCTTCTCAGAGGATCACACCCTGGTGCCCTTTGAAAGTGGGCATTCAACCCCCTCCCACCCTGGCACCCTCAACGTCCACCTCCTGTCTTCCTTTTTCTGTTCTCCATCCTACTCATCTCCCCCAGTTAGAAAGGCAGCTGCAGCTGCTGGAGCGCAGGATCACCATCTGTCTGCAGATGCGTCCCGGGACCTAGAACAGTGCCTAGCCCACAAAAAGAACCTAATAAGTATCTGCTGAATGAATCGCTGGCTGAGTTTTCTGTGAAAGACTGAGCTAAGGCTCTTCAGAAGGATGATCTCATTTAAGCCTTACATTAAGCCTTACAGCAAGTAAATGTTATCCCCATCTTCCTGATGAGGACGCAGTGACCGCCAAGGTCACTCAAGGACACAGAGTGTGGACAGAGTGTGGACGTGCCACATCCACACTCTGTGACTTAGAGCGGCTGGACAGACAGGGTGAGATTACGAGGCTGAGCTGGGAATATGGAAGCTGTACCGTGCAGGGAGCCTCGTCAGGTTTGGAGCACCGGGAGGAGTACCGTGTGTGTCTACGGACCTCTTCAAGCCGGGGGGGGGGGGGGGGGCGGAGGGGGGGGAAGGCCCGAGGCCAAAAAGGAAACAAGTCATATTTAGCCACATAAAAATGAAAATCCAATGGTTGGAAATCCATTCCAAATTCACAGTCAAAGGCAACAGATAAGTGACCCAGGCCAGGCACCCATCGGATTGTGCTCAGAGCTCCCAGGGGCAGAGGGGCAGGGAAAATGTGTGGGTGTTTCATGAGGACAGCGCTTCCGTTTCACGAAATGAAGAGTTTGGAGATGGATGGTGGTGGCAGTGGCACCGTACACTTACACGTGGTAGCAATGGTACACTTTGTGTTCCGTATATTTTATCACAATTTTTTTAAATGTCAAAGGCATTGTCCTGTAGCCATAGCAGCCATCGGCTATTAGTGACAAAGCGCCTGAGTCAAGATGACAGCAGCCCCCATAACTCCTAATCGGCTCTCCCGCGTGAAGTCACTTAGGAGTAGTCGGATTAGAGACAAGTCCGACATCTAATCTTCCCCCCCGGCCAGGGCCCCAGCTGGCAGCGAGGGTGGGAGACTCTGGGCAGAGCAGAGGGTGCTGGCAGTGGGGCCGGCTTGGCTCGGGTACCTCCAGCCTTTTCCCAGGGGTCCCTCGGGGCTTTCTTGGGCTCTTCTGCCGCTGCTCCCGCTCCCTCCCCCATCTCACCCCCTCACCCCCTCGTTCTTCACATCCTTCTCTAGTGCTCCCTCCGCTTTCATCCACCCTTCTGCAAGTGTGGGACCGCAAATAAGTTTTCACCACGCCTGGGGACACCCGTGCCCTCACAGGTGCTGGGGGACTTTCTAGGACAGTAATCTGCTTTAGGCTAAAATGGGACTTGATCTTCTGTTAGCCCTAATCATCGATTAGCAGAGCCGGCAAAGGTGCAGAACCTACCGCCTTTTTAGGCCTCCCCCGACCTCTGCCACCTCCACTCTCCTTCCTGGGATGCGGGGGCTGCCGCACTTCTGGCCCAGGGCATTGGTGGGATTGCACTGAGCTGGGTCATTAACGTAATCCTGGACAAGGGCAGGCAGGGGGAGTGGAGGGCCATCTCCAGGGCTCAGGCAAGGCTGGGGGCTTCCCCATACACCTGCTCCTCCTCTCCCAGACCCCCACTTCACAGGGCATTTCATGCTGTGAAAGGGCTTCCAAACAACATGGTGGCCTTGGATGCCCAGGGAAGCCTCAGAGTTGCTTATCTCCCTCTAGACAGAAGGGAAATCTGGGCCAAGAAGGAGAGGTCACCTGTCCAAGGCCACCCGGCCATCCCATGGTCAGAAGGGACCCGGTGAGGCAGGTGATCTCAGAGGAGGCTCACTTCTGGGTCTCACACTCTTGGATCCTCAGATTCTCTGACTCTGGTGGGGACAGGCAGACCAAGCTCTCTGGGACCCAGGAAGAGGGACCCTTGGAAGTCACAACTCCTTAGGGCTGAGTTCTAGGGACCTGACCCAGTTTCAGCAAGTGGCATTGTGAGGTCTATGCCTTGGACACACCTCAGGTGTCTCATCCACAGAACAGGGACAATGACCATTCCACCTTGCCAGGGAGTGGCGGGCACACACCATGCCACTCGAAGCCAGAGTGGAAAGTAGGGGTCCCAGCTGAAGCACGGCCACAGCGGCAGGATGCAGTCGGAGAGGGGACTTCAGAGCAGGGGTCCCAAAAATAATAAGAGGAGAAAAGGCACTTGGTGATTTTTAGTCTTCGAGGCGCTGTGCAGCCATCACCACCACCAAACCCCCAGCCCCGGGCACCCACCTGTCTACTGTCTGTCTCCATGGATGTGTCATCCATGTTGGAGCATGTGTCAAAGTTCTTTCTAAGGATGAGTCATATCCCATTGTCTGTACAGACCACATTTTGTTTATTCAATCATCCGTTGTTAGTTTGTTCGTTTGTTTGTTTTGAGACAGGGTCTTGCTCTGTCACTCAGGCTGGAGTGCCCTGATGCCATCACAGCTCACTGCAGCCGCAACCTCCCACCTCTCCACCTTCCAAGTAGCTGGGACTCCAGGCGCCTGCCACCATGCTGAACTAATTTTTGTATTTTTTGTAGAGACAGGGTCTCACTATACTGCCCAGGCTAGTCTTGAACTCCTGGGCTCAAGTGGTCCTCTCACCTTGGCCTCCCGAAGAGCTGGATGACAGGTGTGAGCCACCACGTCCAGCCCAACTGTCCGTCGATGGACACAGGTTGCTTCCATGTTCAGCTGCTGGAACGCTGCTGTGAGCATGCGTGTACAAACAGCCCTTCCTCACGCTGCCTTCCGTTCCTCCGGGCCTGTACCCAGCAGTGCAGTTGCTGGTGCTATAGGAATTCTACGTTTCACTCTTTGAGGAGCTGCCAAACTGTTTTCCAGAGTGGCTGCATCATCACAATCCAGTTTTAGAACATTTTCATCACCCACAAAGCATTCCCTGTGCCCATGAAGAAGTCATCCTCCATTTCCCTCCCTCCCCTGTCCTCTGCTTTCCGTGTCTCTGCATCTGCCTATCCAGGCATTTCACAGAGATGGAGTCATGCTGCTCTCCAGGTCCGTCCATGTTGTCGCGCAGATCAGCCCTTCATTCCCTGTATGGACAGGCCACGTCTTGATTATCCACTCATCTGCTCCTGGACTTCTGGGTTGCTTCTACCATTTGCCCTGTTGGGAAGAGTGCTCTGTATTCATACGGGTTTTTGTGTGGACACACGTTTCAATTCTCTTGGGTACACAGGCGTGGATGTGCAGGAGTCAGGGAAAAAAGCTCACTGGTGCCACTGGGCATCAAGCCCAGCTTCCTAGGCTGCGAATGGGCAGGTCTGCGGCCAGGACTCGTCTTCTTTTCCACGTGGGGCCCCTAGCTTGGCACCTAGCACGTGGCAGGCAGCGACAGATGTTAAAAGCCGTTCTTGCTACAGGTAGCCACACTGGGGCTCCCCAAAGCTCTGGCTTCCAGCCTGGCAGCCAGGCCCACCCTGTGTCCACAGCGGAGGCCATGTTGCCAGGAGTGGAAGTGTGAGCTAGGAGTGCTGGAGAATCGTGGCTCCGAGAACAGGGACTCAGTGCTTGGCTTTACTGAGCTTAAGGAACAAACCCCAAAGGAGGCACCTGGAGTGGGCTGGATTTGGGGACTTAGGAGCCAGGAACTGCTGGAAGCCACAAGAGGGGATGTGCTCCTGGGGGGCTGGGGGGTGGGCCGTGGAGGGAACAGGGCCCCTTAGTTGGAAACTGAGGCGAGGCTACAGAATTGGGCACTAACAGGTCATCCGTGCCCCTGCCAAGCGTGGGGCAAGAGGGACAGCAGAGATGGCCTGTCCGAGCACTCTGTGGATGGGAGACTGTGGTGGGGGAAGCCCAAGGAAAGGCTGTGAACTTAGGGCAAGGTGGACGTGAGCAGGTGCAGCCCTGGGCCGCTGGGGGTGCTGCATCAACATCCAGGGATGCTGGGGGGTTGCACGAGCACCGTGGCAGCCGAAGGAGCTGCAGCTCATGGGGGAAAGGGGGAAGAAGGAAAGCCGAGAGCAGGATACACGCATGTAGTCAGCCTGCCCACCACCCACCTTGGGGGAGGAGCCCCCTGGCACAGATCTCACCCATTTGGGCCCACAGAGATGGTCGGGTCCAGGCCTTGGCCCTGAAAAGTCTCCCTGTGTTTTCAAGAGAAAGGAGGATTCGGGTTCTGGGCTGAGTCATCACCCACCCCCCAGTCTGCAAATCTTGACCCTTGGGTTGACCTGCCCCAAAGGCGGGCACTGGACAGTGGAAGAGAACAGAGGACACGTGAACAGTGAACACAGCGAGGGCCACTTCAGCTCCCACAGGCACCTCCACCTGCCTGGCGGGGGGTGGGTGGGGCATGTGAGTTTGGTTCCCAGCAAATCCCTCTGAGCCGCCCTCAGAGGCTCGCCTCAGGAGCAGGGAAGCAAGGGGTGGGAGGAGGAGGTAAGTCCCAGGCCCAATTAAGAGATCAGATGGTGTAGGGTTTGGGAGCTTTTAAGGTAAAGAGGCCCGGGCTGATCCCACAGGCCGGTATAAAGTGCTGTGACGCTCAGGTGACCAGCCAGGGCTGGCTGCCGTCGGGGACAGGGCTTTCCATAGCCATGGCCCAGCAGTGGAGCCTCCAGAGGCTCGCAGGCCGGCATCCGCAGGACAACTATGAGGACAGCACCCAGTCCAGCATCTTCACCTACACCAACAGCAACTCCACCAGAGGTGAGCCACAGGCCCATGGAGGCCACCCACCTGCCCCGCCCAAGGGAATCTCTCCTCTTCACGTCCCCACCAGCAGAGAAGACCTTCTCCCTTAGCTTTTCTGATGACATGAATGGGGGGTCCTCTCCGAATCTAGAAGGACACCACAAGATCGAGTATGCATTCTCCAGCCACACAGGCTTCCCAGCCCCTTTGCGGATCCGTGGCCGGGGAAGAGTTTACGTGCTGTTTCTTTGCGGCCTGTAAAGACAGCCGAAGCCAAAGGAGGCAACACACTGACACACCCAAGGGAGGCGGGAAGGAGGGGAAGACAGCCGCAGAGGGCAAGAAACTTCTAGAACTTCAGGGTCAGCAGAGACTTAGCTTCCATTTTGTCAAACTCCATGCTTTTGGCTGCACACCTCTGGGGAGAAGAGGCTAGACTGGTGCCTAGGGCTGTCTTTCCATTTGGAGCAGTCCTAGGAGAGAGGGCTGAGGCCCAACAGAAAGCTGAAAGCTCTCATCAGGGCAGCCCGAGTTCTGCCCTTGTGAGTTGCCCAATCCAAAAGCTTTGCTCACAGGCCCTCCAAAGAAGCTGAGGACGCCAGTGACTGCTCCACCCCGGCCCCTCTCCCTGGGTCCCTCGTCGAAACCAAATTCCTGTGGTGCCTTCAAGAACATCGTGCAGGCTGGGTGTGGTGGCTCACGCCTGTAATCCCAGCACTTTGGGAGGCTGAGGCAGGCGGATCACAAGGTCAAGAGATTGAGACTGTCCTGGCCAATATGGTGAAACCCTGTCTCTACTTAAAATACAAAAATTAGCTGGGTGTGGTGGCTGGCACCTGTAGTCCCAGCTACTTGGGAGGCCGAGGCAGGAGAATTACTTGAATTGGGGAGGTGGAGGTTGCAGCAAGCCGAGATCGCGCCACTGCACTCCAGCCTGGCGACACAGCGAGACTCCGTCTCAAAAGAAAACAAACAAAAAGAACATCATGCAGGCTGTGGTTTCCAGAAACCACGCCAGCTCCTTGGCTGCCAGTAAATACCTTGCTATGGGGTGGCGAGAACCAAGTGCCAATTAGTGACAGAGTGCCCAGACCACACCGGCTGAGGATCTTGCAGTTGACCTCGACATGACTGTGCCCAGAATTTCCTTGGTGACGATGCAATGGTCTCTTCCTAGAGGCCCCAGAGATCATCAATGCTTCAATGCACTCTTTTCAAATGTCAGAGTGGGGTTGTGTGCGTGTGTGTGTTTTTCACTAAATGTCAAGCTTCTACTAAAGTAGCGGGAAGACTGTAATGAACCCTGATACACATCACTCAGCTCCCATGGTTTCATCTCATTTCGTCTGTAACCCCTCCAGTACCCTTTTTTCCTGATTCTTGGAAGCAAATCCAAGACATCACATCCTTCCCGCTGTAAATCTTTAGTATGTTCCTCTAGGAGAAAAGGGCTCCTCTCAAAACATAACCACAAGTGTCTCTTTTCTGGGGTGTTGGCAGCTACTGAAACTCAATGCCCAGAGCAATTAAACCACTGGGGCTGGAAAATGATGGCATTCGGACACCTTACCCTGTCTTCACCTATTGGTGACCAAAAACTTAACATCTTAACAGGTCTTCTTACCCTGAGGGTATAGGCCACTAGGTCGTGTAGTCAAACCAGTGTGTTTCAAGTCCCTTAGAATAGTCCCTCTCTAAGTGATTATGCCACTCAGTGGATATGCATTTGGCTTCATTTCTTTTCTTGCTGATTTTCAGAGATTGTCGTTTAAATGTAAATTTTTTAAAATTTATTTTACTTTATTTTATTTTTTTGAGACAGTCCTGCTCTGTTGCCCAGGCTGGAATACAGCGGCACGATCTCAGGTCACTGCAACCTTGGCCTCCTGGGTTCATTTGATTTTTGTGTCTCAGCCTCCTGAGTAGCCAGGACTACAGGCGCCCACCACTATGCCCAGCTAACTGTTGTACTTTTAGTAGAGACAGGGTTTCACCATGTTGGCCAGGCTGGTCTCGAACTGATGACTTCAAGTGATCTGCCCACCTTGGCTTCCAAAAGTGCTGAGATTACAGGCATAAGCCACCATTCCTGGCCTCTTAAATTTTGTCTTATAATTGTGTAATAAAATAGTTAAAAGGTTTCAAATTAAACTCTAGAAAAGAAGGCATGTTTTAGAAGTCTGGCTTCTCTGCGCCATCCTCCCCTTCCCTCTCTCCCTGTATTTCCTAGAATCACTTTAATTCTCTTGCTCATTGCTTTATGAAATCAGTTCCAGAACTTTCAGGAGGCAGAGACAGGCAATGAGGCCAGCTCTAGTTGCACTGGTGGCAGCTCCTGTCCCCTCCCCCTCTGCTGCTGGCCCTGTTCTCTCCTTTACCCCCACATCCCTGCACTGCCCAATTTGGATGGCGTGGGCTGCCAGGGACGGGCACTGGCACCTTGTTTTGAGAGGACTAGATTGCTCTGCGCCCTTGCACTTGCCTACAGGCCAGACGTCCCAAACCCTCCCAGTCTCAGCTGCTCTTCCTCAGTTCACCCCAAGTGCTTTCCAGGGAAGAGTTGCCGACAGTTTGGGGTTCTCTGTTCTTAGGTCCGTCAGCAGCCCCATCGCTCCCCTCTGCCCCCTTCTGAATGGAGACTGACACCACACAGGTCTTCAATTGTCAATGATCTGTCCCTACTGCTCATATTGGGGGTTCCTGGAGAGCCAGTGCCAGGTATCGGGATTGCAGACATTGTCAGTGGGTTTCTGGAAGCTCCTTGTGTTAGGAAGAGGGTCCCATGCACAGAGGGAAGCAGAGGCCTTCGGGGATCCTGCTGTGCTCGGGGTGGGATTTATCTGTCTCTCCTGGCCATAGCAGGAAATCCCCGTTTTTCTTAAGCTAGTTTGAGTCGGGCTTTTCTAACATACAACTAAAGAATCTCTTGATAAATCTTGGGACTCTCCGTGGATGCTTTTGTAAGCATGCCATGAGGCCCATAAGGCAGCAGGTCTGTGGCGTGCAGTCCCTTCAGGTAATCTTCCAAAAACCATGTTACGACAAAGGTCCTCCCAACATGAAAAGTGTAGAGCCCTAGCAAACTCCTGCCACATACAAAAGAGAAGTCATTCATTTGTAGTCCCAGCTACTCAGGAGGCCGAGGTGGGAGGATTACTTGAAGTCAGGAGTTCGAGACCAGCCTAGGCAACATAGCCAGACCCCATGTCTACAGAAATAAAAAATTAGCCATTGCGGTAATGTGCACCTGGAGTTCCAGCTCGAGAGGCTGAGGCAGGAGGATCGCTTGAGCACAGGAGTTCCAGGTTGCAGTGAGCTACGATTGTGCCAGAGCCAGACTCTATCTCTATTTTTTTTTTTTTTTTTTGAGACAGAGTCTCATTCTATCACTCAGGCTGGAGTGCAGTGGCATGATCTTAGCTTACTGCAACCTCTGCTTCCTGGGTTCAAGTGATTCTCCTGCCTCAGCCTCCCAAGTAGCTGGGACTACAGGTGCACACCACCGTGCCCCGCTAACATTTTTGTATTTTTAGTGGACACGGGGTTTCACCATGGCCAGGCTAGTTTTGAACTTCCGACCTCAAGTGATTCACTTGCCTCGTCCTCCCAAAGTGCTGGGATTACAAGCGTGAGCCACAGCGCCCGACCACCTGTATCTCTAAATACATCATAATCATAATCAGGACACCAGTCATATTGGATCTGGGCCCACCCTGATGACCTCATTTAAACTTGATCATCTCTGTAAAGATCCTATCTCCAAAAATGGTCACATTCTGAGGTATTGGGGTTAGGACTCCAACATATGAATTTGGGTGGGGACACAGTTCAACTCATAACACATTCATCGATTAATTTCCTCATTTTCTGAGCATCTATTGTGTGCTGGACACTCTGTGAAGATGAATGAGTCACAGTCTCTGGTGAGAAAGACAAGACTTGTAAGTGTGTCTCAGTACTGGCTGCTATAAGAAATTACCAGTCCAGGCACAGTGGCTCACAGCTATAATCCCAGCCCTTTGGGAGGACAAGGCGGGCGGATCTCTTGAGGTCAGGAATTTGACACCAGCCTGGTCAACATGGTAAAACCCATGTCTGCCAAAAATACAAAAATTAGCTGGGCATGGTGGCAGGTGCCTGTAAATCCCAGCTACTACTTGGGAGGCTGAGGCAGGAGAATCGCTTGAACCCAGGAGACAGACGTTGCAGTGAGCCGAGATCACACCACTGCACTCCAGCCTGGGTGACAGAGCAAGACTCTGTCTCAAAAAAGAAAAGAAAAGAAAAGAAAAGAATTGTAAAAATTACTATAGATTGGGTGGCTTTTAAACAACAAATTTGTTTCTCACTGCTCTGGAGGCTGGAAGTCAGGGTGCCAGCGTGGTGGGCGCCGACGAGGGCCTCTTCCTGGCTGCGGACTGCCGACATCTCGTTGTATCCTCACATGTAGAAGGAGAACTAGAGAGCGTTCTAGGGAGTCTTTAAAAAAAAAAAAAGTTTTAATAAAAAAAATTTTTTTTTTACATGAAGCATTGCCATGTTTCCCAGGTTGGATTCGAACTGGGCTCAAGTGACCCTCCTGCCTCAGCCTCCCAAAGTGCTGCAATCTACAGGCACAAGCCACCGTGCCTAGCTAATTTGGACTGTTCCTAAAGGCTCAAGTGATCCTCCCACGTTGGCCTCCTGAGTAGCCTGTAACCCCAGCTTCTAGGGCCTCTTTTATAAGGGCACTAATCCCATTCACAGGGCCACACTCACTCTGCACACATGACCTAAATCACCTGCCGAATGCCCCACCTCCTAATGCCATCACCTTCGGGGCTGGGATTTCAACACAGGAATTCATGGGGGGGCACACACATTCAGATCATCATGAATGGTTAAATGTGACAAAAGGTGACAGAGGTGGGTGGTGGTCCTCCCCTCAAGGTGGTGAGTTGCCAGTAGCTGGGGAATATGGAAAGGTTTCTGGAAGGCAAAGCCATCTGAGCTGCTCTTTCCATGAGGAAAGTGTTTGTCTATGGAAGGGCAGAGGACTCTGGAAGATAGGCTGGGGCGAAGGGAAGGGGAGCAGGGAAGCAGGGTGACTCTGCACACCAGGAGTGGGGAATCAGATGGGGGAGATGATGAGGAGTTCTGTTAAGGTCCAGGTGCTAGTGCAGTGACTGTCAGGCGATGGCCTCTGGCTTGAGGGACAGGACGGAGGGCAGGCTGTCTGAGGATGGGCAAAGCTGGAGGGACAGAGCCGATTGCAAAGGCAAGGGCAGTGGGCAGGAGAGGGGGAGGGGAAGGGGGAGGCCCTGATGGAACCGGGAGAGGTGGGATCAGCACCGGTGTAGACAGGTGGTACTGCCATCCAGCTCCTCTCTCTCCTCTGCCTCCTGCCCGCAGGCCCCTTCGAAGGCCCCAATTACCACATCGCTCCCAGATGGGTGTACCACCTCACCAGTGTCTGGATGCTCTTCGTGGTCGTCGCATCCGTCTTCACGAATGGGCTGGTGCTGGCGGCCACCATGAAGTTCAAGAAGCTTCGCCACCCTCTGAACTGGATCCTGGTGAACCTGGCGATCGCTGACCTGGCAGAGACCGTCATCGCCAGCACTATCAGCGTCGTGAACCAGGTTCACGGCTACTTCGTGCTGGGCCACCCGATGTGTGTCCTGGAGGGCTACACCGTCTCCCTGTGCGGTAAGCTAGTGGGGCCCAGGCTCAGCGGAAACCATTCACTCACCCTGTGAGCCCCTCCAGCCACCTCAGGATGACCTGGGCCCAGCTTCTCCCGTGGGTCTGCCTCCCCCACATCCATATACTGAAGGGTTTGGAGGCTTCCATCTGAACACGCACATGACATTCAGTTCCCTCGAGTCCAGCACACCCTGAGTTCCTACTCTTGAAGCAGGCTCTGCCCGGGGACAGCCCATTTGGGGCTGTGGGGCTGGTGTGGGAGGAGACAGACACAGAGCCAGACAGTCTCAGAACAGCATGGGAGCGGGGCCTCGGGGCACCCTGGGCAGAGCTCCTGTGCAATCAAGGATGCCGCCCTTCCAGCTCACCCGCATCTGCTTTTCCTGGGGGAGACACAATTCCCAGATCCTCTCCCCATCCCCATCATTCATATCTCTGTGGCCATGATTACGCCCAGGTCAGCGACAGTGGCCAAGAGGTACCCATGTGCCAGGCTCTGCACTAAGGAGGGGTTCCATACCCAGACGGTGACCAGACAGTGCCATCACCAGTCCTCTTCGACAGGAAGTAGCCTGGGGCAGGTGGAGAAGGCACAGCTGGGAGCAGCTGGCGGCTGGGTGGGCAGGCCTAGGTCTCAGAGGCCACGCCCAGGAGCTGGGGCTTTATTTCAGGAGGAGGAGACCCCACACCCAACAGAAGCAGCTCCTGTCCTTGCCTCCCACCACCCTTAGCCCCCTGTTAACTGCCTCAAATTGTACCACAATGGCCCAGACCAGAGAGGGCCCTTGTCCAAGCCCTGGCACTCCCCTGACAGTCTACAAGGGGAGCCAAGGGAAGGTCAGGCAGAGAAGGTCCATCCCCAGGTCCAAGTGCTCTCTGCAGCGGGCATGGCCTCCGTGTTCCCACGGCCCTTCCGGAGTGCCCCCCCCCCACATGTCCGCCCACGTCTGTCTCCATTTCTGCCAGGGTCCCCCGCTCACCCTCGCCTCTGCCCATGGTCTGTTCTCGGGTCACTCCGGGGCCAAGCAGCCAGCACTTCCCCACCAGTTTCAGTCCACGGATGCTCCCGGCCAACTGGGAAGCCTGTGGACCCATCTCAGAAGAATTTTTGCAAACACATAAAATGAGACCCATAGGATTATAAAGGTGGCCAATTATATTGAAAACCAGTTATCAAAGTAATAAATATTCACCAGTAACATAGTCTTTCATTAAAAGCATTCATTGCCCAGGCTCATGCCTGTGATCCCAGCACTTTGGGAGGCTGAAGTGGGAGGACTGCTTGCCTCCAGGAGTTTGAGCCCAGCCTGGCAACATAGTGAGACCTCGTCTCTACAACAAATAAAAACTTAGCTGGCAGTGGTGGCACACCAGTAGTCCCAGCTACCCAGTAGGCTGAGGTGGGAGGATCGCTTGAGCTCGGGAGGTCAAGGCTGCAGTGAGCTGTGATGGCACCACTGCCCTCAGCCTGGGCAACAGAGTAAGACCTGTCTCAAAGAGTAAATAAACATAAAAGCATGTATTAAAAGTATTAGTGACAGCACTCAGCACTAAATATTAAATAACAAGACCCAGCCTGACAACCATTGCTATTTCAAAGTAGCGATGAAGTAACTGACATTCGAACTGTCTGTCCCCTCTGTAAATTGACAGGAAAACATGTGACCTCTCTTGCTGACCAAGTCACGGGTGCTGCTAATACTGCCATGTTCATATTGGAAGGAAATGCCCAGTGTCTGTTCAAGGTTGTTGGAAAGAAAGATGTCATTTTTTCCACCTCAGTGGGCGGAGCCCTGAATTCTGCGTGCAGACCTTTGGGGTCTAGGCAGGACAGTGGGAAGCTGTCTCCACCTACCGCAGAGAGGGAGTGGGGAGAATCTGAGCCGTTTACACTCGCCTAAAGGAACGTGGGTGTGTGCCGGAAGGAGGAGCGCAGGTTACTAGACACAGCCTGATTCCTTGCTCTTGGCTGGGACAACAGCACCTCAGTGTGGCCATGCTGCTGTGGACGTGGCCATCAAGAGTTCCGTCATTAGAGTGAGGGCCGTGGCCAAGAGGGCAGGGGGTGCTAACAGGGCTCCTCTGGGCCAACAGGTGCAGCTATTGGCTCTGCCTGGCTTCCTCGTGGGTGCTGATGTGTGGAGGTTGAGGACAGATCTCCCTGAGTTTGGCTCCCAGCTTCGAGATTCCAAGACTGGTTGGCAAGAAACCCACTGGCCAAACTGGGAGTTTGAAGCTCCTGCTCCAGAGGGAGAGCAATTGAGGCTAAGAGGAAAGAAAGAAACGGAGAGTAGAGGAGGAAAGCAGGGGTCAGTGGGGAAGCAAGGTGGGAGAAGAGTCAGAATGAGATGCGGAAGGAAGTGGAAAGCAGGAGTCAGGGAAACTGACCCAGAGGCCCGCTCGCCCTGGACCTGAAAACATTCTTCGGAGAATGAGGTTTTGCAGCTAGGTGGGCAGACGCCTCCTGATTTTGAAAGCTGTCAGCTGGTCCGGGAAGGAAGCAGTGAGGTCGGAGGCTGTTCCACCTCTGCTTCTGCTCAAAGCCCTCGTCTGTCTGCTCTCCCCTAGGGATCACGGGTCTCTGGTCCCTGGCCATCATTTCCTGGGAGAGGTGGCTGGTTGTCTGCAAGCCCTTTGGCAACGTGAGATTTGATGCCAAGCTGGCCATTGTGGGAGTTGCCTTTTCCTGGATCTGGTCTGCTGTTTGGACGGCCCCGCCCATCTTTGGTTGGAGCAGGTAAGGGGGCAAAGGTGCAAGACAGGGTGTGCAGGGTCAGACTCTGTGACCTTGAGGCAAATCATTCCTTTCTCTGGGCCCCTCTCAGCGTGCAATGTCTATGAATGTATGAATCTGGCTCTGTGGTCCCCAAACCTCTGGAAACATATTTCTCCCAAGCATAATCGGGTCACAGGAGCACACGGAGAAATGCCAGTGAGCTCGGGCCATGAGCAGAGCTGTTGGCGAGCGCGCAGCACGTTTGCATTCCACGCCTGTTTCCTGCACATGTCGCGGCAGCCCCCCTCACCTTTCGGAGGCTGCGTGTGTCATAGATCCACCTGGGCCTGCAGAGCTCATGTCCTGGCCTGGCCAAGCAAGGGGCTCAAACATTTGATTGGGAGGGACTGGATGGGACAGGATTTCACTGTTTTATTGACAAGTTCATGAATAAATTCTCGTGGTGTTTGGAGAGGGAATGTTCTTTCTTCGGGAACATTCCATAATTCTAGGGAAGCTTGTGAAAGCCTGTCTCTGTCTCCCGCCCTCCTCATGCCACCGTGCCCCACACAGCTGCCCACTGTCAAACGTGTGGCAAGCTGACCTGGTGGAGGCTCTCCTCCAGGCCACCCAGTGAGCAGGTCCCTTTGTCTCAGTCATGGTCTAGCTGACCTCAGATAAAAGACTCAGCTCTTCGCAGGTGTTCTTAGAAGGTCAGGGCAAGACAGAACCTCACACACCCTTTCCCTTTGTGAAAAGGAGGCGTGCCTAGGGAGATGAAAATGTTCTGGAAGCAGAGAGTGGAGATGGTTGCACAGGGTCTCACTCTGTCACCCAGGCTGGAGTGCAGTGGTGTCCTTATGGCTCACTGCAGCCTCAACCTCCTGGGCACAAGTGATCCTCCCACCTCAGCCTCCTGAGTAGCTGGGACTGCAGGTGCACCACTTCACCGGGCTAATTTTTGTTGTTGTTGTTGTTGAGACAGAGTCTCACTATGTGGTCCAGGCTAGTCTTGAACTCCTGGGCTCAAGCAGTCCTCCCGACTCAGCCTCCCAACGTGCTGGGATAGGTGTGAGCCATTGTGCCTGGCCTATAATGGCACATTTTATGTTATGTGTATTTTACCACAATTTTAAAAAGAGGAGAGGCATGTCATCTAAAAAAAAAATGGATAAGGATTTACCAAAAACCCAACAGTTTCCTTCTGCGGTGATGAGAATGTTCTGGAAGCAGAGGTGGTGACTACACAGCATTGGGAATGGACCATTCCACAGAGTTGATCACTTCAAATTGAGTAATCTCATGCAACATGAATTTCACCTCAATTTAAAAAAACAAATCCCACCCGAGTCATCGGCAAGCCTGGGCTTGCCTGAGGGTCCTGGGCCACTACACCCTGCATCAGGACTGGCTGCGGCCCTTCTCTCCAGGTACTGGCCCCATGGCCTGAAGACTTCCTGCGGCCCAGATGTGTTCAGTGGCAGCTCGTACCCCGGGGTGCAGTCTTACATGATCGTCCTCATGATCACATGCTGCTTCCTCCCACTTGGCATCATTGTGCTCTGCTATCTCCAAGTGTGGCTGGCCATCCGAGCGGTAAGCGCCCCAGTCCCTCCTGGCCTCATCTGCTCCTATCCCTAAGCTTCTCTGCCCCCAAATCAGTCCACTGAGACTACTAGAAAAAAAATTTTTTTGAGACAGAGTCTTGTTCTGTCACCCAGGCTGGAGTGCAGTGGCGCAATCTCGGCTCACCGCAACCTCCACCTCCCGGGTTCAAGCGATTCTCCTGCCTCACCCTCCCAAGTAGCTGGGATTACAGGCATGCACCACCAGGCCCAGCTAATTTTTTTGTATTTTTAGTAGAGATGGATTTTTGTATTTTTACCATGTTGTTCAGGCTGGTCTCGAAATCATGACCTCGGGTGATACACCTGCCTCGGCCTCCCAAAGTGTTGGGATTACAGGCGTGAGCTACTGCGCCTGGCCTCCTAAACTATTTTTTCAAAAATATTAAGATCCAGCGAGAAGAATCAGGTGATTCCTTTGGGGCAGTACCACCAGCTGCAGTTTTAGCCCCGGCCCGTTTGTTGTCACCTCTGTGGGATAGAAAAGGATGCCCATTCCCTCAGTGGAGGAGTCCACTAGGGGAACAGAGGTGTGCCTTGTGCTGCCCCTGGACAGTTCCCCCCAGGGTGGAAAGGCTGCCTTTCCCAGAGTGGAGTGGAACAGCCACATCAGCAAATGAAACCGGCAAATCAAGGCGTGTTTTTATGAGGCTGCCCGTGGAGTACCCTTGTCCCTTTCATAGGCTGTGGGGCTGACCGAGGAGTGGACTCGAGAATGCCATTTGCTCCTCCGAGCCCACTCTCCACCCTCTGTGTCTGGCCCTCTGCAGCCATCACCCCCCACCCCTAGACTAGGTTGCCACTGGGAGCCCCTGAAGGAAATCAGGCCAAGGGAGGTGAGCAAGGCTGGTTCCGTCTGTTAGCTGCTGGGCCCTGCCTGGCACAGGCAGTGGAAGGCCCTTCAGGGTGGTGGCTTCCTGTATGAAGCCGCCTGTGTCGACAATTGGATGGGCTGCCTGCCAAGTTCTCTCTCTAGGAGTCTGTGAGCCCATGATAAGCCCCTCACCTTGGGCCGAAGGCTCCCACAGGTACCCAAGCATGGCTTGGGCTGCATTAGTCTGGGCTGGAGGAGCCCCAGCTCCAGAATGTGGCCCCAGCCCTGCCGGCCCGGCCCTCCCCGGATTCCAGCCCTCACAGTCCCTCTCTCATCCCCACTCACCTGCGTGCCTCTGTCACCTCCCCAACAGCGCCTCTGCCTGGAGGCCATTCATCTTCTTCCTCCCCTCAGGCATGAAGGAACCATCCCACCACAGCTGCCCTCAGCTGCCTCGCCGTGAGTCCGGGGCAGGATTTAGTCCACAGAGTGGCCAGCCTGGCCTAGGAAGCCTGAGGGAAGTGTATGCATTGCTCTGGCACTGCCATCAGGCACCCACCCCACCAGCCACTGCTCTTGCCTCCCCCGCCAACTCCATCTTGTTTGCTCCCTCATACTCTACTCCCAGAGATCAGTTCAGGCCTCCATGTCAGGCCTGGGTGCAGAAGAGGACAGTCCGTTAAGGAATCAGGTGAAGCAAAGGAGCTTGTTTGGTCCAGCTTTGGGGTCACCTTAGGCCAGGCCTAGCTGCGTGCCACCTCCAATTCTAGAAGAACTCCCCCAGGGCCAGCCCGAGGCTGCTGTGTCTCCCTGAGACCCTGTGCTCGACTCAGGGCTGGAAGCTGGCTGCTGGGCTCCTCTCCTTCCCACAACTCCCTATGCCTGGGTCACCTGCCTCTTGCTGTCCCCCAACCCCCGACTCACTGTTCCTGTCTCCCTCAGGTGGCAAAGCAGCAGAAAGAGTCCGAATCCACCCAGAAGGCAGAGAAGGAAGTGACGCGCATGGTGGTGGTGATGATCGTGGCGTATTGCGTCTGCTGGGGACCCTACACCTTCTTCGCATGCTTTGCTGCTGCCAACCCTGGCTACGCCTTCCACCCTCTGATGGCTGCCCTGCCAGCCTACTTTGCCAAAAGTGCCACTATCTACAACCCCATTATCTATGTCTTTATGAACCGGCAGGTAAGCAACACCATCAGCAGATCCCACTGAAAACGCTGTCTGACCTAGAAGGACCCAGTGATGGCTCTGCCTGGAGTCATGTCTCTGATGAGAAGCCCACAGAGCATCTGGGGGACCCTCCAGGGAAATGATCGGGAAGGCTCGGCATGTGGCCCAGACCCAGCGAGAGCTCCATCTGGCCCTTAGCAGAAGGCTTAGGTGCGCCCTCTGGAATCCTTTATAGTCTCAGCCTGGGGATGGCATTTCCCAAAGCATCTGTGTGCCGTATGCTCTTCCCTTCCGGTGGCCCTAGAACTGTGGCTGCCGAGCTTCAGGGGCTCTCGTGGAGTTGCGACGCTCTAGGAGTTGGTGATCCCTAGGTACATCCAGCCTATGTGTGCCCCTCTTCTGTACAGACTCAACCCTTCTCAGCCTCCATCTCTCCATTTTCGAATCATAACCTCTAAAATGTCTTCCTAGAAGAACAAAAGCTGGCCCTTATTGGCCACACTTGACCAAGAGTTCGGGAACTTTCATGAGTTTGTGGGTTAGTTCAGGCCCAGAGGCAAGCTGCTCACACACCAAAATCCCCCCACCACCGAAGGCTGCAGGTTCCATTCAAGCGCAGCTGAGATGTGACTTGATGGTGACCAGAAGGGTGTGCAGGCACCTCCCATTTCACCCGCGTGAGCCCATCCCGTCCACTCGGCTCTTCTTTGCTCCTCCATCTTAGAGCCACTCAACAGCTCCATCCCCTTTGGCTCGGCCTTGACTCACACAGCCAAGTCTGCAGAGTTCACTGAGGGTTCATTTTCCCTGGTAACTTTCACGCAGTAAGCAGGACAGGCCTGCAGTGGGCTTCCGGGAACTCGCTGTAGCGCACTGATGCCCAGAGTGTAGTTCTATCCCTGACCCCTGTTTCCTGTGTTTCAAGAGGAGCTTTTTTGGGTTTCTGGAATCCTAAACTATCTTGCCAAGTGCTGTCTTTACTGGATTCTTTCCATTCTCCCTTCCAGATGTCCCCTCCTACACAGACGTCTGCACTTCTGGACCTCACCAGGCCTCAAACTTTGTTTTCCCCCTTTCCACATGACTATCCTGTCCTGCCACATTCTGAGAGAATTTTCTGGGATGCAGTTCCATGAGGACAGGAAATTTTGCTCAGGACAGTGTGGCACACAGTGGGTGCTCAAGCAGCAGCTGCTGAATGGATTCCTGAGCCCTGTCTCCCAGCTCTTCAGCCGAGCCGATTCTGTTGTTATGTTATTAATTTCTTTTTTTTTTTTTGAGATGGAGTCTTGCTCTGTCACCAGGCTGGAGTGCAGTGGCATGATCTCAGCTCACTGTAACCTCTGCCTCCCAGAGCGATTCTCCTGCCTCAGCCTCCTGAATGGCTGGGACTACAGGCACATGCCATCACACCCAGCTAATTTTTGTATTTTTAACAGAGATGGGGTTTCATCATGTTGGCCAAGATGGTCTCAATCTCCTGACCTTGTAATCTCCCCACCTCGGCCTTCCAAAGTGCCGAGATTACAGGTGTGAGCCACCACAGCCGGCCTATGTTATTGATTTCAACCATTTTTTTTTTTTTTATTTTGAGAGTTTTGATGATAGCGGGAGCTAGAGGTAGTCAATAGGCCTGAAATATTTAGGAAATGCCTTTGGTCTGGGTCCTCAAAGCACTGTGGTTAGTTCAGCAATCACAAGAGACATGACTTGAGACATTCATATGGCCCAGATCTCTTTGGGGTGACGCAGCAAAGACAGTCCCCTCCTGGTACTGGAAGACCTTGGCTGGAGAGGGGAGGTAGGGGCTATATTGTCATTATCCAGGCTCACCTTGCCCCAGATCCATGGACTGGAAACAAGATGACAACCACGTGCCTTTTCGCTAACATTCCTCTGAGCTGCTCACTAGACAGTGTGGGGATAGGCCCCGACTGCCCCTTAGCTGGCACTGTGGATGAGTGTCCTGGGGTTGCCATCACAGACTACCACAAACTCAGTGGCTTCAAACGACAGATATGGATTCTCTCACCGCTCTGGAAGCCTTGGTCTGAAATCAGGGTGTTGGCAAATGGAAAGGCTCCCTATGGAGGCTGAGAGGGGAAGCAGCCCCAGTCTCTGCTCCCAATGCCAGGGTTGCCAGCAGTCCTCGGCGTTCCTTGACTCCAAGGTGTGTCGCCCAGTCTGTGCCTTCATCTTCACTTCACGTGGGCTTCTTCCCTCTGTCTGTGTCCATGTCCAAGTGCTCCTTTTCTTATTGGGACACGAGTCATTCGACTAGGGCCCACCCTACTCCTGTGTGACCTCGTCTTAACCTGAACACATCTTTTGGGGGACACACTTCAACCCAGTGTAGTCACCATCAACTGCTAAGTCGGATGACTTAGACAGCCATCCCTGCGAGTGAGGGAGAAGTAACCCGAGCCTTCCTCCATCCCCCATGCGAAGGGAAGGCTCGGGTGTGTTCTCAGCACAGGGCTCTGCCCTTCTCCGCTCTGCTCAATCACTTTCTGTCCTCCATCCCCCATGCGAAGGGAAGGCTCGGGTGCGCTCTCAGCACAGGGCTCCGCCCTTCTCCGCTCTGCTCAATCACTTTCTGTCCTTCCAGTTTCGAAACTGCATCTTGCAGCTTTTTGGAAAGAAGGTTGACGATGGCTCTGAACTCTCCAGCGCCTCCAAAACAGAGGTGTCATCTGTGTCCTCGGTGTCACCTGCATGAGGTCTGCCTCCTACCCGTCCCACCCACCGGGGCTTTGGCCAGCTCTTCCTTCCCCCTCCTTCTCCATCCCTGTGAAATAAATGTAATTTATCTTTGCCAAAACCAACAAAGTCGCAGAGGCTTTCACTGCAGTTTGGGGCCGCCTGAGCCTCTGAGTGTGCAGGCACTGCGTCTCGAGAGAGCGCAAGGGGAGTAAAGAGGAGAGAGTGCTTCATAGACTTTAATCTTTCCCGAGCCTCGTGTCTACCACGGGTGTGAAAGAATCCTGGCAAAACAGAAGTGTGAGGCGGGTGGGCGTCTGCATCCATTTCACAGGGGTTGGTGGTTACGTAATCGGGAAGTAAGAGCTGTGGAGGGGAGGAGGGAGCGAGCCAGCAAGCTAAGACAGGTGGCCCTCCTGCCCCCTTAAGGTCCATCGGCTGGAGGTTCAGAGTCCTTGGAGTACAGTCTCCACCTAGAGGGGACCCATGCCTGCCAGTCCATGGCAGGGATGGTGTGCCACCTCTGCCAGGCCAGGACCCCAAGCCCGGTCAGCATCAGCATGCTGCAAGTGCGCAGGCGCGAGTTGACCAGTGAGAAGGGGCAGGCACACAAGGTGGAGACAAAGACCAAGAGGACGGTGGTCAGTGAGAGGAGCGGTCTCAGGAACCTGAACACCACCCGTAGGGGACGGCTTTGGAGGTGCTCCGCTGCCTCCAGCTGGGTGACTTGAGGTAGCGTCTCCAGCTTGGATATTCGGCTCTCGAAGGTCTCCATGATCTCCTGCAGGAGGTGAAAATGCACGCACCGGAAGTCAGCACAGAGCTGTGGTTGTTCATTGAGTTCCTAGGGGCGCGCAGCAAGTACTGTGGAGTGGGTATTCCAGGAGGGGAGCAGAGCTGAGTGCACAGCCACGCAGAGGGTAAGGTGCAGGCGCTCCAGGAACAGGGAAGGCTTCATCTGGTCCGGACGCACTCCCCCACCCACTGTCTCCTGAGGCCAAGGACCTGGTCAGGACACAGCTACCAGGGATGGGAGTAGGTGCTATGGGAATGGAAGAGTGAGGAGAGGGAAGCCAGGTCTAAGGAGTGGTTCTCAGAGGGCACTCCCACACCTGCAGCAGCAGAGGCGGCAGCGCCACCCCAGATCTCCCGAGTCAGAGGCTCACTGGTGAGCACTGCAGCATCAAAGTAGCAAAAGCGGCTAAGCCAGATGGTGAGAAGCGGAGCGTGAGTGTAAAGATCAGACGCTGCTAGCTCTGAAACAAGTGTGTGTGTGGCCACTGAACCTCAGGAGGGGGCAGCTCGACAACCCATGTCTTGCTTTGGTTTGGGGGTATCAGAATGGATTTGCTCATCCCTCCGTCCTCCTCACAAGCCTCCCCCAGGAGGTTCTCACCCATATTTCCTTGGCTCTCTCATAGGATAGATAGGCCATTTTCTCTTCCATGAAGGCCAGATTGTGTTTGAGGTTGTAAATCTCATCCAGGTGTCCCTGCAGGTGAGCGTTCACCTGTTCTTCCAATAACACTTGTCTTGCGAACAAAAGAGAAAGTAAGATTCCTTCAATACCTCGCCCAGAGCTCATGCCCACAGCTAGGAGCCCTGCGCCTAGACTAGATTCGGGTTCGAATTCTCCCCTCCTCCTCCCTCCCCAGGCTCGAGGGAAAGCCTGCCTCCCACTCCAGGTCTGCCTGGGAATGTCCCAAACACACACCAGCCACATGCACACCAATATTCCTATGTATTTTATATGTAGTCACTCTTTTGTAACAGCTTTACAGAAACAGCCACAGACTGGAAGTTGTAGAAATGAAGCTGGGAACTATCTGCGTGTGCTCTCAAATTCCACAAATCTCCCAGGACCAGTGTTTAGCACGAAGTTGAGCCTGCAGTTACTATAGAAATATGGTGATATAGGGATTGAACAAGCACAAAAGACCACAGATTCCACTTCAATTCCATTAATAGGACATGGCCAGAATAGGCAAATCCAAAGAGACTGGAAGCAGATTAGTGGGTGCCAGGGGCTGGGGGTGGGGGGTGGGGAGTGGCTAATGAGTACAGGGCTGCTTTGGGGCTGATGAAAATAGTGCAGATTTCGATAGTGGTGATGGTTGAACAACTGTGAATATACTAAAATCCAGTGAATTGTACACTTTAAATGGGTGAATTTTATGGTATGTGAATTATATCTCAATAAAGCTGTTATTTAAACAAAAAGAAAAAAGTGAATCGTGGCAATAGTTGCACAACTCAGTAAATTTACTAAAAACCATTGAAGTGTAGTTAAAATTGTGCATTTTATAATATGTAAATTATATTTCAATGGAGCTATTAAAAAACCACAAGCAGGCAAGGTGCAGTAGTTCATATTTGCAATCCCAGTGCTTTGGGAGGCCAAGGCAAGAGGACTGTTGGAGGCCAGGATGAATTCAAGACCAGCCCGGGCAACACAGTGAGACCCCATCTCTACAAAAAAAATTAAGCATTATCTGGACATGGTGGCACGTGCCTGTAGTCTCAGCTATTCTGGAGGCTGAGCGGGAGGATCTCTTGAGCCCAGGATTTCCGGGCTGCAGTGAGCTGTCATCACGCCACTGCACTCCAGCCTGGGCAGCAGAGCAAGACCCCATCTTTAAAAGAAAACAATCACTACCTGTTGTGTGTATAATTATATAAGAAGGAAAAGTATAAAACCACACATGGAAAAGATAAGCTCCCATATGAGAATAGCGAGGCCAGCGGAAGGGAGACGGTGCTGGGAAGGAGTAATGAGAGCTTTAACTGGATATTTTAAAGTTTTATTTCCTAAAAAAATAAGATTTGAAGTGAATATGGCCAATATTAAGATTTCAGAAACCTGGAGCTGTTACTTGTATTATCCTGTACACTTTCCCTGGGCTTGAAATACTTCATAATTTAAAAACTTCTTCAAAGTTCCTCATTTGGCACCACAAAGAACAGGCCAGAAAGAAAGAGGCCAGGGGGCCAGTGAAGGGGCTCTGGCCACTGCTTACGTAGAAGACAGAAGGCACCAGAGAGTGATGGAACCCATAGACTGTAGGGCTGTCGGCCCAGGAGGGCCAGGAGGGTGGCGGCAGGCCTGGGGTGCAGGAGGTCTAAACGGTGGTGCTGACAGAGACAAGGAAAACAGTGACAACTTCTATTTGGTCCCCCTCCAAGGATTTGACTGACACCCACAAGAAATGCCCCGGGCGCTAAATAAGCTGATAGCTCATTTGTCAAAAGCCGGTTCCTCACAGCATTTCAAGGAATGTTCCATTTGTCTCTGCCCCAGGTCCCTGTTGAGAAGAGAGTTGGCGGACAACATGGACTAGGCTACTGCTCACAGAGACAGGGAGTGGCTCAGCAGGACGGCCACCCCGAAAATAGATTCCTCATTACTCTTTCCATGCACATGAACGACCTAGCTGCGAGAACACTCAAGATTTTAACTGTCCTCAGGAATACGAAGTCAATCTTCTTCATCAATGTATTTATAAAGATACATGAAGCTATTCTTGAATGCATTCTTAAATAGTCTATTCAGATGTTAGTAAACAATATTTTCATAAGGACATTCTCTCAGTCTCCCCTTCTCTCTGCTCCCCTCCTGGCCCTCTGGCAGCTACGCTCCCTTCTCTTCCTTGGTCACAGACCCCTCTCCATCCAACTCCTATAGTCACAGAGGCAAATGGACAACTATGAAGAATGCTCTTATGAAGACAAAATGATGACCAGTCAAGCCAGGCACCCTCAAGACAGACCAAAGCTGTTAAGACCACCCTCTCCAGCACAACGTGTTCTAAACTTTATTGGAATTGTGTGTGTGTGTGTGTGTGTGTGTGTGTGTGTATAGATAGATAGATAGATAGATAGATAGATAGATAGATAGATTTTTTTTTGGAGACAGATCTCTTTCTGTTGCCCAGGCTAAACTGCAGTGGCACCATCTCAGCTCACTGCAACCTCCGTCTGCCAGGTTCAAGTGATTCTCTTGCCTCAGCTTCCCGAGTAGCTGGAACTACAAGCATGCACCATCACTCCTGGCTTATTTTTGTATTTTAAGTAGAGATGGGGTTTCACCATGTTGGCCAGGCTTGTCTCCAACTCCTGACCACAGGTGATCTGCCCACCTTGGCCTCCCAAAGTGCTGGGATTACAGACATGAGCCATTGTGTCCGGCCACAGAGTATATTCTTGATCATTTCTGAGAATTTGCTTTTGGCAAATTGAGCTAGAACCTAATCATGGCTCGCAACTTGGAGAAAAGGTCTGAGATGGAGAAACAGCTGTAGGTTGGGTCAGTAGCATGGGGGCAATGGGTGCATGTGGCCAGAATCAATGAGCTTGCTCTGAGCAAATGTACCAAAGTGAGGTGCCTTGGGGAGCTGGGTTAAGACCCAACAAAACAGAAGCCTAAGTGGGAGGAAAATCACCAGGAACCCAGGGGATGTAGGGATACAGGTCAAACACACTGGGACTTTAAAAGGGGAGAAACGAGAGACTAGGGCAGAATCAATATTTGAAAATATAATGGCTGAAAATTTCCAAAATTTACGAGAGACATCAAGCCATAAACCCAAGTAGCCAAGCAGGCTGAACGCAAAGAAAACCACACAAAGGGGAGAGTCAGTGGCGCACACAGAAGAGACAACCACACTGAACATCAGAGCAAAACCACTAAACACCAAAGAAAAAGAATCTTAAAAGGAGCCTGAGGAAAACGAAACTGTCATGCAAGGAGCAACAAGAAGACTGGCAGCTGCCTTTTCACCAGAAGGGAATGGTTTGTTCAAAATGCTTATTATTTCAAAAAATTAAGTGCCAACCTACAATTCTATGCCCAGCAAAACATATTCTTCAGAAATAAAAAGGAATGATGGCATGTGTGAGGCAATAAGGTGACAGCGACTGTATATTTAACATTGCGGACTTGTTTTAAAACATTTTTGGTGTGGCATTTAGACTATGTTGACAAAGTGATCCATATTTCAGGTTCACACTGAAATATTTACAGATGAACTGATAAAATGTCTGCGCTTTGCTTCAACACAATAGGGATGGAGGAACCAGTTCAGAGAGTGGCTCAGACCTTGGGTCAGACAACCTCAGAGATCCAAAGATGCAGGATGCTCTGACATGGAGAAATTTGGGAAGAAATGGAAGTTCTTGTGCCTTCAAGTTAACACGACCCGAGCCTGCAACAAAGGCCTAAGCAAATACCTTGAGAAAAGTCAGCCCAAGGCTGGATCCCTGGGGCTGAGAGGTCACAGCAACAGTGAAGCCTCTAGTAACCACAGCCTGTTATCTCTGAGCCTGGTCTCAAAGCGAAACACACCAGAACATTCTTGGGACAGAGCAGCTAGGGTCTGGATGCCCGCAAGGACCTGGTGTCCAGAAAAGAAGGAAAAGCACAGAGACCTGGCATATTTACTTACGGGCCTTTTCAGTATGACGGGAGACTATAAGAAAATTTCACGACTGCCCACTTGAGGATACAGCCAGAAATACCAAGCAAGAGTGAAAGTCTTGCCTGCTCAGCACCTGAGCAGCTTCCTTTTGATTTCGTTTTTATTGAGGCAAATTTCACATAACATAAAATGAATGATTTTAAGGTGAACAATTCACTAACACTCAGCACATGCCGTGTTGTGCAACAAGCACGGCCATTAATAATTCCAAGACATTGGCCTGGGCGACAGAGCAAGACACCATTAAAAGAAAAAGCCATCAACAACTGCTTTTTTTTTTTTTTTTTTATGAGACAAGGTCTTACTCTGTCCTCTGTCACCCAGACTGAAGTACGGTGGCACAGTCATAGCTTACTGCAACACGAAACTCCCAGGCTCAAGCGATCCTCCTGGCTCAGCCTCCCAAGCCTGGATAACACTTTTACATTTTATTTGCAGAAATGTGGTCTCGCTTTGTTGCCCAAGCTAGTCTCAAATTTCTGGGATTACAGGCACACACCACCACATCTGGCTCAATTTTTCTTTACAATCTTTCAAGGACTTAGTTTGCAGATAGGAAGGAGAAAGTAATTGTAAATTCAGTTCCATCAGCATCTACTCGGGGCTTACACACAAGTATTAATTAATTCTCACAACAGTCCCAACAATAGTGGAATCATTATTGCCTCCATTTTCCAGATGTGGAAATCAAGGATTGCCAACTTGAAGCACCTCGTCCAAGGTAATTAAGTAAACACCTGGCAGAGAGGAGGCTGGGCCAGGCCTAAATCCGGAATCAGCCCTCCTGACCCTGTCCTGATGGCCCCAAGACAGAGCAGACAGAGTTCTGATATATGTGGAGGAGAAGGGAGGCAGCCTAGAGGGAGAGCTGGGTCCCTTCAGGAAGGGAGGGCAAGAAGCACCCGGACTGACCCATGAAACAGGTAGTCATAGAACAGCCATCATGTGCCAAGTCTTTAGCAGGGACCCAGACACAGTGGCCTCCCTGAATGTGCTAATATTTTGACGAGAACAATGCAACACAAATGAATACCTACACGCGCGAGCAGTTTAGGTGATGAGTGGCGTGAGAAAAGAGAAAGTAGGGAGTGACAGAGACTGGTCCAGAGTACATAAAGAGCTCTGACAACTCAACAATAAAAAGAATATCCAATTTGAAAACAAGCCAAAGACTTGTCGGCTGATAAGCACGTGAAAAGGGATTCAGCATCATTAACCATCAGAGACAGGGTCACACCCACTAGTTTCATGGTCTAGGATAGTGGTTCTCAACCAGGGGCAATCCCCCCCAGGGACATTTGGCAATCTCCAGAGACATTCTGGTTGTTACAAATAGGTGAGGCATGGTAGACTAAAAAATGCCCACTTAGGCTGGACGCGGTGACTCACGCCTATAACTCCAGCACTTTGTGAGGCTGAGGCAGGTGGATTGCCTGAGGTCAGGAGTTCAAGACCACCCTGAGCAAACTGGTGAAACCCTGTCTCTACTAAAAATACAAAAATTAGCCATGTGTGGTGGCTGGAGCCTGTGGTCCCAGCTACTTGGGAGGCTGAGGCATGAGATACTTGGGTTGCTTGAACCCAGGAGGCGGAGGTTGCAGTGAGGCAAGACTTTCACTCTTGCTTGGTATTTCTGGCTGTATCCTCAAGTGGGCAGTCGTGAAATTTTCTTATAGTCTCCCGTCATACTGAAAAGGCCCGTAAGTAAATATGCCAGGTCTCTGTGCTTTTCCTTCTTTTCTGGACACCAGGTCCTTGCGGGCATCCAGACCCTAGCTGCTCTGTCCCAAGAATGTTCTGGTGTGTTTCGCTTTGAGACCAGGCTCAGAGATAACAGGCTGTGGTTACTAGAGGCTTCACTGTTGCTGTGACCTCTCAGCCCCAGGGATCCAGCCTTGGGCTTCCCCACTCCCCATCCAGGCAGAGCTTCTCTTCAGCACACGGAGGGGAGATTGACCAGGGGCCTCAAGCAACTCCAGCGGAAGCAGCCACAGTCCTTCCAGGGCCCAGAAATGTCCTCTGCAAGGACCCACAAACGCAGATTTCATGAAGGAGACCCCAGGGCCATAACCCAGCCCCAAGGCTCCTGAGTCTAATTGTGGCTGTCATAGAGATCCTGCACTTTGCAGAATCAAAAAGAATATGTTGTGTGGGGTTTTTTTTAACCACGATCCATAAAAAATGCATTTAAAAATAAGAACTTGCCAGGCACAGTGGCTCACATCTGCAATCCTAGCACTTGGGGAGGCCACGACCGGAGAAGGATTCGAAACCAGGTGTTCAAGACCAGCCTGGCAATGTAGCAAGATCCCATCTCTACAAATAATTTTTAAAAATTAGCCAGGCATGGTAGCACACGCTTGAACTTTCAGCTACTCGGGAGGCCGAGGCAGGAAGATCGCTTGAGCCCAGGAGTTCAAGGCTGCAGTGAGCTATGACTGCATCACTGCACTCCAGCCTGGGCAACAGAGACCTTGTAAAAAAAAGAAAAAGAAACGAAAAAGAAAAAAAGAAAGAGGCCTGTAATCCCAGCACTTTGGGAAGCCGAGGTGGGCGGATCATGAGGTTAAGAGACAAGGACCATCCTGGCCAACATGGTGAAACCACGTCTCTACTAAAAACACAAAAATTAGCCGGGCGTGGTGGAGCATGCCTGCAATCCCAGCTACTCAGGAGGCTGAGGCAGGAGAATCACTTGAATCCTGAAGGTGGAGGTTGCAGTGAGCTGAGATCGCACCACTGCACTCCAGCCTGGCAACAGAGCAAGACTCCATCTCAAAAGAAAAAGAAAGAAAGAACTTCTGCCTATTGAAAGACTCAGGAAAAATAAAAAAAGACAGCTCTCATAATAAGATATCACTTCACAGTGACATCGGTTAAAAAAAATAGATAACAACAAACGGTGGCAAGGATGTGAAGAAGCTGGAAGCTTTGTGCATCGCTGGTGGGGAGGCAGAATGG
Organism: Callithrix jacchus; assembly: GCF_049354715.1. Classification (NCBI taxonomy): domain Eukaryota; kingdom Metazoa; phylum Chordata; class Mammalia; order Primates; family Cebidae; genus Callithrix; species Callithrix jacchus. The sequence continues at coordinate 150,076,550 of NC_133524.1, forward strand.
CCCAGCTGCTGTGGAAAGAGTCTGGCAGGTCCTCCAAACATTACACCCAGAGGCACTACAGAGTCCAGCAATTCTACTGCTGATTATAGACCCCAAAGAATTGAAAACCGGTGTTCAAACAAATGGCATGCATGTGAGTGTTAAGAGCAGGGCTTCTCACAATAGCCAAAAGGTGTAAACAACACAAATCTCCATCCACTGATGGACAGATACACAAAATGTGGTCTATCCACGCACCGGAGTATTATTCAGCCGTCAAGAGAATGAAGCACTGATACATGTTACAACATGAGTGAACCTTGAAAACAGTGTGCGCAGTGAAAGAAGCCAGACACAAAAGGCTGCGTATCGCATGGTCCCATTTATATGAAAAATCCAGAAGAGGCGACCCCATAGAGGCAGGAAGCAGATTAGGGAGTGCCTGGAGCTAAGGATAGGAGGGACTAAGGAGTGGCAGCATGGTGAGTCTGGAGGTCTCCTTCCAGGATGGTGAAAGTGTTAGGCAGCTAGACAGAGGTGTGGTTGCACAACGCAGCAGATGTGCTTAATGCCACTCAATTATATGCTTTCAAATGGTGAATTCCACATTACGTGACTTCTACATAAATTATTTTTAAAAGTAAGCTCCTGTCATAAATGTGTTTATTACAGTTGCTGCCCCAGCATCCAACTTTAGCAGTTGTCCCCTGTCACCTTTGCCCTAGATAACACCCCTCCCTCCCTGCCATGTGATTGTTTGCAATATAGCCCACGTGGTCCTCACCTCACTGACCCAAAACCCAACACATCCCATGGCTGCTGAGCACAATAAAGCTTAATGCTCTACACCAGAGTCATGTAAATCAGTTCCTTCCTTTGCGCATGTTTTCTTTAAACCAGCCAATCCACAACCCCTGCAGGAAAGCCTGTAGGATCACATCACACCCGCTGACCCTAACAGGCACAGCTCCGTAGCTTCCCCGCACTTCGGTTCTACGCTTCACTCTTGCACAGCTGATGAGCTCAATCAGCTCTCTGCTGCCCCCAGACTTCCCCTCTGCATTTCATCAGCACACCTAACGTCTCTGCGATCTGACTCATACATTTTTTTTTTTTTTTACACAGGGTCTCGCTCTGTCACCCAGGATGGAGAGCAGTGGTGCAATCATGACTCACCACAGCATCAACCTCCCGGGCTCAAGGGATCCCCACCCCTGCTCAGCCTCCGGAATAGCTGGGACTACAGGCACGTGCCATCGCGCCCAGCTAATTTTTCCATTTTTTGTAGATACGAGGTCTCACTATGTTGCCCAGGCTGATCTCAAACTCCTGAGCTCAAGCAATCTGCCCACCTCGACCTCCCAAAGTCCTAGGATTACAGGCGTGAGCCCCGCGCCCAGTCCATTTCTGCGGTTTCATGCATTTTCATTCTGCCTCCTCACTGGCTCACCTGACACACACATCCCCACCTAACTTCCCCATGGGTCAGGGCTCTCTCGGCTGTGGCCACTCTCAGTCAAGACATGTCAAGACCAATTTAAAAAGAAACTACAACAACCCTTCTGAAAGCAGACGGACTTAACGGTGTGAAACGGCACAGGACTTGCAGGGTGGAGTCTCAGTGTGTGATACACCAGGGGAGACGCAACCGTCACAGGGGCCTGTGGAAACCTGTGTCCAGCTCATGTAAAAGTTTGCAAGAAGATTTTCAGGAAGTATATGTTTTTAAAATGCCATGAATTCCTGTGTCCCCTGCACCTAACTTACTTAGCCACACAGCCAGGGCGTGGTGAAATGCTCTCAGGTCCGTGCTTACGGGCCACCTTGCCTGCTCGTGCCTCTGCGAGACTCCACTTCCCCATCCAGAAAGTGGGCGTCTGAGGGCCACAGAACAATGCCACTTAACCTGGTGCTCCAGAGCTCAGTGATGAGACGGTGACAACAGCGAAATCATCACCAGCCCTTCCTCCATTCCTCCTAGTAGATGTGGGCCCTGCAGACCTGGTTTTCTGCTCACGCTGAGCATCAGTAAGGGCAGGCTCCCTGCTGCAGCAAACAACCAAAAATCCCAGTGGCTGAATGCGATCAAAGTTTGCCTCTCACCCATGTCACAGTCCAATGTGGGGGCGGGTACTGGGTCGGAAATACAGGCTTCTAGAATTTGCAGCAAAAGTCTGAGAGGGGGAGAGACAGAAGTATTGCCCTGCTCCCCTGCAGCCACCCCCGTATCAAGAGGTGGTGAAAGACTGGGATTTGAGAGGGTTAAGAGTTTCTCCAAGCACAGCATTCTCACTGGCCTGTGCGGCTTGGAAACATACAGGGAAGTCAGTAACTGCCAGCACGCTCTCTTGTTGCTTAATAGAAAGCTGACTGGGTAAGTGTGATTTTTGACAAAGTAGTCTTTAATGCTCCCAAGATTTTAGACTTGGTTGCCACGCCCTGTGAAAATAACCTCCAAAATGCAACTCCAACTGGTCATCTCATTGGTAATGGTTTCCCTGTAATGTTCTTTGACTGTCATCTAACAGATTCTTAGGCCATGTAAACACTGACAAAATGTCCCTGGGGAAACTAGAGGATGATTCCCACTTGCTTCTTGCCCTGCACCAAGTAGGCACTAAAAGGACTGTGGGCTTCTTCTTTCCTTGCAAATGCTGGGACTCTTGGCTCACCTAAGAGACTCTTGGCCTCCCTCGCCAGGCCACTAGAGGGACTGGAGTTAATTAGCCACAGACGGAGGTGAGGTGACAGAATGCGGCACCCCCTGAGGGCTCATGGAAACCCAGACAACGCTTCCAGTAAGAATGGAAAGAATCTGTCGAGAGATTGAGCTTGCCTTTTTTTTCTAATTGGTGGGCCCTAGCCCCATCTTAGAGGGAAAGAAAATCGAGCTACTGTACAGTACAGAGCAAGCATTCACCAGAAGGCAGTCATTTTTCAAATAAGTATCTAAGACCCGACCGGTGCCTCAGCTCAGCTAGGTGAAGAGACCAGAGCTGGCGAGGCGACTCTAGTCCTGACCTTCCCAACAGATCGGGGCCAGAGGACGCCGCCTCCCTGACTAGTGCCAGGGGTCTGCTGGACTCTCGCTGCCCCCATGTTGTCTCCTGCCACTGGAGTCTGGGCCAGCCGATGTGCCACTGCAACCACCTGGCAGGGGCCGCTGAGCTGGAGCATTTTCACCAGAAGGGTCAAGGCAGGTGTGGGACTGCAGGGAGGGGGCTGGCTCTTCCAACTGGCCCCTCAGCCTGCTCTCCGGGCCCATGTCCTGGCTCCCTTTCACCCTCTCACAGGTGGTTCCCAGGAGTGGTTCCTCCTCTGCTTCCAGTCCCCAAAGCCTCACCTACACTTCTCCTCCTGAAGGGACTCCAGCAGCAGCTCCAGGTCGGTCAGAGACCTCTCCTTTAGGCTGTGACGCGCCACCTGGAGGCTGGCATGCAACTTCTTGACTTCTTCCAGCTCTTCCTTCACCTTCTGCAACAGCAGCTTTTGTTGCTGGGCCACATCCTTTGCCTCTGAGCGGATATGTCTCTTTGTCCCCTGCTGCAAGCTTGGGAAGCAACTCTCCAGGGTGAAGGGTCTGCTGGCATCAGGCAAGTTGGCGGGCCCGTCTTCCCCACCCGGCTTGGGGCACTCTGAAAGCCGGGGCTTCTCACTGGGCGGCTCGCAGTTGGCTGGTGCCATCAGCAGTAAGCTTTTGGGCCTGCAGCCCTCCTCCATCTCCCGGAGCTGCTGGTGACACCGGTGGAGCCTGGGCTCGATCTGGCAATGGTGGCAGAGGTGCACTGGTTCACGTTCTCGAAGGCCTGCCGGATGTGTGGCACCTGGTACCAGTCTGCCGTGGATACCAGCTTGAGGTAGCTCACAGTATTGTCATCCCGACTGGCCTTCTCTACTCCCAGCTGCTCTCAGAGGTAGAGGATGTGGTGGCTGACACTGTCCTGTAAGTTCTGGGCTAGGCCCCCATCTGAGAGGCTGGACGAGCCACTGGGGCCGTCTTCACTGGATGACAGGGACGTGCAGGAAGGCACACTGGAGGGGAGGGTTGCACTGGGACTCCTGGTGTGTTCCGCCTACATTGGGAAACAAGAAAGCACAGGATGGTGCTCTGTGAGCTGCAAAGTGTGGGAGAATTGGACAAGTTATGACTTCATAAAATTCTTCCACATATGTACGGATACTTAGACACACAAGATTTGTGCATTCAAGACAGGCCTGACACAGACTGGAGAGGCGACGTTCATCTTCAGGGCTCCCTCCCCTCTTTTCGGCGTCTGACTCCTTGCTCTAAATGTGCACCTCACTACGACCCACGGGTGGCCAGACTCCCTTCTGCATCTGCCCTGCACTTCTTCCAAAAATGACCAACTGTGGGTCTCATTTATAAAGAACTGTTCTTGTAAAGTATGGAATAAAGTCATTTCCGTTGACCCTTACAGCTTGCTGTAGTGCTACTCCCGGGGAGACAGGAGAGGTAGGCAGAGAGATTTGCAACCTAACAGGTTCATTCATCCATCCAATCATTCATTCCACACATATTTCCTGACAGCCGACCATGTGGTACAGAAACCAGACACATTCCTTGATCTCATAGAGCTGACAGTCTAGGGTAGAAAATTCTACTGTAACACAAAAGGAGTCTCTCACATGGTGAGGGGGTAACATTGCCTTTGACAAAGAGCCCTGTTCAAATTCTGGCTCTCCCACTCTGAGACCTTGAGCAAGTTAATAAACTACTCTGAGACACAGTTTTCTTACCTCTAAAATAAAAAATGGCAAGAGCAGCATAGCTGGAACCCAGCCCACCAGGGCAGACTGGGGAGCAAGGAGCTAGGAGAGGGAGATGGGGGACAGCTCAGGTGCAGCCTCTGTTCTGTTTCTACTTTTGAGACCGAGTCTCTCTGTCAGCCAGGCTTGAGTGCAGTGGTGCAATCTCAGCTCAATGCAACCTTTGCCTCCTGGGTTCAAGCAATTCTCGTGCTTTGGCCTCCCAAATAGCTGGGATTACAGGCGTGTGCCACCACACCCAGCTAATTTTTGTATTATTAGTAGAGACAGAGTTTCACCATGTTGATCAGGCAAGTCTCAAACTCCTGACCTCAAGTGATCCGCCTGCCTCGGTGTCCCAAAGTGCTGGGATTACAGGTGTGAGCCACCGTGCCTAGCATGTTTCTACTTTGAAACTGTAAGTGCCTTCCAGATAGTGTGTGATTTGAAAATGCTCTCCCAGGGTCAAGTCAGAAGTGATTACACTGTAATAGACAGCTTGGTTCTGGGTATTTTATTGTAAGTAAATCATATTAATACCTCAATTCTTTTTGAGACAGAGTCTTGCTCTGTCTCCCAGGCTGAAATGCAGTGGCACCACCATGGCTCACTGCAGTCTCCACCTCCCAAGCTCAAGCCATCCTCCCACCTCAGCCTCCTGAGTAGCTGAGACTACAGGTGTGCACCACCATGCCTGGCTAATTTTTGTATTTTTTGTAGAGACAGGATTTCACCACGTTGCCCAGGCTAGTGTTGAACTCCTGGGCTCAAGCAATCCACCCACCTCAGCCTCCCAAAGTGCTGAGGTTACAGGTGTGAGCCACCAAGTCTGGCCTATACCTCAATTTTTAGAACACAAAGTGATACCACTATGCACCCAGTAGATTGGTCAAACTTACACAGACTAACAATAATAAGTGTTGGCAAGGATGCGGAGCAAGAAGAACTCTCAGTCATTACTGGTGGGAAGTAAATTGGTACAACCACCTTAGAAAAACACTTGACAGCGTCACCAAGTTGAAGACATGCATACCAAATGATCCAGAAACTTCATTAACAGGCAACACTCCCAGGTACACTGATGTTCCCACCTGCCCAGAACGTGTAAGTAAACTGTAATACATGCAACAATATACTACTGTACAGCAATGAGAATGAACTGCAGCCTTGAAAAACATGAATGTATTTCAGAAGCATAATGTTGAAAAAAGAAACTAAACAGAAAATCCATACTAAATATGGTTCCATTTACAGACATTCCAAGAGCAGCAAAACTATATGATGTTGTGTAGGGATGACTACGCAGGCCAGAAAGCAGAAAGAGCAGTTCAGATGGTGGCAACAGAAACCCCAGGACAATGGTTCCCACTTGGGCAGGAGAAGGGGATTGGGAGAAGGGGATTATGATTGGGGTGACCATGGAGGCTGGAGTGCCTGGCCTGAGTAGTGGTTAAATGTGTGTTCACCCTACCGTTATTTCTTAAAACGTGTCTCAATGTTTTCTGCACCTTTATATACATATGCCAGATTTCACACTTTTGAAACTAAATGTTCAACATAGACCAGGTGTGGTGGCTCATCCCTGTAATCCCAGCACTTCGGGAGGCTGAGGCAGGTAGATCACTTGAGGTCAGGAGTTCAAGACCAGTCTAGCCAACATGGTGAAACCCTGTCTATATAAAAAGAAATACAAAAATTAGTCAGGCGTGGTGGCATGCACCTGCAATCCCAGCTACTCGGGAGGTGAGGTGGGAGAATCGCTTGAACCCGGGGGGCAGAAGTTGCAGTGAGCCAAGATTGTGCCACTAAACTCCAGCCTGGGTGGCACAGTGAGACCCTACCCCAAAAATTAAATTATGAGGCTGAGTGTAGAGAATGATACCTGTAATCCAAACACTTTGGGAGGCCAAGGTTGGTGGAACACTTGAGATCAGGAGTTCGAGACCAGCCTGGACAACATGCCGAAACCCCATCTCTACTAAAAATACAAAAATTAGCTGGTCATGATGACATATGCCTGTAGTCCCAGCTACTCGGGAGGCTGGGGCAGGAGAATCGCTTGACGCGATTCTCAGGAGGCAGAGGTTGCAGTGAGCTGAGATCGCACCACTGCACTCCAGCTTGGGCGGTAGAGTGAACTCCCTCTCAAATATAAATAAATAAATAAATGTTCAATAGATGAATTTAATGGCAGATTAGATATGGCTGGAGAGACTATTAGTAAATTGTACAGAGGAGCTAAAGAAAGTTACCAGAATGCAGCAAAGAGGCACAAAGAAAAATAGAAGACATGGAAGGTAGCATGAGTAGGTCTAACAAAAATCCAATTGTCATGCCAGAGAGAGAAGACAGAGAATAAAGCAGCAGCAATTGTTTTTTAATTGAAATAGAGTCTCACTCTGCTGCCCAGGCTGGAGTGCAGTGGCACAATCTTAGCTCACTGCCAATCTCTGCTGCCTGGGTTCAAGCAATTCTCATGACTCAGCCTCCTGAGTAGCTGGGACTACCGGCATGAGCCACCCTGCCCAGCTAATTCTTTTGCATTTTTAGTAGAGACTGGGTTTTGCCATGTTGCCAAGGCTGTTCTCAAACTCCTGACGTCAGGTGATCCGCCTGCCTGGGCCTCCCAAAGTGCTGGGATTACAGGCGTGAGCCACTGTGTCCGGCTGCAGCAGCAATATTTTAAGAGGTACTCCCTAAGAACTTTCCAGAACTGAAGAAAGACACAAATCCACAAATTCAAGAAGCCCAATAAATCCCAAGCAGAGAAGACAGAAATAGGTCCACACCTAAACACAAGATATTAAAAGCAGCCAGAGGGAAAAAGCTGATCACCTTTAAAACTGTGACTTAGATGGCAGGCTGCCTTCTCAATAGCAGCAGTGCAATCCAGAAGATGGCTAACTGATACCTTCGATACACTGACAGAGAAACTGGCAGAGAGAAAAAACATAGGTCACACTCAAAGCATCAGAAGTCAGAACTAGAAGACAATAAGGTGCTGGCCGGGCGCAGTGGCTCGTGCATGTAATCCCAGCACTCTGGGAGGCCCAGGCAGGTGGATCACTTGAAGTCAAGACTGAGACCAGCCTGGCCAACATGGGGAAACCCTGTCTCTACTAAAAATACAAATATTAGCCGGGCATGGTGGCGGGCACCTGTAATTCCAGCTACTTGGGAGGCTGAGGCAGGAGAATCACGTGAACCCAGGAGGCGGAGGTTGCAGTGAGCCAAGATCACACCCCTGCACTCCAGCCTGGGCAAGAAAGCAAGACTCCATTTAAAAAAAAAAAAGACAAAGAATTGCTACCTTTGAAATTCTGGGGGAAAAATTATTTCCCAGCCTAAAATTCTACACCCAAACTTTAACCATGGGGTTAAAGACATTTTTAGACATGTAAGAATTTAATAACTGTTTAAAAGCAAGTCGTGTCAGGGCAGTGGCATGCACCTGTGGTCCCAGCTACTCGGGATGTGCAAGTAGAGGCTGCAGTGGCCTGTGATTGTGCTCCTGCCCTCCAACCTGGGTGACAGAGTGAGACCTTGTCTCAAAAAAAAAAAAAAGTGGTCTGGCACAGTGGCTCACACCTGTAATCCCAGCACTTTGGGAGGCTGATGCAGGCAGATCATCTGAGGTCAGGAGCTGGAGACCAGCCTGGACAACATGGTGAAACCCTATCTCTACTAAAAATACAGAAATTAGCCGGACATGGTGGCACACAACTGTACTCCCAGCTACTACTGGGGAGGCTGAAGCAGGAGAATTGCTTGAGCCCAGGAGGTGGAGGTTGCAGTGAGCTGAGATTGCACCACTGCACTCCAGCCTCGCCAACAGAGTGAGATACTGTCTCAAATAAAAAAAAAAAAGAAGAGGAGATCGATCCAAGATGGCCGACCACTAACAGCTCAGGATTGTAGCTCCCAGTGAAAGCCCAGAGAACGAGATGACGCCACACTTTTGGACGAATTTTCGTCACTCACTGATCAGCCGATTCCCAGTGGAGGAGCCCCATGGGTCGCCAGCGCGACTCTTGTGGCTGCCGCAGCGGTTTTGCCGGCGTCTCGGCGCAGCAGCTCTTCATGCAGAGCCAACGGGACTGCTTCCCCTACTGACCGGAGTTTGGAGCTCCAGGAAGTCAGAGCCGCTTGTTGCGGACTCAAGAGGGAAGCCAGACCAGAGATTCCCAGGCAGAAGAGCACCATCAGTCTTAACGCTGCTATTTAGGCTGCCACAGTGGGTTGCTCGGATCCCAGCACTGGGAATCAATAAGTCGGACGTCGACTCAGAAACCTAATTAGAAAGGCGGTTCATCTACAATTAAGGGAAAAAAACAGCCTAAGAAGGCCGAGTATACTCAAAATCAGAACCCATCAGCAACGGAACAAGCCCTGATGGAAAAGGACTCATCAGCAACCAAACAAGCCCTGATGGAAAAGGACTCATCAGTAACGGAACAAGCCCTGATGGAAAAGGACTGTGTTCCATTATCTGAAGTAGGCTTTAACAGGTGGATGATAAGAAACTTCTGGGAGTTAAAGGAACTTGTTCTAACCCAGTGTAAAGAAACTAAGAACTTGGAAAAAAGGTTCGATGAAATGTTGAAAAGAATAGACAATATAGAGAGGAATACAAATGAACTTATGGAGTTGAAAAATACAACATGAGAACTTAGTGAAATATGTACAAGCTTAAACAGCCGAATGGATCAAGCAGAAGAAAGGGTATCAGAGGTCGAAGATCAACTTAATGAAACAAAACAACAAGACAAGAATAGAGAAAAAAGGATAAAAAGGAATGAGCAAAGTCTCCAAGCAATATGGGACTATGTGAAAAGAACTAATATATGCTTGATTGGTGTACCTGAATGTGACGGAGAGAATGAATTCAAGCTGGAAAATACTCTCCAGGACATTATCCAGGAAAATTTTCCTAATTTAGCAAAGCAGGACACTATTCAACCCCAGGCAATACAGAGAACACCACAAAGATATTCCTCAAGAAGACCAACCCCAAGGCACATAATCATTAGATTCACCAAGATCGAAACGAAGGAGAAAATATTAAGGGCAGCCAGAGAGAAAGATCAAGTTACCCATAAGGGTAAGCCTATTAGGCTTACAGCAGATCTCTCAACGGAAACCCTACAAGCTAGAAGAGAGTGGGGGCCAATATTCAATATACTTAATCAACAGAACTTTCAGCCCAGAATTTCGTATCCTGCCAATTTAAGCTTTACATTTGAAGGAAAAATAAAATTTTTTAGGAACAAGCAAGTACTCAGAGATTTTATTACCACCAGGCCTACTTTACAAGAACTTCTAAAAGAAGAACTATACACAGAAAGGAACAACCAGTATGACCCTTTCTAAAAATACACCAAAAAGTAAAGAGCATTAACATAAAGAAGAATTTTTATCAACAAAAGGACAAAATAGCCAGTTAATATCAAACGGCAGCAACCCTAAATTTAAATCGACCAAATCTCCCAATCAAAAGATACAGACAAAATCTAACGGTATATCCAAAGATATACATAGACTCAAAATAAAGGGTTGGAAAAAAAAACGTACCAACCAAATGGAGAGCAAAAATAAATAAATAAAAAGCAGGAGTTGCAATTTTCACATTTGACAAAATAGATTTCAAAGCTACAAGGATACAAGGATAAAAGGATTAATGTAATAATAAGAGATCTTAACACCCAGATACATAAGACCCATAATGAGATTTAGATTCAATGAGACAGAAAATTGATAACAATATCCGGGACTGGAACTCAGATCCAGAACAAATAAACTCAATAGAGCTCTCCATTTTAAACACACAAAATATACATTATCCACAAAATCTAACGATATATCTAAAGATATACAAAGACTCAAAACAAGGGGATGGAAAAAAACTCACCAACCAAATGGAGAGCAAAAATAAATAAATAAAAAGCAGGAGTTGCAATTCTCACACTTAATAAAATAGATTTCAAAGCTACAAGGATGCAAGGGTAAAAGGATTAATGCAACAATAAGAGATCTTAACACCCAGATACATAAGACACATAATGAGAATTAGATTCAACGAGGCAACAAATTGATAATGATATCCAGGACTTGAACTCAGAGCCAGAACAAATAAACACAATAGAGGTCTCCATTTTAAACACATAAAAAAAAAAAAAAAGAAGAAGAAGAAGAAGTAACCACTAGAATAGAGATGGCATATGTACATAGCATCCAAATAACCACGGGGAGAAAAAAAAGGGACTTGATTAATAAAAAAAAAAAAAAAAGAAAGAAAGGGGAACAAAAAAAATAAGGGAGCAGACGTGGTGGCTCATGCCTATAATCTCAGCACTTCAGTAGGCCAAGGTGGGTGGATATCCTAAGCCCTAGAGGTCGATACCTGCCTCGGCAACATGGCGAAACCCCCATCTCTATGAAAAAAATTTAATACAAAAATTATCCTGGAGTGGTGGTGCACAGCTGTAGCTCCAGCTACCCAGGAGGCTGAGATGGGAGGATTGCTTGATCCCAGGGAGGTCAAGGCTGCAGTGAGCCATGATCGCACCACTACCCTCTGGCCAGGGAGGCAGACTGAGACCCTGTTTCAAAAAATAAATAAAAGCAACAAAATAAGAAAAAAAAATGCTTGGAATATAGCTAACAGACAAATCAACATAACATATAGAGAACTGCAAATAGTTAACTAAGAGTAAATAACCCAATATAAAGCCATTAAAGGGTAGCCATGGACAATTCAGACAGGACAAAAAATGAAAGGCAATAAACATATGAAAAATTCGTAACTGCAAGGTGATCAGGGAATGGTAAACGAAAACCGATGATTAAATACTATTTTCTCATCCACCGGAACGCCAAAAATTACAAAGCCTAACAATGTCCAGGGTTGGCGAGAATGCAGCGGAATGTGCTGTCGGATATTCCGCAAGTGGGAATCTAAACAGCTTCGGGATTTTTCACCGAACTTACATGGCCTGTTTTTTTTTTGTTTATTTTGGGTTTTTTGACATGGAGTTCCATTCTTGTTGCCCAGGCTGGAGTGCAACGGCTAAATCTTGGCTGACTGGAACCTCCATCTCCCAGGTACAAGCGATTCTCGAGTCTCAGCCTCTCAAGTACCTCGGATTACAGGCATGCCACCATGCCCGGCTAATTTTTCTGTATTTAGTAGAGATGGGGTTTCACCATGTTAGTCAGGCTTGTCTTGAACTCCTTACCTCAGGTGATCCACCCGCCTTGGTTTCTCAAAGTGCTGGGATTACAAGTATGCACCATTGCACCCGGCCATTTTTTTTTAAGATGGAGTTTTGCTTTTGTATCCCAGGCTGGAATGCAGTGGCGTGATCTCGGCTCACTGCAGCCTCCACCTTCCGGGTTCAAGCGATTCTCCTGCCTCAAACTCCTGAGTAGGTGGGACTACAGATGCCCGACACCAAGACTGACTAATTTTTGTATTTTTTGTAGAGACAGGGTTTCACCATGTTGGCCAGGCTGGTCTTGAACTCCTGACCTCAGGAGATCCACCTACCTTGGCCTCCCAAAGTGCTGGGATTACAGACCTGAGCCACCACGGCCTGCCACCCAATTAAAAATGTAAACACTCATTCCCTTTAAGCCAGCATTCAGCCTGTGCCCTGACCAGCTGGCGTGACTTGAGCTCACGCAGAAATTTGGCATTTTTGTACCAAGAAACGGCACTTGGGCTCCCACATGTCTGGACTTGGGCACGGCGGTGTGGAGCTGGAGCCGCTGTGAGCCATTTCGGTTCTGGGTGGGTCACCTCAGAGGCGGGGAGAAGAGCTGACACTTACGTGGGGGCTAGTGCAGGCACGGCCGGACATGGGACATTTCAGACAGAGGGCAAGCACATTCCGCACATTCCCTAGTTACCAGGGTTCACTCAAGTCACCCTGTCACAGGCTGGCAACTGGAGAACCCCACGTCAACAATTACATGGGGCTTGCCTCATAGAATGTTCTAAGATAAAGGAGGCTGGTGCAGGCACCACATGGTCTCAGAACCCTGAGTGCACCACCCGGCAACGCACACACACAGCTCGAGCTGCTGTGGGGGAAGGGTGACCATTTACCACAAAAGAAAATCGCAACAATTAACCCCCCGCCCCCCCCCCCCCCCCCACTACCTTAACGGTTACTGAGGGAAGTGTCACGTGCAGCACCACCTAGTGCCACGTGCAGCACTACGCAGCTGGTGCCGGAACTTTTTGCGCAAGGAAAGGAGACCCTGCACCCGTGGAGGGAGCCCTTTTGGGATTGCTGGCATGAGAGAAGATGACAACGGGACTATTTTCAAGAACGCTGCACAGGCAAGTCACCAACATTCCCAATCCCGTGAATTGCTCGCAGAGGTAGCAGCACGCGGAGGGAGCTGCACGCGGCACGCGGAGGGAGCCGCCGCATCACGTCAATGTGCTGGGCAGCACAGCAGCATCCGCTCTTCAGACGCCGGAGATTTTGCACTTGCTCTTCACACGCCGAAAGGATTGGACTAATGGCGGAGCGGAGTGCTGAGATGCCGCAGGACGCCAGGCCCGATGCGGGTACCTTGCAGGTGTTGCGAGACATGGCCAGCCGCCTGCGAATTCATTCCATCAGGGCCACGTGCTCCGCGAGCTCCGGGTAGGTTCCCTTCGTTCAGGCTCCAGTCGTGGAGGGCCACAGGCCGGGTGGCCATGGGGTCGCGTGGTGAGGGGAGAGCCCTCAGATGTCCAGTGGGCCCTGCCATAGATGCCCTGTTGTCTTGGGCTGTCGGGGCCCAGCCGAGCCTCCCAGACGGCGGCGAGGCACTATTCCCGCCAGCTCAAGGCCGGCCGCAGGCTCTGGAGACCGCTCATTCCCCAGTGGCCGAAGTTCTGGAGGTCCCCAAGATCCCCTGTCAGGAGACAAGGATCCAGACTGGACTGAGGTGGTGGGGGGGATGTCGCTGGGGTCAGACGGGGCTACTGCGGTTTGCATTTTAGCGGGGAGCAGGGCTTCCTGGGTAAGCCGTTGTACTGGATCCCCGCGGGTGAATGAGCGACCCTAACCCAGGACATGAGGGTAAAAAGCAATTAAAATTCCAGCCTGGGCAACATGGTGAAACCCTGTGTCTTACCAAAAAACGAAAATAGAAAATGAGCCGGGCATCGGGGCACCCGCCTGCACGCCCGCCACCCGGGAGGCTGAAGTGAGAAGGTGGCTTGAGCTGCGGGTTTGCTAGCGTGCTGCTGACGGTTTTGCATCAGTATGACGGATGTTGCTCTCTAGTTGTAGTATTTGCTTTTGGTATCAAAGTGTAATACTGGCTTCTTAGAATGAGTTTCAAAGTGTTCCATCTTAAATTTTTTATAGTGGCCACTGTGGTGACTCCGACCTGCAATCCTAGCACTTTGGGAGGCCGAGGCAGGAGACTCGTGTGAGCCTAGGAAGTTCGCGATCAGCCTGGGCAAGATGGCGAGCCTCTGTACAAAATGTTACAAAAATTAGCTGGGGGTGGTGGCACATGCCTATAGTCCCAGCTACGTGGGAGGCCCAGAGGCTCAGGTTGCAGTTAACTGAGATTGTGCCATTGCACTCTGGCCGGGGCAACAGAGTGAGACCCTGTCTCAAAGAAAAAAAAGTTAAATCTAACTGGGCACAGTGGCTCTGGCCTGCCGTCTCAGTACATGGGAGCCTGATTGCTTTAGGAAGCCGAGGCAGGCGGATTGCGTGAGCCTAGAGATCACCCTGGGCAACATGGCGAGCCTCTGTACAAAATGTTAGAAAAATTAGCTGGGCTTGGTGGCACGTGCCTGTAGTCCCAGCTACGCGGTAGGCTGAGAGGCTCATGTTGCAGTGATCTGAGATTGCGCCATTTCGCTCCAGCCTGGACAACAGAGGAAGCAAGACCTTGTAGCAAAGAAAAACAATGTATATATATACATTTCTTGAGGAGTTTCAAGAGGATTGTTCATTTTTCTTTAAATGTTTGCTAGGAATTACCAGTGAGGCTTTTCTTTGTTGGGAGTTTTTTGATGACTGCTTAGTCTTCTTACTAGTTGCTTGTAGGTCTATTCAGATTTTCTTGTCCTGATTAAGTCTTGTGAGTCTTTCTGTTTCTAGGAATTTATCCATTTCTTGTAGATTAACCCATTTGTTGGCTTGCAATTATTCATAGTACAGTCACCTTTTATATTTCTGTAGAAGCAGTAGTAATAACCTCACTTTAACTTGATTGTACTTTTCACCCCCCCCCCCTTTTTTTATGACAGAGTCTCCCTCTGTTGCCAGGCTGGAGTGCAGTAGCGCAGTCTCCGCTCACTGCAACCTCCTCCTCCCAGGTTCAAGCAATTCTCCTCCTTCAGCCTCCCAAGTAGCTGGGACTTCAGGTGGGCACCGCCATGCCCAGCTAATTTTTTGTATTTTTAGTAGAGACGTGCTTTCACCATGTTGGCCAGGCTGGTCTCGATTCCTTGACCTCGAGATCCTCCCGACTTGCAACCTCTGCCTCCCAGGTTCAAGCAATTCTCCTGCTTCAGCCTCCCAAGTAGCTGCAATTACAAGCATGCGCCACCACACCCCGCTAATTTTTTGTATTTTTAGTAGACTCAGGGTTTCTCCATGTTGGTCAGGCTGGACTCAAAATCTCGACCTCAGGTGATCCACCCACCTCGGCCTCCCAAAGTGCTGGGATTACAGGCATGAGCCATTGAGCCCGGCTTTTTTTTTTTTTTTTTTTTTGCTGCAGGGTTTTTCTCTGTCACCCAAGCTGGAGTGCAGTGGTGCAATCATAGTTCACTGCAGCCTCAAACTGTCCTGGGCTCAAGCGACCCACCTGTCTCTCTGCCTCCTAAGTAGCTGGAATTACAGGTGCACACCACGGGTGTCCTGCCCATCTATTAATAGCTAGTTTTGTTGACCTTTTTTAAAGAACCAGCTTTGGCTGGGGGAGTTGGCTCGCACCTGTAATCTCAGCACTTTGGGAGGCGGAGACAGCTGGATCGCTTGAGCATCAGCCTGGGCAACATGGGGAAAACCCCATCTTTACCAAAAATATAATTAGCCTGGCATATGGTGAGCACCTGTAGCCCCACCTACTTGGAAGACTGACACAGAAGGATTACTTGAGGCTGCGGTGAGCCAGGTTTATGCCCTGCACTCCAGCCTGGGTGACAAAGTGAGACTGTCTCAAAAAAACAAAAGGAAAGGAAAGAAACAAATTTGGTTTTATTAATTTTCTCCATTGTTTTCTTAGTCTCTGTTTTATTTGTACTTTGATCTTTTTTTCCTTTCTCTTGCTAGCTTTGGGTTTAGTCCCTAAGTTGTAAAGCTAGGTTGTTGATTTGAGGGGTTATTTATTTACTATTATTTTTTGAGACAGAGTCTTGCTCTGTCACCCAGGGTAAAGATGGGGGTTTCTCCATGTTGGTCAGGCTGGTCTCGAACCGCTGGCTTCAAGTGATCTGCCTGTTTCGGCCTCCTAGAGTGCTGGGATTACACTCGTGAGCTACCACATCCAACCAGATTTGAGAGGTTTTAAAAAATGTCTTTATAGCTATAAATGCCCCACTTAGCACAGCTTTTGCTGCATCCCGTAGGTCTTGGTATTTTGTCCTTCTGTTTTCATTTGTCTCTAAGTGTATTCTCATTTTCTTGCTTTTTTTTTTTTTCCTGAGACAGTCTTGCTCTGTCTCCCAGGCTGGAGTGCAGTGGCGCAATCTCAACTCACTGAAACCTCCGGCTCCCAGGTTCAAGCAATTGTCCTGCCTCAGCCTCTTGAGTAGCTGGGATTGCAGGCGCCTGCCACCACGCCCAGCTAATCTTTTAATTTTTTCGTAGAGACAGGGTTTCACCATGTTGGCTAGGCTGGTCTCAAACTCCTGACCTCAGGTGATCCACCTGCCTCAGCCTCCCAAAGGACTGGGATTACAGGCGTGAGCCACCATGCCCAGCCTCTTTTTAAAATTTTAATAGTTTATGTGGTTTTTGGTTACATGAATAAATTCTGTATTGGTGAATTCTCAGATTTTAGTGCAGCCATCACCCAGGTGTGGTACACACTGTCCCCAATGTGTAGTCTTTTATCCCTCACCTTCCTCCTACCCTCCCCCTACACTCTTCTTCCCAAAGTCCACTATATCACCCCAAAGCTTAGCTCCATTTACAAGTGAGAACATACAGTATTTGCTTTTCCATTATTGAGTTACTTAACTTAAAATAATGGCCTCCAGTTGCGTCCAAGTTGCTGCAAAATGCCTTGTTGTTTATGCCTGAGTAGTATTCCATGTTGTATATACACTGCATTCTTTATCCACTCATTGGCTGATGGCCACTTAGGTTTGCTCCCTATCTTTGTAGTTGTGAATTGTGCTGCCTGTAAACATGCATGTACATTTTTCGTATAACTTTTTTTCCTTTGGGTAGATAGCCAGTAGTGGAATTGCTGGATGGAATGGTAGAAGGTAGATCTTCCACTTTTAGTTAAGGAATCTCTTACTGTTTCCCGTAGAGGTTGTACTATTTTACATGCCCACCAGCAGCGTGGAACTGTTCCCTTTCACCACATCCACACCACCGTCTATTGTTTCTTGACTTTTTATACTTGATCTTAGCCAAAAGGCTGAGAAGCGATGTTTTTTGACTTCTTACTTACAGCCGTTCTTGCAGGAGAAGGTGGTATCATTGTGGTTTTCATTTGCATTTCCCTGATGATTAGTCATGTTGAGCATTTGTTCATGTTTGTTGGCGGTTTTTATATCTTCTTTTGAGAAGTGTCTATTCATGTCCTTTGCCCACTTTTTGATGGACTTTTTTTGTTTGTTTTTACTTGCTGATTTGAGTTCCTTGTAGATTCTGGATACTAGTCCTTTGTTGGATGCATGGTTTGCAAATATTTTCTCCCATTCTGTGGGTTGGCTGTTTACTCTGCTGATTACTTCTTTTTACTGTGCAGAAGCTTTTCTGTTTAATTAGGTCCTATATTTTAATTTCTGTTTTTGTTGCACTTACTTTTGGGGTCTTAGTCATGATTTTTTTACCTTGGCCAATGTCCAGAAGAGTCTCTCCAATGTTATCTTTTAGAATTTGTATGGTTTCAGGTTTCAGATTTAAGTCTTTTATCCACCTTGAGTTGATTTTTATATAAGGTGAGAGATGGGGATCCAGTTTTGTTCTTCTCCATATGGCTTGCCAGTTTCCTGGCACC
The DNA here is from genome assembly GCF_049354715.1 of Callithrix jacchus. Taxonomy (NCBI): domain Eukaryota; kingdom Metazoa; phylum Chordata; class Mammalia; order Primates; family Cebidae; genus Callithrix; species Callithrix jacchus. The sequence continues at coordinate 150,094,496 of NC_133524.1, forward strand.
ATTTATTGAATAGGGTGTCCTTTCCGCGGTTTATGTTTTTGTATGCTATGCAGAATATCAGTTGGCTGTATTTGGCTTATACTTCTGGGTTCTATCGCTCAGGTTGGAGTGCAGTGATGTGATCTCTGCTCACTGCAACCTCCACCTCCTGGGTTGAAGTGATTCACCTGCCTCAGCCTCCCGAGTAGCTGGGACTAGAGGTGCGTGCCACCGCACCCGGCTAATTTTTGTACTTTTAGTAGAGATGGGGTTTTACCATGTTGGCCAGACTGGTCTTGAACTCCTGACCTCAGATGATCTGCCCATCTCAGTCTCCCAAAGTGCTGGGATTAGATGTGAGCCACCGTGCCTGGCCTAGGGTTTTCTTTTCTTTTTCTCTTTCTTTCTTTTCTTTTTCTTTTTCTTTTTTTTTGAGACAGTTTCATTTTTGTTGCTCAGGCTGGAGTGCAATGGCACAATTTTGGCTCACTGCAATGTCCACCTCCTGTATTCAAGCAGTTCTTCTGCCTCAGCCTCCGGAGTAGCTGGGATTAAAGGCACTCACCACCACGCCCAGCTAACTTTTTGTATTTTTTTAGTAGAAATGTGGTTTCACCATGTTGGCCAGGCTGGTCTAGAACTCCTGACTTCGGATGATCCACCCACCTCGGCCTCTCCAAAGTGCTGGGATTACAGGCATGAGCCACCGTGCCGGGCCTGCCCTAGGGTTTTCTAGGTATATGATCATATCATCAGTGTTGCTGCACGAGTTTGACTTCCTCTTCTCCAATGTGGATGCCCTTTATTTCTTTATCTCACCATTGCTCTTTGGTTGTGTAAGAGTGTGTTGCTTAATTTTCACAAATTTGTGAATTTTCCAGTTTTCCATCTATTACTGATTTCCAACCTCATCCCATTGTGATTAGAGAAAATACTTAGTACAATATGTCTTTTTAAATCATGTTGGCCGGGCTCGGCGGCTCTCACGTGTAATCCCAGCACTTTGGGAGGCTGAGGCAGGTGGATCACTTGAGGTCAGTCAGGAGTTTGAGACCAGCCTGGCCAATAAGGTGAAACCCTCTTTCTACTAAAAATGCAAAAGTTAGCCAGGCGTGGTGATGCACCTCTGTAATCCCAGAGACTTGGGAGGCTGAGGCAGGAGAATTGCTTGAATGTGGAAGGCAGAGGTTGCAGTGAGCCGAGATTGCACCACTGTACATCTAGCCTGGGCAAGAGTGAGACTGTGTCTCAAATAAATAAATAAATGAAATCTTGCTCCAGAGCCTGGGCTAGATAGTCAGTCAAAAGACGGTGTGAACGCAGTTAAGACCCATATATGTCTGAAATTTTTTTTTTTTTTTTTTTGAGACGCAGTTTCGCTCTTGTTATCCAGGCTGGAGTGCAATGGCGCAATCTCGGCTCACCGCAACCTTCGCCTCCTGGGTTCAGGCAATTCTGCCTCAGCCTCCAGAGTAGCTAGGACTACAGGGGCGCGAAACCGTGCCCAGCTAATTTTTTTTATTTTTAGTAGAGACGGGGTTTCACCATGTTGACCAGGATGGTCTCGATCTCTTGACCTCGTGATCCACCCGCCTCGGCCTCCCAAAGTGCTGGGATTACAGGCTTGAGCCATTGCACCCGGCCTGTCTGAAATTTTTGTACATGTTCGTTTTGTTCCCTTCACCTTCAAAATTAGTAACAGATGGCTGCATTTTCTCAAGGGACCTCTTGTGACTTTTCAATCTCAATCATACACTTAAGGGACATTTGCAAAGCAAGAGGTTTAAGTCCCCCCTCCTTTTTTTTCTTTTTTGAGATGGAGTTTCGCTCTTGTTGCCCACGCTGGAGTGCAATGGCACAATGTTGGCTCCGCAACCCCTGCCTCCCAGGTTCAAGCAATTCTCCTGCCTCAGCCTCCCGAGTAGCCTGGCCTAAGTCCCCATTTTCTTAATGGGGATTTTTTTAGTGGAAATTGAAATTAGAGATTATTCATATGAGCTGGGCCTAACATCTTTTTTTACCTACAGTTGGGGCAGAGCTCCAGGGAGCTGGTTTTGTCCCTCTGTCTTGTCCCCTCCCCCTTTTAATTAATTAAGGCCTGGCTGGACTCACATGCAGGCCGCTTTCTAAGAGCAGCAGTTACTTTGGCGGCATTCAGAAGGCCTGCGTTACCCAACCATGACAGATTGCTCAGTCCCTCACCATTCACTTCCTAAAACTCATTTTTAAAATGGGATCTTCATGGCATTTCTAATTAGCAGTGCTCCTAAAATTTCCTCTGCATATGGAAAGGCCGTAGATGAATTCAAGCACGTTAAAGAAGACTCATGCGGAGGTGTGAGAGAAACCTGACCCGGGAGTGCACAGTGCCCTGCTGTTTAGGAGCTGACCTCGCTGTGAGCAGGGGAGGGGCGGTGAGGTGATTGGGCTTTAAGCATCCAACCCGAGAGCCCTGCATTCCTTGCCCTTGGTGGGATTCTTCCCGGGCTAGGAGAAATGACTGCTTCTGTGAGGATACCATGTGCCAAGGTCATGTCCTAGGAAGTCAGTTTCTGCGAGAAATGACCAGTGTCATGTCTACCTTTCAGCCACCCTACATCATGCAGCAGTTCTGCCGAGATCATGTCTGTGCTGTTCTTCTACATCATGAGGTACAAGCAGTCAGATCCAGAGAATCCAGACAATGACCGATTCATCCTCACAAAGGTATGCTGGCTGGGAGTCCAGGGCTGCTGCAGCACTTGCTTCTTAAGCCCAGTTTGAACAGCCACCGTGTGGGAACAAGGCCTGGAATGGGCCTTGTTGATCATTTTGATTTTTCTTTCTTTGCATCTTAATGCTCTAGGTTTCTAGACCCTAGGAACCATGTGATGGCTTGGAACCATGTGATGGTTTGATTGGAAGGGTGGCTTGGGAGAGCTGGTGGCCGCTTGGAACCATGTGATGGCTTGGTAGGAAAGGTGGCATGGGAGAGCTGGTGGCCCTTCCTTTCCTTTGTCATACCCTGCCTCGCCCCATCTACCACAAAAGCTTTCCCTCTCTGCTCAGGCAGCACAGAGGGTGGGAACAGGGTTATGCTGCTCCCACCCTCTGTGCTGCCTGAGCAGAGGCAGGCAGCCTCAGTGGATCTGACTCTCTGAGCTGGGGTACATGGAGTGTGACTGGGAGGGACATCCCACCCATCAGTCAGTGTCCTTTCCCATGTCTGCAGATCTGACCTGAAACTGATGGAGCACTTCTCATTAGACTGGGCACAATACCAGCTACCTCATGTTGCTGGGGGGTAGGAAAGAAAAGGAACCTTAAAAACAAGGTCAGTCTGAGAGTGTGTGCCTGGTTTGATGCCATCTGAAAGTACACTGTGTCCTGAAGCAAATTAAAACCTGGCTAGGGGCCGGGTACAGTGGCTCATGTCTGTAATCCCAGCACTTTGGGAGGCTGAGGCCAGTGGATCACTGGAGGCCAAAAGTTTGAGACCACCCTAGTCAACATAGCAAAACCCCATCTCTACTAAAAGATAAAAAATACAAAAAAATTACCTGGGCATGGTAGCATATGCTTATAATCCCAGCTACTCGGGAGGCCGAGGCACGAGAATTGTTTGAACCCGGGAGGCAGAGGTTACAGTGAACGGTGACAGAGCGAGACTCCATCTTGAAGGAAAAAAAGAAAAGAAAAGAAAAATCTGGCTGGGGAGAGTACTGTGTCCAAATAGAAGTACCAGATTAGCAGAGTGGGAAGTAAAGACAAAAATCAAACTGTGGGCATGGGTGAAGTGCCTACAGGTCATAGTTGTGACCTTTGTCTTGGTGTCTGAACCATAATGTCAGATGGTTTGGCAAAAAAATAAATAGAATTGACGTGTGTGGAGAGATGAAGTAAATGTTTTCCATTGCTTTCAGTTGGTGATTGGAGGTAAGCAGTATACAGGAAGAAATTCATTGTGCTAGTCTTTAAACATGTCTATAAACTTGAACTTTTTTTACACCTTTTTTTTCCTTTTTGCGGGGAGATAGAGTCTCGCTCTTCCCCAGGCTGGAGTTCAGTGGCTCTGTCTCAGCTCAATGCAGCCCTGACCCCCTGGCCTCAAGCGATCTTCCAACCTCAGGCTCTTGAGTCAGTGGGACTACAGGCATGCACCACCGTGGTCAGCTAATTTTTCTATGTTTTGTAGATACAAGGTCTCATTATGTTGCCCAGGCTGGCCTCAAACTCCTGGGCCCAAGCACCCTCCTCTGCCTCCCAAAGTGCTGGGATTATAGGCAACAGGCTAGTGCTCCCAGCCCCCCTTACAATGAAAGTTGTAAAATATTAGATGTATAAATGCAATGTGGGTGTTCAGATTTCAGGTGTAAAATAAGGGAAGACTGGGTACAGTGGCTCACACCAGTGCTTTGGGAGGCTCCAGCGGGAGGATCGCTTGAGACCAGCCTGGGCAACATAGCAAGACCCCAATCTACAAAATACATGAAAATTAGCTGGTCTTGGTGGTGCGTGCCTGCAGCTAGTCAGGAAGCTAAGGCGGGAGGATCACTTGAGCCTGGGTGACAGAGCAAGGCGCTGTCTCCAAAAAAAAAAAAAAAAATGTCTAGAGTTTTAACAGCTGCCATCAGAGCCATCAGCCTCAGCAGGCGAAGAGGCTTGCTATCAGCAGCAGCACACCAGGCACTGTTCAGCTGCCAGAATTTGTGTGTTCATCAGATTGAGCTGGCAGATAAAATTGGAACAAAAGAGAAAACACAGGAAGCATAGTCCATTGTGGTTTGCCTAGGAACGGGGTAAACAGCCATACTACAGGCAGAGTGGACCTTTATTCTAGCCCTTCACCTCCCAGAATTACCTCCCCCCACAGCATAAGGGTTCTTGAGAAAGACAACAACACCCACGTGGGAGAACTTCTGCCGTAACAGACGTCATACTGATGCCTCGCCAGTTTCCCCTATCTAGCCTCACTTTATCCTTAACCTCCTGCCACCTAAGGGGGCTCTGGTCTCCACTGTACCCATAAAGTCTTTGAGATGGGCCCGCTGGTCTCACACTTCACAGCTAGAGGGAAGCAGAGTTCGTCTGACTGCTGAGCCCAGGCTTGGCCCATTATGTTACAGAACTTCCAAGGGCATGCAAGGCGCCTGGGAGCCAGAGCTTGCTGCATGAATGAGGTGGGCGCCATAGGGAGGCAGATGCGGCTAGAAACATGGTCAAAAGAGACTTGAGGGGGCCAGCTCTGCTGGGCTGGTAATGCAGAACCAAAAGGGAGTCTCGGGGAGGGGTGCACAAAGCATTCAGAGAATGCCGGGGAAGATCAGGAGCACCCAGGGATTAACAGAGGGTAGGAAGCAAGAAGCAGGAGATCTGAGAATCGTAAGTAGCATCCACCCATCTACAGTAGTGATGACCCCACTCATCCCTGATTGAATGGTGCTGGTGTTTGAGCAGAGGAGGGTGACAGGCAAGAAACAAACTTGTAAGTCAGTAGATCAAGTGTCAGGTGGAGCCAAGCATCTGGGATCAAGTAAAAGTGGAAGAGGTAGGCCCTGGTTGAAAAAGAATGGTCCTGAAAACCTCAGTGCTGACGCTTGAGCAGGGATTTGGAAGGGGCAGGAGAGTGGTGGGGAGTCTGGGAGGCTGCTGCAGTGACCAGAGGCCAGGGATGTTTAAGACCAGGTGGAAAAGGTGGCTGCAGAAGCTGTTGGGTAAATTCATTGTGCTTGCCAGTTGAGCCTCTCCTGTCAGTGCAGCAGCTCTTTGGCATGACCTTGTGGCCCACAGAGGGTCACATTTTCTGCTTGGGACAATGATGACCCTGTGCCTGCAAACAGGATGTTGGGAGTGGGGTAGAATGCTGGTGGAAAGGGATTCGTCTGAGGCATGGGCACTTCTAGATGGCCACTTGTAAGATCTCAGCTGACGATGCATCTGCACTGACATATCATAATCACCCAAGAATCCACAGTTTATTTTAGCATTCACATTTGCTGTTGTACAATCTGTAAGATTAGACAAACGTTTAATGACATGTAGCACTATAGAGTATTATACAAAGAAGTTTCTCTGACTTAAAAGTTCTCTGTGCTCTGCCTATTCATCCCTATCTCTTCCCTACCTGAAAACCACTGGTTTTTAAAAATATTTATTTCTTTTAATTAAGTGATCTTTTCTCTGTGACCATAGTTTTGGTTTTTCCAGCATGTCATATAGTTGGAATTACACACTATGTACTTTTTTCAGATTGGCTTCTTTCACTTAGTAATATACATTTAAGTTTAACTCCATGTCTTTTCATGGGTTCATAGTTCATTTCTTTTTAGTGCTGAACAGTATTACATTATCTGGATGTATCACTGTTTATGTATCCAGTCACATACTGAAGGATATCTTGGCTACTCCCAGGTTTTGGCAATTGTAAATAAAAGCTTCTAGAAACATCAAAAAATCTCAGTTGACCTGAGTTTTACAAACCAGGGAACCAGAATATTCTGTTTCCGGTTTCTGTTTAAGAACCCATATCCAGGCCGGGCACGGTGGCTCACGCCTGTAATCCCCAAACTTTGGGAGTTCGAGACCAGCAGATCATGAGGTCAAGAGGTTGAGATCATCCCGGCCAACATGGTGAAACCCCGTATCTACTAACAATACAAAAACCAGCTGGGCGTGGTGGTACACACCTGTAGTCCCAGCTACTCAGGAGACTGAGGCAGGAGAATCACTAGAACCTGGGAAGCAGAGGTTGCAGTGAGCTGAGATCGCACCACTGCACTCCAACCTGGGTGACAAGAGTGAGACTCCATCTCAAAAACAAAAACATCTGATTTGTACATGACCGGGAAAGACCATGCGACAATGGCAAGAATCAGACCTTAAGTTTCTGCTTTGCACTTAGGCAGCCCTTCTCTATTCCCAAAGCTCCACCCACCCCTGCCATACCGTATGCATTACCTGACTCCCTAGGCAGGGATGTGGATGTCTTCATCATCGTAGTCACCCCGGTTTCCAGTCCAGGCTGAGCCCTGGCCTCGACCCATTGCCCCTGGTAACATTGCTCTGAAGCTTGGGGTGTGTGTGGGTGGGGTGAAGAGGAGCTCACCCAGCGGCGGGGAGGGGCTGTTGGGTCGGGACTCTGCCGCACAGCTGACATGAGCAGTCTACGCTCAGTGTGTGAGTCCACCTGATACCATGTCCTGCAGCTGCGTCTGGGTTCACTGGGTCCCTTCTCTTACAGAGACTGTCGTTTGTGGATGTGGCAACAGGATGGCTTGGGCAAGGACTGGGAGTTGCGTGTGGAATGGCATATACTGGCAAGTACTTCGACAGGGCCAGGTAAGGCGTTTACCCACAGCCATTTAACTGCCCTGCCTTCCCCTTCCTAGAGTCTCAAGGGACAGCCAGCCACCTAGCTCCATGGGGCAGAGAGCCCTGAAGGGCCAGTCCCCATCACATCCCGTGCTGACACCTCTGGAAGGCCTTCTCAGACAGCTGCCCCACTCCCTCTCCCACAGGTCTGTTTAAAGATTCCAGCTGCTGTTGCCTTTCCGTTCTTTTCCTAGGGTGGATAGCTTTTTTAAAAATTCCAGCATTTTAGTGGGGTCTGGGATGTGTGGGGGTTTTTGCTTTTCTTTCTTTCTTCGTTTTTTTTGACAGAGTCTTGCTCTGTGGCTAGACTGGAGTGCAGTGGCACCATCTTGGCTCACTGCAACCTCCGCCTCCCAGTTTCAAGCGATTCTCCTGCCTCAGCCTCCCGAGGAGAGCTGAGATTACAGCCATGCACTAGCAGGCCTGGCTAATTTTTATATTTTTAGTAGAGATGGGGTTTTGCCATCTTGGCCAGGCTGGTCTCGAACTCCTGACCTCAGGTGATCCTTCTGCCTTGGCCTCTCGAAGTATTGGGATTACAGGCATGAGCCACTGCACCTGGCCAGATGTGTTTCCTTGATGCAAACACTCAACATCGTTGGTTGTGGAGGAGTTTATTTCATTGCAGAACATGTTCCCAAGGTGGGATTTCTGATTGTTGTGATTATTTTAAATAAGTTGTAAGATCAGAACTAGAAGGTGGCAGCCGGGCACTGTGGCTCACGCCTGTAATCCCAACACTTTGTAACCCCAGCACTTTGGGAGGCTGAGGAGGGCAGATCACCTGAGGTCAGAAGTTTGAGACCAGCCTGGCCAACGTAGTGAAACCACGTCTCTACTAAAAGTACAAAAATTGGCCTAGCATGGTCTTGCAGGCCTATAATCCCAACTACTCCAGAGGCTGAGGCAGGAGAATTGCTTGAACCCAGGAGGCGGAGGTTGCAGTGAGCCGAGATCGCGCCATTGCACTCCAGCCTGGGTGACAGAGTGAGACTCTGTCTCGGGGAAAAAAAAAAATCTTAGAAGGTGGCAATGCTGTAGAAGGAAACTCGGCAGGAAAGTGAATGTGTAAGTGTTTGGGGAACTTAAGGGGGCTGCTTTCCTCCCCTTTCCTTTGGCCCTGTTTGCTAGCTGATGAGGAAAAGTAGAAGAATCTGAAAGTTGCTTTACAGCTAGAATGAGAAAACTATAGCCAAAGGCAAAGCCTGTTTGTGAGGCCTAGGCTTTCCACGCTTGGCTTCCTTAGCTACAAGGTTGGTGCAGAGTTGATGAGGAAAATTGTGCTGGGAAGCCGATGATCTGGAGCAGCCCCTCCAGTTGCTTCCGTTTCTCCTGAAATGCATTTGCTTGGTTGGCCCAGATGAGTCCCCGCAGGGTCCTAAACCTCTTTTGTCTTTTTCCAGCTACCGGGTGTTCTGCCTCATGAGTGACGGCGAGTCCTCAGAAGGCTCTGTCTGGGAGGCAATGGCCTTTGCTTCCTACTACAGTCTGGACAATCTTGTGGCGATCTTTGATATGAACCAGCTGGGATGCAGTAGTGCATTGCCCTCCAAGCACTGCATAGACATCTATCGGAGGCGCTGCGAAGCCTTCGGGTAACTGTATTCTCTGGTGCTTGATTTCCATTCTGTCCCACCCTCTTCATCCCTTGTAACGCAGCCTGCTCCTCTGTTGGCAGGTGGAACACTTACGTGGTGGACGGCCGGGACGTGGAGGCACTGTGCCGGGTGTTCTGGCAGGCCTCTCAGGTGAAGCACAAGCCCACTGCTGTGGTGGCCAAGACTTTCAGGGGCCGGGGCACACCAAGTAAGCAAGTGTTTTCTTCTGTCCGCTCAGCAGAAGAGGCGGGAGAGGCCTACCCGGGCCTAGGCAGATGACTCATTTAGCGAATGCAACTCTGCGCGAGTATATGCTAGAGGTTCCTGCTCCCTTCTTTTCACTAGCTAGTGTCTGCTTAGGATAGGAGGGGACGTCACCAGCCCTAGCAGGTGAACAGTGATGTTTTATCTGCATGAGAGAGTGACTAGGAGTACAGCCCGTCAGAGGACTGACAAGGAACAGTCTCTAGGTTATAGAATCGGAAAGGGCTCTGTGTGAGCAGGTGCAGAAATCCGTGTGCATACGGACACACATGCCTAGACCCACACCATCTGGAAGAACCCTGGGAGCTGGGGAAGAAGGGAGCTTGGAATAATAACCAACTAGCACATTTCAAGGCTGACAGCTGAAATTGTTTATCTCAAGCTTAACTCATTACAAAGAGTATGGTTCCTGGTTTTTTTCAAAAGACTATAGTCATTTTAGAAGAAAACTGTTCTGACTCCTCCCAAAAATACAGTTTTACTCTGGTGCCTTCTGTTCAGTAAATTATTTACCAGTGTGCACCTGGCAGAACCCGGGATGTTGTCCTTGCCTCCGCCTCCCTGGTGCCCACACACACTCAGTCCCTAGCATGCATCTCAGATCCATTCTTTCCTCCCTATCTCTGCTACCATGACTGTTGCCACACCTATCATCTCTCCCAAAGCTCCAGCCAGCCTCCCTCCACAGCAGTCTCTACACTGCTGCCACAGTGATCTTTCTATACTGGATCTCATCAGTCACTTACCCCACTGCAAACCCTTCAGCGGTTTCCAGTCTTGCTTTGGATGAAACGCAAACTCCTTATACCCACAAGACCCACCCTCCATGCTTGGCCATACCTGTCTCTCCAGCCATGTCTTCTCATTCTCCCTTCCACTCACCAGTGGCCCTTAGGGGCATAGCTAGGTGTGGTGGCTTGCACCTATAATCCCAGCTACTTAGGAGGCAGAGGCAGGAGGATCAGTTGAGCCCAAGGAGTCGGAAGCTGTGGTGAGTTACGATCACACCACTGCACTCCATCCAGCCTGGGAGGAGTCAGTGTGAGACTCCCGTCTCAAAACAAAAAGCCTCAGGGCCTTTATCCCAACTATTTTCTCCCTCTGTGCCAGGTATTCGTCCTGGGAGTCCTAAGGTGGCATTTTTTTCATCAGGGTCTTTTTCAGGTGACCTCATAGGTACTTGTTAAATCTTATGGAATGGGTCTTTTTTATTCGTTTCCTTACAGATACGGAGGATGCAAAAAGTTGGCATGGAAAGCCAATGCCAAGAGAAAGAGCAGATGCCATCATCAAATTAATTGAGAGCCAGATAGAGACCACCAGGAACCTTTATCCACAGCCCCCCATCGAGGACTCCCCTGAAATCAACATCATGGATGTAAGGATGACCTCTCCACCTGGTTACAGAGTTGGTGACAAGGTAGGCAGAAAGGGGGATAATTGAGTGAGGCAGGAACATCAGCTGCTTTGTTCGCTAATGTTCCTGTATACACAGGGTTCTTCATTTACTCTGGTCTCCATGGACGAACCAATTAGTAGTGACATATAACTAACAGTTTATAAAAATAGGTTTACCATTTTTAAAAATAGCTTTGGGGTACACAGTGCGGTTGTGTCACATGGATGTCCATTGTGTCATGGTGAGATCTGGGCACCTGAGTAGTGAACGTTGCACCCAGTAGGAAGTACTTCACCCCTCACCACTCCTACCCTGCCTTCCCTTTTATTAGGTCTGATTTTTATTTTTTGCTTTCACACATGCATCTGAATGTTCTGATTGGTCAGTTGCTGTTTCTCAGCTCCTGGGTGGTGTGCCTCTTTCTTGCTTCCTAACTTTGGTTTGTGCACAAAACTGCCACAATTTTGTGTCTGCGCCAAGAATAGTGGCCCAAGGCTGGCTGGTCTTTTGAACTTACTCTCTGAATTACACACAAAAGCAGGCCAACTCATCAAGAACCTCAAAAAGGAATCAAATTATGCACAAAACTCTGAACATCAGGTCCTTTTGGTTTTCAGCACATTTGTCCTGTCTTCTGGTATATCATAGCAGGCCGACATAGGCAGGTTCTCCATGGCCCGGAGGAAGGAAGACGATGAGCCTGGGAGGACAGACGAGCTTTCTGACTCTTCTTAGCCTAGTAGTGAGGGTTTAACAAAAATGAATGGTGAATATTTGAGAAATCAGAAGAAAACAAAACCAGAAGGAAGAAAAAGGTTTATCACGGAAGGGCAGGCCAGGCACAGCAGCTCGCACCTGTAATCCCAGCGCCAAGGAGGGATTACATTAGGAGGCCAAGACAGGAAGACCACTTAAGCCCAGGAGTGCAAGACTAGCCTGGGCAAAGTAGTGAGACCCCATCTCTACATATAATTTAAAAATTAGCTGGGCATGGTGGTATAATGTGGTCCCAGCTACTTTGGAGGCTGAGGCAGGAGAATCACCTGAGCCCAGGAGTTTGAGGGAACAGTGAGCCATGATTGGGCCCCTGCACTCCAGCCTGGGCAACAGAGTGATGTGCTATCTCAAAGAAACAAAGGGTGCTCTGGCACTGTATGATAACACTTTAACTGTTCACACTACAACTTAAAGGAATTTATCCCACAGAAATACCCATCTGCAAATAGGCAGATGTGCCTATGGGAATGAATGCTGATTGCAACATTGGTTATGATACCAAAATGGCAAACAACTCAGCAAGAGAAGATAAGAGCTTCCCCAGTAAGTTAGTAAATTTTTTTTTTTTTTGAGACACAATCTCACTCTGTCACCCAGGCTAGAGTGCAGTGGCATGATCTCGGCTCACTGTAACCTCCGCTTCCCAGGTTCAAGTGACTCTTCTGCCTCAGTCTCCTGAGTATCTGGGATTACAGGTGCCCACTACCACACCTGACTAATTTTTGTCTTTTTTTTTTTTTTTTTTTTTGAGATGGAGTCTCACTCTGTCACCAGACTACGGTGCAGTGGTGTGACCTCAGCTCACTGCAACTTCTGCCTCCCGGGTTCAAGCAATTTTCCTGCCTCAGCTTCCTGAGTAGCTGGGACTACAGGCACCCGCCATCATACCCAGCTAATTTTTTTGTATTTTAGTCGAGATGAGGTTTCACCATGTTGGCCAGGATAGTCTTGATCTCCTGACCTTGTGATCTGCCTGCCTCGGCCTCCCAAAGTGTTGGGATTACAGGTGTGAGCCACCGTACCCGGCCTAACCAGCTAATTTTTATATTTTTAGTAGAGACGGGGTTTCACCATTTTGGACAGGCTGGTCTCGAACTCCTGACCTTGTGATTCACCTGCCTCAGCCTCCCAAAGTGCTGGGATTACAGGCGTGAGCCACCGAGCCTAGCCAGTAAATCTTTTTAGGTTGCAAAACAGCATAGAGTATATTTCTGTTTGTATGTGGGAAATCTTAAAAAGGGGTTATTATACATTATTATAATGCATAGAAAATTATATTTGGAGAAATGACACCAAATTGTTGCGTTTGTCTGTAGAATGTGAAATTATGGGAACTTTAATTTTTTTAAAAGAAGTATGAATAGAGGCCAGTCTCAATGCCTCACACCTGTAATCTCAACACTTGGGGAGGTCAAGGGAGGAGGATCACTTGAGCCCAGGCATTCAAAACCAGCCTGGGCAACATACCGAGACCCTGTCTCTTTAAAAAAAGGTGGGGGTGGGCGTGGTGGCTCACACCTGTAATCCTAGCACTTTGGGAGGCCGAGGCAGGTGGATTGCCTGAGTTCTGGATTTCGAGACCAGCCTGGGCAACATGGTGAAACCCTATCTCTACTAAAATACAAAAAATTAGCCAGACATGGCAGTGTGTGCCTGTGGTCACAGCTATTCAGGAGCCTGAGGCAGGAGAATTACTTGAACCTGGGTGGCAGAGGTTGTAGTGGGCAGAAATCGCGCCACTGAACTCTAGCCTGGGTGACAGAACAAAACTCCATCTCTCCCCTCAACTAAAAAAGATGAAGTATGAATAGGACAAAATTTATTAAGGAAGCAAGCCAGTTTATCAAAAGTTCGTGAATTCGAAAAGAAGTCACGTGAATGGGGTACAGATCTAAGAGTTGGCTCTTTGATTGCTGATACATTAGACAAGCCATTAATCAGTTAACCTACTCAAGAAGGTAAAAAACATAAATATGTGAACTTAGTCATTGGAAAGAGAAGATTACCACAGATGCAGAGAAATTTAAATAATTAGGAGAATACTCAGCCTGGCCAACATGGTGAAACTCTGTTTTTACTACAAATACAAAAATTAGTTGGGAGTGGTAGTGCATGCCTGTAATCCCAGCTACTCAGGAGGCTGAGGCAGGAGAATCACCTGAACCCAGGAGGCGGGAGGAGGTTGCTGTGAGCTCTGCACTCCTGTACTCTAGCCTCAGCAACATAGCGAGACACTGTCTAAAAAAAAAAAAAGAATTTTGAGAAAACTGTGTAACTCCATAGTTGTATGATTGGTATGAAAATGTAAAAAGGGCTGGAGTGTTTTTAGGAATGCATAAAATACCAAAATTGACTAAAAGACGTTCAAAAAACTTAAATGGGTCAGTAGCCCTAGGAAAACTGGAGAAAACTGTCCCAGTGCTATACCCCCAAAGCACCCAGGCTCACTAGGTTAATAAGAGTGACTAACTTTTAACCTTTATGAAAAGAGTGATTTCTAAACTGTTGCGAATTTTTTCCCAGTATGGAGGAAGGTGAAAATGGCATCCTGATTCATTTATGAAGTGAAAATGTGACAGAGCTAGCCTAAAGAAAACTGTAGAGCAATTTGATTTATGAATACCAACATAAAAATTATAAACAGAACGTTAACCCATCTCAGCTGCATTAGTACATTTAAAAAATTAAATGAGTCCGTGAGCTCAAAATAGTAATGCAGATGACTCAAGCCAGGAGACATAGGAATAGAATTCACTGTTCTAGTATTAGGTCAAAGGAAGCGGGGGTCGGGGGAAGTATGATCCTCATCATACACACTAAACAAAAACAGTTCAGGGCATTCAACAATTTTTTTTTTTTTTTTGAGATGGAGTCTCGCTCAGTCACCCAGGCTGGAGTACAGTGGCACAGTCTCAGCTCACTGCAACCTCTGCCTCCTGGGTTCAAGTGATTCAGCTGCCTTAGCCTCCCAAGTAGCTGGGACTACAGGCACCCGCCATTATGCCCAGCTAATTTTTTTGTATTTTAATAGAGATGGTGTTTCACCATGTTGGCCAGACCTAGTCTTGAACTCCTGAGCTCAGATGATCTGCCCGGCTCAGCCTCCCAAAGTGCTGGGATTACAAGTGTGAGTCATTGTACCTTGTCAAGTAATTTGGAAAATATGCTAAGAACTAGTAATGTCAGAAATCTCACTCTAGAGCTGTGAAGCGTTAGCCTGCTTGGGAAGTGGGGGCCTGGGATGGGGGTAACTTGCCACATCAGCCGTTTAGCATGGCTTTAAGATTGACTAACAATCCATGTTTATGACATTAAAGGAAATTTTTGGTAAATCACAAATTTACTTTCTCCAAGAGAGATGATAATATGTCATTCTGCAATATGGTACCTTCCTTCTGTAGTCGTTCCTTCTAAACACATTTGAAGAAACTCTACCACCTGATTCTTTATTTCTTCTAGATAGCTACTCGGAAAGCATGTGGCTTGGCTCTGGCTAAACTGGGCGATGCAAACGACAGAGTCATTGTGCTGGATGGTGACACCAAGTACTCTACCTTCTCTGAGATCTTCAACAGAGAGTACCCTGAGCGTTTCATCGAGTGCTTTATGGCTGAACAAAACATGGTGAGTGTGTAGTGTCTCTTGGGGCTTCTTACAATCCATGGCCCACTGGACACAGAAGGCCCAGCCTGTGCTAGTTTTTCTTTCCATTTATGAAAACAAAGGGACTGGGAAAAAATCTCCAGGGAAACAGGAGGCAGGTAGCCCCATAGAGTCTGAAAAGTGGCTTCTAGGTCTGCTAGGAGGACTGGAATGGACGACTCAGCACTCTGTGAGCACCCTTTCCAAGTTGGCTGAGGGCAGCAGGCCCAAGGCCACAGACAGTGGGTCCTCTAAGCCTAGAACCATCTGAAGCCAGGGCTCTGGGCCTGAAGCATCCCAAGCTCCCTAGTAGCTCCCTCTGCCCAATTCTATAACCACCCAGGGGCACATCAGTTGAGGAGCCACAGAGAATGCAGGGTGTTTTCTCTCCACTGTAGAGGGGCCTAATATATCACAGAAATGCAAACATTGCAGTCACAAAAGTAACAATCCTTAGAGCTGGTGCCTTAGGCAAAGCCACTCTGCTTATCTGTGCTTCAGTCTCTCCCTAGAGTGATACTAATGCAAGGAGTATCTGAAGCACACACACACAAGCACACCCCTCTCAAGGAAGGAGTTAACGCCAGTAAACCCTTTGAATGCTAAAGCTCTGTGCATCGTAGAAGATGATGCCCATCTCCCGTCGTCATGTTGCAAAGGCCAGGACAGCACTGGATACCTCAGTGATTCTAGCCAGAAAACCACAGGCCAGCTGGACTTATTTACAATAAATTTATTTGGAATAAGTATTTAAAATTTTTTTAAAATTAGTTGTCAGCATTTAAAAACCAGGAGATTATAGGTGTGGTGGCACGAGCCTGCAGTCCCAGCTACTTGGGACGCTGAGGCAGGAGGATGCTTGATCCCAGGACTCTGAGGCTGCCGTGTACCACTGCATTCCAGCCTGTTAGACAGCAAGATCCCCTCTCACAAAAGAAACAGGATCGGGAGATCTTATTAGAATATACCTTTCTGGATTCTTTTGAAAAATGGGAAGAAATTCCACCACAGGGTGGCATTCCCTCCTGATGCCAGTTGACTGAAGTCAAACAGCAGCCCTGTTGAGATGGGTGCTCCCAGCCAGCTCGTCGTGCTCCCCACACTCTGACAGACCAGTTGTCCAGCACCGTCGCCAAGGCTGGAGTGCTGTGGCACGATCTCGGCTCACTGCAACCTCTGCCTCCCAGGTTCAGGCGATTCCCTTGCCGCAGCCTCCCAAGTAGTTAGGATTACAGATGTGCGCCACCACACGCTAATTTTTGTATTTTTAGTGGAGACAGGGATTCACCGCTTTGGTCAGGGTGTTCTCGAACTCCCGACCTCAGTTGACCCACCCATCTCAGTCTCCCAAAGTGCTGGGATTACAGGCGTGAGCCCCCGAGCCTTACTCGTTAAGCTGTTTTCATTTTGAATGGAAAACAATGCAATCCATAATTTTCCCTATTGATGCTCCTATCAGAAAGCTGGCTCCCTGCATCACTGCCCTCAGTGCACAGCCGTATAGTCTACTCTGTGCCTGCTGACATGTTCTCACAGTTGGAAAAAACTGTGAAGAAGAGGCGAGCAGGTGCTATGTAGTGCCGTGCTGAAAGAGGTGGCTACAGTGTAGAGCTTGACCAGGGGCCAATCAGGGACAGCCTCTCAGCACAGGTGATACTTAAGCTGCGTCTCAGGTGATGAGAAGTCAGCTGTGCACAGATGTGGGAGACGGCATCCCAAGCAGGGGGCACAGCCATCTGGAGGCAGGCCCAGGCTTGGGAGGTTTAGGGAGCAGAGGGAAAGCCAGGTGGCAGAAGCATGGTGAATGCAGAAAGGTCTCCAGGGCCGGGGCACACGGGGTCTTCAAGGGGCCTTCAAGGGGCCCTGTTCAGCACCTCGGCTTCTCTTGCAGTTTGCTGGGAAGCCACCGGAGGGCTTTAAGCAGGAGAGCAGCAGCTTGCGTTTTCCAAAACTGAAGAGTGGAGAATGGCTTCATTCAGGAAGGGAGGGAAAGGAGAGGGTGGCTTGGACCAGGGCAGTAGCTGTGGAGTCAGAGGAAAGCAGACTTGTCACATATTGCCTTATCAGGAGAGCCAGCAGGATCCCAGTGGCAGGTGTCAGGGCAAGAACCAAGGTTGGCACTCGAATGTGGGCAGCAGTACCTGGGGGAAGGTGGTGTCACCTCTTGAGATTGACAAGACTGAGAGAAGAGTAGACTGGGGACACCAACAGGAGCTCCGTGTGTGCCCAAGGGGATGGAGCACCTGTTAGATGTGCGGAGGGAGACAGTGGTGTCGGATGGCTGGGTAGTAGATCAGTCATTTTCACGTGTTCTGCTCCATACCGCTAAATGCAGTTTTCGAAACCACATATCCCTTGGCCTAGTTTTAAGCTGACATCGTTTTTTGTTTTTATTTTTTGTAGCGTAGAGATGGAGTCTTGCTCCGCTCCGTTGCCCAGGCTGGAATGCAGTGGTGCAGTCATGGCTCACTGCAGCCTCAAACTCCTGGGCTCAAGGGATGCTCTGGCCTCAGCCTCCTGAGGAACTGGGACTATGAGCATGAGCCTGTACACCTGGCCACATCTGAATTTTTTTTTTTTTTTTGAGACGGAGTTTCGCTCTTGTTACCCAGGCTGGAGTGCAATGGCGCGATCTCGGCTCACCGCAACCTCCGCCTCCTGGGTTTAGGCAATTCTCCTGCCTCAGCCTCCTGAGTAGCTGGGATTACAGGCACGCGCCACCATGCCCAGCTAATTTTTTGTATTTTTAGTGGAGACGGGGTTTCACCATGTTGACCGGGATGGTCTCGATCTCTTGACCTCGTGATCCACCCGCCTCAGCCTCCCAAAGTGCTGGGATTACAGGCATGAGCCACCGCGCCCGGCCCCACATCTGAATTTTTAATCACACATTTAAATAGTTGCAAAGGGTAGGGTTGCTCATATGTTGACCTTTTTGATACTTTAATACTCAAATCATGCAATTAAAGATGACATTGACTGGGCATAGTGGCTCACACCTGTCATCCCAGCACTTTCGGAGGCTGAAGCTGGAGGATTGCTGGAGCTCAGAAGTTCAAGACCAGCCTTGAACAACAGTGAGACCTGCTCTCTAATCTTAAAAAAACTCATGCCAAGCCACTTTTCTTTGTCAGAAATTAAATCCCTTTTTCTACCTGGTTTCCAATTTCCATTTGATTCATTTCCCCAATATATCTTTATGCATGAAAACCTTTTATTGATTGTCCTGTCATTTTTCTTTGCAACAAAAGTATGCGTATAAATTGATAGCTTTTTAAAGAAAATTATAGGCCTCTGAGGATTAGATTTTTTTGTGGACTGAGACACAGTTTTTATTACTGGCTTACATGTTAGTGGATGAACATACTTGTAATTTGAATGTGATAACATTCAGAACAGATTCTATTCCTGTTTTTCATTTTAATGATGTAAGTGCTATGAAACCTTACATAAATAAGTAGATGGGGGAAGTTTTGTTGGAGGAATGTCACTCAATTCTTTAAATTCCTTCCCAGTTATAAGCCAAAAAAATCACAATCACATAGCGATCTTTCATGTAAAGTTGTTTATAAAAATTACTTACAGAGGCCCGGCATGGTGGTTCACGCCTGTAATCCCAGCACTTTAGGAGGCCGAGGTGGGCGGATCATGAGGTCTGGAGATCGAGACCATCCTGCCCAACATGGTGAAACCCCATCTCTACTAAAATACAAAAAAAATATAGCTGGGCATGGTGGTGGTGCACACCTATAGTCCCAACTACTTGGGAGGCTGAGGCAGAAGAATCGCTTGAACTCGGGAGGCAGAGGTTGCGGTGAGCCAAGATCACACCACTGTACTCCATCCTGGCTACAGACCAAGACTCCATCTCAAAAAAAAAATGACTTGCAAAGTTGACCATTTCATTAATAAGTTCGTTTTCTCTTCACCAGCATACTTACTTCAAATTTTGTCCTCTTTACTTGGCTCTAGAGGTTCTATACTCCAGGATGATCCTCCTGTGAGAGTCAGGTAGCTGAGAACATGCCCTTTGGGGATCAGGTTGCTAGAACGTGATTGTTAAAAGAGATGGTGGGAGACTTGGGGGTGGTGGCTAACACCTGTAATTCCAGCACTTTGGGAGGCTGGCTGAGGCGGGTGGATCCCCGAGATCCAGGAGTTGGAGATAAGCCTGGCCAACATGGTGAAACTTTGTCTCTACTAAAAATACATAAATTAGCTGGGCACGGTGGCAGGGGCCTATAATCCCAGCTACTCAGGAAGCTGAGGCACGAGAATCGCTTGAACCTGGGAGACGGAGGTTGCAGTGAGCAGAGATCATGCCACTGCACTCCAGCCTGGGAAACAGAGCAAGACTTGCATGTCTCAAAGAAAAAAAGATGAAGGGAACACAGACCCTCTTTTTGGTAAATGAATGTAGACAGAGTTGATCTGGAGTTGGGGACCTTGAGTGGAACACCCACAGCCACATCCCTCTTAGAAAGCCTGTGTCGCCCCAGGGAGGTTTGAGTTCTAGTTTGAAGCCCACTGGGATATTTGAGTCCAGACCTCTGGGAAAGCGGGGCAAGGAATAGCAGTGTAAAGTGGGGGTCATTACCAGAATGCAGATCAGGGGAACACTGGGCCAGAGGTGACTTCCCAACGGTGTACAGGGCCCTGAGGACTTGCCCCAGCAGCACCCATGAGGCGACAGGAGGAAACGATCAGGGGCCAAGTCAAGTCACAGCCAGCCAAGGTCCAGAAGCTTCTTGGTTTTGTGGCTTCGAGGTCCCTCATGGGGATGGTAGCCTAGATGAAGTAGGTTGGTAAGAATGTGGGAAATGAGAAAGCAGGGGCAATGACTGTAGTCAATTTGTGAGAAGTTTACTGTGGAAAACCCAGATGTGGGGCAAGCTCTGGAGGCAGGACAAGGTGGAGGTGGGGTGTGAAGATTAAAAGTGCTGGCTCACTCCTGAATGGAAATTATAAATGATCCAAGAGAAAGGGAAGTAGCACAAGAGGGGGAGGGGAAGCTGCATGGCTGGAGACTCCTGTGAGGAGGCAGGAACAGGACGGGATTCGGGATGACCTGGTGGGGCGTGGACCCTGGAAAGCTGTGGGCACCGGGAGGGCAGGCGGAGGAGACTAATCTCTTGCTCCCTAGGGTCTATGAGGTAAGGGCGCCCAGGTTTTGCGGAAATAAGGGCATGGGAAGGACACATGCTAGAACTGGGAGCAGTTCTGCAGGTGCAGAATAGGGGTTACCATGGGGACTGTGGGGAAAGGGTGGTGGGGGCAGTGCCCAGGGATGTTACTATTTGTGTTTGCTGTGTTGCAGGTGAGCGTGGCGCTGGGCTGTGCCTCCCGCGGGCGGACCATTGCATTTGCCTGCACCTTTGCTGCCTTTCTGAGCCGAGCATTTGGTCAGATCCAGATGGGAGCCCTCTCTGAAAGCAACGTCAACATTATTGGCTCCCACTGTGGGGTGTCTGTGGGTAAGGGTTCTAAATGCCATCATTTTGGTAGCTCTCCTCCTTCACAGAGAAAGATGAACATGGAGTAGGTTAAGCCAGGAATTTCCTTATGGTTCCATGAAGTTTGATTATTCAGGCCTTCTTGTTTGAAAAAGCCATATTGTACTTTAAAGTATCAGGCACTCAGCAACTTTTGAAGTGTGTCTGTTGGTGGTGCTGTTGACTGTCCCACTTTCGGAATGTGAAAAGTGACTGCTGATCCTGAGTGCCCCTTGTGTGTTGAGGTATATGCAGATATGGACAGGGCTAGCAGGGTCGTGGACCCCTTTCTGCCCTCGCTGTGGTGGCAGTCTGAGCGTAAACAGCATGGACAGAGGAAGACAGGAATTCTGGCTGGCTGTACAGCCAGCTCAGGTGGGAGGGGGCCTGGAGCAGCAGGAACCCTGGAACATGACACAAGGCAAGTGACTTGCAAACACGCCCTTCTCAGAATAGTATTAATCTGGCAGGTGGGCTAGAAGGAAACCACAGGCAATGGGAAGCCAAAGAGGGGATTGAAACAAGATGTGCAAGTCGGTCGGGGAGGAAACCGGGAGTGGGGGATCTGAGAGTGAAAGAGGTGAGTGTGTCTGACAGATGGAGAGCTCTGCAATGGTGTGAAAAGCACAAGTCTCCAGGGTTTTCTCACTTGGGAAACATCAGGGAGTCATTTTCTTGAACAACAGAAATAACATGGGAAAGATGAGCCAGCTGGTGTGCTTGTGGCAGGCAGGTGGGCTCAGTAGGTGTGGCTGCACACACTTGCTTCTAGAATGCCGGAGGTGCATACTGGGAAGTCAGCTCAGGGACTCCTTGAGAAAATGAGGCTGGACAAGATGGCTCTAGAGAGACCTGGAATCACGACTGTCTGGGTGAAACTGGAGGCGCAGGTGGTGGCCATGGAGAGGAGGCGCAGTAGCACTGCAGGGGTGGCCAGGGGAGAGGAGGCGCAGCAGCACTGCAGGTGGTGGCCAGGGAGAGGAGGCGCAGCAGCACTGCAGGGGTGGCCAGGGAGAGGAGGCACAGCAGCACTGCAGGTGGTGGCCAGGGAGAGGAGGCGCAGCAGCACTGCAGGGGTGGCCAGGGAGAGGAGGCGCAGCAGCACTGCAGGGGTGGCCAGGGAGAGGAGCCGCAGCAGCACTGCAGGGGCAGAAGGGCCTAGGAAAGGGGCCCTGAGTCCACCTGCAGCTATGCTCAGTGTCAGTTTTGAAATAGTCACATGGAGAAGTGGCTCTAGATCCAATCCAAAGAAGAGGTAGAAGGCTGGACACAGTGGCTCATGCCTGTAATCCCAGCACTTGGTGAAACCCTGTCTACTAAAAATAGAAAAACTAGCCAGGTGTGGTGGCATGCACCTGTATTCCCAGCTTCTCGGGAGGCCGAGATAGGAGGCAGAGGCTGCAGTGAGCCAAGATCACAACACTGCACTCCAGCCTGGAGACAGAACCAGACTCAACTCTCAAAAAAAAAAAGAAAAGAAAAGAAAGTCTGGCATGGTTGCTCACACCTGTAATCGCAGCACTTCGGCACTTTGGGAGGCTGAGATAGGTGGATCACCCGAAGTCAGGAGTTCCAGACCAGCCTGACCAACATGGTGAAACCTCATCTCTGCTACAAAAATTAGGCATGGTGGCTGGTGCCTGTACTCCCAGCTACATGGGAGGCTGAGACAGGAGAATCACTTGAACCGGGGAGGCGAAGGTTGCAGTGAGCTGAGATTGTGCCACTGCACTCCAGCCTAGGCAACAGAGTGAGACTCCATCTCAAAAAAATACATACTTTTTTAAAAAAAAAGAGCTGGGCTGTTAGAGGTTAGACAGTTGTCCTAGGCAAGGCAGTGTGCATGGTGACAGTCCCCTGTCCCCTTCCTAGCTGAGAAGAGCTAAGCTGCCCAGTGCACATTAAGATTTCTTTTTCACATTTCTGGCCAGAAACTCTGTTCCCAGATATACCCTAAAGCACCCTGTAGCACCCCCAGAGTGCCTTAAAAGAGTGCTACCTACTTGAAAGGCCTGGAGAAATGAAAAAGACCACTTTGCTATGCGAAACCCAGTCTCTGGATGTAGAAAAGAGACGTCAGACTTTTGAGAACAAAGCTGAGGACCTTCCAAAAGAGACCAGGGTGTCAGAGACTTAGCAGGGCAAACTCAGGCCACCAATGCTCAGCCGTCGTGGACAGTAGCTTGGAGTGTTCCATCTGAAGAGTCAGCTGGGGCCTAACCTGAGGTGTCAACAGTGTAATCTCAAGGGAGACAGGCGTGCAAGAACACAACGGGAATTAGTTACAAGGATGCAGTCAGACCGTTTATGGGGCTCTGACCACGTGGCAATAGGAAGAATTGCCTCTTCAGAGCTAGAAGGGGAAGGAGGGCAGTTTCTCATGGGGTTATGCTCATGTTTTCATCGGGCTGTGGTCTCTCAGGTGAAGATGGCGCTTCCCGGATGGCCTTGGACGATATAGCCATGTTTCGAACCATTCCCACGTGCACCATTTTCTATCCAAGTGATGCCGTCTCTACGGAGCATGCTGTTTCTCTGGCGGCCAATGCCAAGGTATTTTTAGGGGAACACTAGTTTCAGACAGAAAATGCTTCTGGACTCTACTCTAGTTTCATACTTATGATTGGGGTTTTTTCTCAGCATAAAGGTGGTATTCGTGATAGAAACTTCGGTGATAGAATTCTTTACAAAAACAGGTGATTATGCATACGAATACATTTGCTTTGTAAAAGATTCAAACAGTGCAAGATACTGAACAAAACCTGACCGCCTGTCTCATGAGGGCTCAGCAGAAGAAACAGGGACCATTCTGAGTATTGTCAACAGGAGATGTTTGACAAAAGGGTGCTTTGGAAACAGCAGGAGCAAGCTCCAGGCAGAGTCCAGATTGTATGTAGTATTAGCCCTGGTGGCTGCAGCCAGGGGTGAAGAAGCTCCTGCTGCCCCCAGACATCCAGGAAGCTGGAGAGCAGATGCCACTGCAGATGCACCCTGGGGTAAGAGTGTGTGGGATGTTGCACAAGGGCCTCAGATGTACAGAACCCAATTCCAGTTGAGAAGCGAGCTGCACAGGAGCCAAGGCAGCTCTTGATCTTTCCAGCCTCTCCCACTAACTTTCAGCAAGCGCCCTTAGCACCATGCACCTCACCCATACCCACACAGTTAACCCCTGGCACAGTCAAGGTGGGTACTGTACATTTCATTTCCAAGCACCCATGGTCATTTCTTTGATTTTTTTTAATAAGTGGGCTCCCACTTTACATACTATTCTGTACTTTTTTTTTTGAGACAGAGTCTTGATCTGTCACCCAGGCTGGGGTGCCCCAGAGTGCTAGATTTACAGGCGTAAGCCATAGCACCCGGCCTAATTTTTGTATTTTTTGGGAGAGATGGGGCTTTGCCATGTTGGCCAGGTTAGTCTCAAAATTCCTGGCCTCAAGTGATCCGCCCACCTTGGCCTCCCAAAGTGCTGGGATAACGGGCATGAGCAACTGTGTCTGGCCAATTGTGTACTTCTAAACTTAGTTTATCTTGGAGATTGTTCTGTGATTTCATGCATGGTACAGGATTTCATTTCTAGAAAAGTCAAGAGAGGCAAAACAAGATCAGGTGATAGAAATTAGAAGCCGGGCACAGTGGCTCACACATGTAATTCCAACACTTTGGGTACATCACAGGGTCAGGAGTTTGAGACCATCCTAACTAACACAGTAAAATCCCATCTCTACTAAAAATAGAAAAAATTAGCTGGCCATGGTGGCATGCCCCTGTAGTCCCAGCTACTCGAGAGGCTGAGGCAGGAGAATCTCTTGAACCCGGGAGGCAGAGGTTGCAGTGAGATGAGATCGCTACACTGCACTCCAGCCTGGGCAAGAGAGTGAGACTTCGTCTCAAAAAACAAAACAAAAAAAAATTAGAGTAGAGCTTGCTTCGTAGCCGGGGGAGAGTGACTGGGGAAAGAGGCACCGGGGAACTCTGCTGGCGGCAATGCTGCTGGGCTTCGATGAGGGCTCTGATTGGATGGCGCATTCAGGAAGTGTTGCACTTAGGACGTGCATTTTACTGCAGCTGAGTTATGTTTTGGTGAGGACATTGAATCAAGATGGTTTATAGCGTATTTCTTGATACATTTATTCATAATGCATCCATTAATATGTATATAAATTAACAAATTCTTTAGACACACAAGTGTTGATTTATACTCATAAATGTTTATGTGCTCAAATTGGTCATAAAAATGTATTTACATTTTACTGGGAAAGGAGCAAGTCATCTTGTGTTCAAATAGATGTTTATGGTCTTCCTGAAGATGAAGCATTATAAGCTATTGTGGCAAAAGTTAACATTCTAACGTTCTTTTCTGAGTTTCTAGTTAATGTGAGTCAGTGCTCTGCCGTGAACTAGTGTTCTGTGCAGACAGAGCGAGCCAGTGAGTATTGGGAAATCTTCCAAGGGGATCGGTGTGATGGCACGGGAGCTTGTCCTTGAGGGCAGCCCCAGGGTCCTGCTGGGAGCTGTCGGCTAATGGCTGTAGATGCTCACCCCTTGCTCCAAAACCTACACTTTCAGGAAAAAGAGCTGTCCTGTTGACACCCCTCCATTCTTTCAGTGTCTGTTGTTGGAAATTCGTTGTTTGCTTTTCTAAACCCTGGCTCCGTTTATGCCCTAGGGAATGTGCTTCATTCGGACCACCCGACCAGAAACTTTCGTCATTTACACTCCACAGGAACACTTTGAGATCGGACAGGCCAAGGTAAGGGCTTAAGCTCTCCAGCGTTACTCGGTATCATGACCTGTAAAAAGAACGCTTCTGAATCTATCACCAGGTATCCTCAGAGTTGAGGCATCATCCTTTCTTTGCTCTCATTTAAAAAAAAAAAAACACAGTTGTGACCTTTACCTGCTTTTCCTTGGGAAGGAACATTTTATGAATTTCAGCTTAGCTTGAACTCTTCTGCTTTTCAAATGGAGTGTTTTGTTGTTGCTGTTGTTGAGCTCAAAGATAGTAACATGAAGCCACTTGAGCATCTTGGCTGTTATCTTGGCCGCAAACTAAACAAAACAGAAGTCATCCTGGTGTTGGCACATGCCTGTCATCCCAGAACTTTGGGAGGCAAAGGCCGGGAGGATTGCTTAAGGCCAGGAAGTCCAGAGCAACCTGGGCAACATAGCGAGATTCCCAACTCTACAAAAATTTTTAAAATTAGCCAGGTATGGCAGCGTGTGCCTGTAGTCTCCGCTACTCAGGAAGCTGAGGAAGGAGGATAGGGGAGCTCAGGAATTGAATGCAGCAGTGAGCTATGATGGATCGCACCACTGTACTCCAGCCTGGGTTATCAGCCTATCTGTAGATAAGGATTGGAGAAGGTAAGTGGCTTACTTAAGGGTTTTCAGCCTGTGAGCACCAAGACCAGAATCCAGGCTGGGTGGTGAGCCCAGTCTCCCCAGGCCTGCTGAGCACCCCCTGCTCAGCCTGCCTGTCAGGGCCACGTGTGGGGAACACCAGAAACTTCCATGGAGAAAGTAAGTGCCTCTTCTCATCACGTGGAGAGTGGGGCTTGCAGGCATTTTGTCATGCTTCCTTCCTGTCTTTTCTAGGCATGCATGTATAGTTTACACAGTTGAGATTATACTGTATAGAAAAGTTTGCCCATAGCCACTCTTGAAAGAGCAGCAGGTAGCATCCAGTTTGGTTGCTAAGGACTAGGCTGCTCCAGAATTCAGTTTCAAGTGCTCAGAATGGCCAGAGTGCTGCCTGCCATAAAGCAGGTATTTCCAGAACTGTCCACTGTGTGCCATAGGTGGTAGGTAGCTGGATGGAAAAAGATAGTGTTCACCTTTATTGTTAACTACAGGCTCTGTTTCTGTGGGGAGGGTGTCTGACATTCACATGGTTTGCAGAGCTTGCTTATTTCTGTCTCCTTTTTTCTAATACTTTTCCTGTCCTGAGAAAAGAAAGTAAATTTCCTGGTGGGAAAGGCTGTGGGTTAAATGTGTATGATAGTATGCATGCTTGTGGGTCATTAAAGGGCTAGGCTTTGCAGAGAGGATGTGGATACGTGTGCACATGAGGATGTGTATCTTAAGAGGCCAGGGTATCCTCAAAGAATGGGGTGACTCAGAAACCCTATCTGTATTATCAGTAATGGTTCTTAAGCTACAAGGGCGCCTGTACAGAGAGAGGAAGTGGAGAATAATTCCAGATGCCTCTGGTGGATAGCTTTGGAGGCAACTAAACTATGAAAGCAGCCGAGGAAGTCTGCCATTGCTTGCAGAATAGTACATTACTGAGAGCGAGGGCTTTGATGTCAGCCCCGCCTGCCCTGAGCCGCTCCTCCTGCTCTGAGATTTGCTTTCCTCAGCTGCATAATGGTCGCACCAGTGAACAGATCTTACAGGGAGACCGTGAGGGTTCTCAGAGCTCAGGCGCACAGAGCGTGTTGCCAATGCACAGCATGTTCCTGTGAATGGGTTAGTCATTGGAGTCCAATCTCGGTGTGCCATAGTCAGCTCTCAGACCAGACCCCTGATGGGTACGTAGCATCTCCATGCTGCAGGACAGCTGGGGCAGCATGGTTGCCTGTCAGAAAATATGTGTCCTGGCTTGTAAATGCATGGTGTTTTTTAGTAGTGAATTATTAAGAAGTGAAATTGCTAGAATCGAGATAGTAGCATAGCAGCGTGCATTCCACTTTGAGATGCACTCTGTGTAGTAACCACAGCATTCTGTTTTGCTGGCGCTATACCAGGTCCTCCGCCGCTGTGTCTGTGACAAGGTCACAGTTATTGGAGCTGGAATTACTGTGTACGAAGCCTTAGCAGCTGCTGATGAGCTTGCAAAACAAGGTCAGTTGGTTGTGTCTGAGCATCGAGGTTCGAGCTGGGAAGACAGGACTTCAGCTACCTCCTGCGCCCTGAGTGCTCCTTTTACTTCCATCCCTGCATGTTCTTTATTCTAAGTCTGCTGCTTGTACCAAGCTGGTTTTTGCTGTTCTGCAGGTATTTTTATCCGTGTCATTGACCTGTTTACCATTAAACCTTTGGATGTCACTACCATCATCTCCAGTGCGAAAGCCACAGGGGGCCGGGTCATTACAGTGGAGGATCACTACCCACAAGGTGTGTGTGGGCATTGGGAATGCTCTGAAAAGTTCTGATGGGAAGTGTTTTTGTTTTCCTTTATTATTCACATGGCAGACTCTCAGGTGTCACCTGAGGTTCACGTCTTACCGCCATGCCTTTGTTGTCCAGTACTGACTAAGCGTGAGGCCATGCTCATACACCGGTGTGTCTCCAACAGTGCCAGGCCACCAGGGCGGGTCAGGGGCAACAGGAGCGGCTGTTGCAGGCAAGGGAAGAGGCATGAAAAGTATCACAGTTTCTTTGGGTTTCGAATGATGAATAGTGTGCCCCAGACAAGGCATGGTGGCTCATACCTGTCATCCCAGCACTTGGGGAGGCCAACACAGATAGATGACTTGAGGCCAGGAGTTCGAGACCAGCCTGGTCAACATGGTGAAACCCTATCTCTTCTTCTTCTTTTTTTTTTTTTTTTTTTTTGAGACGGAGTTTCACTCTTGTTACCCAGGCAGGAGTGCAATGGCGTGATCTCGGCTCACTGCAACCTCCGCCTCCTGGGTTCAGGCAATTCTCCTGCCTCAGCCTCCCGAGTAGCTAGGATGACAGGCACACGCCACCATGCTCAGCTATTTTTTTGTATTTTTAGTAGAGACGGGGTTTCACCATGTTGACCAAGATGGTGTCGATCTCTTGACCTCGTGATCCACCCGCCTCGGCCTCCCAAAATGCTGGGATTACAGGCCTGAGCCACCGCACCCGGCCCCAACATGGTGAAACCCCATCTCTTCTAAAAATATAAAAATTAGTTGGGTGTGCTGGTCCATGTTTATAGTCCCAGCTACTCGGGAGGTTGAGTAGCATAAGAATTGCTTGAACCCAGGGTGTAGAAGTTGCAGTGAGCCAAGATCATGCCACTGCACTCCAGCCTGGGCAACAGAGTAAGACTCTATCTCAAAAATAAAAAGCGTGCCCCAACCAGAGAAGCAGGGACAGGATCGTGCAAGTGTAGAAAACAGGTGTGCCAGGAGGAGAGGGCTGGGCAGTGTTTGGGCCTGGAAAGGTTAGGTGGGGCAGATGATGAGATACAAGGAGGAGCATCACGTGTTCATGTGGCAGGGGCCCTTAGCCTGCAGAAGCGGTGCCTGATTCTCTGGAAGGACTCCTGGGCCCCAGAACACAGTCACCCTTACAGCTGAGGTTGATGACAGGGAAAGGGCACAGGACGGGATCCACCAGAGCAGGAACCGTGGGCCAGGTGGAGTTGAAAGAAGTCCTGCTCCAGGCTCCATCCGCCCCCACGGGGCATAGTGAGAAGTGCCTCCCATGTAGGCTCTGTTTCTGCCCAGGGATGCCTGCTAGAGACTTGGCACCCCATGTGTTTACTGGGAGCAGGTCCTGTTGGCACCCTCTGCCAAGCAGGTAACCAAATCCCTGGCTCCCAGCAGGAAAGCAGGTGCTCATGTCAACCACGTTGTTCCTACAAACAGTCCAGGTGCAGGACCGCCCTGTCCAGTAGGGAAAGCGTCACAGCTGCAAGGAGACCTTCAGCCAAGAGCCAGGCTTGCCAATCAGCAGCCTCAAGTCGGCCGGTCACTTTTCTGCACTGTTAACTTGTTAGTTTTAACCATTTTCAGGTCCCTGACAGCTTTGAAAATCGGAGTGCCACAGATCCCCACACTCAAGCAGCCCCTACTGTAGGCTGAGGCAGAGCAGTTTGTAAACCGGCAGTTTAGAATGAGAACTCAGGCCTGTCAGGGTGACTGTTCGCATGAATCACATTTTCCCCTGGGAAGCCATAAATTCAAAGGCCTCTCCATGTTGGGGCTTTAAGACTGACTAGCTGCTTTCACAGAAGGGCCTGATGTCCTTGTTTCCCCAGGTGGCATAGGGGAAGCTGTCTACACAGCCGTCTCCATGGATCCTGACATTAAAGTTCATTCGCTGGCAGTGTCGGGAGTGCCTCAGAGTGGGAAGCCCAAGGAATTGCTGGATAGGTATGGAATTAGTGCCAGACACATCGTAGTGGCCGTGAAATGCATGTTGCTGAACTAAAATAGCTGTTGGCTTTGGTCTTAAAAGGCCTGTTTACCCTACGTTTGTTTGTTCCAAAACCATCATTTAGATCTATACTGTCATGCTTTGTTTCTTAAAAGCAAAGCTAGCTTAACACCTTCCTTCATCCCTAGTTTGGAAATTCAAGCTAACTACTTATCCTTTAAACTGTGACTGCATATGCAAATACCACAATAATTTTTGAATCATTAAAGGGAGTCATACAAGGTTAAGTGAAAAAAATAGGTAGTAAAACAACCACCTCATAGTAAGTCTTTTAATAACACTATAGATACGTGGTAGAGTTAGTAACTTCTTAATGTACTTCCTTCATGAGTAACTAGTAGAGGTAATCTTTTTTTTAATGTATAAGACTCTAGATAAGTGGTAGAGGTAATAAATTCTTCAGTGTATTTCCTCGATGAGTAATTTACATATAAGACTCTAGATAAGTGGTAGAGGTAATAAATTCTTCAGTGTATTTCCTCGATGAGTAATTTACATATAAGACTCTAGATAAGTGGTAGAGGTAATAAATTCTTCAATGTATTTCCTCGATGAGTAATTTACATATAAGACTCTAGATAAGTGGTAGAGGTAATAAATTCTTCAGTGTATTTCCTCGATGAGTAATTTACATATAAGACTCTAGATAAGTGGTAGAGGTAATAAATTCTTCAATGTATTTCCTCGATGAGTAATTTACATATAAGACTCTAGATAAGTGGTAGAGGTAATAAATTCTTCAATGTATTTCCTCGATGAGTAATTTACATATAAGACTCTAGATAAGTGGTAGAGGTAATAAATTCTTCAATGTATTTCCTCGATGAGTAATTTACATATAAGACTCTAGATAAGTGGTAGAGGTAATCCTTTTCTCAATGTATTTCCTTCATGAGTAAAGAAAATGTGAACTGAAGTATAGATTGCAGTAGCCTAAGTTCCACAGCACAATAACACCGTGACACCTGCTGTTCCCACCTTGGGATTCTGTGTGCTGCCATCCAACCTGCAGCCTCCTGGGTAATGGTGTGACTGCAGCTGCCCTGGAATTCAGTTCACTGCCTTCGTGTCCCCTCTGCTGTTGAGAGCCTGTCAGGCAGCAGCGAAAGCTTGTTGGGATGTCCTGTGCTGCTTGTGTGACTGCTCTGTGAAGCGATGAGAGCACGCTAGTTCCGACCTCTATACTGTGCCGTTCAAGGTGGTAATAAAGCATTTCAGAACAGTTGCTTTATTCAGCACATGCTTTCTGTGTGAATCAGTTTCTCGATGGTCAGTTCCTAAATAAGGAAAAAGCTTTTATCTAAACCAGAAGCAGAATGAGCCGCGGCCCACACCAGTAAACCCGGGAAAGAATAATGGGCCACAGCTGAATCACTCACTAGAGAACAACAACGTGGCCTGAAAAGCTGTCCCTGAGCTGATGCCTTCCATCAGCTATAAGCACATAAAACTATGTGGCTAGAGGCGAGGCATATTGGTTCACGTCTCTAATTCCAGCACTTTGGGAGGCTAAGGCTGGTGGATTACCTGAGGTCACGAGTTCTATGTACCCTTCGAGCGTCTGTGGTGGGAGGGGGTGTTCAAACAATTTTGTGAGGAGTCGATGGAGTGATACTGAAGGTGCTGTGCCATCTGAAAGTCATCACTTTAGAGGAAGGTATTCTTTTTTCTTTTGTTTTGTTTTGTTTTTTAGTTCTTTGAGGAAGGCATTCTTAACAGACAAAAGCCATGCTTGCTTGTATTCAGGTGCAAAATGTTGGATTTGGTGAGAGCACAGGATTGGTGCACGGAAGCGCAGTGTGGCAACAAATGGAGCAACTAATTCCATGATGAAAAAGTGCAATTTCTAAACACAGGAAAGAGCCCCCAAAGCCTCGATTCAGTCCCAGAGAAGGTTCTGGGCAGAAACAGGACAAATGAAATTAATGACAGCGCAGGCACCATGATCACCCAGTGAGGGGAGTGAGCCCTGTTGCCAGCTTGGCCTGGCTGTGACTTCTGAGTAAACAAGTGTGTGTGTGTGTGTGTGTGTGTGTGTGTGTGTGTGTGTCTGAACTGTGAGAGCCTGGTGATGAACATTCCCTGGAAGATGCCGTGGACCAGCCCCTCGCCCTTGAGTCCTCCTAACATCTTTCTGCTCTGATTATTTCCCATCAATAAACCACCCAGCAGAGACTCCAGTACCATGTGCCCCAAAAACTTGGCTTGAATCCTGAAATCTGCTTCTTGCCCATGGGGCCTTGAGTAGCTGTAGAAGGGGATGATGGTGCTGATGACAGGGACAGTAGCTATCCCACAGTGCTGGTGCCATCATTTCGAAACACCCGTGCAGGCCTGCTCTGCGTACCTGGCAGTTTCCTACTCCCCAGCGCACCCTCGGCCGGCTCGCCCCATCGGCCCTTCCACAGCCGCCTTACCCACCTCGCTGGGGTTATGGTGAGGTTGGCGGTGACCCACCTGCCTCTCCGCTCCCGAAGTGTGAGCCTGGGCTGAAAGGGCTGACACTGGATGGGCAGGGAGTGCTGGAGGCCTGGCGCAGAGGGCTCACCAGGCGCTACCTGGAGGGCATGGTTCCTACCTGTGGGCCAACAGTGGTGGCAGGAGGAGTCACAGCCTGGGTGGAGAAGGGGACAGAGGTGTGGTGTGGATGGAGGCGTGCAGCTCGGACCCTCCTGGTTGCTGACGCAGCGAGGAAAACCCTGGAGAGCTAGGCACTTGCTTTCAGCCTCGGAGCCCAGCCTCCCCGGGGAAGCCAGGAGAGGTTCTACCACTTCAAGAGGCCTCCTTGCCCTGCCAGGCCGAGGTCAGGTTTAGAGAAGCTGGGACATTAGATTCAAGAGAGCTGAAATGATGTGACGTGTCATTCTGTATTTGGGTGAGGAAGCTGAGCACGCAGAGTTAGAAATCGCTCAGGTCAGGACCTGGGCTGCACCTGGTATCAGGACCCACCTGAGAGGCTCTACCTCCCTAAGTGTACCTGTCCCCTGGAGCATGGTGAGATTGGACGCTAGCTGTGGGTCTAAGAGCAGCAGTCTAGTTGTGGAGGGTCTCCTTGATGATACGAGTGAGTGTCCCCTGGCAAAGCTCTTTCCCAGGTAAGCTTGTGACAGAGTTCTTCCAGACAATGGGGGTCAAGCCACCTACACTACCAAGGGAGGCTCAGAGGGACTAGGGGCTTCTGGAGTCTCACCTTCAACTGAGGCCAAACAGATGGCCCAATTCTAGGATTCAGGGTCCCATTCCTCCGAAATGACTGCCCACGATTCATGTGGGAAGCATGGTAAGGCTGGGAATTCATAACTGTGGGAATCTGTAACTGGCATAGTCAAATGTGTTTGATTGTCAGAGCCGTCAGCCCTGCAGGTACAAGGAGTAAGGGAATTAAGAGGGCTTTCTTGGAAGCACCGTAGTTCTCCTACTGTGGCTCGACCTGAGAGGGAGCCTGAGCTCATTGCGTCTTCATGGTACATAGGCCCACTGAGGATCTTCCATACCGCAGCCCTCACAGCCATCCGACCACGACAGGTGCAGCAGGGACTTGAGCTCCCACATACTTGCTTCCGTTGAGCCATCATCCCAAGCAACCGGAGTGACAGGCCATGGATGACTCGTGCCCCACTTCCCAGTGGGAAAAAATGCTCAACCCTGTACTCCAGCCCAAAGGCAGAACCAGACCAATCCCCAAACTGTGTGCATAGCCCTATCTTCTAGAACCTCACCCAGGGCCAGTTCTAAATTAGGAACCAGTTAGAAGACAAAACTCCATACCTAGTATCTCAAGAAAGGAAAATGAAAGCGTGTTTACTTGGGGTTTGAGAGCTAACAGTGCAAAAGGGACACTGAAGTAACAGAGTTGGTGATGGAAGAAGCTAAAACCCTCAGAGCGAGGGGCAAAAATAAAGATGTTGGGGTGACCGGGAGTCTTGCAGTGAGCCTGGGAACATGGAAGGCTGGGGCTTGGGACTCCAAGGAGGGGCTGCTGCAGGGCATCACAGAAGGAGGAAGCAACGTCGTCTAAGAACAGGGCAGGAGGAAGTGTCTGTGGCATCATCTTCCAGTTCACTCATTCCGTCCTCGGTGGCATTGATGTGTTGTTGAGTCCATCAGATGAGACTTTAATTTCAGTGATGGCTTGTGTACTCTACAAGTTCTGCATGTTGCTTTTTCAAATCTCTCCCTGGATTAAACTAAGTCTTCTGTTTTCTATTCCCCCCCCCCCTTTTTTTGAGATAGAGTCTGGCTCTCACCAGGCTGGAACGCAGTGGCACGATCTTGGCTCACTGCAACCTCCACCTCCCAGGTTCAAGTGATTCTCCTGCCTCAGCCTCCCAAGTAGCTGGGACTACAGGTGCGAACCACCATGCCCAGCTAATTTGTATATTTTTATTAGAAACGGGGTTTCACCATGTTGGCCAGGATGGTCTCAATCTCTTGACCTCGTGATCCACCTGCCTTGGCCTCCCAAAGTGCTGGGATTACAGGTGTGAGCCACCGCGCCCGGCCTGTATCCCTTTCTTCCTACCCTTAGATTGTGTCAGAGAGACTATTAGAAGATCTGAGGAGTCAGTATACAATGCATATATCTGTCAGAACTGCTCTCTGATCTGCTGAGAATCCCAAGGTGGTCAGTCTGTGCTTGCAGAATTCACCCGATTAGGCCCTCTTTATCCTCCTCTTTTTACCCTCCTCTGTTTTTCATGCGATGACCCGAGGCCTGGGAGGTACTGGGCCAGGCTCACCTCCAACTCCTTCCTTTCACACCCATGGCCCTCCACATACCACACACCGTGGGGAATCTCAGAGGGCAGGAGTCAGAGTGGAGCAAAGCTGGGAAAGGGCTCAGGCTCTGGAGCCCAACTTCATGAGTCACATTTCCCTCCTGTCCTTGTCTGAAAATGGGGGTAACACTGGTACCAAGGTCCTAGGGCTGCTGTGAGGAGGAGGTGCATGCTCCCAGCCATTGCTGACAATGACTTGATAGCGCTTTTTGAGGGTTCCACCCTGGAACTGTGACAGGTCCAGCCTTGCTCTCTGACCTGCCCATTGATTCTCCATGATGGTGGCCAGTGCTGTCATCATGAGGCTGTGGGCCCCACTTCAGCTTTACCCCCGGAAGTCCTGTGGAAGAATCCTGGGGTGAAGTGTCCCCTCTAGGGAAGGTAGGTTGTCTCTGCCAGGATCCCAGCAGTATGACCACACTAGGGAGGCGAAGTGATCTCTCACCCAGGGCTCCCAGAGGCCTGAACCTTCTCCCTGTGCCTGTGGACAGGCAGCCTGTGCTGGAGGGTGCTCAGGGTGCCTGCTGGAAGGCAGGCAGACTCCTCCTCTCCTGCTCATGCAGACCCAAGCTGACACGGATCTGCTATCCCTGAGCTCCCTGTGCTGAGGGGCAGAACTCACCCCATCTTTCCTTCATCCCGGAGGGAACCCTGCAGAAACACTGGAATGTGCTGCAGGGCTCCAACATGCTACCATCTGAAGGCACAATGCCTTTTTTTTTTTGTTTTGATTTTTTTCTCTGTATTTAAAAACGGGGTCTCGCCTTGTTGCCCCGGCTGGTCTCCAGCGATCCTCCCACCTGAGCTTCCCAAAGTGCTGTGATGACAGGTGTGAGCCACTGAGCCTGGACCCTTGTTTTCCTTTGTCCTTTGTTTCCTCCCAGGGACTCCCCTCACTCACCTGTGGCCAAGATATGCTTGAAGTGACAAAACTACAAGTTGTATAACTGCTCCTTTCTATGTCTTCTCCCAAACGGCACTAGGAATGCGTGGAGGACAGACCATGGTACCTCACAGGTGCCACACTCAATCCCAGCCTAGTCAGCAGTGGCTGAGTGACCTAGACCACAGACTATAGCTAGACAGTGCTGCCAGGGCAACCTTCCCACCTTGGGTCAATCAGGAATTTCTAATGGGCACTCAGAAATGCCACCTACAACCCGGTGAGGTGGCTCACGCTTATAATCCCAGCACTTTGGGAGGCTGAGGTGGACAGATCATTTGAGGTTAGGAGTTGGAGAACAGTCTGGCCAACATGGGGAAACCCCTTCTCTAACTAAAAACACAAAAAATTAGCTGGGCATGGTGGTGCACTCCTGTAATCCCAGCTACTCGGGAGGCTGAGCCAGGAGAATTGCCTGAACCTGGGAGGTGGAGGTTGCAGTGAGCCGACATCACACCACTGCACTCCAGCCTGGGACCACAGAGCAAGGCTCTGTCTCAGAAAAGAAGAAAAACAAGAAATTCCCCCTACAGTCTCCTCACTCTCTAGTGGGTGTTAAATGAACTTTCTGTAGCCACTTTGGGCAGAGGGAGGACACAGCCTAAGCCTGGGTACCCAAGAAGATTGTGCAGGCTGGATTCTCTGCACAAGGACACTTTCCTGGGGAGTGAGTGGGCTGAAATCCCTCCCGTGTCCTCACCTCCAGCCGCATACCTGCCCAGAGGGCAGAGAGCCTCTTGCAGATCCACACACTAGCCTGCACGGGTGCGTGGGGGCCCTGGAGCCCAGACGGGCACCCAAGGAATCTTGCAGCCCTACACAGTGAGGACAGAGGACTGGCAGCTTTCCACCTGTTGGCTCCTCTCCCTCCTGACCTTCCCACTGGAATCCTTCCAATACATGAACCGTTGGCACAAAGAAATTGAAGTGGGTTTTTTTCCACTGCTACCCTCGCCATCTGGGACTCCGTTTTTTTTTTTTTTTTTTTTGAGACAGAGTTTCACTCTTGTTACCCAGACTGGAGCGCAATGGCACGATCCCGGCTCACCGCAACCTCCGCCTTCTGGGTTCAAGCAATTCTCCTGCCTCAGCCTCCCAAGTAGCTGGGACTACAGGCGGGCACCACCATGTCCAGCTAATTTTTGTATTTTTAGTAGAGACGGGGTTTCACCTTGTTGACCAGGATGGTCTCGATCTCTTGACCTCGTGATCCACCCGCCTCGGCCTCCCAAAGTGCTGGCATTATAGGCGTGAGCCACCGCGCCCGGACTTTTTAAATTTTATTTATTTATTTTTTTATTTTTAGTGGAGACAGGGTTTTTGCCATGTTGGCCAGGCTGGTCTCGAACTCCTGACGTCAGGTGATCCACCCACCTCGACCTCCCAAAGTGCTGGGATTATAGGCGTGAGACACCAAGCCTGGTCTTTTTTATTTTTTAATTGAGACAGGGCCTTGCTCCGTTGCCCAGGCTGGAGTGCAGTGGCATGATCAACACTCACTGCAGCCTGGAACTCCTGGGCTCCAGGAATTCTCCTGCCCCAGCCTCCCAATTGGCTGGGACTACAGGCGCACACAACCATGCCTGACTAATCTTTTTTTCTTTTGCAGAGATGGGGCCTTGTTAGGTTGTCCAGACTGGTCTTGAACTGCTGGAGCCAAGTGATCCTCCCGCCATAACCCTAACCCTAACCCAGAGTTCTGGGATTCCAGGCAAGAGCCAATGTGCCTGGCCGGACTTCACGGTCTCTTACCT
Organism: Callithrix jacchus; assembly: GCF_049354715.1. NCBI lineage: Eukaryota > Metazoa > Chordata > Mammalia > Primates > Cebidae > Callithrix > Callithrix jacchus. The sequence goes on from NC_133524.1 coordinate 150,131,610, forward strand.
GGACCGGGGCGATGGTCCCACCCAGGCCCTCAGAACTGGGGGGTGAGCTGTTTGCTTATGGCTCACCCACGAAAAAGAAACTCCCAGAAGGAAGGGATTGTGTCTGGAGCGCTCTACCTCCAGGCCCCAGACTGCAGGTATCCCTTGCCAGCCGAGCTGAGGCCAGCAGGGCAAAGTCCATTCCTGCCGCCTGGACTGAGGCCTTCGTCCTCTCGAAAGAAGCAATGCTGAGAAGTGGGCTCATCCCGTCACGCCACCAGAGTCTCAGGAAGCCAGGGATGTGGGTGTCAAATGGTCCCGGAGATGATGATGGGAAACTTCACGTGGAGAAGAAAATGCCCAAGAATGAGCGAAGCTGTCTGCAAGGACCCTCGAAGGGAGCTGGCAGGTGCACTAGGTATGGCGAGATGCAAACGAGGCTCATGGCATTGTTCCCCGGAAGGACCAGCGCAGAGGAGACCGCAGATGCCTGCACGTTTAGCGGGAGTACGGCAGTGCGATCATGGGGGAAAGGCTGTGTGTGACAAATGGTATGGAGGAGACCGACAGTGGGAAAGGAGTCGGGCACGGTGGCTCACGCCTGCCATCCCAGCACTTTGGGAGGCTGAGGTGGGTGGATTGATGGAGCCCAGGAGTTGGAGACCAGCCTGGGGAACATGGTGAAACCCCATCTCTAGAAAAAAATTAAAAATTAGCAGGGCGTGGTGGCACCCACCTGTAGTCCTAGTAAGCTGGGGGGCTGAGGCAAGAGGATCAATTCAGCTTGGGAGGTTGAGGCTGCAGTGAGCTCACTGCCCCTTTACACTCCAGCCTGGGCCTCTCTCAGAACAAACAAACAAGCTGGGCGTGGTGGCTCACGCCTGTAATCCCAGCAGTTTGGGAGGCCGAGGCGGGCGGATCACTTGAGGTCAGGAGTTCAAGAGCAGCCTGGCCAACATGGTGAAACCCCGTCTCTACTAAAAATACAAAAATCAGCTGGGCGTGGTGGCACGTGCCTGTAGTCCCAGCTACTTCGGAGGATGAGGTGGGAGAATTGCTTGAAGCAAGACTCCGTCTCAAAAATAAATAAATAGAATTGAACAAACACATGCCAAATGACACCACGTATTTCACAAGGATCTGTAGAAATGGAAGGTCCTAAGCACCACAGCGCCTTTGGGAGGGAGGGGAACAAGACTAGGAAACCGGGAGAAGGAAACAGCAAAAAGCTACTGTTCTCCCAGCCAATTTTCAGACACCTAAAAAGTTGTTAGCCGAAACGGTGCTGGTGAGGCTGTGGGTAAACACGGAGGGTACAGCGTGGGGAAGGGACAGTATCAAAGGTGGGTCTTTCAGGGAGGCAATTCCCTAGTGTCTATTACAATTTTAAATGCAGGCCACAGAAAGTGGCACACAACTGTAATCCCAGCATTTTGAGAGGCCAAGGCGGGAGCATCGCTTGAGCCCAGGGGTTCAAGACCAGCCTGGGCAACACAGTGAGACCCCATCTCAACAAAAAGAAGCTTTCTAAAGAAACCAGGGGTGGTGGTGCACACTTGTGGTCCCAGCTGCTCAGGAGGCTGAAGTAGGAAGATCACTTGAGCCCAGGAGGTTGAGGCAGCGGTGAGCGGTGATCTAGCCATTCCACTCCAGTCTGGGCCACAGCCTGATAACCTGTCTCAAAAAAAAAAAAAAAAAAAAAATGTATGTACATATATCTGGACCCAGCAATTCCACTCACAGGTAATTATCCTAGAGAGAGATGGATGCATGTTCAAGGCTGTGTTCATAGTAAATGGAAGGTAGGAATAATGATGCTTTAAAAGCACATCAAATCGGGGCCAGGTGCAGTGGCGCACTCCTGTGATCCCAGCTACTCATGAGGCTGAGGCAGGAGAATCCCTTGAACCCGGGAGGCAGAGATTGCAGTGAGCCGAGATTGTGCCATTGCACTCCATCCAGCCTGGGCAACAAAAGCGAAACGCTGCTCAAAAAAATTTTTGTTGTTGTTGTTTAAATAAGAGCACATCAGGCTGGCCACTGTGGCTCACGCCTGTAATCCCAGCACTTTGGGAGGCCAAGGTAGGCGGATCACCTGAGGTCGGCAGTTCGAGACCAGCCTGACCAACATGGAGAAACCCCATCTCTACTGAAAATACAAAAAAAAAAAAAAATTAACCGGGTGTGGTGGCACGTGCCTGTAATCCCAGCTACTCAGGAGGCTGAGGCAGGAGAACGGCTTGAACCTGGGATGCAGAGGTTGCGTTGAGCTGAGATCGCGCCATTGCACACTCCAGCCTGGGGGACAAGAGCGAGACTTTGTCTCAAAAAAAAAGTCTGGGCGTAGTGGTTCACACCTGAAATCCCAGCACGTTGGGAGGCCGAAGTGGGTGGATCACGATGTCAGGAATTCAAGACCAGCCTGGCCAAGATGGTGAAACCCCATCTCTAATAAAAATACAAAAATTAGCCAGGCATGGTGGCAGGCGTCTGTAATCCCAGCTACTTGGGAGGCTGAAGCAGAGAATTTCTTGAACCCGGGAGGCGGAGGTTGCGGTGAGCCGAGATCGCGCCACTGCATTCCAGCCTGGGCGACAGAGCGAGACTCTGTCTCAAAAAAAAAAAAAAAAGTCTAATTTATAGGCTGTACGTGGTGGCTCACGCCTGCAATCCCAGCACTTTGGGAGGCTGAGGCAGGCGCATCACTTGAGGCCAGGAGTTCCAGATCAGCCTGACCAACATGGTGAAACCCCACCTCTACTACAAATAGAAAAATTAGCCAGGCGTGGTGGCACACACCTGTAGTCCCAGCTACTAGGGAGGCTGAGGTGGGAGGATCCCTTGAGCCTGGGAGGCAGAGGTTGTTGCAGTGAGCCGAGATGGTGCCATTGCACAGCAGCCTGGGCAACAGAGCAAGACTCTATCTCAAAAACAAAATAAAAAGTTGAAATTATAAAAAACAACAACCACACACACACAAAAAGGAAAGCCACTATAAAATGTGTAGCATAAGGGGTCTTTTTTTTTTTAACGTATTTTTTCATTGCATTTTAGGTTCTGGGGTACATGTGAAGAACATGCAAGATAGTTGCATAGGTACACACGTGGCAGTGTGATTTGCTGCCTTCCTCCCCTTCACCTATATCTGGCATTTCTCCCCATGCTCTCTCTCCCTAACTCCCCACCCCCCGCTGTCCCTCCCCTATTCCCCTCAACAGACCCCAGTGTGTAGTGCTCCCCTCCCTGTGTCCATGTGTTCTCACTGTTCAACACCGACCTATGAGTGAGAACATGCGGTGTTTCATTTTCTGTTCTTGTGTCAGTTTGCTGCACAGGGGTCTTAAACTTCGTAACTATGTGGGTGATTGCGCAGAAAAATCGAGTAAATAACTATATATTTTTTATACATGGGATAACTTGCTTCAAGTTGTTTCAAAAACTTTTTTGTGTGTTTTTTGGTGAGACAGAGTCGTGTTCCGTCACCCAGGCTGGAGTTCAGTGGAGCCATCTCAGCTCACTGCAACCTCTCCCTCCTGGGTTCAAGCGATTCTCCTGCCTCAGCCTCCTGAGTAGTTGGGATTACCGGTGTGTGCACCACCATGCCCAGCTAATTTTGTATTTTTATTAGAGGCGAGGTTTCACTTTGTTGGTCAGGCTGGTGTCGAACTCCTGACCTCCAACGATCCACCCGCCTCGGCCTCCCGAAGTGCTGGGATTATAGGCGTGAGCCACCGCGCCCGGCCTCAAAAGCCCTTCAGTGATTCGCCTGAAGAGTCTGGTGTTTCTATTGACAGTACTCAAGGCCCTACGAGGAGACGGCCGGTGCCTGGAATCCCAGCACTTTGGGAGCCTGGGATGCATCACCTGAGCCCGGGCATTCCAGACCAGCTTCGGCGACAAAGCGAGACCCCATCTCTACAAAAACCTTAAAAATGAGCCGGACGTGGTGGTGGCGTGTGCCTGCTGTAGTCCCAGCTACTTGGTGGCCTGAGGCCGGAGGCGGAGGCCGTCGCTGGGGTGGGGAGGTCAAGACTGTAGTGAGCCCACATCGCGCCACTGCACTCCAGCCTGGGCGACAGAGTGAGACCCTGCCTCAAAAAAACCCATTACAAATACAAATACAAATACAGCTACACATTCATTTCTGCGTGGACTGGAGCGTTCAAGACCGGCGTGGCAACCCGGTAACAGGAAACCCTGCACGTGCGTGCTCCCAGCTGGCTCCTCCGTAAGGGCCACCAGCCACGGGAAGCTGCAACCTTGTCCCTCATCAGGCAAAGGCTCAGCCTGCGGCTCCGCGAGCGTGGACCGTTCCCTGGCCGTGAGCGGGAAGAACAACGGGCCCCGCCCCAAGGGCTGGGATGGATCTCGCGAGCGGTAGGCGGAGGGGACTCGGCCCACCACAGCGGAGGACAGCGCGTGGCTCCGCGGAGATAAAGCTGAGTCCCGGAGCAGAGCGCTGGCTGCGCTGCACCGCGGGAGGGAGGGGGCGTGCCTACCGCGGGCCCACGGGAGGGAGGGGCCGGTGCCGGGGGACAGGAACCCGCGCAAGCGCGGAAATGCCGACGGCCGCGCCCTCCCGCGCGCACCACGGCGACACCCGGGCGGCCCTCGGAGGGCACGGACGTCGCGCCGCGCTCCCGGGGCGCTTCATTTGCGCCCACGGCCAACGCTCCGGCACCGGCCGGCAGGTGCAACGGCCTCTGGACGTTTCTCGCCCCTTCTCGGGAATGGAATGCTTAGAGAAGCACAGGTCCACACCGAAAACACCAGGCGGCAGTGTTGCGCGTGCACGGCTGGACGGTCTCGCGTGATTCTGCGGCCAGCGTCCCTGCCCTCGCCCCGTGGACGCCTGGGAGCCAGAGGGGGACGCACCCCGCCCCGCAGGGCTGCAGCGGCGCTCACGCGACGGGGTGGCGCCCATTGGGCAGCAGGAGCGTCCGTCAAGGGTGAGGGGCGGGAATTCCGTTCAATCTGAGCATGGTCATTGGCGACGACAGGCGAAGAGGAGGCCGGATAGGCGGGGAGGGGCGGAGCTTCCGGTGGGCGCCTGGAGGCTGAGAGGAGCGACGGCAGCGGAGGCGGGGAGCGAGGCAGCTGTGGGCTCCGGTGGGCGGAGGCGAGGGCGGTCCCGCCCCGCCACTCCCCGCCCCCGCCTCGGCCCCGCCTCCCGCGCCTGCGGGTCCTCGGGCCGGCTCTGCGGGGCAGGCGCCGAGTCCTTTTCCGGCGCAGGCCGGTGGTCACTGTCCTCCCCCGGGGACTTGGCGGACAGGCGTCCCCCGAGGTCAGGGCCCGGGAAGCTCCTTGAGCCGCTCTCGCCTGGGCGCCGTCGAGGGGCCGCCCCTCCCTTCCCACTCCACTGTGCTCCGAAAGCGCCTCGGGGCGCGTCTGGGGGGTCGTGGGGAAGCAGGGCCGACCCCACCCGCCCACCGCGCAGCGTCCAGGGAGAGGTGGGCCGAGCGGGCCCAGTCAGGCGTCCTGGGGGAGGTGGCGTCTGGAGGTGTCTGTGCACCATTCCGCGGGTGGCGCGCGGTGGGGTAACAAAGTCTTTCCCGTCCCTTGGCAACCGTGGCCGTCGGGGAGGGAATCCTGCTCTGCTGCAGGCGGCCGTGGGCTGGGGCGCTTCCCGCCATACTGGCTCCTCGGGGAGGTAGGGAAGGCGAGCCCCGCAGAAAAGGCGGTGGCTTCCGTCGACGGAGCCATCCCTCCGGCCGGTCTTCCCGCGGGAGGGTTCCTGGGAACAGCCGCAGGGCCCCGCCCAGGGTTTCCGGGAAAGCCCCGCGTTTCCCGCCGCCCTTCCTGCGCCAGGAGGGTTCCCAGCTGCTGGCGATGCTGCCCAGGCGGCTCCCCCCAGCGCCACCGCCCACCTGGGAGCCGGCCGCTGAGTTTGGCCCGTCTGCTCTGGTTCCTCTTGGCTGGGCTCCGAGGCCTGGCATGACTTCCCGTCTCCGCGGCGGCTCTGGCGACCCTGCTGGGTGTCTTTGCCCCCAGGGGATTGCATCCCGGTGGAGAAGACACTTCCTCCCTCTCCCTTCCTCTCCTCCGCCCCCTTTGGCTCCCTTGTCCTTGCACGCTGCCTCGTCCACTCGTGTGTCTGGCTGTGTGTGTGTGTGTGTGTGTGTGTGTGTGACCGACGCGAGCCCTTAGTCACCTTTTGCTACTATTTTCCCCATGTTATCACTTGTCTCTTGACTGTGTGGTTTGCGGGTTGTGCTTGGTCAGACGGGATTTTAGTTTTCCTGTCATCTGAAGCTCCAGGCTTTCCTGACGGCTTCTGGGGGTTCTTGTCCGTTTGTTTCCTTCTGGCTCACACCGTGTCTTGCCCCCTGGATGCTGGGCACCAGTTCCGGCTGCTGGGTAATAGGCGACCCCACGTTTTGGTCCTTCCCCACCTGGTGCTCCTCATCCCCCAGGGTTCTGAGGGACCGGCTCTGAGAGGGCTCTCGGGGAGCCAGGGACTATGGCCCAGGGGCCCTCTCAGGCTGCGATGAAGGTGTCCACTGGGGCCCAGCCATCCTATCTGACTGAGCGAAGAGGCTGTGGCAGGAGGCCTCAGTTCCTCCCCACCGGGCCTCCCCACAGGGCTGCCGGGCTTCCCGCAGACCTGCAATCCAATCGAACCAGCAGGAGAGGGCGCCCCAGACCCGGCCACAGTCTGTTTACGACCTGGTATCCTAAGTGACCCGCCTCACCTCCTCTCTGCTCTGGTCTTCAGTGGTCTCACAGGTCCACCCTGGAGTGTGCTGCAGAGGGCGCCATGCTCAGGGTGGAGGCTGTTCCTGCGTGCTGCGTGTCAGAAGCGCCCTTGCACGTGTAGACCTGTGTCGGCTGCTGGAGGCCCCAAGAGGGAGGGCCGCCTCAAGAGCGTGTCCTTGGTGTCAGCCGGAGCAGCAGGCCACCTCCTGGGGCTGACACTGGCCGGCCTGCATTTCTGAGGGCGGAGCGTGCTTTGACATCCTGAAAGGGTTGCAACACCCATCCCAGAGAACCCCAAGAAGGGAGACTGTGCCACAGAGACCCCGTGTGTCCCACAGGGTCTGCGCCGTGTGCTCTCTGGCCCTTCGTGGAAGTGTTTCCCAGCCCCGGTCCGGGAGTCCCAGTCCTACATCCCCACGAGCTGGCGGGAAGCCCGTTCTGGTCACCACAGCCCCTTCTGCACGGTGTGAGTGCCCCACGCCAGCCTGGGTGGCAGGATGTGCCCCGCACCTCCAACGCCCTCCCCCCCAGGGGCTCATTCCTGCCCCCGCCCCCTCTCTGCCCCAGGTGGGGCGACCTCGCTCTGCAGACAGAGGAGGCCTCTCCTTCCCCTATGCAGCCCTGAAGGGGAGGAGCTGGGGCTGGGAGGACCGTGCCATGTTGCCATGGTGAAGGCAGAGCGGCTCCTTTTTTCCCTGACGTGTCGGGTTGCCGGATCCTGGGCTGGGGGGGTGGGGGCAGTCCCTGGTCTGGGGGGGTGGGATGTGGAGGGCGGGTGGGTTCCGGAAGGGGCCCCAGGAGGACCTTGGCATCTCGTTTCCCTGGAGACGCGCCCCATCCCTCCCCCTGGGACTGGCAGGTGACCTCCTGATGACGCTCTCTCTCGGCGGCTCTGAATTTGTCACCGAGGTTCTGTGGGCGGCGAGTGCTTTTCCTGTTAGCCTCTGTCGCCTCTGGGCAATACAGGGGCCCTTGGTGACAGCTCCTGGCCCCTTCCAAAGCCGCCTGGCTCTCCTTGAACTGGAGGAGAGCAGGTTGCCGGGCCTTCCCTGAGGAATGTGTTCCTGGCAGGTGGGGACAGCCCCTCCCTCAGGGGTGTTGGGTAGAGGGTCCTGGGGCGCCTCAGGACACGGTCAGGCCCCCTGAACCCCCACACTCTTGGGCCATCTGCCTGCTGGCTGTCCTCTGTGACCCCTCCCTCCCCTGAGCTGAGGCGCCGGCCTGGTGCCCCGGGAAGGAACAGTGAGGAGGGCCAACTCTCCCTGCTGTGGGGGCCTTGGGGGCCTGGACGGGGACTGCATCCTCCCTCCCCCGGCCGCCCAGCGCCCTCGCTCAGGGAATGCTCTTCCAGCAGCCTGTTTGGCAGATGGGCACGGTCACGACAGCAGCCAGACCCTGTCCCGGCCAGTGCACCCACCTGGATGAACCGGCGCCCTCCTGGACTACTGGCTCCATTGAGGGTCCCAAAGGAGCTGCCCCCGAGCACCCTGGGGGACTCCGGTCCCCTCAGGCTGCGGCAGCTACCAGCAGCCCAGGCAGGACCCAGGGGCTTCTGGGCGCAGAGCCCCCGCTCCCTGGCTCGTGAGCCCAGGGCCTCTCCAGCCGTCCCCTGTCGGCGGGCCTCCACTCCTGCTCTGGATCAAGGTCCTGCCCCCAGGGAGAGCTGGTGCCTTCGGGGACCGGGCCCTGGTTACAGTTGGAGAGTGGGCCCAGGGAATGCGCTCCTCTTGGCTGTTGCCCTGCCTCCTAGGGGCCTCCTCAGACCCCTGGCCTCTGGCCTAGGGGGTGTCCCGGTTTGGGAGTGCCCTGCCCTGGACACTGTCTGAGAAGGATACATGCTTGCCCTTTGTTGGGGTCCAGGCACAGGGTGAGGGGCACTCGGCCCCACCACCTGTGTCTCCGGGAGCCCTGGCTGGGTACGGCGCCTCCTCGGAGAGATCCTGCCTCGGGCCTGCCCCTCCCCTCCCCCCAACGCAGCTTGGGGCCCTGGTCGGTCACCTCCTGGCCACTACCTGCTGCTGCCCTAGCCTCAGCTGGGTCCTGCAAGCTGTCTCTGTGCCCGGGACACCCGGCCCCTCTGCGGGTGTTGGCAAACACCCCTAACAGTGATGTCTGGGGGCCTCTCTGGGCCTTTGTGTGCCGAGTTGGGGGTGGGTGGTGGCGGGGGTCTTCCCGTAGTCACCTGCTTCCTGTCCGTCTCGGCCCCAGGTCAGGGGGTACCCTGTCTGCTTGGTTTCCAGCCTGAGCCCCTCCCTGGGCTGGGCCAGTCCCCTAAGCTTCCCGGGCAGATTCCCAGGTCCGCCCGGAGGAGCCCAGCAGAGCCCTGGAGTGGAGCCCAGGCCTCCCTGTGCTGGGGACCACACCGGAACCCCGAGGGACTCCTGGCCAGGGTTCCCAGGGGTGTCTGAGTGCTGGACTCAGTCCCTGGCCGTAGATTTCGGGGAGCCCCGCTCTGAGGGGCTGTTGCTTCCCTTTCCTCTCCAGGCCCCCTCCTAGTTGCCTGGGAGAGTGGGGATGGGGCTGTCAGAAGGCAGAAGGGAAGGTTGGGGTGCCAGGAGTGTGGCTGGGGCGAGGGAAGGCCAGCTGGTCTACTGCCCTCCTTGGACTCAGTCCAGACACATCCTCCAGATTGGGGGTCTGTGCACCCTTCATGTCCTCCTAGTAGCCTGGTGGGTCCTCCTGGGTCTTCCTCAGTGTGGCTGGGTCCGCAGGCCACAAGCCCCAGCAGGGTGAGAGGCCCGTGCTCTTGTTTTTGCTCCTACTTGCCCGGCCTCCCCGGGGAGGCCCCTGGCCAGGACCGTGCCGATCTCTTTCCCTGCTGCCTGCCTGCCTGGGCGGCCTCCAGCTCACTGCCCCGTGAGGCCTGTGGCCTCCCGCCAGGGCAGGCCCCAGGAGCCTGGATCCCCCCAGTTTATCTTCCGCCCTTGCCTCCCCACATGTGTCCCTCCAGCCTGGGTATCATCCGGAGGGTTGGGGGACGGGCACCCCTGGTTCACCTAGCCCAGGCCCAGGGCGGTTCTCCCGGTGGCCCTGCCAGGCATGGGCTTGGGAGAGGATGCGATGGAGCCACCACCGGGAGGGGGCAGGAGGGGACGCCCCAAGGTTCAGAGTCCTGGGCACACCGTGGGCTGAGCCGACAGGTCGGGGCCTCAGGGGGACCTGTCGTCCTCCCCACTGGCACTGGATCTTTCTGGGCCTGGCTCTGCTGCCTCCCACCCCCATTCAGCTGGTGGCTTCTAGAGGCCTCCAGAGCGCGCTTGGCCCCTTTGCCTCTATGCCGTAGGGCCCAGTGGGAGCAGTAGAGTGGCGGGGGCTGGGGGTGGGACTAACCCTTTCTGTGTCTTGCTTGCTCTTGTCTCCCAGTGAGTGCACGCCCGGAGCCTGGGGCCAGCAGCCCAGCCTCAATCGGAAATAAAAGTAGCGATTCTGCCTGAGCTGCTGCTGCCCTTTCTACTCTGCCCCCTCATCAGGGATCAAGGAGGGCACACAGGGTGCTGAGCTCTCAAGAGGCCTGGGGTTGATGTGTGGGATGGCTGTAGGCTATGGCCTGGACCTCTCCTTCCCCTCGCTCATGTGCCTGGCCTTGGGCTGTGCTCTGACGTCACCGGGACCCCTAGGGCTTTGTGTGAGGTGCTGTGGAGCTGAGGGAGGGCCTGGCATGAAAGCTGAGCCTTGCCCCCGAGAGCCTTAGCTCCTGGCCCTTGTCTACAGATGTCTGGGATGGTGGTATCCTTGTCAGGGGCTTGATCAAGGGCCAAAGCCACCTGCAGCCCTTGGCCCAGGGAGCAGGCAGCTTTGTGGGCTGCAGTGGGGATGTCCAAACAGCACGCAGGCGCACCAGGAGCCAGGATGGCTTGAGATGTGTTTGGGGGCAGTCTTCAGAGACATAGGTTGGTGTGGGAATCCATGGCAGGGGCACAGTTGAGCGGTGTTCAGCAGGAGGCCCAAGGCAACTGGGATTGGCACCTTGAATACATCTGCCCACTGCCACCTGTTCACCGAGGGGCCCTGAGACCCAGAGCCTGGGGAAAGGGCTTCATCCCAGTCCATCGTTTCGGGGAGTAGTGGCATGTTCAAGTTACCTGGCAGATGGCCAGGGCCTGTTGTGATTTTTAGGACTGCTTAAAGGGGCCTTGATTATCTGGCCACCTCTACCAGGGAGACTTCCTTGACACCACCCTACCCAGTAATGGACTCTCGTGCCCAGCTCTTTGCGTCCGTACAGCCTGGGCTCCATTCCAGGTTGCCACATGTCCCTCTCCTCGCATTGGCTTGAACCCAGGGAGGCAGAGAGGAAGCAAGTATAGATGGAGCCTTCTGGAGTCAGGGTAGGGTGAAGCAGGAGCCCCTGGGCCATAGAGCAGGAGTGGGCCTCCTGGAGGGAGGTGACCTGTGCTTGGCCCACGCCTTGATCTGCCCATTGCTACCCGTCATGTTGGCCTTGACTGGTCCGCCACCCCCCGCCCCGGCCCAACAAAGCTACAGCTACCCACAGGAGAATATAAGCAAAACTTTATTCCTCTTGGCTGGAGACGAGAACTAGTGGGTGGTCGTGCACAGGACCCACATTCCTCACCCCTCCCAGAGCCAAAGAAGACAAGCAGCGCCACCAAATGGCTCCCTCTGCCCAAGTGAAAGCCGAGAGGTCAGCGGCTGGCTGGGGGAGGCAGGTGAGCGCAGCATGGTGCAGGGCAGGGGTGGCTGCTGTGATGGGCAGGCGACCAGAGTAGCCCAGAGGCTGGGGCAGAGGGGAGGAGGGCAGGGCTGCTTGGGTAGTGGGACAGGCTCAGGGGCTGCTGGATGGCATGGGCCCCAGGCTCAGGGTACCACAACACGGTAGGGGCTGCCTGGGATGTGCTCGTCACCCCACTTGACCACCAGCGTGTACTCCCCCTTGTCCTTGAGCAGGTAGGAGACGCTATAGAGCCGGCTGCCCACATGCTTCACCAGGATCTCCTCACAGGGGGTCCTCGGGCCATGAACCCCCACCAGCAGCATGTTGTTGCCTGAGGCAAGAGGGGCCCTCAGTCACATGTCCCAGTCCCCTTCCTTCCTCTGCTGTCCTCCCTCCTCTCCTCTACTGTCGCTAGCCAGTTCTGGGGTGACAGTTCTCTCTTCCTAAAGAGCTGCCAGCACCTCCCCCATCAAGGCTGGCTTAGCAGATTCCAGTTCCTTCTGGGCCTTTGTTTGAGGGGTCCAGGAGGTGGCTCTAAAAGTGACAGCCATGCCCCAAAGATGGTCCCTGCTCCCCCAGATGCCATCCTGTAATTTTGGCCTCGAGTTGCTGGGAGTCTAGGCTGAGGGCCCGGGTTACCCACCTGCTTTGCTGCAGTCCACTGTGAAGCTGCTTTTCTGGCCTGCATAGGCCTTGCTCAGACCCAAGCCCTTGGCCACCACCTTGCTGGCATCAGTAGGCCCAGGACCTGGGGCCCCATGCTGGGGGGCGCAAGTGGCCTTGGTCAGGGAGTCTACAAACACTGATGATGTCTCGTGGAGGCTGTGGTTACTGACGAGACGGGGACCTGCAGGACAGAGTGGGTGGGGCTAAGAGGTGGCCACAGTGCCAGGCATTGGGCAGGTGCCAACAGCTTGGCCCCAGGCTCACCTGTGACTTTGGCTTTGAAGGGGCTGCCCCCAATGTGGTAGGGGCCGCCATACTTGATGGAGATGAGGTAGCTGCCAGGTGCCATGGGGGTATAGGTGACACGGTAGCCCTCAGGGCACTCCTGGCAATCCATCTTCACCTTGGAGGGGCCGTCAATGGTCACCGACAGGGCACCAGCTCCCGCATTGCTCGTGTTCACGATGAACTCAGCTGGGCTCCCTGGGAGCACAGGAGGTCAGTCAGAGCCAGACTGGCCTGCCTCCCTGTCCCTGGCCAACCAGCACAGGCTTGTCACCTCCAGATGCCTCCTGTTACCACCCAGAGCTTGGAGGCAGGGTCCACAGACTCACCTGTGACACCACCTTCCAGGCCTGCTCCATAGGCAGACACCAAGCCCGGGTCCCCTCCATGCCCAGGCTCCCCAACTCGGATCTTGAAGGGGCTTCCAGGGATGTGGGTGCCGTTGAACTTGACGTCAATCAGGTAAACGCCATTCTCCCGAGGGATAAAGCGCACAGCATACTTATCTGAGGAGCAGAGAGCCATGCTGTGGGCCTGGGGCCCCTCCTCAAACCAGCAAATGGTAATGTGAGGAACAGCCTCAACCCTCACCCTTCCCATATTGCCGGCCCATCAGCGAGCCCAGCAGCTCAGTGGGGCCCACTGTTTCTTCTGGTGCCATGCTGGACACCTGCACCCTGCAGCAGACTTCCTGAGGCCCGAAGCTTTAGAAACTCAAGCCACCCGCTGTCAGGGATCATTGGGACAGAAACCTTAGGCAAGCCACACCCAGGCCTCGCTGCCTCCTAAAGGTTACAGTGAACACCATCTGTGTGATAACAGGCTCAGAGACAGGCAGGAACTTGCTTCAGGTCACGCAGCTGGGAAGGGCAGGACTAGGCTGTGAAACAAAGCCCGCTGGGCTCCTCCTACCCCCAAGGTTGCCCCGGGCCTATCTGCAAGTCCCGTGGTTGCGGCTAAAGGGCCGGGCAGCACTGAGGCTGGACTCTGGGTCTCTCCCTGTGGAGAGAGTACTGTAGGCAGGAGGGCTTCCTAATGGCCATGGCTGACAAGCCACATCCCCAAGGGCTTGGGTCACCAACTGGGAAAGGGTGGCCTGGCAGAGGGAGCCCAGGAGTTGGGGCCCCATCTTGTCTGCTTACAGAAGTGGTACGTTCCTTTTGTACTCTCAGCCTGCTTCCAGCCAGCAGGGCAGGGTGGCCGGGCAGGGACAGGGGCTCACCTTGGTCAATTTCTGTGACATAGCACTCCTCCAGGGCTCCTGAGGGGCTGTGCACCTTGGCATCGATCACCCCCTTGGCCCCATTCAGGCTGACTGCAAAAGAGGCTGGCTGGTTGACCTTTAGCCCTGACTCCTGGAAGCACAGCAGACATGGTTAGATGGGGGGCTTGGGCCAGGGCAAGGGAGGAAGGAAGGCCCCCAGGAGCGAGAGGCCTGAGGTCGCACTTACCCATCTGGCGTCCAACTTGGTTTAAAGAGGGAGAGCCACTCATTTGCAAGAGGCAGCAAGCCATAGGCACAAGTCCATGCTCCTGCCCCCGCCCCCATGCTCTGCCATCGCACACACCCAGATGGCAGGAAGGGAGGGCAGCCCCACCCTGTGGGCAGCACCCAGCAGGCAGCACCCAGCCTTGGAAGGCTGTCCCTCTTTAAACCACAGCCCTGGTGCTCAAGGGGCACAGGCTTCTGTTCAAAGCCTTTAGACCTGAGACACGAGAAAAACTCCACGTGGTGGGCAGGATATTTCCTGCCAACCCCAAGTGTGGGCTGTACCCGGTCAGAGCAGAGGCCTGGAACCCAGAGCTGGGCCAGGGGGGTCACTCGACATAGGGCCTAGGCCTGCTCTGTGGTGGCTCTGGTCTGTCCGGGCCCAGGAGCCCCAGGTGGGCGGTTTCTCTCAGTGCCTCACCTGAAGGCTAGAAACAGTGAGGCGGCGGGCGTCGCCAGACGGAGAGGCCACAGGCACCACGAAGGGGCTGTCAGGGATGTGCTCCTCGTTGAACTTGACAGAGACTTCGTAGTCACCTGGGCAGGGAAAGAGCATCAGACCAGCTCAGCAGCCTGGGCGGCCCTGGGACCTCCAGGTGAAGGCTGGAGGCCAGGCAGGGCTATCTGTACAACCCCTGGGTCCAGTGCCCACCCCCAGGCCCCAACCCCTCCAGCCGGTTCCCAGTACCTGGCTCCTGGACCACATAAGCCACGCCGCAGGAGCCATCCTTGCGGTCCTCGAAAGAGATCTCAGCCTTGCTGGGGCCCTCGACAGCAATGGCCAGGCCTCCGGCGCCGGCTTCCCGGGTCCAGATACTGAATTCGGCTGTGGGAGAAGTGCATCCTCACTGAAGCCTGCTCCACCAGCCTTGGCCCCCTCCAGGCATAGCTAAAGTAGGCATGCCTGCCAGCTCCTTCTTCCACCCCCAACCCCATCCCTGCCAATGCAGGAGAGCAAATGCTCGGGGGTGAGCAGGCCTACCTGGCACTCCAGCTTCAGCCCTCTCCAGGCCAGGGCCCCCAGCTCGGACCTTGTGGGCTCCCCCTTCCCCTAGGGGCCCCACAGTGAATTGGAAGGGGCTCCCAGGCACGTGCTGGCCCTTGTACTTGACGCTGACTGTGTGTGTGCCCATCTCAGCAGGAACAAAGCGGATACAGTAGGTGTGGTTCTCCCCTTCCACGATCTCGGCCTCATGGCTTTTGCCTGATGGGCTGGTCACCTGGGCTGTCATATCCTGGATGCTGATTTCTGCAGGGTGGTGACAGGCTGGTGAGCAGCAGCCCTGGGCTCCACCCCTCCTCTTGGGCCTGCCTGAGCCCCAACCTCCCCACAGCCCCTACCAGGGATCTTCAGGCTGAGGTCACAATGACTGCCAATGTTGGCCACTGAAGGAGCCCGACGCCTGCGTGTGATGCTCTCTTTCACCCGGCCCTCGCCTGTCACCTTCACAGAGAAGGGGCTGCCTGTAGGAAAAAAGCGCAGCCCATGCCCTCCAGTCACACACTGCCTCTGGGCCCTGGTGTGGTGAGGGGCGCTTCGAAGGCACTGCTGCACTCACCGGGCACATGCTGGTCGGCAAACTTGATGTTGATGATGTAGTTGCCAGGCTCTGTGGGGCAGTAGGTAACCCTGCACGTCCCGTCCTCCAGGTCCTCTGTGTTGATGTCCACCTTGCTGGGGCCCTCAATGGACAGGCTGAGCCCACCATAGCCTGGGGGATGGAGACCCCTGAGCTTGGGTGCCATGTAGTGTTCCTGCCCCAACTGGCGGGCAGCAACTGCCTACCTGCATCTCGGGTATCAATGATGAACTCCGCAGGCTCAAAGGTGTGGCCTTCATGGAGGCCCTGGCCAGAGACCCGAACGCGGCTGGCATCCCCGATTTCCGACTGGCTGATCACCACTGGGATGGGGCTGCTGGCCACGTGTTGGCCATTTTTCTTCACGTGCACCAGGTGCTCCCCTGTCTCCTTGGGCACGAATGAAATCCCTGGGCACAGGGAACGACTGTCAGTCGGGGAAGGCGTGGGTCCCCACAGACTGCCTCCTTTCTGAAACCGCTGGAACCCCTCGGCCACTTACCAACGTGGCCATTACGCAGTCGCTTCAGCAAACAGGGCTCCTCCCGTCCTGAGGGTGGGACCACGGTGGCCGTCAGCAGGCTGAGGTCAGTTTCTGAGATGTTGATGGGGATGTCGGCGGCAGAGCCCACCTTTAGGTGGGACATCCGCATGGAGTCGTCACCTGGCATGGAACAGGGCAGCCATCACTGTGTGTCCAGCCACAGGAGACCATGCCCACCCTACCACCTGTTTGTCACTGCTCCCAGTGCCACCCACCTGTGACCCGGGCAGTGAAGGGGCTGCCTGGGATGTGCTGTTCATTGTACTTGACGAGGATGCTGTAGTCACCCGGCAGCACAGGCAGGTACGAGACGCTGCACGTCCCATCCTGGTTGTCGGTGCAGCTGATTTCTGCTTTGGACGGGCCCTCGATGGCCAGAGACAGACCCCCTGGAGAGAGCCATGGGTAAGCATGGGAACTATGCTGGGGACACACCAGTTGTTCCCCAAAAGCCAGGTAGAGGCCAGGGCAGCAGGGTGGGGAGTCCCATTTGGGAGTGTCTCCCGAGTCCAGCCCTTAACCTGGTGAGGGCATCCCAGGCACAGAGCTACTGCTCACCCTCTCCTGCGTCCTTGGTGTTGACGGTGAAGGTGGCGGGCTTGTTCGCTACTCCATGGGTGAGGCCAGGCCCATAGGCAGTGACATGGCCACAGTTGACATAATCCACGTAGAACTGCAAGGGGCTTCCTGAGGCAGGAAGAGGGGCCTTGTGGAATGGCAGCCTTGTGCATCCCCCAGCCCCATCTTTCTGTGAGGTAGTGACAGAGCAGTGGGCGGAGGCAGGGCAGGCCCACCTGGGATGTGCATGTTGTCATAACGGATGTCCATCTCATGCAGGCCGGCCTCGCTGGGCGCATACCGCACGGTCACAGTGCCGTCTTTGTTGTCAGTGATGGCGGGCTGTGCCACCTTGCCTGAGGGCATCCGAACCTCCCCTGTGGGGCAGCGGGGCTGAGGTTAGGGCAGCTTGTCGGCATAGCCTGGCCTCTGGCTTCCAGGGCTTCTTCCCAACCCCACTCACCTGTGATCTCTCCCTTCTTGATGGTGAAAGGGATGACAAGGTCAAATGGCCTCAGGCTGGTCACATCCAACCCGTTGACACCCACCAGGGGCCTCTCTGGGGCCTGCAGTGGAGACACAGGGTCTGGGTGAGGGGCAGTGGGAGTATCTGCGGCCCTTCCTCACACCTGGTATGATAGGACCTCACAGAACACCCAGCTGGCCAGCCCTAGTGTCCCTAGCTGGCCAGGCCATACCCAAGTCTGCTGGCCGCCCTGGGCGTAGGTGTACTGTGGGGCCAGCTGCTGAGACCGTAGTGGGGGCTGCACCGAGGGCTGGTCCCCAGCCAGAGCCTGCAGGGCAAAGCACAGAGCTGTAGAATCTGTTGTCACAGAGAGGCCCCAAGGGGATAGACCAGGACCTGCCAGATGCCCCTGCTGATCTACCCTCCTCACCGTCACTTGGAAGGGGCTGTTGGGCACGTGCTCGCCACCAAAGCGCACGCAGATAACGTATTTGCCCGGCTGGGGGGCTGTGTAGAAGATGTCGAAAGTGCCGTCCTCATTTTCCACCACGTCCACATCTACCTCTGAGCCATCAGGCGTGCACACGGTGCACGTCACTTTGCCTTTGCCTGCTGCCTTCGTGTCCACAGTAATCACCGTCTCTTCCCCAATCTGGATGGTGGGGCCGATGCCAGCACCTGGTGGGGCAGGGTGGGACCCCGAAGGGGGGCCAGAGTATGAGCTGGGGCTCAGGTTGCTCCCATCCGCCTGCCGCCCACACAGGCCTATCACTGCCACCACCAAGCATAGCCAGGCCACCAGGCCTCCTGTCCCGCCCCGCCCCATCCCACCCCACCCCTCCAAGCTGGGATGACAAGTGGTTTCTCAAAAGGCAGGAAGGGTTCTCCTGACCACCTCAAGCACCCACGTGGGAGAGGCCCAACAGCGGCACCCAGGTGCCTGGGAGGAAAAGGTAGAGCCCACTCCAGCCTAAGTGTTCGCAGCCTCACCCAGCCACTCTCTTGCCTACTCAGCCTCACCCAGTACCATGGCCCACACTGCTGAATGCCAGCATCTGGCTGGGCACACAGCTGCCTGTGCCCCTGTGGCCTGGCCCCGGCCCCCATTGCTGTGTGTGGACGCGGTGAGGCGGAGTCCTGCTGCAGCGTGGGGGGACGTGACACTTGCCTCCCCACCCCCCCAGGCCTGAAGGTATAACCAAAGTTTCCTGACAACTGAGAAGGCTCGTGGTGAAAAGCAGCCCGGTGCAGGCAGGAGCAGGAGCGGGGAAGCGGGAAGCAGCGGGGTTAGCACCCGAGCAGCGCAGCAGGCTTGGCAGAGCGGGGGCAGCACCCAGGGAGATAGGGGACAGGAGCCCAAGCTACAGGCACCACTGCTGGGTTGCGAGGGCACAGCAGCTGAGCAGGCTCCAGGGCCCCAGAGTGCCCGAGGAAAGGGGAGGGACAGTGACGTTATGATCTGGGGCTCCGCCGTGGAGGCATGGGGGCTGTGAGGCCTATGAGGCCTGGCAGTGAGATGACCCTGCAGCCTGGCCTCCTGCCAGGGAAGCAGCCAGGACATGAAACCCACTTGAAGGCCAAGTTTGAGGGGCCCTGCCACCAAGTCCCACTGTTAGCCTATGGCTCCTGTTGCACTAGGCTCTATGCTGGCCTGCTGCGGCCAGGCACCTCTCCCGAGCTCCAGACCTGGCTGCCTGCTGCCTGCTGCCCCGGGAGGCTTCACTCATGCCCACCCTGTGCCATCTAGCTAGTGGCTTGCACCCCAACCTCATGGGTACCCAACTCTCCCTGCTTTCCCGGCCCAGCCCCCAGCCCAGCCACAGGTCTCAGCCATTCCATTCTCAAACTGTGCCTCCTAATCTGGCGCTCACTGAAGCCCCATGGCCACCAAGCCAGCCCTCTGGCTTGCCTGAGAGCAACTTCAGCCCTTCGCTGGGCTTCCTGTCTCCCTTCTGCACACAATAGCCAGGGAAACTGAGGCTACTGAGTCTTGCTCCCACTCCCTGGCCCTCAAGGCCCTGCCATCAGCAACCCCCAGCCTCCCCTGCCCTGCACACACACGCCTGTCACCTCAGACCCCACGGCCTGCTCTATAAAGCCACCTCGCTCCTGCCACAAAACTCTAGCCACCCTCTAACCCTCTCCTTGGCCACCTTGCCCAAGTGCCAGGCCTGCAGACTCTTATCAGCATCCCTGGGTGTCCCTGTTGAATGTCTGAATAACGTCACTGCTGGGGGATCAGGGAGGGGGAAGGAGGGAGACGGGCCACAGAATGCACTTTGGGGCTCTGAGGCTGGGCTGCGCCCCGCCATGCTGGCCGCCCAAGCAGTCAACACTGGTGCTACTGCACTACCAGCCAGCCCCACCCGCTCATGCACCTCCCCCAGCCCGGGACACAGAGGCCCCTGGAAGGTGGGGATGGGAGTCTGTGGATCTGGCCAGGGCTGGGGCTCCCATTGTGTTGGGGAGACCCCTTGTTCCCTCAGCCCACGCAGGAGCCCTTGTGTTTCCCTGGGTGCCAAGATCCCGAGACCCCAAAGTCCCCAGTGGGGTGCCTCTCAGGATGCACCTCACCCCAAAGCTCTCAGCTGCAACCCGAGTTCTCAGATGGGGAAATAGAGGCCCAGAGAGGGGAGGGCTGGAGCGATCATGCTCAGCTCCGGAAGCCTCCCTGGGCCCTCGCCCTCCCGCCCATGGCCTCATCTTCTGTGCCCCCCACCCCCACTCTATCCCTGCCTAGAGCTGCAGCTGGAACTGTCCTGGGAATTGGCCCCAAGAGGAAAGGAAGCTGCCCCTCTGGACAGGAGGGGCATTGGGAGTGGCCCCAGCAAGCAGCTTACCTAGCCCGTGACCTCCGATTGACACTGAGGTGAGAGGGCAGAGAGCAAGGAGAAAGGTCAGGTGAGTCACTCAAGGGGGCGGCCCCCACTCCCACACGCCGCCCCAAGCAGCGAGCCCTTGCACACAGGCACAACCCAAGCCCCGTGCCGAGCACAGCGGCGGCCAACGGCAGGCTGGCTCACCTGTGACTGTGCACTTGCTGGCGTCCCCGGTGGGCACGGCGCGAACGCGGTATGGGGAGAAGGGGATCTCATCACCACCGTACTTGATGAGGATGGTGTAGCGACCCGTCATGTCTGGCACATAGGCCACTGTGTAGGTGCCGTCATGGTTGTCTTGAATGTGTGTCTTCTTTGGCTTGCCCTCGGGGTCCTGTGTGGCAGAGGCAGGGGAGACAGTTGGCCTCCCGGAGTGGCCAGCGCCGCTGCTACAGGGATAGCCTCTGGGCCCCAGGCCTCTCAACTGCCCTTTATTTCCCTACAGGCAGAGTCCACAAGGGAGACTAAAACATCCAACACCCCCCACTGACAACAGGCACGGCCAGGGAGCCTGGCACCCATCCTCAGCCCCAGGTCCTGTCCAGCACACCCAGGTGATCTCAGGCTTCTCCCTGCCCCATGAGAATGTTACAGGTAGGGACACTGAGGCACAAAAGGCTTTGGTAATGTGCTCAAAGTCAGCAGTGAGCAAGTGCATGTCTGGGGGAGCCCAGGCCTATCGCCACCATCCTAAGTTGGTTACAACCTTAGCAAGCCAAAGGCTGTGGCCCTGTCCTTCCCTGCCCTCCTTGGTGCAGTGCCCCAGGGAGACCAGACGCCAGCCTGCGCCACCGGCAGCCCACACTCCAGCCACCCAGGCCCAGACCCCTTGCCTCCCCTGCCTGTGCCTGGAGCTCACCGTGATCTGGACAGCCAGCAGGCCCTCCCCGGCATCCTTTGCATCGATGGTGAACTCCACGGGCAGGCTGGCGGGCACGCCAGTAGTGTTGAGCCCAGGGCCACTGGCCTTCACCTTGCTGGCATCATGAGTAGGCAGCACCTTGACCTTGAAGGGGCTGTGGGCAAGGGTGTCGTGAGCAGTTAGATAGGCTCTAGGCATCCAGCCTGGACCTCCCCTCAGGCAGCGGGCCCTGCCTCTTACCTCCGGGGTACCTCTTCATCTCCATACAGTACTGAGATGCTGTAGGGCCCTTCTCGGCTGGGCACGTAATTGACGGTCTGGGTGCCATCAGCATTGTCCACCACATCCACTGGCTCCACCAGGCCTAGCCCCAGGCCCAGGGACACAGCCTCAGCTCATATCCTGGGCCTCCACTCCTACCCCGCCTCTCAATGGCCAAGACTCAGCCCCAGGCCTAGACCTTGCTTCATCCCCATCAGCCCGACCCTGGGAATGGCCCTGACCCTCTCTGGCACAAAAGACGCCCATCTGGGTGCCAGCTGGGACCCTTGCCTGCGTGCCGTCCTGCCACATCTGCTAAGTGACAAAGTCCTATCTGTTCTACCTCCTCCCAGTCCCCCTCCTGGCTGCACTGTCATGTGAGGCTCTTCCAAGAACACCTGCACACTAGCAGTCTCCTTCCCGACTCCCAGCTCCAGGCATGCAAACACTCACCTTTGGGCCCTTGCACTTTGACCTGCAGTGGGGCCACACCAGCCTTGCTTGTGTCCACCTGGAAGGACTGAGGAAGGTTGGCACGAACCATGCCAGGACTCAGGCCCGGTCCAGAGCACTTGACCTTGGATGCATCTGTCACATCATGCACAGGTACCTTGAAAGGACTGCCTGAGGGGTGGGGCAAAGGCATGGTGGCTATATGAGACAGGGTGGGGACAAGCAGATAGTCCCAGCCCTGCGCTGGCCGCCACCTCCTCACCTGGCACTTGATGGCCACCATAGGTGACGTTGAGGCTGTAAGTGCCAGGCTCATAGGGGATGTACTCGACTGAGCAGCTGCCGTCCTTGTTGTCCATACAGGACATCTTGGCCTCGGAGGGGCCCTCTACAGCCAGGCCCAGGCCTCCTGTGCCAGCTCCCCTGGTCCAAAGAGACAGCTGCTCATTCTCGGGGTTCCCAGGTCCAGCGGCCACACGGGCACCCGGGGCCCCCTCACCTGGTCTCCACAGTGAACTTGTTGGGCTTGTTGGTGGTGCCGCTTTGGATGCCCGGCCCATGGACACGCACCCGGGAGGGGTCACAGCCCTCGGTCACAGGCACCTGGAAGGGGCTGCTGGGCACAGGGCTGCCATCGTAGGTCACGTCCACAGAGTGCAGTCCTAAAGGAGTGCAGGCCAGGTCAGGAGGAGTCCGGGCTGCGATACCCACCCCGCCCACCGGCCTGCAGGAGCCCCGGCACGGACCCTCCTCATAAGGGGTGTACTCCACTTTGTAGGTGCCGTCGCCGCGGTCCTGCACATAGGTCTCTGTCAGGTTGCCTGACGGGTTGGCCACACGGGCCTTGACGTGTGGCCCTCCAGTCTGTGTGAGGGCCCGGGCGTCCACACTGAACTCAGTGGTGGCCTCTCGGAAGACGCCTGCAAAGGGACACAGGGAGGAGACTTGGGGCTCTGGTCCCTATATCCCCACTGCCACATACCGCACAGCAGGGCCACTCACCCTGGCCCTCAATCCCAGGCCCGTAGCACTGGACGCCGGAAGTGTCCACTGCAGGCTCCACCTGCAGCTTGCTGGGGAAGTTGGGCACAGGCTGGCCTCCATACTTGATGGTGACAGTGTAGGCCCCAGGGCAGAGGGGAATGTATGTGATGGTGTGCGTGCCATCGCCATGGTCCTGGATGTACACCTCGGCTGGTAGCCCTGCCTCTGAGCAGATCTCGATGGTCAGCTCTGCACTGCCCGCGCTGGAGCAGTCCACTTGGAATTGGCCCATCTCCCCAGCGGTGGCCCGCTCCAGCCCAGGGCCTGAGCACTTGACCTTGGATGCATCAAAGCAGGGAACCACGTGGGCCTTGAACGGGGAGCCAGGGATGTGGGTGTCAGCAAAGAGGATGTTGATGTTGTAGTCCCCGGGCTCAGTGGGCACATACGACACAGAGCATGTGCCATCCCCATTGTCCAGGCACTCGAGCTGTGCCTCGCAGGGGCCCTCCACCGTCAGGCCCAGGCCACCTGTACCGGCGCCCTTGGTGTCGATGGTGAAGCGGGCAGGGGAGCCTGCGCTGCCCCCCTGCAGTCCCGGCCCAAACGCCTTCACCTGGGGGAAGAAGGCAACAGGAGTCAAGGCCATGCTATGCCCAATGCCAGGCCTCCTGCCTGACACTCCGCCTGCCTCCCCTTGCCCTGGCTTCCTGTCCCCACCACACAGGGACACGGGGACACGGGTGGGCCCAGGCTGCCTGTCGGATGGGCCATCCAGTCATAAGGACAAAAAGGAGGATGAGGGCAGGTCTGGAGAAGATGGGGTGCCCTCTGGGCACTCAAGAGAGCACAATGGGGTGTACCCCTAGGAACTCCCACACCCAAATTACCTTGCTGGGCTTGGTAGGGGCCACAGCTTCCAGAGGAAAGGGGCTGCCAGGCACAGGCACGCCGTCATAGGTCACCTCCACCTCGTAGGGCCCCTCCTCACGGGGCACAAAGCGCACTACACTGTTGTCAGCCCCCAGACCCGGCTCCACCTTGCAGGGCACCGTCGCCCCCGAGGGGCCCACTATCTTGGATGCCACTTTGCCTTGACCACCAGCACCCTTGGATTTGACTGCAAACTCCTGGTCTTTGCCAACATCCACCTCTGTAGAAGCGATGACAGAAAGGGGACAGCCATGATACCCTGCTCAGCCAGTCTGTGGGACGAGACTTGGGCTGGGGGGTCCCTAAGTGACAAGGGCCCCAACTACTTACTCTCTCCCAGGCCAGACACCTTAATCTTGGTGAGGTCCAGGCTTGGAGATACTGCCACTGAGAAAGGGCTCTTGGGGATGGGATCCCCTCCATAGGTGACATTGACACCTACTGGACCCTGGGAAGGGTGTAGAAGGGAAGGTGTGTTTAGAGACACTAGAATTGCTCCCCAAACCCCTCCTGGGCCTCCAAGCCAGCCCTCTCCCAGGTAAGGAATGAGAGTGGGCAGGAGTCCCTCAGAGCTGTCCCCCAGACCGCTGTGTGAGGAGGCTGGGGACGGGGTGACTGCAATGCAGGGCATGGCTACCTGCTGCACAGGCGTGTACTTGACCGTGTAGGTGTTGTCATGGTGGTCGATGACGTCCACGTCTCGCACTGCGTCCCCCTTGGTGATCCCCGAGAATTGGACATCCAGCTTGCCTTTGCCAGCGGCTTTGGCATTGACCGTGAAGTGGGTGGGCTTGCCAAGCTCGACACCTGAGGAACACACACTGACCGTGTAGGGGCACCCTGCCCCTGTCCCTCCTACCCTCAATGCCCCACAACCTGCTACGGGGTACCTGTCCTCACCAGTGCGACTGAGGCCAGGGCCCTCAGCCTTCACCTTGCTGGCGTCATGCGAGGGCTCCACTTTGACCCGGATGGGGCTGGTGGGCGTGGCCTGTAGGCGGTGGGAGGAGGTCTTAGAGGAGGGCAGCCATCTGCAGTGACATCTTAGGGGCCGGAAGTGCAGCACCCACCTGGTCAGCAAAGAGGACCATAATGGTGTAGCTGCCAGCCCCCCGCGGTGTGTACTTGACCGTGAAGGTGTCGTTGTCATTGCGAATGATGTCGAAGTCGATGTCAGCCTCAGCGGGCCCTACCACTCCAGGGGCACACTTGATGCCGATGCTGACGTCCCCTGTGATGGGGACAGGCGTGCAGGCTGAGACCTCGCAGGGACACCCCACCCACCTGCCCTCCCGCCCACAGCTAGGCCTCACCCTGGCCGGCCTCTGTGCAGTCCACAGTGAAGTAGGTGGGCTCGTGGGCCTTGAGCCCTGACTTGGCTACTCCTGGGCCGTACACCTTGACCTTGTTGGGATGGCTGCCAGCTCCCACACTGACCTGCAGGGCACAGGGGCAAGGGCAAGGGCAAGGGCATGACCAGCCTGGAGGAGAGTCAGAGGCTCCCTCGGCCACGCTGGCAGGTACACATAATGGTCCAGCTGCCTTGGAAAGAGTCTGGCAGTTCCTTAGTCGACCACAGAGAGACTATGTGATGCTCTGGTTCACTCCGAGGTAACTACCCAAGAGAAACAAAAGCAAATGTCCATGCAAACACCCGGACCCTCTGTTCACGGTCACCAGAGCCAAGCTCATCCTCAATGTCTGCTAGCAAGTGAGCGGACAAACAGAATGTGGTCTGGCCACACGACGAAGTACTATGCAGCCATAAAAAGAAATGAAGCAGCTGGGCGCGATGCCTCATGCCTGGAATCCCAGCACTCTGGGAGGCCGAAATGAGTGCATCACCTGTGGTTGGGAGGTCGGGAGCTCGAGACCAGCCTGACCAACGTGGCGAAACCGCATCTCTACTAAAAATACAAAATTAGCTGGGTGTGGTGGTGTAGGCCTGTAATCCCAGCTACTTGGGAGGCTGAGGCAGGAGAATTGCGTGAACCCAGGAGGTGGAGGATGCAGTGAGCTGAGATGGCGCCATTGCACGCCAGCCTGGGTGACAGAGTGAGACCCCATCTCAAAAAAAGAAGGAAAACCCTGAAAACTTTGTGGTAAGTGGAAGAAGCCAGACACAAAAGGTCACATGGCACGTGAGTCTGTCTCCAGAATGTGTGTAACAGAGGCAAAGCCACAGTGGAAAGCCGGGTAGTGTTCACCAGGGGCTGTGGGATGATGTAAATGTCCTAAACTTAGGTGGTTATGGTCACACAACTCTGTGAAAGCGCTACAATCACTGACTTGTCCACTTGAAATGGATGAATCATGTGCCCGTGGAGGTTGGCTCACCCTGAAGGGGCTGTTGGGGATACTGACGCCACCCCAGGACACCATGGCTGTGTGCTTCACCGGCTTCCTGGGCACGTAGGAGCAGCTGTAAGTGCCGTTGCCGTTGTCCTTGACCAACGCCTCCACAGGGCAGCCTTCATTGTCCTGCCAGGTGGGTAGGAGCAGGCGGCCTGCTGCTCAGTGCCCAGGCCTGGGTACCCATGCCTGCCCTGCCCCCAACACCCACGGGCGCTGTACCTGGACTTGGACCCGGAGCGGGGCCTTGCCACCGTGCTTGGCATCCACTGTGAACTCTGCCGGCTTGTTGACGGCCACACCTGTCTTCTCCAATCCTGGCCCACGTGCCTTCACCTAGTGGGAGACCAGCCAGATCTTAGGGGAACAGATCTAGGCCACCAGAGCTACAACCCAGGCAGGGTGGCCAGAGACACAGTGCCAGGAACACTGCTGGGAATACCAGCCCAGGGCCTGTACCCAGGACCCCCCGCCTGGCTGATTGGAAGGGGCTTGTGCCACCCTCACTGGGCCCCCCAAGCAGAAGCAGCAGGCTGAGACTGAGGCCATCACTGGCTGCCCTTTACCCTGTCTGGGTGGAAGTCCTGGGGTGCGTCGCGGATGTCAGCCATGAAGGGGCTGAGGCGGATGTCCTCACTGTTGCACAGCACGTGAACAGCATACTCGCCAGCCTCCTGCGGCCAGTAGCGCACGTCACAGGAGCCGTCACCCTTGTCATCACATTCGATCTTGGCCTGAGATGGACCTTCCACCGAGAACCCTGACAACAGCCACCAGTCCCCTCAGTGCCCTGGAGCCTCAGGGTGGGCTGTCCTCGCCACCGTCTGTGCCCATGCTGCAGTCTCCAACTTACCCAGGGTGCCCACGTCGTCCCCAATAGCCTCCACCACAAAGTCTGCTGACTTGCCAGCAACGCCGCCCTCCAGCCCAGGGCCCCAGGCCCGCACCTTCTGATTGCCACACTCCGTGCCCACCTTCACCTCACAGGGACTGCGAATGGGAGAGCCACACAGGGAACACCGAGGATCACCACGCTGCTGGACAGCCCACCTGGGCTCATCAGGTGGGGAGGCAGAGGAAGAGACAGTGCACAGAGCTGTGAGAGGGACGCTTGGGGTTCTCACCTGCGCCCGATGTTCTGACCGCCCCACGTGATGGTGACGATGTAGGTCCCAGGGACCATGGGGTAATACTCGAAGCCATACACACCATCCCCCAGGTCCTTCTGCTTCACACGCTCCTCTCCCTCTGCCAAGACAAGGAGGACCTCAGGCCTGCACAGCAGTGACCCTGGGGGCTGCCGCCACCCACCCTGGCCTAGCTCCAGGCCAACTTACTGGGGCCCTTCACAGTGACCTTCAGCTCCCCACTGCCAGCACCCTTTGTGTACACCTTGAAGTCAGCTGTCTCCTTCACTCGAACACCCTTGGGCTGAAGGCCCCGGCCAACAGCCCGGCAGGCACTCGGGTTACAGGCTGTAGGCAGAGGGGCCAGCTGAGCGCTGGCAGCTGGGCTGGGCACCCCTTCCCCGGCCTCCCACAGGGCCAGGCTGTCAGGATTGGAGAGGGACATGCAAGAAAGAACTGGAAGGGACTGTGACCCCAGGAACTGTGGCTTGGGCCAGGCCTCCTCCCACCTGCCCCATGCCAGCCCAGAGGCCCCAGCCCTCCCCTCCAAGAAGAAGACAGATCCAAGTACCGTTGACCCTGTGGGCAGAGCAGAGGGCAGCAGGTAGGTTTCTAGACAGCTGGAGCGAGCTCTTCCGAAGGTGAAAGCATGGAGAGGAGAGAGATGGAGGGGCGAGGAGCCGAGAGGAGAGGAGGAAGGGCCCCAGCAGGGGAGGAAAGACAGCAGGTGCCCAGATAGTGAAGCTCAAAGATGGGGTCCCGGGGTGGGCTGCAGCAAGACTGGCCCAGGGGGCTCCCCCTCATGTGGGAGGCCCAGGCTGCAGTGCCACAGCAGAGGTTGTCCAGGGCCAGGCCTACCTTGGCCAACAGTGACAGTGTAGGGGCTGCGAGGGATGGGCACACCGGCGAATGTGACGTGCACCGTGTGGACGCCCTCCATGGTGGGCTGGTAGCTGCAGCGGTAGGTGCTGTCACCCCGGGCCTCCAGCTGAGGCTCCACGGTGCTCTTCTGTCCCATGGGGTCCTGGATTACAACCTCGACCTCGCCCGTGCCAGCGCCTGCCATGAGGCACCCACTCAGCTCCCAGGCCCCAGTGCAGCTCTCCCCAAAGACCAGCCAGGCCTTGGCAGCCTCCCCTCACCTGCTGTGAAGATCTCGAAGTAGGTGGTCTTGTTGGCAATGTTGCCACTGGGTTCCAGGCCAGGGCCTTGTGCAGTCACTTTGCTGGCGTCACCCTGTGACTTATCCACGGACACCTCAAAGGGGCTCTTGGCAATGTGCTGGCCAGCAAAGAGCACAGTGACCTATCCCCAGAAGGGTGGGCCGTGAGCGTGGGGCTGGGGCCTCGAGCCACCGCCTGAGGTCACAAGCCTCCCCACTATCCAAGGGCTCACCTTATGAGTCCCCGTCACCTCGGGGACATACCAGACGGAGAAGGTGCGGTTTTTGTCGTTATTGGCAGTCACTTTGGCCTGCGGTAGGAAGGAGCCCATGAGCCTTTGCTAAGAGCAGTCCCACCGAAAGGGAGCACTGCTGGGCCCTCAGCTGCCAGCAGGGGGCCCTACCTCCTCCTGGTGTCCTGCCGGGTCCTCCACATACACCAGCACCTCTCCCTGGCCGGCACTTCTGGTCTCCACAGTGAACTCAGCCCGCTTCTTCACCATGATGCCTGTGGGCTCAATGCCTGGCAGGAGAGTGTGAGCCAGCCACGGGCCAGCTGTTAGGGTCACAGCCTCACCCCTCCACCCA
Organism: Callithrix jacchus; assembly: GCF_049354715.1. Lineage (NCBI taxonomy): Eukaryota > Metazoa > Chordata > Mammalia > Primates > Cebidae > Callithrix > Callithrix jacchus. The sequence goes on from NC_133524.1 coordinate 150,160,149, forward strand.
AACGTGAAGGCAGACGGGTAGAGGACCAGTGCTGTACCAGCCCCCAGGCCTCTGCAGGCTCAATGCCCCTCCCTGCTGGCCCCCAAGTCGGGCACATTCCAAACTGGGCAAGTTCATTCAGTGTAAGCCGTGGCACAGAGCCTGGCCTCGGGACCCAGCTGTGCTCTTGCTGCTGGGACAGGCCCGTGCCTGTTTTCTGGAACACTGATTCTCACCGCACTGGGCCCTGTTACCGAGACCTGCTTCAGCTCCATTTATAATAAAGCCCACTGGACCCCATGCAGCAGGCTTCTATGACTGAAGGAACCTCTGGTATTCTCGTGTCTACTCAGTGGAGTGTTTTTAGTCCCAACCTCCTCTTGTCTGACTCTCGGGTGGCTTGATCACCTAGCTGCCATGTAACCCAAGACTTCTCGGGACCTCACTCACCTGGCCCATAGGCACGGGCTTTCTTCGGGTTCAGCTTGGGCCGCAAGGGAGCCCCTGGCTTCAGCTTGGCCTTGGGGAACTGGGACAGGTAGGTCATGACAGAGTGTTCGTCCACATTGGGGTCCACAATCTCCTCGGGGGTGATCACCTGTCAGGGGCAGAAAACAGCATCCTTCGAATCTCTCCCCGCTACCGATTGGTCCCCTACAGCCGCAGGCAGGGCCCAGCGGGTATACCTGAGGGATGCCCAGCCAGTCGTCAGCCTGCTGCATAGCCTCCCGCGCATTGTTCACAGGCTTGCTGGCATCCCAGGAGTCCCAGTCAGGACACAGGCCTGCAGCACAAGGAAGGCTGTGAGTCTGGGGTCCACAGAAACCCCTCAAGGGCCATCCATGGGCAACCCCAGCCCAGTCTCCCCTGCCTCTGCGCCCCCTTACCTGGTGCACAGCTGTCGACCAGGGCACCCAGGGCCCGGCCACTCTGCCAGTCGCGGCTGAAGTTGGTGATGGGCAGCTGTGGCAGCTTGTTCTGGATCCAGCCCAGGAGTCTCTGCTTGGGGGTCTGCTTCTTGGCCTCCTCATCCTCCTCCTCATCCCACATGGGCATGGAGATGGAATAGTGCAGGATCAGAGTCCAGATGAGGCCCAGGATCAGCTTCAGGTTCCCGTCCACGATGGCCTTGCTGTCTGTGAGTAGAAGAGTGGCAGTGCCAGGAACCCAGCTGTGCGGGAAGGGCCGCTCACAGGCTGCAGGGTCACGGTCTGGCAGCTCGGGGTGGGGTGGGGAGCAAGGAGGAGGGAGACACCCACTCTTGGCCAGTGGTAGGATGCAGATCAGGCCCTCTCTGTCCAGGGACCCAGGGGGTGTTCAGAGGTGAAGAAGACTTTGGGGTGAAGGGAGACACCCACAGACACATGATGATAGCAGGGCGTGATTACTGCCAGAAGCCCCAGCCCAGAGGAAGGGCAGAAGGCAGACCCAGCCTGCAGATGGGCAGCTCTGGAGAACAGCTAGATGAGTTTGCTCCACAGCTGCCACAGCAAAAGTCCACCACCCACCTTGGGGGCCTATGGGGAACCAGGAGGAGGCTGGCTCCAGCTGGCCCAGAAGCGAGGGCCCATGATCTGGAGCAGGGCTGGGACTGAGGAAGAGGAAGGCTGGGTAGCCCTGGGTGGTTGGGAAATACAACCACTGTTCCAAGGTGGGCGGGATGACGCAGGGGAAGTGGAGGAGTTGGGCAAATACCCTTTGGGTGAAGGGGTGTGACCCCCGCCTCCAACCCTGTTTCCTCCCCCATCTCGAAGAGCCAAGCTTGGAGTCGGGAGGCCACAGATCTGGCCAGGGGAGGGGCCCAGAGCCCAAAGGAACCAGCAGTTGGCCACATGGCCCTGATTCACTGGGGCCCATCAGGAGGCAAGAGACATTGTGGGAAGCCCCCTTGCCACCCACTGCCTGCCCCACTTGCCACCTAACGGGCCTCTGGGCGTTGGCAGGCTCGCCACAGGGGAAGTGGTTAGGGCAGGTCCCTGGCACCCCCCCATCGCCATGGCAACCCTGCTGGGCTCAGGGCCCCACCCAAGGCTACTGCTGGGCCTCAGGCTCCTCAAGGCAGAGCAGCTTGGGCTTTCTAAAACCTCATCTTTAGAAACCCTGTCGGCCTCCCCTGTAATCAGAGAAAATTCTTGTCTGGTGAGTCAACTAGGGGGTGGGCCTCTGAGGAGGGGCTGGGGCTGTCAGCCCAGCAGGCAGCACCTGAGGGCCAGGTGAAGTGCTCAAAGTAGAGCGGCCTTCCCAGTTCCCAGGCTGGTCCTGGCCCCAAGAGGCTGCTTTTCACTCTTCCCAGATAGCAGCAGGGAGGGGGGCTCAGAGAGGACGGAGGGTGCAAGGCCAGGGAACAAGGCGAGCCAGGCCTTCCCATCAGGCCCCCACCCCAGTCCAGCCTGAGACCCCTCAATGACCTCAGCAGGGGGAGCAACCAGGCCCACCAGCACTGGGAGGTAGGGCCGGGCCCTCCCCCTGGTCCATGTTAGGCCAGCCTACACCATCCCCATCCCCCTCCCAAAAGAGGGTGGAAAGGACCAGGGCCTAGGCCTGGGAGACTGCCTGGTTGCATGGCCCCGCCCCATCCCAACCCCTTTCCCCAGCCCCTGGGCCAGCCAGCCCCCTCCCTCCCCTAATCACTGCTGCTTTCCAACATTTTTTTGCCTTATATGGCAAAGCTCTGGGAACTAGGCCTGCTCCAGCCAGCTCACAAGGAGGGGAGCTGGGAGGAGGGAGGAGACCCCCCCCAAAGAGCTGGGGTGTGGCCTGCCTCCCCACATCCGGTCGCCCCCCCCATCCAGGACTCCGAGATGACTCAGCTTGGCTAGAATGAGGCTGGGACTTGAGGGGGTGGGCCTGCGCCATTCCAAAGAAAGAACTTCGGCTCTTGGGACCTGCCCTCTGAGTGGCTGGGGGCACCCAAGTCTTGGTCCCTCAGTTTCCTGGGTTCAGCAAGGGCCATTCCAGGGCTGCAGGGATAACTGGAAGTCCTCTCAATTCTGAAGAACAGAGGATTCATCCCTTTCCTCCCCCTGTTCGACATCACCCCCAAGTCACCCGTTCTGGTGCCTGCCCTCCCAAGGAGCCCCTATCCTGAGAAAGAACTGGGATGCTGCAGCAGGCCAGGTCAACGCCAGCCTCTCCAGTCCAGTGACACAGACACAGAAAAGCAAGGCCTACATGGAAGCCAGAGTTTGGCCCAAGATGAACAGAACAGTTGGCGTCCAAGTAGTCTACAAACCAGGTCCCTCAGTCAACCACGCCCAACTCACAGCGGGTGCAGTTTTGCTAACGGCGCCCAAGTTAGCGTAGTTTAGCTAACTATGCCCCCAAGTTTCCCTGCGGTGGGGGTAGATCTAAACTGGGGGTTGGAGTCATCTCCGATGGGCGACCCATCCTCCAGGGGCAGAAAGAGCCCAGAGCCCTAGACAATGGAACACACGAGTTCCAACCCACACTTGAGAACCAAAGGGGTTTCTGAAGGCCAGAGGGCCCTCTTTAAACCGCTGTAAGGGGAGAGCCAGGGCCTCCTCCTCCTCCGGGATGAGACTCAGGGCGAGGAGCCTGCCCAGTGCCCGACCTCCCAGGCCTTCTTCCACCGCGAGCGCAGCCGCGGGGGCGCGGCCTGTGGAGGATGTGAGCTCAGCCTGGGCGCGGGCCAGCCGGGGCGCAGCGGGAGGGGGTGCGTAGCGGTTTGCCTGCCCGGTCGGCCAGGCAGCTCGCGCGCCTTTGTTCTCCAGGCCCGCGTGGAGCAAAGTAGCCGGGGGCCTCGGGAGTTGCGCCGCGGCCTAGAAGGGGGTGGTTTAGAGGGTCTGCAAAGAGGGAGATCGAAGGACGTATGGCGTCCCAGCCCCCGCCCGCCCGCGCTGCAGGCGCCAGCACCCTCACCTATGGACACCAGTTTGATGCTCTCGCGGTCCAGGAACTCCAGCGCCACCGACACATTCTCGAGCTGCATCTGGCGGAAAGTGGGCCGCTGGTTGTGCTTGCGGTGCATCTTCTTCTGGCTGAGCACCTCGAGCAGCGCGATGAGCCGCAGCCCGTCGCTCAGGTCCGTCTGCAGGTTGGCGATGCGCTTGCTCACGCACTTCAGGTGCTCGTTGCACCAGCGCGTAAACGTGTTCTGCTGGATCTTCTTCCACGGCGCATCCTCCGCCAGATCCTTCTCTGTGGCCGGCATATCGGCGTCCCGCGTGTCAGCGCCGCCGCCCGGAGCAGCGCCCGCCGAGCTCTGGCCAGCCCGAGAGTGGGAGCTACTCATTTTGAGGCAAGAGAAGCCGGGGGGCGGTGCTGCAGCCTCGGCGAGGGGACGGCCCTTTAATTAAAGTCGCAGGCACCTCGGCGCGCGGGAGGCGAGGCAGGGAGCAGAGGTTGCACTGCGGAGAGAGCGAGCCCTTTAAATGCGGGCGGAGGGCGGTCCTCCTGTGGGGAGGGGCCGTGGGGGTGGGGCTTCGGGGGCGCGCCTGCCCCACCCCGCCCCGCCCGTTGGAATGCCCCCACTAGGCCCCCCGCTCCGGCTGATCAGAGACGAAACCCGGGCTCCGGGGTGGGTCGCTGGGCCCTGGAGTGGGCAAGGATGCTCCCAGCTCCGCGGCCTCGCGTCGGCGCTACAGGAAACGCGCCCCAGAGCGAGGAAAGGCTGAGCAGTCTCTGGCGCGGGATTGCTTGGCTTGCAGCCGGCGGGCCTTACAAGGGACTTTCCTTCCCCGAAGCCTCTGAGGGGGGTGGTGGCTCTGGTCCCTAAGTCACTTGGGCTCCTCCCCGTCCCTGCACATCCCTATCCCCTGCCATCGTCCCCCTTCCCCGGGCCCCAGGGCCTAGGGTTCTCCGGCCGCATCCCGGTAGGCCAGCCCGGCAGCGGCGGGAAGGGGCAGACCCCAAAAGCGAACCATTGGAGAGTGTCGGCCCCAGGCCAGGCACTGCCGAGCGTGCTTTGTGTGCGCATCACCTGGGAAGGGGCTGCGGGGCAAGGCCTGCGCCTACCCGGGCCCCGCAGACCCCTGCCACGGACCCGCCTTCCCAGTCTGCAGGGCACTCGCCCAGGCACCTGCGCCCGCTGCTTCCCACCGCCTCCCTCTCTACTTCCCTTCACCTGGGAGGAAATGGGGCACTGGGCTAGGAGGTCGCCGGCACTCCAGTAGCAAGCAGCCTTCGAAGGGGCCAGGGCCTGCCAACGGGTACGCCAGTGGGCTCGGGCAGAGGGCGCTGTGCAATGCTTGTAGAGATTACCTGTGCCCGCCTAACCCTTGATGCCGTTCACCCGGGGCACTTGTGGGGGCTGAATTGGGGCGTCCTCTCCGGTCGGAATGACCCCTGAGCCCAGCGTGGCCAGGCAAGGGGCAGACGGGAATGGCATTCTAGACCTAGAGGGGGCTGGGTGGGTTTCAGGTGTGGTGGCAGGTGCAGAGGAGGCCTGGGGGATTGTGTCCCCCAGATCAGTGGGGACTATTCACCCAAAATTTTCTGGTAGATAACTCGAGATGGTGCAGAGGCTGCTGTGCTGAGATGGAGACCGGAGCCAGGGGACTGTTGGGGACGCTGACTGCTAACCTCTTCAGTCAGAAGAAGCCAGACTGCCTATGGCTTCCTCTCCAGCTCTGCACTCCCTCCCTCTTAGTCCTGGGTACATCCTGTCTCCGGAATGTTTCCTCCTTTATGTGTTTTTTTTCTAGGAAGGCAGGTCTGTGTTCCTTCTGCTCAATTCTAGTAATAATTAATTTATCTGCTAAAGACCAGTGAGAGGAGGAGGCCTTGGGTTGGCCACCACGTCATGCCCAAATATGGTTGGCTATCCTGTCGAACTGGGTGTCCACAAGACATGTGGTGGGGCTGTGGTCCGCCCAGCACATTCACTTCGGGGCTGCCTGTGGCCCCACTGGTTTTTCCCACTAGTGGTGGTGGTAGGGTGGGCAAATGGCATTTTCCAGTACCAAGGCCAACCCCTGTAAATTGGCCCCTCTCCTGATCACTTGGAGACACACCTGCACCAAGTGCACCTCCGCGTCTGGGAGCTGGGGTGGAGGTGGGAGGGGGGCTGGGAAGGGGGATGCCATACAGACGCCTCCCTCCCAGGCCCCATTCAAGACTGACTTGAAGTTGTCCTTCCGGTCCCCCTGTCCCGCTGGAAAGCAAGTTCCCAGGCATGGAATTCCATCAAGAAGTGACTCTCCACTAAGGGCCATTGAGCTGGGTTGTCTGGGCTCATTCCTTAATCTTCAGAGCTCAAGGAAACTGAGTCAGAGTGACCAGGAGTCAACTGCAGCAGAAAGGGTGTCAGGAGGTGGGTGTCCTGTCTTCCAGCCCTAGCTTTTCCCTATTTAGAGGAAACAAGGAATGGGCGTGTAGAGGGTACTTGTCCCTAGGAGGACATAGCATTACCACCAGATGTCGCCCAATCCCAAAGCCCCCAGATCCGGCAGCCCTGGGAAGCCAAAATCCAGCTCTTTCATATTTTCCCTTATTTGGAGTAGATTCTTGGATGCTAGACACACCCCGCCCACCACACTACCCCTGGCCCTCAGACCCAAGGGCAGACTCTCCCACTGGGAGGTAGAGCCCAAGCCCAGAGGCTGTTCAGTTGGATCCCTAAGGAGCCGTTTCCAGGCCTGCGTAGCCAGGGGGCGCCGGAGGGAAGGAAGCCGGATTGGCAAGGTGAGAAGAAACCTGTGCTGGCAAGTCCAGGTTCGGCAGGTGAGGTCGCTCGTTCCCAAGCTCCCACCTTGACAGTGCAGTTTGGACCACTTACAAATGGGTCTGCCAGTGGATTTTCACCTACTTTGGCCCCAGGTGGCATGGGAATCTGGGGACATTGTTGGTCTCATCCTGGCTGGCGGTGCGAATCCAGCTCAGAGCCAGCCTGTGATAGGGCCTAGGGCCCAGCCAAGGAACCTAGCCTGGCCTCATCCTCACCGTGGCCCTGATGGAGTACAGCAGCCCCAGAGCCAGCTCCCCTGTGCCCAAAGCAGCTGGTGCCCTGTGGACTCGATCCAGCAAGGCACATGCTGTCCCCCTCCCAGTGGGCACACTGGCTAAGAAGTGTTCTTCTAGGTGGCCACTCACCCTAAGTCCACACAAGTTCCTGTTGTCAGGGCCCTTCTCTCTCAGATAGGCATGCAGTGGTCCGTTCATGGGCACCCATGCAGTCGCCAGTCTCCTGCCAAGTGCCCAGACACCCTGTCTCTCGGGGACCCCCATGGCCTCAGGCTCCCACACTCGTGGGCACAGACATGGCTCGTGGGTCAACTAGGGGAGACATTCTCTGGACACCCACTCCCAGATGCCAGAGGCGCCTCCATCGGCTCACGCACCCCAGCAGAACCTGGCCAGGACCTGGGTGCGAGCTGGAGCCTGACTTCTCCCGCCTCTCTGCCCGCCTTCTCCAATCTCGCCCTCGACCGACCAAGAGCGCGGCGACCCTACCGGCCGCGGAGACCTCACCTGCTGTCCCTGAGGGTGACCGGTGACCGGTGACCGCGGGGTGGCGCCCGGATCGCTTTCGCGCCCGCGCCAGGCGCCTCGGGGTTCCGTCGGCGTCCGCTGCGTGCCGCGCGCCTCCACGCGAATGGGCCGCCGTCGCTGCCCGCCTTCTTGTTGGCTGCACCCCCGCCCCGCGCCCGCCCCGCGCCCGCCCCGGCCTGGCGAGAAAGCCTTAATTGGTAAAATTGCCCAGGAGCCTGGGACGGGTGCGGGAGGGAGGGTGCGGGGGCGCGCCTTTAGCTCCAGCGACCCGCTGCCAGGAGACACCGCCCCTCTAGATGAGCTCACCGCCACTGAGGGCCGCCAGGCCCTGGGGGAGGGGGGACTTAGCGGGGAGTCGCCTCCAGCGCCCGCAGGGTCTGCAGGGCCCACGTCTAGGCCCAATCACAAGGATGCTGTATGTCTGAGTCTGGGGGAGCCAAGCACACCCCAGGTGGAAAAGCCCAGGACCAAGGCCACCTTCTCCAAGGAGCCACCCACAATCACAGCCCCACCGGGATCGTGTCCCCTGGGGTGGGGGCAACAGGTTGTTGCAGGTGTTTGCTGGGTACCTACCTCAGCCAAGGGCTCCAAGCCCTGGGATGAACCCGACTGCCACAGATCCGGCCCTGCCAGGTCTGGCCTGGGGTGGGCAGCAGAAACAGCACGGCTCAGGGGCAGTCCCAGAGCGTGGGGGTGTGCAGCAGAGTGCAGCTAAAGAGCCAAGTGTCTGTGAACATGGTGGCCACAGCCACGCCCTGGCACTGCTAGGCTCTCTCTTCCTTTTCTACAGGCCCATTTCCTGGTAGTTTCAGATTCAGCTCAAATGTCACTTCCTTGGGGAAAGCGGCATCAGGCAGTGCTGTGTAACATCTTGCCCACGACCCCGAATAAGAACTACAGTTGCCACCGTGACCTCCTGAAACAAAAGTTTTACAAAACGATACTTTTCCTTACTACCTGCAAAGAGTAGGCTGCTATTTTCAATTCTATTCCAAACAGGGAAGGCCCGAAGGGAGGGAGGGAAGGAGGCAGGGAGGGAGGGAGTCTGGTGGCACCTGCTAAGTTAGTTCTGCAGCCCCAGTTTAACACTGTGGCAAGGCATTGGTTGCCCTCTCTGTCTTGCTGCCTGTGCTGCCCCGAGGAAACCTCCCAACAGTCAGGTCCAGGGTCTCGTCTCTAGCCGCTCCATTCAGTGTGTGTGCCCCGATAGGGAGGCCACTTGCTAGATGAGAAGCCTGAGCTCAGGCCCAATAGGTAGCTGTACTGGGGTTCACAGCCAAGGCTATCCCTCAAGGCACTGTACCAGGTGAAAGGAGCATGAAAGAGGAAGTGGCTGCTTGGCTCCATCTCAAGAGCCTATGTTTGAACCCTTTCTTTGCACTGCTACCCCTCCACACTCTAAACAGAAGCCATTCTTTGTGTCTACTTTCTCCAGGTTGCAGTGGGGACAGCGGTTTCTCTTCTTTTCTTTCTTTTTTTTTGAGACAGAGTCTCGCTCTGTCGCCAGGTTGGAGTGCAATGGCGCAATCTCGGCTCACTGCAACCTCCGCCTCCTGGGTTTAAGAGATTCTCCTGCCTCAGCCTCCTGAGTAGCTGGGATTACAGGCGCGTGCCACCAAGTCCAGCTAATTTTTGTATTTTTAGTAGAGACAGGGTTTCACCATGTTGGCCAGGATGGTCTCAATCTCTTGACCTCGTGACCCACCTGCCTTGACCTCCCAAAGTGCGGGGATTACAGGTGTTAGCCATCGTGCCCGGCCTAAGAGACAACGGTTTCTATAGCACCAGCCTTTCCCTGCGAAGATCATAAAAACTAAAGACATCTCCTTACACCAGCAGTAACCAGACAAAGCAGTGTTCTAGGGTATGAGCGGAAGACTTTTCATTAGCTAACTATTCATTGTTGAAGACTGATTGTGACAATCTTCAAGACATTAATTTTCACAGTAATCATGACTCTTTGTGTTTGACCATCTGAGTGGGTGTTTCAAAGCATTTGAGTACAAGTCAAAACCGAAAAGATCTTTAATATCCTTGAAGCAAAAGGTAAGAATTGTTTAGTATTAAGAAGATTCTGATCTTAAAGAAAACGTCGGCTGGGCATGGTGGCTCACACCTATAATCCTAGCACTGTGGGAGACCAAGGCAGGTGGATCAACTGAGCCCAGGAGTTTGAGACTAACCTAGGCAACATAGCAAGACACTGTCTCTACCAAAAATGTAAAAATTAGCTGGGCGTGGTGACGTACACTGGTAGTCGCAGCTGCTGAGGAGGCTGAGGTGGGAGGATCGCTTAAGCCCAGGAGTTGGAGGCTGCAGTAAGCTATAATTTCACCACTGCACTCCAGCCTGGACCACACAGTGAAACCCTGTCACTAAAAAATAATAAAATAAGCTGGGCGCGGTGGCTTACACCTGTAAGTGGGCGGATCACAAGGTCAGGAGTTCAAGACCAGCCTGAGCAAGATAGTGAAACCCCATCTGTACTAAAAATACAAAAATTAGCCGGGTGCGGTGGCAGGTGGCTGTAATCCCAGCTACTCTGGGGGCTGAGGCAGGATAATCGCTTGAATCCAGGCCACAGAGGTTGCAGTGAGCTGAGATTGTGCCACTGAACTCCAGCCTGGGTGATAAGAGTGATACTCTGTATCAAATAATAGTAATAATAATAAATTTTAAAAAATAATTTTAACACCTCAGTGAACGATCATCTACTTGTCCGTAGATACTGCTGAATGTTTCCATGTTGGGACTGCACGTTCTACAACACATACTGCTTGCAAGCCATTCCATCTGTAAGGACACTGACTCAGTGTTCTTATTCTTGACTTAGAATTGGTTGCACCCCGATGTTGTCTCTGCCTGCCCTTCCCAGGAGGAACCCCCTGGAGACCCTCAGATGTTCCTGTACACACCCTTCCCAGACCCTCTGATGACTACAAATCCCACCCTACCCTTGGCAGGGAACTCTCTGAGGCTGGGCCACAGCCTTCCAGGTGATCATGTTCCATGAATGAATTGCTGTGCTTGGGGCTCTTGGACAAGCCTCCCCTGATCGTGGAGTCCTGACTCTTCCTGTACAAGTGGTCTGGAGTGGAGCTGCACTGCAATGGGGCTGGACTGAAGCTCCAGGTACACACAGGGTGGGTGCAGGAGGACCATCACAGTTCAGCTTCCTGATGCCATCTGTGGTGGGACCTGATTGTGTGGCAAAAGGGTGGGACATAAAAAGTAGAGTGCCAAGGCAGGTGCAGAACTGTGGGGGGGGGGTGCTCCTTAGGGAGAAGGCAAATCTAGAATTCCTTGACCTCATAAGGAAACAGCTTGGATCTGCATGGGGAGGGGTGGCATGGGGGAGGATGGAGCAGCTCTTAGTACACAGAGGCCTCTGGGAGAGGGGCCAGGATTGCAGAAGGCTTGCAGAGGTGCTGGGGAATCTGATTTTGTCAAAACTAAAAAATCCATGAGGCAGCCTCTGAGTAGCCCAGAGTCCAAACTGCCATCTGTCCCCCTGAGCTCTGAAAGATGAGGTGCAAGCCCCTGCCCTCCCAAGGCTCTCCTGCTGCACACTGCCAGGCACCGTCTTCATGGACATACACTTCTTCCCATATTTCTGGGGACAGAGCGGGGCCACACCAACAGTGATTCCTGTCAGGGTCTTTGTGTATAGTCAGAACAGGGCCCCATGTCACTACTCCCCCAGCTGTCGACCTTTTCTCACCCCGTGGGCAAACCTCCATGGATGACTGGTATGTGATCCTAACCAGTTGGGTCAGACATTTTGGACATGACCAGAGTCCTCCCCTCTTCTTACATTGTCAGCAGTCCTCATCTGTGAGAACATGGATGGCATGTCACCTGTTCATGCTCCCAGTTTGGGGCCTGCCCAGTGAGGGTCACACTAGTTGGTCCCATACACCCTCAGCTGGTTTTGTTTAGAATATGAATGTCACAGCTGTATGCAGTGGCTCATGCCTGTAATCCCAGCACTTTGAGAGGCCAAGGTGGGCTGATCACTTGAGGTCAGGGTTTGAGACCAGCCTGGCCAACATGGTGAAACCCCATTTCTACTAAAAGTACAAAAAGTAGCCAGGTGTGGTGGCATGTGATTGTACTCCCAGCTACTAGGGAGGCTGAGACAGGAGAATCACTTGAACCTGGGAGGTGGAGGCTACAGAGACTCAAGATTGCGGCTCTGCACTCCAGCTTGGGTGACAGAGCGAGACTCTCTCAAAAAAAAAAAAAAAAAAAAAAAAAAAGAATATCACCTCTTCTCCATTCTCCGTAGGGCAGCCCTTATCTGATCAAGGTCCTGGGAATCCTAGCCACAGTCCAGGCTCCTGAGCAGGCCTTGGCAGCCCTTCCATAGCTCGACACCCACGTCTGCCCCCTGCCGGGCTATGCTGGGCTCAGGGGCCATTCCGACAGAAGAGGAAGCCCCACTTCAGCTCCCGCCAGTGCCCCGGGTGAATGAACGACATGAAGCGTTAGGCTGGACACACGTCATCTCTGCACACATCGCACAGCGCCCTCTGTCCGCGCTCACTGGCGTGCTCGCTGGCTTGCCCGGGCCCCTTCGAAGGCTGCTTGCTCCTGGAGTGCCGGCGGCCTCCTGGCCCAGTGCCCCATTTCCTCCCGGGTGGAGCGAGGTAGGAGAAAAGGAAGGAGGGAGGCGGTGGGAAGCAGCGAGCATATGTGCACGGGCGACAGCCCTGCAGACTGGGAAGGTGGGCCCGTGGCAGGGGGTCTGCGAGGACCGCGTAGGCGCGGGCCTTGCCCCACAGCCGCTTCCCAGGTGATGCGCACACAAAGCTCCCTCAGTAGTGCCTAGCCCGGGGCCGGCGCTCCCTTAGGGTTCAGACCCTTCCCGCCGCTGCTGGGGCGGCCGACCCGGATGCGGCCGGGGAATCCTACGCCCTGGGGCCACGGGAAAGGGGACCAGGGCGTAGAGAAGGGATGTGCTGGGACGGTGGGGAGCCCAAGTGACTTAGGGACCAGAGCCACCGCTAGCGCCCACTTAGGCCGCTCTCACTTCCCGGCCGGCAGATGCCGGGTGTTAGACACACAGGCCCCGCCCCTCTCTACCGACTGGCTCACGCACGCCTCAAGGTGACGTCTAGGCTCCCAGCCGCACCGCCCAGACTCCCGTGCGGGCCCCACCCCCAACAGCTCCGGGCGTTAGTGACGTACGGACTCGCGACCCCGCTCGCTCCCACCGCGACACCTTCTGCTCCGCTCCCGCGCGGGCCCCGCCCCCTCCATCGCTAGCCAATCCGTGTGTTTGTGACGTTGGGCTTGCGGCCCCGCCCACTCCCACCGCGAGACTGATTCCCACTGTCCTGACTCTCGGCGCGGGCCCCGCCCCGTCCGCCGCTAGCCAATCCGTGCGTTTATGACGTTTGGACTCACTGCCCCAGCCTCCCAGCTCCCAAGGCCCGGCCGTTCTGCGCCTGCTGCTCCCGCCGTTAAGCCCCTCCCCGCACAGCGCGCGCAGCCTGCGGAGCCCGAGGCCGTGACGAGACAGTGATTTGGCTGTGACGCGAGCGCGATCGCTCCCGAGGCGCTCGTGCCGCCCCCGCCGTGATCCTCGGCAGCCGCTGCTCGGCGGGTTTTGGCAGGGGCCCGGCTTCCGCCCGCGCCCGCACCCGCCATGGACGACTACGCGGGTCTTTCGGATACCGAGCTGGCCGCCGTGCTGCGCCAGTACAACATACCTCACGGGCCAGTTGTCGGTACGCGGCGGCGGGCAGGACCTGCCCCCGGGCCCCCTCCCCGCGCTCTGCCCCGCGCCCTCCCCGCCACCCTACCCGCGCGCCTTCCCCGGCTTGTGGCCCTGACCGCCTCGTGTCCGGCCAGGGTCTACTCGTAAGCTTTACGAGAAGAAGATCTTCGAGTACGAGACCCAGAGGCGGCGGCTCTCGCCCCCCAGCTCGTCCGCCGCCTCCTTCTCCTATCGCTTCTCTGGTGAGAGCCTCGCTTGTGGGGACCGGGCCTGGGATGCGGGGAGATCGGGGTCGCGAGGGTGTGGCAGGGGCGCCGGTCGAGAGCGGCACCGGGGAGAGGGGAGGGAAGCCTGGGGGGCAAACAGTTCTGTCGCCTCCCTTCAATCCAGACTTGAATTCGCCGTCAGTGGATTCAGATATGTATGATCTTCCCAAGAAAGAGGACGCCTTACTCTACCAGAGCAAGGGTAAGGCAGGGGTGGGGTGGGCACGCTGGCACGTTCACCTGACTGCGTCAGGGACCCCGCTCACAGGGAGGACCTGAGACCTCAGCCCCAACCACTCCAGCAGCCTTAGGAGGGAGAAACTGTCACAGGTCCCGAAAGAGATTCAGATTAGGGCCAGCAGGCCAGGTGGGGCACACCGATGCCCCCTCTGCTACCGCTGCCCCCCTTCCCAAGGCTACAATGACGACTACTATGAAGAGAGCTACTTAACTACCAGGACTTATGGGGAGCCCGACTCTGCGGGCCAGTCCAGGGGCTTCCGCCAGTCTGCGACTTCACTCCCAGATGCTGACACTTTCCACCACCAGGTGAGCTGGCTGGCAGGTGCCCTGTACTTGAGTACAATCTAGGGGATGGCGGCTGTGTTTGGATAAATCCAGGGGGCCACTGGATACAAATGGTGGCTTCTGTGCTTCTGGGGAGACTGGCTCAGCAGACGCCTGTTTGGCCAGGTCCCTACTTTGGGGAGCCATCAGAACTGTGACTAGAGCACCCTGGTCTGCAATCTAGGCTCAAGCTTTTCCTGAGACTCCTGGGGGCAAAAGGGAATAGCAGGGCATGAGCACAAGTGACAAGACCCCACAAACAAAAGACTGAACACCAAGAGCCATTCGGGAGGGTGTGGGTCCCTGGCCTCTAACCAAAGGTCAGAGGGCACCAGCTGGGGAAGTTTGGACTGAGGGATGTGGCAGGGCCATGGTGGCCCTGCCAGTCGGTCCACTCACCCTGACTCTCTTCTGCAGGTGCGTGATGACAATCTTTTGTCTTCTGAAGAGGAGTGCAAGGATAGGTACGTAGAGGGCAGGCCCAGGAACAGGGACTGGTTCTGCACCCAGGCTCCTGGCCCACCTGCTCCCCTCTTTTGCCTCAGGGAACGTCCCATGTACGGCCGGGACAGTGCCTACCAGAGCATCGCGCACTACCGCCCTGTTTCAGCCTCCAGGAGCTCCCTGGGCCTATCCTATTATCCTACCTCCTCCTCCACCTCTTCTGTGTCCTCATCTTCATCTTCCCCTTCATGGCTTACCCGCCGAGCCATCCGGCCAGAAAAGCATGCTCCTGGGGCTGGGCTTGGCCATGATCGCCAGGTCCCGCTCTGGGGCCAGCTGCTGCTTTTCCTGGTCTTTGCGATCTTCCTCTTCTTTGTTTACTACTTCATGCAGGCGGAGGAAGGCAACCCCTTCTGGAGGGAGCCCTGAGGGTCTGGGCTTCAGAGCCAGCTCTTCTGGGGAAGTCCTGGCTGATGGCCTTAGCAGTGAGGGTGGGGGTGGGGGTGGGGGTGGGGGCTTTTGTGTGTGTTCTCGCTTGGGGGGCGCTGGCCCAGCCCAGAGTAGTGCTTGCTCCCCTGCCTTGTCCCACCAGGGAGGCAGCAGACTCAAGCCCTCCATGATCTGGGGGACCTGGGTGTGCTTTCCTCTCTAGCCTCCTGGCCCTGCTTGCCTGTAACCCTTAGGGTCCAGGAGGGCAAGGCCTCGCTCCATCAGAGAACATGGTTATTGTTGTTGTCATGCATGCCTCCTTTTAGTTGTCATCTTGAGGGGATTAACCAAAGGCCACCATGACTTTGTTTTCGTGGACACACAATAAAAACCCCATTTATTTTTAATGTGTTGACTCTTCCTGGAGGAGAGGGTTGGGTTCCCATGGCAAGGGCATCTGGCCTTGCTGGGTCTGCATTTTGGCTTTGGTCTGGGGATAGGAATCAATTGCTACCCAGAAATGTTTGTGTTTTGTTTGGGAGTTTTATTCCCTGACTCATTCCCCAAAGCACGTGTAACTGCTTATACATATAATTGTGGTACAACAAGGTATATACAGAGAACCCACTTGGAAATTCAGGCAAAGCTGCATGCACGCCACCAGCAGTCTGCGGGTGTTTTAACTGGAAAAAGCTGAAGTCCACCCGATTGTCCAAAGGCATGGGGACAGAAAGAAGATGAGGCGTCTCATTGGCAGATCATCCTTGGCTCCTGGAACTGCTGCTTGTTTACCATGGGAGAAAAGCTCCAAAGGCCGCATCATCCCTGGGTGGTAGAATTCACCTGCCTATATTCTCACTTAACTCCCAGATTTTCTGCCCTGGGTATGTATTTCATCTTTGAAGTTTTTATATATGTATAACTTTATATATATATATATATATACACACATATATGTAACTATATATATATATATATATATATATACACACACACATATACACACACACACACATATATGAAGTTATATATATATATATTTTTGAGATGGAGTCATGCTCTGTCACCCAGGCTGGAGTGCAGTGGCACGATCTTGGCTCAGTGCAACCTCTGCCTCCCAGGTTCAAGGATTCTCCTGTCACTGGGCATGGTGGCTCACGCCTGTAATCCTAGCACTTTGGGAGACTGAGGTGGGTGGATCACCTGAGGTCAGGAGTTCAAGACCAGCCAGGCCATCATGGAGAATCCCCATCTTTAAAATAATTTTAAAAAGTAAAAAAAAATTAAAATAAAAAAGTAAAGTGATTCTCCTGTCTCAGCCTCCCTAGTAGCTGGGACTATGGTCATGCGCCACCATGCCTGGCTAATTTTTGTATTTTTAGTAAAGATAGGGTTTCACCATGTTGGTCAGGCAGGTCTCAAACTCCTGACCTCAGATGATCCACCCATCTTGGCCTCCCAAAGTGTTGAGATTACAGGTGTGAGCCACCACGCCCACCCAAAGTTGACATATTTTTAAAAGTGGAAAGCAGGTACTAAAGAAACCCAAGACAGAATCCCACATGTTGCTGTGCATGCCTGACTCTGCGCTGCCGGCAGAGGGCAGGAAAGCAGAGGGGCTGTCATCCACTGCACACAGGGAGGTGGGAAGCAGACGCCCAGCAAGGGGTAGGGTGCTGACATCAGTCCCCCTCGCCTTTGGTTGGCTCCTTGCTGCAGGTAGTGGCACAGCTCCCAGCAAGTGCCTGCACATGTACCCATCAAGCCAGGGCTGGGGCTGGGAGCTGCTCCTGACCATTTATCTTGGCTACATCCTAGTCTCACATATATTTTTGGTCTAAAATACTGCATGGTCCTTGTGCATTGAAAACATGCAGAAAAGAGTGGATCACTTCTAATTTTCTTACCACTCACAGTTTTAGCCTTTCTTGTTTGACTGCTATAAGCTCCTCCTACCTGGCTCACCCTCAGTGCCCAGCCACTTGCTGTGTAGACTCTCCAAACCCCTGCCCGCTGGCCCTGCAGCAGGCAAGAGACCTGAATGGTCCATGGCGGGTGGTAGACATGGGCAGGGGATGCTACCTCCTCACAGGTCTACCTTAGAGACCTAATGGTCCCATTAATGAACCTGTACCTGGGGGCAGAACAAGCAGTCAGTTTGCTACCGCGAGGACCCTAGAAGGACGCAGTGACAGAGCCTCATGTTTCAGCAGCTGATAAAAACCAAGTACATTGACAGCAAGAACCGAACTCACCTCAGTCCAGTTCCCCCAGGAAGCACTCTACCTGGGACTGTGGCTGGACTGCAGCCCAGTGGGGACTGGACAGAAGCAGATGAGGCCTAGCAGGGACCTAAGTGGGGCCTGGGGTGGTGGCAAGATTGACATCCCAAAGCTCTGGAGTAATGGCCGGTGTCAGGGAGATGGGGGATGTGGAGTTGGGTTTGGAGCATCCCAAGGAGGAAAAAGAGATCTGGGCATCAGGACAAAAAGGGCTTTCTAGGCCTTAGGTCAGGTCCTGGATCTGTTCCAGGTGAGGAGAAAAGAGGAAACTAGGTGTGCTTGGCACCACTGTGGTGTGTGCCATGAGGGAAGAGAGGGAAGGAAACAGCTGCCACCCCTCACATAGCTTGCCCCTTTTCATTCATTCCAAAAGGGCTCCCAAGACTGGATGGAAGAGGGCTCCCAGAGTCCCCACCCCAGTTCCCCAGGGAAGGACAAGCACTACAAGACTCCTACCCCAGGTCTTGGAAACTCCCCCAGGGCTGTGCTCCTGCCACCTCCCTGAGCTCCCCCTGGACTCCTGAGGCCTCCCACTTGGGCTTGGTCACCAATCCCCAGGGCTCCGTGGGCCCTGGAGTACTCCCTGTTCCAGTGCTCCTCAGGGCTCTGACCACCCAATCAGGTGATCTGTCCAATCCCCAGGACTTCAAGCCCCACGAGGGATCCCAACTGCTCTGGACACAGCAAAGTGCGCTGGGTGCCCCAACTAGAACCAGAAGGATTAAGAAGGTTCCGTGGGCCTCAAGGGGCTCCAGGCTTCCACTTAAATGTGCTCCAGAGCTCTGAGAGGCCGCTGTGGCCCCACTTTAAGAACCCTCCAAGGAATCTGGAGTCCCCCACAGGGCTCCAGCAGTGCTTAGAGACAAAGCAGGGGACGGCAACTGCCCAAGGTCCCAGTGGGAGGCCACTCTGGACACTGTACAAGACACTGGATTTTTTTCCTTCCCTGCCACCAGGCCCTGCCAGACCAGGAAGGAGAACCAGCTGAGGGGGCTAGGAGAGTGTCGAGGTGGCCAGTGGAGAAGGGGACTGTGTAGAGGGCCCCGCAGGGCCAGGGTCCAGAACCCATGGTCCTGGCAAGGCCCTCAACCTCAGCCCCAAAAGGTCCAAAAGAGGTGAGAGCACAAAGGCTGGTCAAGGACACTTGCCTTGACCCTCATCTGGGGTGGAGTTAGGGTGTCTGCTGAGTCACCACCAACTTCAAGAAGAGAACACCAGGGGTGTAGAACCTGCGATTTCATGAAGATGGCCCATCCCTGACTCTGATGGCCTAAAAGACAGGAAAATGGCAAAGGAGCCCTCCCTAATTTCCACCTGGGGCTGGGCTGCTGGCCCCAGGCTCCGGGCGTGCACTCACTGGGAGACAAGAGCAAGCAAGACACAGAAAGGGTTAGTCCCACCCCCAGCCCCCGCCACTCTACTGCTCCCACTGGGCCCTACGGCATAGAGGCAAAGGGGCCAAGCGCGCTCTGGAGGCCTCTAGAAGCCACCAGCTGAATGGGGGTGGGAGGCAGCAGAGCCAGGCCCAGAAAGATCCAGTGCCAGTGGGGAGGACGACAGGTCCCCCTGAGGCCCCGACCTGTCGGCTCAGCCCACGGTGTGCCCAGGACTCTGAACCTTGGGGCGTCCCCTCCTGCCCCCTCCCGGTGGTGGCTCCATCGCATCCTCTCCCAAGCCCATGCCTGGCAGGGCCACCGGGAGAACCGCCCTGGGCCTGGGCTAGGTGAACCAGGGGTGCCCGTCCCCCAACCCTCCGGATGATACCCAGGCTGGAGGGACACATGTGGGGAGGCAAGGGCGGAAGATAAACTGGGGGGATCCAGGCTCCTGGGGCCTGCCCTGGCGGGAGGCCACAGGCCTCACGGGGCAGTGAGCTGGAGGCCGCCCAGGCAGGCAGGCAGCAGGGAAAGAGATCGGCACGGTCCTGGCCAGGGGCCTCCCCGGGGAGGCCGGGCAAGTAGGAGCAAAAACAAGAGCACGGGCCTCTCACCCTGCTGGGGCTTGTGGCCTGCGGACCCAGCCACACTGAGGAAGACCCAGGAGGACCCACCAGGCTACTAGGAGGACATGAAGGGTGCACAGACCCCCAATCTGGAGGATGTGTCTGGACTGAGTCCAAGGAGGGCAGTAGACCAGCTGGCCTTCCCTCGCCCCAGCCACACTCCTGGCACCCCAACCTTCCCTTCTGCCTTCTGACAGCCCCATCCCCACTCTCCCAGGCAACTAGGAGGGGGCCTGGAGAGGAAAGGGAAGCAACAGCCCCTCAGAGCGGGGCTCCCCGAAATCTACGGCCAGGGACTGAGTCCAGCACTCAGACACCCCTGGGAACCCTGGCCAGGAGTCCCTCGGGGTTCCGGTGTGGTCCCCAGCACAGGGAGGCCTGGGCTCCACTCCAGGGCTCTGCTGGGCTCCTCCGGGCGGACCTGGGAATCTGCCCGGGAAGCTTAGGGGACTGGCCCAGCCCAGGGAGGGGCTCAGGCTGGAAACCAAGCAGACAGGGTACCCCCTGACCTGGGGCCGAGACGGACAGGAAGCAGGTGACTACGGGAAGACCCCCGCCACCACCCACCCCCAACTCGGCACACAAAGGCCCAGAGAGGCCCCCAGACATCACTGTTAGGGGTGTTTGCCAACACCCGCAGAGGGGCCGGGTGTCCCGGGCACAGAGACAGCTTGCAGGACCCAGCTGAGGCTAGGGCAGCAGCAGGTAGTGGCCAGGAGGTGACCGACCAGGGCCCCAAGCTGCGTTGGGGGGAGGGGAGGGGCAGGCCCGAGGCAGGATCTCTCCGAGGAGGCGCCGTACCCAGCCAGGGCTCCCGGAGACACAGGTGGTGGGGCCGAGTGCCCCTCACCCTGTGCCTGGACCCCAACAAAGGGCAAGCATGTATCCTTCTCAGACAGTGTCCAGGGCAGGGCACTCCCAAACCGGGACACCCCCTAGGCCAGAGGCCAGGGGTCTGAGGAGGCCCCTAGGAGGCAGGGCAACAGCCAAGAGGAGCGCATTCCCTGGGCCCACTCTCCAACTGTAACCAGGGCCCGGTCCCCGAAGGCACCAGCTCTCCCTGGGGGCAGGACCTTGATCCAGAGCAGGAGTGGAGGCCCGCCGACAGGGGACGGCTGGAGAGGCCCTGGGCTCACGAGCCAGGGAGCGGGGGCTCTGCGCCCAGAAGCCCCTGGGTCCTGCCTGGGCTGCTGGTAGCTGCCGCAGCCTGAGGGGACCGGAGTCCCCCAGGGTGCTCGGGGGCAGCTCCTTTGGGACCCTCAATGGAGCCAGTAGTCCAGGAGGGCGCCGGTTCATCCAGGTGGGTGCACTGGCCGGGACAGGGTCTGGCTGCTGTCGTGACCGTGCCCATCTGCCAAACAGGCTGCTGGAAGAGCATTCCCTGAGCGAGGGCGCTGGGCGGCCGGGGGAGGGAGGATGCAGTCCCCGTCCAGGCCCCCAAGGCCCCCACAGCAGGGAGAGTTGGCCCTCCTCACTGTTCCTTCCCGGGGCACCAGGCCGGCGCCTCAGCTCAGGGGAGGGAGGGGTCACAGAGGACAGCCAGCAGGCAGATGGCCCAAGAGTGTGGGGGTTCAGGGGGCCTGACCGTGTCCTGAGGCGCCCCAGGACCCTCTACCCAACACCCCTGAGGGAGGGGCTGTCCCCACCTGCCAGGAACACATTCCTCAGGGAAGGCCCGGCAACCTGCTCTCCTCCAGTTCAAGGAGAGCCAGGCGGCTTTGGAAGGGGCCAGGAGCTGTCACCAAGGGCCCCTGTATTGCCCAGAGGCGACAGAGGCTAACAGGAAAAGCACTCGCCGCCCACAGAACCTCGGTGACAAATTCAGAGCCGCCGAGAGAGAGCGTCATCAGGAGGTCACCTGCCAGTCCCAGGGGGAGGGATGGGGCGCGTCTCCAGGGAAACGAGATGCCAAGGTCCTCCTGGGGCCCCTTCCGGAACCCACCCGCCCTCCACATCCCACCCCCCCAGACCAGGGACTGCCCCCACCCCCCCAGCCCAGGATCCGGCAACCCGACACGTCAGGGAAAAAAGGAGCCGCTCTGCCTTCACCATGGCAACATGGCACGGTCCTCCCAGCCCCAGCTCCTCCCCTTCAGGGCTGCATAGGGGAAGGAGAGGCCTCCTCTGTCTGCAGAGCGAGGTCGCCCCACCTGGGGCAGAGAGGGGGCGGGGGCAGGAATGAGCCCCTGGGGGGGAGGGCGTTGGAGGTGCGGGGCACATCCTGCCACCCAGGCTGGCGTGGGGCACTCACACCGTGCAGAAGGGGCTGTGGTGACCAGAACGGGCTTCCCGCCAGCTCGTGGGGATGTAGGACTGGGACTCCCGGACCGGGGCTGGGAAACACTTCCACGAAGGGCCAGAGAGCACACGGCGCAGACCCTGTGGGACACACGGGGTCTCTGTGGCACAGTCTCCCTTCTTGGGGTTCTCTGGGATGGGTGTTGCAACCCTTTCAGGATGTCAAAGCACGCTCCGCCCTCAGAAATGCAGGCCGGCCAGTGTCAGCCCCAGGAGGTGGCCTGCTGCTCCGGCTGACACCAAGGACACGCTCTTGAGGCGGCCCTCCCTCTTGGGGCCTCCAGCAGCCGACACAGGTCTACACGTGCAAGGGCGCTTCTGACACGCAGCACGCAGGAACAGCCTCCACCCTGAGCATGGCGCCCTCTGCAGCACACTCCAGGGTGGACCTGTGAGACCACTGAAGACCAGAGCAGAGAGGAGGTGAGGCGGGTCACTTAGGATACCAGGTCGTAAACAGACTGTGGCCGGGTCTGGGGCGCCCTCTCCTGCTGGTTCGATTGGATTGCAGGTCTGCGGGAAGCCCGGCAGCCCTGTGGGGAGGCCCGGTGGGGAGGAACTGAGGCCTCCTGCCACAGCCTCTTCGCTCAGTCAGATAGGATGGCTGGGCCCCAGTGGACACCTTCATCGCAGCCTGAGAGGGCCCCTGGGCCATAGTCCCTGGCTCCCCGAGAGCCCTCTCAGAGCCGGTCCCTCAGAACCCTGGGGGATGAGGAGCACCAGGTGGGGAAGGACCAAAACGTGGGGTCGCCTATTACCCAGCAGCCGGAACTGGTGCCCAGCATCCAGGGGGCAAGACACGGTGTGAGCCAGAAGGAAACAAACGGACAAGAACCCCCAGAAGCCGTCAGGAAAGCCTGGAGCTTCAGATGACAGGAAAACTAAAATCCCGTCTGACCAAGCACAACCCGCAAACCACACAGTCAAGAGACAAGTGATAACATGGGGAAAATAGTAGCAAAAGGTGACTAAGGGCTCGCGTCGGTCACACACACACACACACACACACACACACAGCCAGACACACGAGTGGACGAGGCAGCGTGCAAGGACAAGGGAGCCAAAGGGGGCGGAGGAGAGGAAGGGAGAGGGAGGAAGTGTCTTCTCCACCGGGATGCAATCCCCTGGGGGCAAAGACACCCAGCAGGGTCGCCAGAGCCGCCGCGGAGACGGGAAGTCATGCCAGGCCTCGGAGCCCAGCCAAGAGGAACCAGAGCAGACGGGCCAAACTCAGCGGCCGGCTCCCAGGTGGGCGGTGGCGCTGGGGGGAGCCGCCTGGGCAGCATCGCCAGCAGCTGGGAACCCTCCTGGCGCAGGAAGGGCGGCGGGAAACGCGGGGCTTTCCCGGAAACCCTGGGCGGGGCCCTGCGGCTGTTCCCAGGAACCCTCCCGCGGGAAGACCGGCCGGAGGGATGGCTCCGTCGACGGAAGCCACCGCCTTTTCTGCGGGGCTCGCCTTCCCTACCTCCCCGAGGAGCCAGTATGGCGGGAAGCGCCCCAGCCCACGGCCGCCTGCAGCAGAGCAGGATTCCCTCCCCGACGGCCACGGTTGCCAAGGGACGGGAAAGACTTTGTTACCCCACCGCGCGCCACCCGCGGAATGGTGCACAGACACCTCCAGACGCCACCTCCCCCAGGACGCCTGACTGGGCCCGCTCGGCCCACCTCTCCCTGGACGCTGCGCGGTGGGCGGGTGGGGTCGGCCCTGCTTCCCCACGACCCCCCAGACGCGCCCCGAGGCGCTTTCGGAGCACAGTGGAGTGGGAAGGGAGGGGCGGCCCCTCGACGGCGCCCAGGCGAGAGCGGCTCAAGGAGCTTCCCGGGCCCTGACCTCGGGGGACGCCTGTCCGCCAAGTCCCCGGGGGAGGACAGTGACCACCGGCCTGCGCCGGAAAAGGACTCGGCGCCTGCCCCGCAGAGCCGGCCCGAGGACCCGCAGGCGCGGGAGGCGGGGCCGAGGCGGGGGCGGGGAGTGGCGGGGCGGGACCGCCCTCGCCTCCGCCCACCGGAGCCCACAGCTGCCTCGCTCCCCGCCTCCGCTGCCGTCGCTCCTCTCAGCCTCCAGGCGCCCACCGGAAGCTCCGCCCCTCCCCGCCTATCCGGCCTCCTCTTCGCCTGTCGTCGCCAATGACCATGCTCAGATTGAACGGAATTCCCGCCCCTCACCCTTGACGGACGCTCCTGCTGCCCAATGGGCGCCACCCCGTCGCGTGAGCGCCGCTGCAGCCCTGCGGGGCGGGGTGCGTCCCCCTCTGGCTCCCAGGCGTCCACGGGGCGAGGGCAGGGACGCTGGCCGCAGAATCACGCGAGACCGTCCAGCCGTGCACGCGCAACACTGCCGCCTGGTGTTTTCGGTGTGGACCTGTGCTTCTCTAAGCATTCCATTCCCGAGAAGGGGCGAGAAACGTCCAGAGGCCGTTGCACCTGCCGGCCGGTGCCGGAGCGTTGGCCGTGGGCGCAAATGAAGCGCCCCGGGAGCGCGGCGCGACGTCCGTGCCCTCCGAGGGCCGCCCGGGTGTCGCCGTGGTGCGCGCGGGAGGGCGCGGCCGTCGGCATTTCCGCGCTTGCGCGGGTTCCTGTCCCCCGGCACCGGCCCCTCCCTCCCGTGGGCCCGCGGTAGGCACGCCCCCTCCCTCCCGCGGTGCAGCGCAGCCAGCGCTCTGCTCCGGGACTCAGCTTTATCTCCGCGGAGCCACGCGCTGTCCTCCGCTGTGGTGGGCCGAGTCCCCTCCGCCTACCGCTCGCGAGATCCATCCCAGCCCTTGGGGCGGGGCCCGTTGTTCTTCCCGCTCACGGCCAGGGAACGGTCCACGCTCGCGGAGCCGCAGGCTGAGCCTTTGCCTGATGAGGGACAAGGTTGCAGCTTCCCGTGGCTGGTGGCCCTTACGGAGGAGCCAGCTGGGAGCACGCACGTGCAGGGTTTCCTGTTACCGGGTTGCCACGCCGGTCTTGAACGCTCCAGTCCACGCAGAAATGAATGTGTAGCTGTATTTGTATTTGTATTTGTAATGGGTTTTTTTGAGGCAGGGTCTCACTCTGTCGCCCAGGCTGGAGTGCAGTGGCGCGATGTGGGCTCACTACAGTCTTGACCTCCCCACCCCAGCGACGGCCTCCGCCTCCGGCCTCAGGCCACCAAGTAGCTGGGACTACAGCAGGCACACGCCACCACCACGTCCGGCTCATTTTTAAGGTTTTTGTAGAGATGGGGTCTCGCTTTGTCGCCGAAGCTGGTCTGGAATGCCCGGGCTCAGGTGATGCATCCCAGGCTCCCAAAGTGCTGGGATTCCAGGCACCGGCCGTCTCCTCGTAGGGCCTTGAGTACTGTCAATAGAAACACCAGACTCTTCAGGCGAATCACTGAAGGGCTTTTGAGGCCGGGCGCGGTGGCTCACGCCTATAATCCCAGCACTTCGGGAGGCCGAGGCGGGTGGATCGTTGGAGGTCAGGAGTTCGACACCAGCCTGACCAACAAAGTGAAACCTCGCCTCTAATAAAAATACAAAATTAGCTGGGCATGGTGGTGCACACACCGGTAATCCCAACTACTCAGGAGGCTGAGGCAGGAGAATCGCTTGAACCCAGGAGGGAGAGGTTGCAGTGAGCTGAGATGGCTCCACTGAACTCCAGCCTGGGTGACGGAACACGACTCTGTCTCACCAAAAAACACACAAAAAAGTTTTTGAAACAACTTGAAGCAAGTTATCCCATGTATAAAAAATATATAGTTATTTACTCGATTTTTCTGCGCAATCACCCACATAGTTACGAAGTTTAAGACCCCTGTGCAGCAAACTGACACAAGAACAGAAAATGAAACACCGCATGTTCTCACTCATAGGTCGGTGTTGAACAGTGAGAACACATGGACACAGGGAGGGGAGCACTACACACTGGGGTCTGTTGAGGGGAATAGGGGAGGGACAGCGGGGGGTGGGGAGTTAGGGAGAGAGAGCATGGGGAGAAATGCCAGATATAGGTGAAGGGGAGGAAGGCAGCAAATCACACTGCCACGTGTGTACCTATGCAACTATCTTGCATGTTCTTCACATGTACCCCAGAACCTAAAATGCAATGAAAAAATACGTTAAAAAAAAAAAGACCCCTTATGCTACACATTTTATAGTGGCTTTCCTTTTTGTGTGTGTGTGGTTGTTGTTTTTTATAATTTCAACTTTTTATTTTGTTTTTGAGATAGAGTCTTGCTCTGTTGCCCAGGCTGCTGTGCAATGGCACCATCTCGGCTCACTGCAACAACCTCTGCCTCCCAGGCTCAAGGGATCCTCCCACCTCAGCCTCCCTAGTAGCTGGGACTACAGGTGTGTGCCACCACGCCTGGCTAATTTTTCTATTTGTAGTAGAGGTGGGGTTTCACCATGTTGGTCAGGCTGATCTGGAACTCCTGGCCTCAAGTGATGCGCCTGCCTCAGCCTCCCAAAGTGCTGGGATTGCAGGCGTGAGCCACCACGTACAGCCTATAAATTAGACTTTTTTTTTTTTTTTTGAGACAGAGTCTCGCTCTGTCGCCCAGGCTGGAATGCAGTGGCGCGATCTCGGCTCACCGCAACCTCCGCCTCCCGGGTTCAAGAAATTCTCTGCTTCAGCCTCCCAAGTAGCTGGGATTACAGACGCCTGCCACCATGCCTGGCTAATTTTTGTATTTTTATTAGAGATGGGGTTTCACCATCTTGGCCAGGCTGGTCTTGAATTCCTGACATCGTGATCCACCCACTTCGGCCTCCCAACGTGCTGGGATTTCAGGTGTGAACCACTACGCCCAGACTTTTTTTTTGAGACAAAGTCTCGCTCTTGTCCCCCAGGCTGGAGTGTGCAATGGCGCGATCTCAGCTCAACGCAACCTCTGCATCCCAGGTTCAAGCCGTTCTCCTGCCTCAGCCTCCTGAGTAGCTGGGATTACAGGCACGTGCCACCACACCCGGTTAATTTTTTTTTTTTTTTGTATTTTCAGTAGAGATGGGGTTTCTCCATGTTGGTCAGGCTGGTCTCGAACTGCCGACCTCAGGTGATCCGCCTACCTTGGCCTCCCAAAGTGCTGGGATTACAGGCGTGAGCCACAGTGGCCAGCCTGATGTGCTCTTATTTAAACAACAACAACAAAAATTTTTTTGAGCAGCGTTTCGCTTTTGTTGCCCAGGC
Source organism: Callithrix jacchus (assembly GCF_049354715.1). Lineage (NCBI taxonomy): Eukaryota > Metazoa > Chordata > Mammalia > Primates > Cebidae > Callithrix > Callithrix jacchus. The sequence goes on from NC_133524.1 coordinate 150,186,741, forward strand.
TGGATGGAGTGCAATGGCACAATCTCGGCTCACTGCAATCTCTGCCTCCCGGGTTCAAGGGATTCTCCTGCCTCAGCCTCATGAGTAGCTGGGATCACAGGAGTGCGCCACTGCACCTGGCCCCGATTTGATGTGCTTTTAAAGCATCATTATTCCTACCTTCCATTTACTATGAACACAGCCTTGAACATGCATCCATCTCTCTCTAGGATAATTACCTGTGAGTGGAATTGCTGGGTCCAGATATATGTACATACATTTTTTTTTTTTTTTTTTTTTTGAGACAGGTTATCAGGCTGTGGCCCAGACTGGAGTGGAATGGCTAGATCACCGCTCACCGCTGCCTCAACCTCCTGGGCTCAAGTGATCTTCCTACTTCAGCCTCCTGAGCAGCTGGGACCACAAGTGTGCACCACCACCCCTGGTTTCTTTAGAAAGCTTCTTTTTGTTGAGATGGGGTCTCACTGTGTTGCCCAGGCTGGTCTTGAACCCCTGGGCTCAAGCGATGCTCCCGCCTTGGCCTCTCAAAATGCTGGGATTACAGTTGTGTGCCACTTTCTGTGGCCTGCATTTAAAATTGTAATAGACACTAGGGAATTGCCTCCCTGAAAGACCCACCTTTGATACTGTCCCTTCCCCACGCTGTACCCTCCGTGTTTACCCACAGCCTCACCAGCACCGTTTCGGCTAACAACTTTTTAGGTGTCTGAAAATTGGCTGGGAGAACAGTAGCTTTTTGCTGTTTCCTTCTCCCGGTTTCCTAGTCTTGTTCCCCTCCCTCCCAAAGGCGCTGTGGTGCTTAGGACCTTCCATTTCTACAGATCCTTGTGAAATACGTGGTGTCATTTGGCATGTGTTTGTTCAATTCTATTTATTTATTTTTGAGACGGAGTCTTGCTTCAAGCAATTCTCCCACCTCATCCTCCGAAGTAGCTGGGACTACAGGCACGTGCCACCACGCCCAGCTGATTTTTGTATTTTTAGTAGAGACGGGGTTTCACCATGTTGGCCAGGCTGCTCTTGAACTCCTGACCTCAAGTGATCCGCCCGCCTCGGCCTCCCAAACTGCTGGGATTACAGGCGTGAGCCACCACGCCCAGCTTGTTTGTTTGTTCTGAGAGAGGCCCAGGCTGGAGTGTAAAGGGGCAGTGAGCTCACTGCAGCCTCAACCTCCCAAGCTGAATTGATCCTCTTGCCTCAGCCCCCCAGCTTACTAGGACTACAGGTGGGTGCCACCACGCCCTGCTAATTTTTAATTTTTTTCTAGAGATGGGGTTTCACCATGTTCCCCAGGCTGGTCTCCAACTCCTGGGCTCCATCAATCCACCCACCTCAGCCTCCCAAAGTGCTGGGATGGCAGGCGTGAGCCACCGTGCCCGACTCCTTTCCCACTGTCGGTCTCCTCCATACCATTTGTCACACACAGCCTTTCCCCCATGATCGCACTGCCGTACTCCCGCTAAACGTGCAGGCATCTGCGGTCTCCTCTGCGCTGGTCCTTCCGGGGAACAATGCCATGAGCCTCGTTTGCATCTCGCCATACCTAGTGCACCTGCCAGCTCCCTTCGAGGGTCCTTGCAGACAGCTTCGCTCATTCTTGGGCATTTTCTTCTCCACGTGAAGTTTCCCATCATCATCTCCGGGACCATTTGACACCCACATCCCTGGCTTCCTGAGACTCTGGTGGCGTGACGGGATGAGCCCACTTCTCAGCATTGCTTCTTTCGAGAGGACGAAGGCCTCAGTCCAGGCGGCAGGAATGGACTTTGCCCTGCTGGCCTCAGCTCGGCTGGCAAGGGATACCTGCAGTCTGGGGCCTGGAGGTAGAGCGCTCCAGACACAATCCCTTCCTTCTGGGAGTTTCTTTTTCGTGGGTGAGCCATAAGCAAACAGCTCACCCCCCAGTTCTGAGGGCCTGGGTGGGACCATCGCCCCGGTCCAGGTAAGAGACCGTGAAGTCCGGCCAGGCACATTGGCTCTTGCCTGGAATCCCAGAACTCTGGGTTAGGGTTAGGGTTATGGCGGGAGGATCACTTGGCTCCAGCAGTTCAAGACCAGTCTGGACAACCTAACAAGGCCCCATCTCTGCAAAAGAAAAAAAGATTAGTCAGGCATGGTTGTGTGCGCCTGTAGTCCCAGCCAATTGGGAGGCTGGGGCAGGAGAATTCCTGGAGCCCAGGAGTTCCAGGCTGCAGTGAGTGTTGATCATGCCACTGCACTCCAGCCTGGGCAACGGAGCAAGGCCCTGTCTCAATTAAAAAATAAAAAAGACCAGGCTTGGTGTCTCACGCCTATAATCCCAGCACTTTGGGAGGTCGAGGTGGGTGGATCACCTGACGTCAGGAGTTCGAGACCAGCCTGGCCAACATGGCAAAAACCCTGTCTCCACTAAAAATAAAAAAATAAATAAATAAAATTTAAAAAGTCCGGGCGCGGTGGCTCACGCCTATAATGCCAGCACTTTGGGAGGCCGAGGCGGGTGGATCACGAGGTCAAGAGATCGAGACCATCCTGGTCAACAAGGTGAAACCCCGTCTCTACTAAAAATACAAAAATTAGCTGGACATGGTGGTGCCCGCCTGTAGTCCCAGCTACTTGGGAGGCTGAGGCAGGAGAATTGCTTGAACCCAGAAGGCGGAGGTTGCGGTGAGCCGGGATCGTGCCATTGCGCTCCAGTCTGGGTAACAAGAGTGAAACTCTGTCTCAAAAAAAAAAAAAAAAAAAACGGAGTCCCAGATGGCGAGGGTAGCAGTGGAAAAAAACCCACTTCAATTTCTTTGTGCCAACGGTTCATGTATTGGAAGGATTCCAGTGGGAAGGTCAGGAGGGAGAGGAGCCAACAGGTGGAAAGCTGCCAGTCCTCTGTCCTCACTGTGTAGGGCTGCAAGATTCCTTGGGTGCCCGTCTGGGCTCCAGGGCCCCCACGCACCCGTGCAGGCTAGTGTGTGGATCTGCAAGAGGCTCTCTGCCCTCTGGGCAGGTATGCGGCTGGAGGTGAGGACACGGGAGGGATTTCAGCCCACTCACTCCCCAGGAAAGTGTCCTTGTGCAGAGAATCCAGCCTGCACAATCTTCTTGGGTACCCAGGCTTAGGCTGTGTCCTCCCTCTGCCCAAAGTGGCTACAGAAAGTTCATTTAACACCCACTAGAGAGTGAGGAGACTGTAGGGGGAATTTCTTGTTTTTCTTCTTTTCTGAGACAGAGCCTTGCTCTGTGGTCCCAGGCTGGAGTGCAGTGGTGTGATGTCGGCTCACTGCAACCTCCACCTCCCAGGTTCAGGCAATTCTCCTGGCTCAGCCTCCCGAGTAGCTGGGATTACAGGAGTGCACCACCATGCCCAGCTAATTTTTTGTGTTTTTAGTTAGAGAAGGGGTTTCCCCATGTTGGCCAGACTGTTCTCCAACTCCTAACCTCAAATGATCTACATGTGGCCCTGTAGGCAGAAGTTTATGTGCCTGTCAGCCCCACCAGCCCAGTCAAGTGTGGCTTGGGGTCCAGGTCACATGAGCCAGCACTGACTAGGCAACTGGTGAAGCTCCCAGTCTCCCAGCCTCCCTTGGTGGTGAAAGGGACTCAACCTTCCACATCTGGGGGGACTGGTGTTTCTTTGCTGGAAAACTCTGTCACAACCTTACCTGGGCAGGAACCTTGGGAGGGGATACTCCCTCCTCATCCGTGAGACACTCCGCAACTAGAACATGAAACCCTCCATTAGACCCAGAACGAGTGTCCAATCTCACTGCACTCTAAGGGGAGAAACACAATGTCTGACTTAGTAGAAAATAGCTGCAGCTGGATGCGGTGGCTCATGCCTATAATCCTAGCACTTTGTGAGGCTGAGGCAGGTGGATCACCTGAGGTCGGGAGTTTCAGACCAGCCCGGCCAATGTGGTGAAACCTCATCTCTACTAAAAGTACAAAATTACCCAGGCGTGGTGGTGCGCCTGTAATCCCAGCTACTCGGGAGGCTGAGGCAGGAGGATTGCTTGAATCCAGGAGGCGGAGCTTGCAGTGAGCTGAGATTACACCACTGCAATCCAGCCTAGGCGACAGAGCGAGATTCTGTCTCAAAAAACAAACAAACAAAAGAGAGGGCCGGATGCAGTGGCTGATGCCTGCAATTCCAGCAGTTTGGGAGGCTGAGGTGGGCAGATTATGAGGTCAGGAGTTCGAGACCAGACTGGCCAACATGGTGAAACCCTGTCTCGCCGGGTGCGGTGGCTCATGCCTGTAATCTCAGCACTTTGGGAGGCCAAGGCAGGCGGATCACCTGAGGTCAGGAGTTCAAGACCAGCCTGGCCAACATGGTGGAACCCCATCTTAAAAACAAAACAAAAAATAAAAGAAATCCTGTCTCTACTACAAAAATTAGCTGGGTGCATTGGCACGCATCTATAATCCTAGCTACTCAAGAGGCTGAGGCAGAAGAATTGCTTGAACCCAGGAGGCAGAGGTTGCAGTGAGCCAAGTTCGTGCCATTGCACTCCAGCCTGGGTGACAGAGTAAGACTCCATCTCAAAAAAAAAAAAAAAAAAAAAAAGAAAAGAAAAAAGAAAGAAAACAAATAGGTGGCACATCAACAAGAATTTTGAGGATTTGCCTTTTATTTAGAATGAGAACCCTAGGGAAATATGTGTAGGAGTGGATTATCAGGCGCTTACACTAAGAGAGCGAACCACAGTCTCAGTGGGCTGGATGCACTGACAAGTGACCACTCACTACAGACTCCAGTTTCAATGTGTGTTCATGCAGATGGTGGGAACGCTAATAGTTCACTTGCCTAGGTGACTGAAGCTTTAACTCAATGGTGGCCTGCAGTTCATGGGTTTGGTGGACCTGGTATGAGGTAATGGAGGAAATCCAAAGGCTTAAGGAAAAACTAATGTTTGAGTAGATTCATCATATGCAAATCTTTACCCCAACTGTGTTTTCTGGGAAGGTCCAGAAGATGCTGTCTTCACGGACACACTGAGACAGGCAGTAGTGTAGGAGCACCTGCATCCTTGTAAAGATCTGTGGTGCTCTCCTCTGTAGGCTATACCGAAGGGGACTCCCTGAGGGGATGATAGAACCGTAGTGTAAGGGTGGGCGTGGTGGCTCACACCTGTAATCCCAGCACTTTGGGAGGCCAAGGCGAGTGGATCACGAGGTCAGGGGTTAAAAACCAGACTGGCCAACATGGTGATACCCCATCTGTACTAAAAATACAAAAAATTCGCTGGTTGTGGTGGCACACACCTGTAATCCCACCTACTCTGGAGGCTGAGGCAGGAGAATCTCTTGAACCCAGGAGGCGGAGGTTTTGGTGAGTGGAGATCACACCATTGCACTCCAGCCTGGGCAACAGAGCAAGACTCCGTCTAAAAAATTAAAATTCAGAACCGTGGTGTAGAAGAGAGCATGTCACAACTCTAGCCTGCCCAAGACAAAGTGGCCACGTGTATCACAAAGGTGAGCATGGACACAGATTCAGTCAGAAGGCCTTTGCCCACAGACAGACATCTCTGGGAAGGGCTGACTGAGCAGTGTCTGTAGGGATGAAACAGAGTTGTAAGCTACTACAGCATTACAGCATTGCTTGAGGTATAACCTGGAATGTTCTAGGTCTGGGACCCAAATACACGACCTTTTTTTTTTGAGACAGAGTCTTGTTCTGTTGCCCAGGCTGGAATGTAGTGGCATGAGATCAGGTCACTGCAACCTCCACCTCCCAGGATTCAAGCGATTCTCCTGCCTCAGCCTCCTGAGTAGATGGGATTACAGTCTCGCCACACCACGCCTGGCTAATTTTTGTCGTTTTAGTAGAGACAGTTTCACCATGTTGGTCAGGCTGGTCTTGAACTCTTGACCTCATGATCTGCCCACCTTGGCCTCCCAAAGTGCTGAGATTACAGGCGTGAGCCCCTGAGCTCGGCCATTTATGACTTTTTTGAGACAGAGTCTCGCTCTGTCACCCAGGCTGGAGTGCAGTGGTGCGAGCTCAGCTCACTGCAATCTGTGCCGCCTGAGCTCAAGCGATCCTTTCACCGCAGCAGCTGGGATTAGAGTGTGCCACCACGCTGGGCTAATTTTTAATTTTTAATGTATGTAGAAGTGGTTTTTCCCTATGCTGTGCAGGCTGGTCTCAAAATCCTGGGCTCAAGTGATCCACCCACCTCTGCCCCTCAAAGTGCTGGGATTACAGGTGTGAGCTACAGCACCCCACCGCAATCCCTGACTTGTATTGCCCCAGTGGTGTTACAGCCTCGAACCCAGTCACCTAAGTCACCGCTGCGATCCAGAGACCCATGATGGAAAGGGAGGCTAGGTTCCCCTGGGAAGGACCTTGCACAGTGGCTGCAAGTGCACACCAGAAACCGTCTCAAGCTTTTCTCAAAGGGACCTGCAGCCAGTTATTAAAGCGGCATATCCTCCTGGAAAACAGGTGAGCTCGAGCAGGATTCCCTCCAGTCCTTCTGTGAAAGGACAGGAAGGCATTGTTACCCCACCTGCAGAATGGTGGACAGACACCTCCAAACGCCACTTCCCCCAGGATGCCCTCCCTCTCTGCGCACCTTTCCCTAGATGCTACCCCGTGGGCGGCTGGGGGCGGTCGTGCTTCCCCCACGACCTCCAGAGGCGCCTCGAGGCACTCAGAGCACAGTGGTGTGGGAAGGGCAGGGCGGCGTCGAAGCGAGAGCGGCTCACGGGAGGCGGCGCCCGAGACGCAGCTGGCCGGGAGGGTGCGGGTCAGGGTGGGCGGAGCGGGCCTAGTGATGCCGCCGGGGTCTCCCAGGCCATGGATCCTCGTGGAGACTTCTCGGCCTCTTTCCCGCGACAGTGTGCGAACCCTGGCTCCTAGCCCTGCGTCTCTGGTCGGGGATGGGTTTGGGGGGCGACTTTGCTGCTCCGGCCTTCCAGGTTGACAAAGGAACGCCGGCCTAGGGCCCGGAATGGCGCTTCACCGCTGGGTCCTCTAGCCTTGCCAGAGGCACAAGCGCGTGTCCGGGGGCCCGCGCAAGGTCGGGGATACTTTCGCGGTCGCTGGGAGGCCCACCCAGGGGTACTTTCCTTTTTTCCAATTCTTGTCTGTCATAGTTAACAGCAAAGCCTAGGGCAAGAGTTCTACGCCCAAGATGGCCAGCCGGAAGCGGGCTTCTCGCGACCAGGTGGCGAAGCCCCATTCGTCAGCTGGCCGCCCGCGGCCCCGGTACCCGGCTACCTCTCTACTCTGCGCATGTGCTAGGCTACGCCCGCATCTATGGTCATGACGTCTGACAGAGCGTCCATCCGCCTTCGCCAGAACTCTATGGTTCTTACGCGCGAAGATAGACCGTCTATATAAAGCATGCGCAGGCGTAGGAGCGCCTCTTTTCCTTCGGCACGGTGAGTGAGCGTGCTTGTTGTATCTGGTTGTACCCTTGCAGGTTCTGACCCCTGGTTTTAGGCTTGTTCTCGTCGTCCGTTCCGACTCTGTCTTTCGTTGCAGCCACTGAAGATCCTGGTGTCGCTATGGGCCGCCGCCCCGCCCGTTGGTGAGTTTTGAATTCATGTACTTTAACGGCTGGGAAATGAGCAGGGAAAGAACTACCTTTGGCCCCTGAAAGTACCTGTCAGGTGGAGCACCCCCCCCCGCCCCCGCTACGGCGGCCCTGTCTTGGGAACTGATCCTATGTTTTGCCTCACATCCCCCGGTTCTTTTCAGTCTTAAGTAGTATTGTCTGTTCCTTCATTCCCGTGTCGGTGTGGAAGCGAAGTTCCTCTCATCTCTCCCTCTGTTCTGCAAGCTCGCCGCGTTTTCGGGCGCTAAATACCCTCTCGGGGCCTTTGTGTGCGTTCCCTGTCTTATTTCCGGGCGACGTGCCGCGTGCCTTCTCGGACGTGAAGGGCAGTCCGGGGTAAACGGGTGCAGCCGCCTGTGTGCCCGACAGGGGGCGGGCGCCAGACGTCTTTCTGCTCAGCTCGGAGGTGGATTTAGTGCCACGTGCCCAAAAGTCTTCAGTTGGGTGACCTGAGCTGTGGAATGATAATGCAGCAAATTTGTAGTACACAGTGTCTGAGAGCATTTTTAACTAGGAAAACTTGTTGGAAAGTGTTTACTTTCTAGGAAGTGTAAGACAAAGTAACGGAAAAAGGTAGCTTTTATGTTTCTACTCGGGTGCTCTGCTGCAGCAGCGAAGTGTTGCTTTGGAGCTCATTTCCCTGAATGGAAGCAGCTTAGAAGTGGACGTGCATTCCCTCGTTTGGGTTGATGGTTGAGTTTTCTGTGAACCTCACCTGACCTGGGTTTTTCCACTCCTCTGCAGTTACCGATATTGTAAGAACAAGCCGTACCCAAAGTCCCGCTTCTGCCGAGGTGTCCCTGGTAAGTAGTGGAAGAGCTGCTGCACTAGCTTGACCCCACTGACCCAGCATCCGTCTTCGACACCCCCTGCACACTTACTTAATCCTTTTTTAGACGCCAAAATTCGCATCTTTGACCTGGGGCGGAAGAAGGCAAAAGTGGATGAGTTTCCACTCTGTGGCCACATGGTATCGGATGAATATGAGCAGCTCTCCTCTGAAGGTAAGGCCCCCAGTTGTCCTCCTGCTCCCTCAGCCCCATTTGCATGCACTGCACTGGTATTGGGAGTTTGAGCCTTTTCACAAAACTCAGCCAACACATTTCCCCGAAGCTGGAGATGGTCATGGTGGATGTTTCTCTACTGTCTTCTCTCACTTTGCTGCTTTCCTTCCCCCCTACCTAGCCCTGGAGGCTGCCCGAATTTGTGCCAATAAGTACATGGTGAAAAGTTGTGGCAAAGATGGCTTTCATATCCGAGTGCGGCTCCATCCCTTCCACGTCATCCGCATCAACAAGATGTTGTCCTGTGCTGGGGCTGACAGGTGAGCTTGGTCTGGGGCTTTGAAGGCAGTTATCCCATAACTTGCAGTCTCTACATTATTAGGCTTGCATTAATTTGTCAGAGCATAGAGGTGGCCCCAGTGACTCGGCCACTATGGCTGACTACTAGAAAAGCCAGGACACAGCTGGCAAGTGACTTTCAGTGGTCACTCAGTAGGACTCCTTCCTATGGAGTGTTGTGCATACAAACAAGAAAGCATGTGTAAGTCTTCGCAACCTCTTAGTCGCAGGTGAAGGGAAGCATGTGCAGTGGGAATGGCCTTCCTTGCTTCAGCTTGATGGCAGCCATCTGCCAGCAAGCAGGTAGAGCTGGCAGAGGAGCCCAGCGGTGCCCTGCGGGATATATCAGTGGTTCTTGGGATCCTCTGCAGCCAATTAAGCCGACTGGGTTCCTTTCCTCATGGGGGCCCAGTGTGCAATGGCTGCAAACAGCAGCTTCCTTGGTAGTGTATGCAGCCTGTTTCTTGTATGGGTTGCTCTAAGGGACCTTGGAGACAGGCCTTCCAGATGTATGTTCATGTGTCTCACCTTGCGCTGCCTCAATGTAGGCTCCAAACAGGCATGCGAGGTGCCTTTGGAAAGCCCCAGGGCACTGTGGCCAGGGTTCACATTGGCCAAGTGATCATGTCCATCCGCACCAAGCTGCAGAACAAGGAGCATGTGATTGAGGCCCTGCGCAGGGCCAAGTTCAAGTTCCCTGGCCGCCAGAAGGTATGTGGTGCTGCAGCCCCTTTCTCCCACCTTAACCTTGACGCAGGCCTCCTGACTCAGCTCTTTGCATTGCCCCCCTAGATCCACATCTCAAAGAAGTGGGGCTTCACCAAGTTCAATGCCGATGAATTTGAAGACATGGTGGCTGAGAAGCGGCTCATCCCAGATGGCTGTGGGGTTAAGTACATCCCCAATCGTGGCCCTCTGGACAAGTGGCGGGCCCTGCACTCATGAGGGTTTCCACTGTGCTACCCTCCCGTAATAATGAACCAATAAATTGACTTCCTGTCCACCTATGTCTTTGCATGTGCATTCTTGAGGGGAAGGAACTTCTCTGGGAACCTTGGAGTCATCATTGCCCTTTGACTTCAGAAACCGGTTAACAACTCAGCCCTGCTCATGAGGCAGCAAACCTTGGAAAGGGCATGGGCTGGTGTCCTGTGTCAGTTGTCTACTCTGGAACTTGACTTGGACCTCCCCAGGTCCTAGGCAGTACGTTGAAAAGCACAGCTGCAGCAAAGCCTTACAGTCCCGGGCTGAAGTCAGCCTCAGATTGTGTTACTTATTACAACACATGGGGGTGAAGAGAGCTTGTGGGCTAGAGGCTGACCTGCAGTGCCCCTGACCAGCAGCAGCCTTTATTTACCAAGGGTAGATGTGTGTCATGCTGGGTGTGGTTTCAGCCATCTGGTTTAGTCTCTGGAATCATCCAGGTAGTAATGGTGTCACCTGGGATTTGCCTATATCCAGCAGCCTCCTGAGCCCCATGCACCTACCCTTTCTGGAGCCTGCATTCGCAGAGCCCTCACCACCATTTGGTCTGGGCTGACCTTTGCTCCTTTGTAACAAAAAGACCTGGTAACAGATGTGGCATGCTTTTTGCCTGGGGAACCTGGATGTCTGAATTGAAACTTGTAGAACAGCAAAACAGCAATGACCCTTGGGGGAGCAGCAGAACAAGAAGAGTGCTGCGTGGGTGGTCTGAGCATCTGGGCCCAGGGACAGGAACTCCAAAGGCTTCTGGTTCCAGAGCTGGGGTATGGTGGCCCACTTGGCCCCAGCCTCCAGCCTGTGGCTCCGGAGGCCTCTGTTTTTTGTAATCTCAACTTACAGCCATTTCTAAGGGTTTTAATTACCTTCATTTATTTATTTTGCCAAACATACCTGGGAATACCTTTATTTTTGTTTACCTTGGGGCAATGGTTCCATACCGGAAATGTGATCAGAGTTAGTGCACGGCCTGTTGACTGCTCTTTTTGGGCAGTGGCAGGTGAGGAGGGAGGGCTCAGCAGGCTGCTCACCTTTTACTCTGTGTCCTGCAGCCCCTTTCCTGGGGCTCCTGGCTTCAAATAGGAGCTTTTTAGGTTACACAACTGGTGCATATTTTTTGTGTGCATCTGTTGCCTTAAGCAGCCTTGGCTGGACCTTGCCAGACAGGCAGAAGCCTGTGCCAACCCAGACAACAGCACCGGGTGGCAAGCACAGCTGCGTGGTGGTTACGACAGGCCTGACTGCAGTGCTCACTGATTACAATGAACTGAAACATTTCCTGGTGTTTGCTGGTTTCAGGGAAGTGGTTTGATGGAGTGGCTTAATCACCCTCCTTGTAGCTATGGGGGCTTCATGGTTTCCTGGTGATTCTTCCCAATCCACGATAAAGATGGCCCATTGGCATATGCACTAGTGCCCTACCTCCCCCATTGGAAGTTTTGTTCTCAGTAACTTTTCTTGTTACAGAAAGTCTTGATTCCTCTTTCTGAGCCCTCCCTTCCCCTCCCCCAACCCGGACCCCACTTTGTCTCCACTCCTGATACTACACTACCTGGCGGGTGGCATGAGTCCAGCCTTGGAGACCCGGGATTCCTCTCCTCATCTAGGCACAAGCCCAACCAAAGAACAAGAGCCAGATCAAACAAAAGGTGGGGGCGGACTGCAGTCACAGGGTCAGATCGACGGGGGAGGCTGGGGTTTGAGTCCTAAAAGGCAGCAGGCTCTAGAGCGGGGACGCTTAGGTGGCAGGGCACAGCTGAGGGGGCAGGAGTGACAGCAGCAACAGGACAGCAAGGCTGAGGGGCTGGACACTGTGCGCCTGGCTCAGCTTCAGCTCCACCTCCACGGGGTAGTGGTCACTGATGTTGAGGGCCTGAGAATAGGTGGTGGCGCAGTGTCAGTGCTTGGGGCCAAGGGGCTTCCCGGTGACACAGCTCCTGCCCTCCCTCCTTGGCCTCATCCCATCACCTCCTCCTCGGTGAGCTGGAAGCTAGTGGGGAAGTCAAAGGCTGCCGCAGTGTGCAGCAGGCTCTGACAGCGCTCCCCGTGCAGCACGATGCGGTCATAGGTGCAGTGGGTGCTGGCCCGCACCGTGGTGTCCTCCCCATCGGCAATCACCCAGTGGAAGCCTGGCTCTGTCCGCAGCTCCAGCTTGTCTAGGCGCTTTTTGGTCAGTGACGCACAGTCAGCATTGAAGTCCCCAAGCAGGATCACATCCTAAAGACAGAGCAGCCATCGGGCTGGCCACTGAGCCACCCTGTTGTCCCTCCCGTGCAAACTGCCCAGGCCTACCTACCTTGGTCTGCCAGTGCTGGGAGACCTCCAGAAACACATGGTAGAGGGCATTCAGCTCCTTCTCCACGGCCTTAGGAGTGGTGTGCAGTGGAACCAACACCAGGCTGGGAAGGACTGCAAGGCCCAGAGACTGAGGGCTGCCATCCACTCCTGGCCCTTCTTCCCTAGCCCCTCTGGGTGAGGAATTCCCCAGTGGAGCCAGCCAGACCCCACCCTTCTGCTCCCACATACCAAGCCCACCCTTCTTCCCTTCCTACCCTTGCTGGGCAAAGAGAACTGGGCCACAAATGGCTCCCGGGCGAAGAGATCATCCTTGTCGTTGTACACGTAGAAACTCAGGACCTGTGTTTTATGTGACCTGGGAGGACCAAGGGATGGGCAGCAATGGCCCCACGTCACTGATTTTCGCTTGCAAGTGCCAAACAGCACTCAGGGAGGGGCCTGTCTCTAATCTTAACCCTCCACCAACATCTGCAATGTGGCACAGCCCTCCTAGCCTGTCTCTAGAACTTTAAAAAAAATCAGACATAATTCATATGCCATAAAATTCACCTGCTTCAAGTATACAACCCGTTTTTTTTTTTTTTTGGACACTCACAAGGCTATTCAACTATTGCTACAATCAATTTTAAAACATCATCACCCATTCCCCCTAAGAAAAACATAACATCCATTACCAGTTACTCGCCATTCTCCGTGCAACCATTATCGGTCCTCTATCTTGTACATTTGCCTATTCTGGATATTTCACACAAATGAAATCAGATCATCTGTGGCCCTTCGGTTCCTGCAATGTATCCCACGTTCATCCATGCTGTGGCACATATCTGTGCTTCATTCCTCTTTCTGGCTGAATAATACTCCCCGGACCAGGTATAGTGTATTTTGTCATTTGGACACTTTGATGTCATCTTTTTTTTGGAGACAGGTCTCACTCTGTTGCCCAGGCTAGAGTGCAGTGGCACAATCATAGCTCACTGCAGCCTTGAACTCCTGGGCTCAAGTGATCCTGCTGCCACAGCCCCCAAAGCACTGGGATCACAGGCGTGAGCCACTGTACCCTGGCTACCCAGTTATTTTGGAGCAAATACCAGACCTCATGTAATTTTATTTATATAAAGAATTCGTTCTTCCCTGTAGCCTGCCTCCCTTGCCCTCTGGATCCTGACTGCAAAGGGCTCCCCACCAGCCTATCCTCCCAGGGACTTAGGAGCTCTGATCTACCCAAGGCCCATAAGTGGCCCACATGGAGCCTCTTGCCAGGAGCAGAAGCTACCACAGGAGAGAGGAGGAGGGACCCCATGTTTGTGCTTGGAGAAGGAAGGCCTCCTGCTCTATGGACACTCTGTTGGGGATCAAGGATGGGAAGAGCCCAGAATAAAAGGTGTTGGGAAGAGAAAGCATGCTAAGCAGGTGAGGCTGTCCCAGGATGGGGGCCTATGGCCCTGGGGACTAATGAGCCACCTCACATGAGGGCCAAGGATGCCCCTCCCCCCACCCCCCACTGCACTGCCAGCTCCATGCTTACCGATAGAAGTACACATAGGTCTCCATGTAGGTGCTGCGCCCCAGCTGGGGGCTGCTCAGGGTGCTGTAGGGCCCAGAGCCATCAAATCTGCTGACAAAAGGGGAGGCGGGGTCAGGGCCTCGAGACTCTCGGTGTGCCCCTGATTAGACCCACAGAGCTTTCCTCACCGATTGAGTTCTCGAAGCAGGAGGGGGATGGCACTGCCGGAAGAGTCCACCACCTCCTGCAGCACTGAGATGTCACAGCGAGCCAGGATCTGCGAAACACCGGGAAGGCCAGCCTGATGCAGTGCTAGCTGCCCTGAGAGGAGGCAGTGGGCCCAGGAAACTGGCACTGTTGTGGCCAAGAATGTTAAGGCTCACTGGCTGCAGCCCACAGAAAGCAGTAGGACTGGAAAGGCCCCAGAAGACTCATCCCACCCACAGGCCACCTGTTTCACAGAGGAAGCGACTGAGACCAATGGCAGCCAAGCACCTGTGCTGCATCTCCACACCACACCTCTTCCCTCTTCCTGTCCCCTCTTCTCTGGGACATACTGCTGGCCAGGCAGGGCTGGGGGCTTTGGGTCATGGTGATTAGGGACACAGCTTCCCTGAAGCAATGAACCTACCCGAACTAAGGTGTCCATCACCTGCTCCCTGGCCACCTTGGCCAGCGTCAGCCGCTGGGCATTGAAGGCGCAGATGCGAAAGGCCTGGGCCTCATTGGCCAGGATGAGGAAGAGGAGTGCAGCTGGGTAATGCATGGCTGCGTATGGCTGCCGGGCCCCCCCAGGAATCCAGGCTGCGCCAGGGTACACTCTCAGCTGGGCTCAGTTCTGGCTCTGGAAGGGCACGGATATGGAACAGAGAAAGGGGCACTAGCTGCTGCCCAGCACCAGCCTCCCAGAGCTGCTGGCCCACAGGTTCCCCACCCTTCTCCCTGTGGCCACCTGCTGATGTGTGCGTGTATGGCTTGACAGCATTTTTTTTTTTTCTTTTTTTTGTTGAAACGGTGTCTCACTCTGTTGCTGGTCTGGAGTGAATTGGCACAATCTTGGCTCATGGCAACCTCTGCCTCCTAGGTTCAAACGATTCTCCTGCCTCAGCCTCCTGAATAGCTGGGACTACTGGTGTGCACCACCACGCCCAGCTAACTTTTTTTTTGAGACAGAGTCTCACTGTCACCAGGTGCCAGGCTGGCGTGCAATGGCACAATCTCGGCTCACTGCAAACTCCACCTCCCGGGTTCAAGCAATTTTTCTGCCTCAGCCTCCCGAGTAGCTGGGACTACAGGGGCGCACCACCACGCCCAGCTAATTTTTGTATTTTTAGTAGAGACGGGGTTTCACCATGTTGGCCAGGATGGTCTCTGTCTCTTGACCTCGTGATCCACCTGCGTCAGCCTACCAAAGTGCTGGGATTACAGGTGTGAGCCACCGTGCCCAGCCCTAATTTTTTTATTTTTAGTAGAGATGGGGTTTCACCATGTTGGCCAGGATGGTCTCTAATCTCTTGACCTCGTGATCCACCTGCCTCAGCCTCCCAAAGTGCTGGGATTACAGGCATGAGCCACCGTGCCCAGCCTGACAGCATCTTTTCATTTAAAAATTGTTTTCGAGGCTGGGCACAGTGACTCAGGCCTGTATTCCCAACATTTTGGGAGGTTGAGATGGGCAGATGAAGTTAGGAGTTTGAGACCAGCCTGGCCAACATGCGGAAACCCCACCTATACTAAAAATACAAAAATTAGCCAGGTGTGGTGGTGTGCACCTGTAATCCCAGCTACACAGGAGGCTGAGGCAGGAGAATCACTTGAACCTGGTGAGGTGGAGGTTGCAGTGAACCAAGATTGCGCCACTGCAATCCAGTATATGTGACAGAGCAAGACTCCATCTCAAAGAAAAAAAAAATTCTTTTTGAGACAGAGTCTCACTCTGTGGCCCACGCTGGAGTACAGTGGTGAGATCTTGTTGAACAACTCCTGACCTCGTGATCTGGCCACCCTGGCCTCCCAAAATGCTGGAATTACAGGTGTGAGCCACCACGCCCTGCCTTTTTTTTTTTTTTTTTTTGAGACGGAGTCTCACACTGTCACCCTGGCTGGAGTGCAGTGGTTCGATCTCCACTTACTGCAACCTCCACCTCCCAGGTTCAAGCAATTCTTCTGCCTTAGCCTCCCGAGTAGCTGGGACTACAGGTGCACACCACCATGCCCGGCTAATTTTGGTATTTTTAGTAAAGTCAGGGTTTCAGCGTATTAGCCAGGTTGGTCTCAAACTCCTGACCTCGTGATCCTTTACCTCAGCCTCCCAAAGTGCTGGGATTACAGATGTAAGCCACCGCACCTGGCCTAATTTTTGTATTTTTAATAGAGATGGGGTTTTGCCATGTTGACCAGGCTGGTCTCAAACTCCCGACCTCAGGTGATCTGCCCACCTTGGCCTCCCAAAGTGCTGGGATTATAGGCATGAACCACCAAGCCTGGCCTCTTTTTTTAAATTGTGGTAAAATATACATAGCATAAAATGGACCAGATTAATCACTTTTAAGTGTATAGTTCAGTGGCATTAAGCATACTCATAGTGTTGTGTAACCATCGTCACCATTCATCCACAAACCTTTTTCATCTTCCCAAACTCTGTCCTCATTAATTACTAACTCCCCATTCCCCTTCTTCTAGCCCTTGGCACTCACCATTCTACTGTCTGTGTCTGTGAACTTCACTACTCTAGATCCCTAATAGAAGTGAACCCCCCCCCAAAAAAAGAAGTGAAATCCGGCCAGGCGCGGTGGCTCACACCTGTAATCCCAGCACTTTGGGAGGCCGAGGTGGGTGGATCACCTGAGGTCGGGCGTTCGAGACCAGCCTGACCAACATGGAGAAACCCTGTCTCTACTAAAAATACAAAAATTAGCCAGGCATGGTGGCGCATGCCTGTAATCCCAGCTACTTGGGAGGCTGAGGCAGGAGAATCACTTAAACCGGGAGGCAGAGGTTGCAGTGAGCCAAGATTGCACCACTGCACTCCAGCCTGGGCGACAGAGCGAAACTCCATCTTAAAAACTATTTTTTAAAAAAGAATTAAAATCCTACACGGCCAGGTGCGGTGGCTCAAGCCTGTAATCCCAGCACTTTGGGAGGCCGAGGTAGGCGGGTCACTTGAGGTCAGGAGTTTGAGACCAGTCTGGCCAACATGGTAATACCCTGTTTTCTACAAAAACCACAAAAATTAGCTGGGCGTGGTGGTATGCAGCTGTAATCCCAGCTGCTCAGGAGGCTGAGGCAGAAGAATCAGCTTAAACCCAGGAGGTGAAGGTTGTAGTGAGCCAAGATCTTGCCACTGCACTCCAGACTGGGCGACAGAGTGAGAGTCCGTCTCAAAAAAAAAGTGAAATTCTACAGCATTTACCTTTCTGTGACTGGCTCATTTCACAGGACTGAGGACTGAGCAAAATGTCCTCAAGGGTCATTCCTGCTGGAGCGCAGTGTCAGAATTTCTTTCCTTTTCCTGGCCGAATCATATTTCATCGTCTGGGTAGACCACATTTTATTCATCATTCATCCATCTGGTTCGCATTGTTGTTTTTAAGTAGAGACGCAGTCTCCCTGTGCTGCGCAGGCTGGTCTTGAACTCCTGGGCTCAAGTGATTCTCCAGCCTGAGCCTCCCAGAGTGCTGAGACTGCAGGAATGAGAGCCCTGGTGCCCCAGCCTCATGCGTCTGTTGATGGTCCCTGGGTCGCATCTACCTTTTGGCTACTATGAACAGTACTGCTATGAATGTTGGGGTATACATATCTGGAGTTCCTGATTTAAGTTCTTTTGGGTATATACTCAGAAGTGGAATTCTATTTTTAATATTCTGAGGAACTGTCATATTGGTCTCCGTTGTGATCGGCACCATTTTACATTCCCACCAACAGTGCACAAGTGGTCAAGCTTATTCTTTGATTATTTATTTGAGACAAGGTCATGCTCTGTCACCCGGATTGGAGTGCAATGGTGCCATCACAACTCACTGCAGCCTTCTGAAGTCTATGTTTCCCAGGCTGGTCTCAAACTCCTGGACTCAAGTGATCTTCCTACCTCAGCTTCCCAAAGTGCTGGGTTATTATAGGCCTGAGCCACTGCACCTGGCCTAGTTCACTTTTTCTTTTCTTTTTTTCAGATAGAGTCTCATTCCATTGCTCAGGCAGGAGGGCGGTAAAGTGATTTCAGCTCACAGCAACCTCCACCTTCCAGGCTCAAGTGATCCTCTCGCCTCAACCTTCCGAGTAGCTGGGACTACAGGCGTGTGCCACTACAGCCAGCTAATTTTTTTTTTTTTGTATTTTTAGAAGAGATGGGGGTTTCACCATGTTGGCCAGGCTGGTCTCAAACTCCTGACCTCGTGATCCACCCACCTTGGCCTCCCAAAGTGCTGGGATTACAGGCTTGAGCCACCACACCTGGCATTTTTTTTTTTTTGAGAGGGAATCTCACTCTGTCTCCCAGGCTGGAATGCAGTGGTGCAATCTCGGCTCCCTACAACCTCTGCCTCCCAAGTTCAAGCGATTCTCCCGCCTCAGCCTCCTGAGTAGCTGGGATTACAGGTGTGTGCCACCACATCTGGCTGAGTTTTGTATTTTTAGTAGAGACAGGGTTTTACCATGTTGGCCCGGCTGGTCTCAAACTCCTGACCTCAAGTGATCCATCTGCAGGAGCATCTTCGTTCATCTCAGCCTCCCTACCTGTGAGGTGTTCTCTTTAAGATAAACTCCCAGCAGTGAATTGCTGGATACAAGGGTGTGTTCGTGTAACCAGATCTCAGATATGGCCAAATATTCCCCATTGCAACCGGTGATGGGGCCTCTTTCCCCTGTACCTATCACCACTGGGGAGCCCTTCTTGTTCATCTCACCAGCTGGAGCCCCCCGCTCTCGGTTTATCTTTGTCTCACGCTCACCTGACCTTGCTGGGCTCAGCCCCTTGCTCCACACCCTGTCCATGTGGCTTGCATCCTGAGGCATGAGTTCCTCTGCTCTGCCTGCTTTTCTCCACCAGACTGTCACCTTCCCTTCCGCCTCAGTTCCTGCGTCTCTGAGGCTCTGCCTGTCTCTGTCTCACCTTCCCTCTCTACTCTGTTTTCCCTTATCTGTTTCTCTGTTGTGGTGTCTCTCTCCTGGCTAGGTTTCATGTCTGTTTCTCCCTGACCACCTGCTCTGTCACTCATGCTAGTTTGGGTTCCCTGCCCTGGTGCCTATTCTAGGATATATGTGGGCATATGGGCAGCTCTGGGCTGGTACAGGCAGCCTTGGCAGCTCTGGTGTCAGAGACCCCCACGAGGGCTACCAGCAAGAACCAGAGAGCAACTGTTCCTGGCCTCCGCCCCAAACGCTGGCTGTCAACATCAGCCTTAGCTGGAGCCATGGGGTTCCCTCCCCCTCTGGAGCCCTTCCCAGGCAGAAGGCAACTTCCTCCCTTCTTCCGTCTCACCAGGGGGCTCCCATACCTGCTTAGACCAGCTTGTCACCAAGTCTGCCTCATCCTTAAGTGGATCGCGACATTCCAGAAGAGCAGCTCCTGCCCGGATAGGGTTAGGAAGGGGAAAAAAGAGGAAGAGGCTGTGTTCCTGAGCCACCCGGCCGGCCGGGAAGGGCCAGAGGCCCCACCCTGGCCGACAGCAGGCCCGCCCCGGCTCCGCCCCGCCGCCGGCCAGGAGGGCGAACGCCGCGCCTGGGAACTGCTGACCTGCCCGCCCACCTTCCCACCCAGATCCCTCCTTCCCGGGCCAGCGGGACGAGACAGACCTGTGAGTCACTCAAGCGCGGCAGGCCAGCAGTCTCTGCGGCTGAGCAGCAGCAGTCCCTTAATGAGCAGTTACCTGTGCCACGGCCCAGGGGCAAGGAGGAGCTGGCGCCTGAGTGAGACCTCGAGCTTCACTCGTCCAGCCCGTCGCTCAGCCCCCGGTCCAGGTACTGAATCAGGAGCTGCTGGGAAGGCGCAGTAGCTGGAAGTCGTGCCCAACGCTGCGAGACTGGGCATCCCAACGACACGAGTCTTCTGTCCCTGCTCTCAGGTTCTGAGTCCCATTGTGGCTGCACACTCCTGAGTTAGGAGACCCAAAGTGAGGGACAGTTCGAACACGATCTGGCCATGGTCGTGAGGTCAAGGGGACTGAGGATCTGCTCCAGAGAGGAGGAGACCCAGGGAGCTGGCAGTCCAACA
This sequence comes from Callithrix jacchus, assembly GCF_049354715.1. NCBI lineage: Eukaryota > Metazoa > Chordata > Mammalia > Primates > Cebidae > Callithrix > Callithrix jacchus. Next base: position 150,206,616 of record NC_133524.1, read on the forward strand.
TCCCGTGGGGTCCTGCAGTGACGCTGTTGGGACAACTGAGGTGCTCCTACGGGGTCTGTGAGCCGGCAGTGGGGTCGAATCCACTCAGCTCCTCATGGGATAGTTGCAGCAACTCGGGAGGCTGAGGCAGGAGAATTGCCTGAACCCAGAAGGCGGAGGTTGCGGTGAGCCGAGATGACGCCATTGCACTCCAGCCTGGGTAACAAGAGCTAAACTCCGTCTCAAAAAAAAAAAAAAAAAAAAAAAATTAGCCGGTCATGGTAGCACAAGTCTGTAATTCCAGCTACTTGGGAGGTTGAGGCAGGAGAATTACTTGAACCCGGGAGGCAGAGGTTGCAGGGAGCCGAGATTGTGCCACTGCACTCCAGCCTGGGCAACAAAAGTGAAACGCTATCTCAAAAAATAAAAAATAAAAATAAAAACCTGGGCAGGGTGAGGTGGCTCATGCCTGTAATCCCAGCACTTTGGGAGGCCGTGGCAGGCGGACACCAGGTCAAGACATCGAGACCATCCTGGTCAACATGGTGAAACCCCATCCCTACTAAAATACAAAAATTAGCTGGGCATGGTGGCACAGGCCTGTAGTCCCAGCTACTTGGGAGACTGAGGCAGGAGAATTGCTTGAACCCAGGATGCAGAGGTTGCAGTGAGCTGAGATCACGCCACTGCACTCCAGCCTGGCACCTGGCGACAGAGCGAGACTGTCTCAAAAAATAAATAAAAAATTAAAAACTGGCTGCTTAATGCATTGGGGGCTTTCTTTCTGGGTCATGACTGTTTCAGAACTAGAGGTATCAAATGGTATAAAATACTGTTTGTCGGCTGGACGCGATGAGTCATGCCTGTAATCCTAGGACTTTGGGAGGCCGAGGCAGGAGGATCACATGAGGTCAGGAGTTCGAGACCAGCCTAGCCAACATGGCGAAACCCCGTCTCTACTAAAAATACAAAAAAAAAAGCCAGGTGTGGTTGTGCCTACCTGTAATCCCAGCTGCTTTAATCTGGGAAGCCAAGATGGTGCCATTGCACTCCAGCCTGGGTGACAAAAGTGAAACTCCGTCTTAAAAACAAAAAACTGTTTCTTGTGTTACATACAATACACAATATATTGCTGTATATACTGTATATTCTGCCACAAAGTAGATTATATATTGCTACATATACATATTCTCATGTAGTACTGTAACTATGTAAAATTGTTTACATGGTCGGGCGCGGTGGCTTACGCCTGTAATCCCAGTACTTTGGGAGGAGGAGGCGGGTGGATCACCTGAGGTCAGGAGGTAGAGACCAGCCTGGCTAACATGGTGAAACCCCGTGTCTACTAAAAATAGAAAAATTAGCCGAGGGTGGTGGCGCACGCTCTTGGTCCCAGCTACTCAGGAGGCTGAGACAGCAGAATTGCTTGAGTCTGGGAGGTCGAGGCTGCAGTGAGCCGTGATAGCACCACTGCACTCCAGCCTGGGTCTGCCTGGACCCTGTGTCAAACAAAAACCAGAAATACGAGAGACAAAAGACTAACGCAAATGGCTGCTGAGAAGCCGGAGCCCCGCGGGAGCGGGGCCACTTCCCGTGGTCCCCGGCCTTGTCTCGCTGCCGTAAAGCGGTCCGGGCGCGCTTTGCGACAGTCGGCGAGAAGCCAGGCACCGGCGCAGGCTCGCTTTCCGGCGGGTGCGCGGGGCCAGGCTGCCAGCACCTGCCTTCTCGTTCCCGCCTGTTCCGCAGCGCACCCACGGCCTGTGACCCCAGCGACCGCTCCTCAGTGGGGAGAGAGCGGGGCCGGGAGAGGCTCCGGCCTGACCTGCGAAAGGACCTCGGTCCAGTCCCCAGTCGCGCCGCGTCTCCTGTCCGTTTGTGCGCGGGCCTGTCAGGGCCTGGTGTCTCCAGCGATCCAGGTCGCAGACCTAGAGGCTCCCCACAGGCCAGCCCGGGGCGCGGGGAGCGCCGGCCGGATAGGGATGCCCCTGCACGTGAAGTGGCCGTTCCCCGCGGTGCCGCCGCTCACCTGGACCCTGGCCAGCAGCGTCGTTATGGGCCTGGTGGGCACCTACAGCTGCTTCTGGACCAGTGAGTGGGCCCAGGCCGAGGCAGGCCCGCCCGGGTACACAAGCTCGGCCAGAAGTGGATTCAGGGTGGGGGACGCCGCGGCCCTGGCCTGGCAGGTGAGCCCTGAGCGTCTGACCTCTCCTTCCCCGCCAGAGTACATGAACCACCTGACCGTGCACAACAAGGAGGTGCTGTACGAGCTCATCGAGAACCGAGGCCCGGCCACGCCCCTCATCACCGTGTCCAATCACCAGTCCTGCATGGATGACCCTCATCTCTGGGGTACCTGGGCCAGTGTGCCGGGCAGGGGGAGGAAGGATGAGGATTCGGGAGGGGCCCAAATTCCTCAGAACAAAACCCTTCTCACTGCCTTTTCATGGAGCCCTGGCACTCTGGTTTCTGGGTGTTCTGCCCCAGGGCTGAGACTTTGATGTGTGGCTCCTGCAGCATCCCCTGAGGGAGCATGATTTGCAGAGGGCCTGGGGAATGGAGCAGGACCGAAGAAGGGCCACAGGGCAGGTCTTACAGCTCCTTTGGCGTCAGGCTGTAAAATTTGGTAAGAATAATCCTATTAAGAATTTTGGCCGGGCGCGATGGCTCACACCTGTAATCCCAGCACTTTGGGTGTCCGAGGCAGGCGGATCACCTGAGTTCAGGAGATTGAGACCATCGTGGGTAACTCGGTAAACTCTCTTTTCTTTAAACCATCCAGGGCCCCACAGTCTTGCGGAAAAACTGGGGTTGGTCATAGAGTATTTTGTGAGGAAGTTCTGAGCCAGAGACTGGAAACCCAGTGTCCTAGCTCCAGATTTGCCCCTGGCTTGGCCTGTACCCTTCAGCCAGCCCTATGTGGGAGCCTGATTGCCACACTGAGGAGTTCCTACTCTGCTGACTTCACAGGAAGTTACTTGGCTCCGATAAACTGATGGCTGGGTGGAGGGGTACCCGGGGCCTCCACTCCTGAACAGAGGGGTTAAACTGTCCTAGAACTCATGGGAACCCACCTGGCCACACTGGAGCCCTTCAGAGCTCACCCTGGCTGCTGGGTGGAGAAAGGCCTAGAGATGCCACAGGTGGCTCCTGAGAAGTCAGGAAGGAGGCCTTGGAGCCATCTAGTGGCCTAGACTGGGCTGGTGGCAGTGACAGTACAGGGAAAAGTATAGAAGAATGGCCACCGTCCAAGTATGTTGGGGAGGATATGGAGTAAGTTGAGTAAGATGTGGAGGATGGGGGAGAGGGAGAGCTGAACGGTCCGGAATAAGTGTCTGAAAGATGCCACTTTGGGCTGTAGGGAAATGGTAGCGCTGCTGTCCTTGTCCCTCATTCCCTGAAATGGGATGAAGGAAAGGCACTCCCTGGGTATAAGGGAAGCCTTTCCTCTCCTCTAGGGATCCTGAAACTCCGCCACATCTGGAACCTGAAGTTGATGCGTTGGTGAGGAGGAAAGGGCCCCACCTGCCTCTGTCCAGATTTGCCTTCCTCCTGCTCTGCCCAGGAGGTGGCGTCCAGCAGTCCAGATGGGGCAGGGGGTGGGGCCCATAGGGCCCCACCCCCTGTGCCTCCCTTCTGCATGCCAATGCTGGGGGCAGGGTGGTGGAGTGGGGTGTAGGGGGCAGGACTGATGGCATCCGTCCTTGCTCAGGACCCCTGCAGCTGCAGACATCTGCTTCACCAAGGAGCTGCACTCCCACTTCTTCAGCTTGGGCAAGTGTGTGCCTGTGTGCCGAGGTGAGCTGCTCCTCCTGCAAGTGCAGGGAGGCTCTTCTGGGGCAGGAAAGCTAGTGGCCAGTGTCTCTGTTTTGGAGGGATCCATGTGGGCAGGGAGCCCAGGAGCCAGCATGAGACCCAGCTTCATCACATGGCAGCAGAAGGGGCAGAGGCTGCGGGAGGAGGGACAGCTCCCTGGAGAGCCCTCAATTCTCTGCAACTGCCCAGGGATCATGTGGACCTGGAGCCTTGGCATTAGAATTGAAGGAGGTATTATCCACACCCCATTCTCTCAGGGAGGTCACTAACAGACTCATTGAGAACAGTGCATTGTCTTTTTTTTTTTTTTTTAAGAACAGTGCATTGTCATTGGTCCATGATGGCAGTAGCATGTGCCTGCAGGCCAGAGGGTTTTGTTTCTAGGAGAACAAACAGGCTTGGGGGGTGAGAACCCCAGGGGATAGGGGCCATTTTGATCCCTATTCTCCAGATAGGGAGGCTCAGAGAGATTAAGCAGCTGGCCCAAGGTCGTGGGGTGAGGAGGTGGCAAAGCCAGGATTTGATCCAGATTGCTCTTTCCTCTGTGGGAACAATTTTTCTAAGCAGAGAATGAGAGGAAAGGTGTTAGACACAGGCAAGCACATGCCAGGTGCTGGAGAAAGGTACAGCGCTTCACACTTGCCATCCTGGCACTTTGTGAGGTTGAAGAGGGAGGATCACTCAAGCCTAGGAGTTTGAGACCAGCCTGGGCAACATAGTGAGACCTGGTCTCTTTAAAAATAAAAATATTTTTAAAACAAAAGGGAGAAAGTATAAGTTGTGCGTAGAATGTGAAGGTTCTAGGATAATCCTATTAAGAATTTTGGCCGGGTGTGGTGGCTCATGCCTCTAATCCCAGCACTTTGGGAGGCCGAGGCAGGTGGATCACCTGAGGTCAGGAGATTGAGACTATCATGGCTAACTCAGTAAAACCTGGTGTCTACTAAAAATACAAAAAATTAGCTGGGTGTGGTGGCACATGCCTGTAGTCCCAGCTACTCGGGAGGCTGAGGCAGCAGAATCACTTAAACCTGGGAGGTGGAGGTTGCAGTGAGCTGAGATTGTGCCACTGTACTCCAGCCTGAGTGAGAGAGCGAGACTTCGTCTCAAAAAAAAAAACAAAACAAAAACACAACGGTTCATGATTGTAATCCCAGCACTTTGGGAGGTTGAGGCAGGTGGATCACAAGGTCAAGAGATGGATACCATCCTGGCCAACATGGTGAAACCCTTCTCTACTAAAAACACAAAAATTAGCTGGCAGTGGTGGCGCACACCTGTAGTCCCAGCTATTCAGGAAGCTGAGGCAAGAGAATCACTTGAACCTGGGAGGCGGAGGTTGTAATGAGCCAAGACTGTGCCAGTGCACTCCAGCCTGGCAACAGAGCAAGACTGTCTCAAAAAAAAAAAAGGCCGGGCGCAGTGGCTCATGCCTTTATCCCAGCACTTTGGGAGGCTGAGGCGGGTGGATCACGAGGTCGAGATCGAGACCATCCTGGTCAACATAGTGAAACCCTGTCTCTACTAAATACAAAAAATTAGCTGGGCACGGTGGCGTGTGCCTGTAATCCCAGCTACTTGGGAGGCTGACACAGGAGAATCGTTTGAACCCAGGAGGCGGAGGTTGCGGTGAGCCAAGGTCGCGCCATTGCACTCCAGCCTGGGCAACAAGAGCGAAACTCCGTCTCAAAAAAAAAAGAATTTTGGACTCTAGCTGGCTGTATTGCACCTCAGCCTCCTGACGAGTGAGGATTGCTTGAGCCCTGGAATTTTTTTTCTTGAAACAGGGTCTCTTTCTGTTGCCCAGGCTACAGTGCAGTGGCATGATCATGGCTCACTGCAGCCTCCATCTCCTGGGTTCAAGTGATCCTCCCACCTCAGCCTTCTGAGCAGACTAAGGCATGTGCCACCACGCCTAGCTAATTTTATTTATTTATTTTGTGTGTAGAGATGGGGTCTTACTACATTGCCAGAGCTGGTCTCTAGCTCCTAGACTCAAGTGATCCTCCTGCCTTGGCCTCCCAAAATGCTGGGATTACAGGCATGAGCCATTGTGCCTAATCTAGCCCAGGAATTCAAGGCCAGCCTTGGCAATACAGTGAGACCCCAGGTCTCAAAATAATAAACAAAAGGCTAGGCACAGTGGCTCACACCTGTAATCTCAACACTTTGGGAGGCTGAGATAGGTGGATCACTTGAGGTCAGGAGTTTCAGACTAGCCTGGCCAATATGGTAAAACCTGGTCTCTACTAAAAGTACAAAAATTCGCTGGATGTGGTAGCACACACCTGTAATCTCAGCTACTCGGGAGGCTGAGGCGGGAGAATCGCCTGAACCCAGGAGGCGGAGGTTGCAGTCAGCTGAGATCACGCCACTGCACTCCAGCCTGGGTGACAGAGTGAGACTTCATCTCAAAAAAAAAAAAAAAGATTTTTGTACTTGACTGTGCTCTCTCATCCAGGTGGTGACATTCTTGTGTCTGGTTAAGAGATAGCATCCTAGCTGCAATGTGGGTGCCTGAGTGGCAGCAGGGCTAGGTGGACGTGAGGAGCCCAGGTCAGGGCTGTCACTGTAGCTCTGGCAGCAGATGATTGTGGTTGGGCCTCCAAGCATCGCTGTGGCGAACGAGAAAATGGAACCACTTTGAGATTTACTCTGGACTTGTTGATAGATTAAGTGTAGGGTGGGGTAAGAAAGAGAACTCAAAAATGACACCAGGCATCTCAGCTGAGCCATGGGAAGAATGGGGCAAAGGGAAAGCAGTGCGGGGACTGGGAGGGGACAGGGTGAGTCCCATTTTGCTTGTGCTGCATCTGAGGAGCCTGTTGCCTGTGGAAGGGGAACAGTTCTAGAGTATGTAGCTCTGGAACTTAGAAGCATGATTAGGAATAAAGATATTGGGAATTCAACCACAAAGTCACAAATGGAGAGTGAGAGTTTGTGGAGAGAGGGCAGAGGCCCAAGATAGCACAGAGGGAGAGAGAAGCCACCAACGTGGCAGAGAGCCGTGGCCAGGGAGAAAAGCAGCAAACCAGGGGCCTGTGGCACTATGGAACAGGTGACGCTAGAGAAGCGTGTCCATGGAGTGACAGCTGCAGTGATGGGGGTGAGGAGGTGGCAGGGGTGGCAGCTCCTCCCAGAGGTTCAGTTGCGAGGAGAAAGAGAAAGAAGGAAGTAACCAAAGGATATAGATCAAGGAAGAGTTTATTATTATTATTATTTCTAACTGGTCAAAGTAGAACGTGGTGAAACCCAATAAAGTAACAACAAATAACAAAGAGGGGCTTTTAATGGAAAGTGCCCGCCCTTGGCCTCAGAAGCAGCCCCCGGGGTAGTTTCTCATTCTGCTGCTTTTGGAGGCTACTTCTGCCTCTGTAAAGGAACAAGCAGTGGCCAGTGTCTTGCAAATGACTGTGGCATCATTCATCCCAACCTGCTCTGAGAGACAGGGACTCTACTCATTCACCCCCCGCCCCTGCCGCCCAGTTCCTCCAACAAAGAACTAATCATATGTCATTAAGGCAAAGGACATATTTGGCATACTTAGCTTCTGTGTTCCAAAGTTCCCTTTGATGGGGTATGTAAGTACTGAAGGGATTTGACACAAGCGACACAAGTGAGTGGTAGTAGCATTTGCAGAAGTTACAAACGATGGAGTCTTGCTCCAAAAGCATATTATTATTGTTTTTTAAAGTCTAGCTTCAAGCTCAGTGGATAGGTTGCACCAGTGGGTTTCAGTAGAGAAGGGCCAGGAGCTATGAAGATTCCCCACTAATGTTACACATGCTGCGTCCCAAGTAGGGAAACTGCTGCTTTTCCCATGCCCTGGGCAAACTCCAGTGGGCCATCGCCCTCTCCCTGTAGCCCAAGTGGGCTGCTGGGTCAGGGCCCTCTTTGGGTTGGGTTAAGACTCCTGGATCCCTGACTAGCACCTTCCAAAGAATTGGCCTTGCAGAGAACAAGTTCAAAGTTCATTGGCCAGAGGTATTCCCAATGTCTGGTCTCTCCATCTGTGGTAGGGGTCTTTACTCCCCACTTTATAAGATGAGGATGTCTGCTGTACCCCATTCCTTCAACCTCTCTACCTCCTCTTTGCTGTTTTGTCCACCACATGGTTACTTTTCCATCACTGAGGCTGATGATCCTTACTGTGTACTTACTGTCTCCAAGCGTCCCCAGGCTGCCAGCCAGCACGCAGCGGCAGGCAGAAGGAAGGAGGTTTGCATTTCCTTCTCCTGGGTCCAGTGTCATAGTCTCAGGGTTATTATCTCCAAGGTGCAATGTTGCTAGATCAGGAGCAGTTCGACTCCACTGTTTTCAGTCTAGCAAGTTTGAGTTTTTTCCAAGAGCCCTCCCTCTTGGAAGGGTCTAGTTTTCCGGGGCACCCTGAGAAGAAGGGGCCAGCAGGAGGGAGCAATGGTGGAGGCTGAGGCCTCAGGCAGGTTCCCTGTGAGGAGCAGCTGTGCGAGTGGCCGACACCCCAGGAAAGGGTTGTTGCCCAGAATCTGCGGCCTATGCGAGGTTGCAAATTACAAATGCACTTGGTTTTTCCAGCAGCCAGCACGTGGTAGGATCACCCCAGCACTGGTGCCTTCAAGGAGAAAGGAAGGCGTGAGGCTCCGAGAGCAGTCGGCTGGCAGCCAGGGCCTGGCCAGGGAGGGAGGGCAGCTGGTGTGCTGGCCTGGGGGTCTTTGACAGTGTGCAGGGTATGTGGCTGAAGTAGCCCAGCTGGTGAGCCCCTGAAGAGGGGGTCATAGGTAGATGGAGGGACTGCCAGGTCAGAATCTCAGTAGGAGATGGCTAGAGATGAGGCTGCCTGGCACAAAGGATTTTAGAAGATACTAGGAAGGAAGCGCCACAGTGCCCAGGGGCCAAGCAGGCCTCATTGGAGGGCGTCTGTGTGGATGGCAGAGTGGGATGGGAAGTCCCTAATCTGCTGGGGCTTTCCGAGGGACAGGGGACTGAGGGGGATAGTCCCCAACACATGGGCCCCAGGGAGAAGGGCCTGTTTCGTTGAGGTTTTGAGAGAGTTGAGGGTACGCTAACCCGCCACCCCATGCTCCCAAGAACGGGGACTGATGGGGAGAGGCCTTTTCCTTGCAGGAGATGGCGTCTACCAGAAGGGGATGGACTTCATTTTGGAGAAGCTCAACCATGGGGACTGGGTGCACATCTTCCCAGAAGGTCAGCAGGGCTGACTGGGTCGAATCCCCCCAGTCTGAGCAGGATGGGCTCCCGAGCCTTGCCTCTGTGCTCTCTTACCAGGGAAAGTGAACATGAGTTCCGAGTTCCTGCGCTTCAAGTGGGGTAAGGGTGCTGGCCTTTGGCCACAGCCATCCTCTGGGCCCAGAGATGGTCCCGTGGGCCCTTGGCTCCTGTCTCCTCTGGCTGGGTTGTATGGGGGCAGATGAGCATGTTGTAGTGGCAGGAAGGGGATGGTGCTCAGAGCGGGGCTTGCCCAGGGGAGCTGAAGCAAACTGGAGGATGCCAGTGGGGGGCACTGGATAGAGGCTGACAGAAGCGTGGCCCAGGGCCCAGCTTGTGCTAATATTTCTGCCTCCCCCCTGGGCAGGAATCGGGCGCCTGATTGCTGAGTGCCATCTCAACCCCATCATCCTGCCCCTGTGGCATGTTGGTGAGCCTGGGATGGGGACAGAGATAGGGCATCTGGGGTGGGGAGCCTGGGACTCCCTTTGGTCCCAGGCTGCCCTGCTCCACCCCACGTCTGGTCTTTTGTCCACTGTGCTGCAGGAATGAATGACGTCCTTCCTAACAGTCCGCCCTACTTCCCCCGCTTTGGACAGGTGGGTGGGGACTGCTGACCTTTGGCTGGCTGACTTTCTGCCTGTCTGTCATCTACCCCATGTCTCCCACTCAGCACTACGGAGACCAGATGCAGGAGGAGCTGAGCATGAGGCTGCAGCAAGGGACAGAGTGGAACATAGGAACTTCCTGTCACCAAGGCATTAAAATGAGAGGAGAGGAAGCCAGGATGGGGCTGGGGTGGGCCATGGGGTCAGGACAGGACAGGTCATCTACAGCACAGGACCCAGGACCAGGACCTGCTTGTAGAGGGAGACTGGCCCCTGGGGAGCATAGCAGGGCCGGGCTTAGCTTCTGGCTCTGGTGTTGCTGGGGCTGGGGCTGGGGCTGTGGGCACTCCTCTTGCTCCTCCTCACTGTCGGCGGCGGCCACCCCACAGAAAATCACCGTGCTGATCGGGAAGCCCTTCAGTGCCCTGCCGGTACTTGAGCGGCTCCGGGCGGAGAACAAGTCGGCGGTGAGTTTCCCCCTGGGTCGTGCCAGCGGGGCGCTTCCACCGTCTCCATCCCCTCACCCTCTCAGGGTGCCTTGGCCAAGCTTCCTGAGGGGTGCAGGCCATTCCCTGTCCTTTCCCTCAGGTGGAGATGCGGAAAGCCCTGACGGACTTCATTCAAGAGGAATTCCAGCGTCTGAAGACTCAGGCAGAGCAGCTCCACAACCACCTCCAGCCTGTGAGATAGGCCCTGCCTGGCCAGCCCCTGACCATGCCTTCTCTGGGCCCCAGGGAGCAGCCAGGGCTGAGGCTGGGGGAAGATGCAGCGCCAGGGCTCAGGCCCAACTGGGCTGGCTGTCCTTGCTCGCTGCCTTCTGGATTCTTGGCCTGCACAGAGCTGGGTCTTTAGGAATGACTGATGCTCTTAGCTCAGATGTGGCTTTTAGACAGATTTGTTCATTGCCCATCTCAGGTGCCCTCCGAGCTGGAGGCCATTATTCCAGCTCCTCTGTGCTTCCTCAGTAAAACCAAGGACCTCAGCTGCTTCTCCCACTTGGCCAAGCAGGGAGGAAGAAGCTTAGGCAGGGCCCTCCTTCCTTCTTGCCTTCAGATGTTCTCTCTCAGGGGCCGGTGTCACGAGGGAGCATAGAAAGCAGGTGAGCAAGCAGTTGGCTAAGGGAGCGGGGGACCCACCAGAGCTGTGGAGAGGTCCCCCAAGACCCCTCAGCCTGGCTCCTACACACGCGCCCTTAGCAAACCAGGAGCTGCTCACTACCTCCTCAGGGATGGTCATTGGCCACGTCTTCCTTCTACTGGAGCTTCCCCCTGCCACAGGCCCTTTCCTTGGGCAAGGTCTGGCCTCAGGTGGGCCACAGGTGGAAGAGCAGCCCTTGGCCAGATGTCAAGCCCGCCACATGGAGCCTAGAGCTGGGGCCACCAACTTCTCCATCCTTTCTGCCTCCCAGCATCACTTGAGTCCCAGGGCCTTGGTTTTCATTTTTTTGAAACAACAATAAAGCATATGTGTTGGCTTGTTGTATAATACCTCTGGCCTCTGTAGGGGTGGAAATGGGAAGTGACTGCTGCACACGAAGGCTGGACCCTTAGTGCCCCATAACAATCTTGTACAAATAGAGATTAATCTCCTTATTTTGCCACGGAGGTAGAGTGACGCTAAGGAACTTGCTTCAAAACCCAAAGCTACCCAGGTAGACTGGGGCCACACTTCAGAGAACCCCGAGTATGGAGAACGATTGGATCCTACCTGGGCCTCATCATCGGTGGGAGAGGAGCTTTGATGGGCCCAATGAGTAGCCAGACATGAGTGGTGCATGCTGCGATCAGGAGGTAGGGGGGTGCCCAGATGAAGCTGGGGGTCCTGGGTGGGAGCAAAGGCAAATCCAGGATGGTGGTACACACACAGTATTAAAAATACTATAACAGAAATGTGGAAAGAAAGAAAAGATAGAGCCCACAACAAGAGAAGATTCAGAAAACCAGGTCTGTCTGCAGTGCTGCTGCCTCATTATTTAAAAATAAAAGGTTTTTTTTTTTTTTTAAGAAAAATGACCAAAAAGGGAAAAAATTACCTGGGAAAAAACAAAGACTTGTGATTAAACATGGATAAAAGCAGCTGGGCATCGTAGCTCACGCCTGTAATCCCAACACTTAAGGAAGGCAAGGTGGGCAGATCATTTGACGTCAGGAGTTCAAGACCAGCCTGGCCAACATGGTGAAACCCCTGTCTCTACTAAAATACAAAAATTAGGCCAGTTGCAGTGGCTCACACCTGTAATCCCAGCACTTTGGGAGGCCGAGGTGGATGGATCACCTGAGGCCAGGAGTTCCAGACCAGCCAGCCCAACATGGTGAAACCCTGTCTCTACCAAAAATACAAACATAAACCGTGCGTGGTGGCGGGTACCTATAATTCCACTTACTTGGGAGCCTGAGGCAGGAGAATCGCTTGAACCTGGGAGGCGGAGGTTGCATTGAGCCAAAATCATGCCATTGCACTCCAGCCTGGGCAATGGAGGGAGAGTCCATCTCAAAAAAAAAATTTTTTAATAAAAATGAAAATAAAAAGGAATGACATTTCAATACATGCCACCAAATGGATACTCTAAAGGATTTTTTTTTTCTTTTTTTGAGACAGAGTTTCGCTATTGTTACACAGGCTGGAGTGCAATGGCGCGATCTCGGCTCACCGCAACCTCCGGCTCCTGGGCTCAGGCGATTGTCCTGCTTCAGCCTCCTGAGGAGCTGGGATTACAGGCACACGCCACCACACCCAGCTAATTTTTTGTTATTTTAGTAGAAAGGGTTTCACCATGTTGACCTGGATGGTCTTGATCTCTTGACTTCTTCGTGATCCACCCGCCTCGGCCTCCCAAAGTGCTGGGATTACAGGCGTCAGCCACCGCACCCGGCCAACTCTAAAGGATTTTCAAGAAACATTATGCTAACTGCAATAATCCAAACACAAAAGGCTACATATTGTATGATTCTACTTATGTGATGTACTTAATGGCTTCAGATCAGAAACAAAAAGTAGAAGGGTGGTTGCTAGGGGCTAGAGTGGGAGATTGTATCATGGGGACACAGCTTGAGTTTGGGAAGACAGAAAGAGCTCAAGGTGGATATTGGTGATGGTTGCACAATGTGAACGTACTTCATGCCACTCAACTATACAATTAAAAGTGGTAAAGGGCCGGCCACAGTGGCTCACACCTGTAATCCCAGCACTTCGGGAGGCTGAGGTGGGTGGATCACTCGAGGTTAGGAGTTCGAGACCAGCCTGGCCAACATAGTAAAACCCCATGTCTACTAAAAATACAAAAAAATCAGCCAGGCGTGATGGTGGGTGCATGTAATTCCAGCAACTCAGGAGGCTGAGGCAGGAGAATTGCTTGAATTTGGGAGGCGGTTGCAGTGAGCCAAAATTGCACCATTGCACTCCAGCCTGGGCATCAAGAGTGACACTTTGTCTCAAAAAGAAAAAAAAAGAAAAGAAAAGGAAACACAAAAGGCAGAGTGTGAGTTTCCCATGGCTGCAGTAAGAAGTGCCAGAAACTGGGAAATTTAAAGCAACAGAAATGTATTATCTCCCAGTTCTGGAGGACAGAAGTCCGAGATCACAGTGTTGCCAGGGTGGGTCGTGGTGATTCCCAGCAATGCTCCGTGATTCTTGGCTTGCAGAGGTATCATTCCAATCTCTGCCTCCAGCTTCAGACTGCACTCTCCTTCCTGTGTCTGTGTTTCTTTTTCTTGTCTTTGAAAGACACCAAGCACTTTGGGAGGTCAAGGCAGGCAGATCACTTGAGGTCAGGAGTTTGAGACCACCCTGACCAACATGGAGAAACCCCGTCTCTACTAAAAATACAAAAATTAAATGGGCGAGGTGGCGGGTGCCTGTAATTCCAGCTACTTGGGAGGCTGAGGCAGGAGAATCGCTTGAACCTGGGCGGCAAAGGTTGCAGTGACCCGAGATTATGCCAGTGCACTGCAGCCTGGGCAACAGAGTGAGAATCCATCTCAAAAAAAAAAAAAAAAAGCCATGCCATCTGATACCAATGCAGGATAGCTATTGCTTTTCAGGGGATGCAGGAAAACGGAGTTTGGGGGACCCAGGGCTCTTCACTGACTGTAAGGTTCAGTGGGCTGGTCTGAGATTCCATTGATTGATTGATTGATTTAGAAGGAGTCTTGCTCTGTCACCCAGGCTGGAGTGCAGTGGTGCCATCTCAGCTCACTGCAACCTCCACATCCCGGGTTTAAGCTATGTTCCTGCCTCAGCCTCCTGAATAGTTGGAATTACAGGTGCCCACCACCACACCCGGCTATTTTTTTGTATTTTTAGTAGAGATGGATTTTCACCATGTTAGCCAGGCTGGTCTTGATCTCTGGACCTCGTGATCCGCCTGCCTCGGCCTCCCAAAGTTCTGGGATTACAGGCATGAGCCACCATGCCTGGCTGGGATTTCAATGAAGAAACACTTTTATCCTAAAGATGAAGTCCCTGGACAGAAGGCGCTCATTGGTGCTGTGAACCTTTGGTGGCTCAGTTTAGATGTCATGGGCGCCATACTCCGCACATCCCTCCTAGCCCAATGTCTCAACCTTTGGAACATTCTTGACCCTGTATCATCACCTGCTGTCCTGCATGTCCTCTAGGCTAGACTGTGAACTTCGAGGGCAGAATCTGGATGCCTGGCCCATAGCAGGTGCTTCAGGAAGCCTCAAGGGCCCCTGGCAACACAGGGAAGAGTAAAAGCAGCCTCAAGTAAGTTTTTTCCCTAAGGATGGGAACAGCTCAGCAACAGAGTGCTGGCCAAGGCAAGATTGCATTCCACATCCCACAGGAAGACTTTTGAAACTATGTAACAATGGTAACAGAAACATGATAGGCTTTCTTTCTTTTTCTTTCTTTCTTCTATTTGTTTCCTTCCTTCCTTCTTTCTCCTTCCTTCCTTCCTTCCTTTCCTTCCTTCTTTTTTTTTTTCTGCAGGCTGGAGTGCAATGGCCTGATCTAGGCTCACTGCAACCCTCCACCCCCTGCCCACCCCATTCAAGTGATTCTCCTGTGTTAGCCTCCCGAATACAGGCACCCACCACCATAATTGGCTAATTTTTGTATTTTTAGTAGAAATGGGGTTTTGCCATGTTGGGCAAGCTAGTCTTGAAGCCCTGACCTCAGGTGATCTACCCGCCTTGGCCTCCTAAAGTGCTAGGATTATGCACCCCACCCATGCTTTCCTGGGATACAGTGAAGCTCCAGTGAAAACCTCTCACCTTGGCTAGTTCAGGCCTGGAAATGGCCACTTGGGGGGGGTCCCCTAAATACCCTAAACTTAATGAGCCCCCAAGTGACCTCATCTCCTAGTCCCCAACTCAGCAGACCTAAGAGCTACAATGTTCTTCAACTGTATCACATCAGACCCACTTCCTCCCTCCCGCTCAACTGCCACCATCCTAGTCATAGTCTCATGTGACAATCATGACCACATGACCACAACCTTTTTTTTTTTTTAGGTGGAGTCTCGCAGTGTCACTCAGGCTGTACTGCAGTGGCGAGATCTCAGCTCACTGCAATCTCCGCCTCCTGGGTTCAAGCAATTCTCCTGCCTCAGCCTCCCGAGTAGCTGGGACTACAGGCGTGCACCACCACGCCCAGCTAATTTTTTTTGTATTTTTAATGGAGACAGGTTTTAACGATGTTGGCAAGGATGGTCTCCGTCTCCCGACCTCATGATCCACCCACCTCGGCCTCCCAAAGTGCTGGGATTACAGGCGAGAGCCACCGTGCCCCCCCCCCCTTTTTTTTTCTTTTTGAGACAGTCTCACTTTGTCACCCAGACTGGAGTGCAATGGTGCGATTGGCTCACTGCAACCTCCACTTCCCAGATTCAAGTGATTCCCCTGCCTCACCCTCCTAAGTAGCTGAGATTACAGCACATGCCACCACACCCAGATAATTTTTGTATTTTTATTAGAGATGGGGTTTCACTGTGTTGGTCAGGCTAGTCTTGAACTTTAGACCTCAGGTGATCCACCTGCCTCGGCCTCCCAAAGTGCTGCGATTACAGGCGTGAGCCACTGTACCCAGCCCATGAATACAATCTTTTTTAATTTTATTCATTTTTTAAAATATCGTTTAAAAAAAAACAAATTTTAAAAAACGCACAAACTGGCCGGGCACGGTGGCTCACGCCTATAATCCCAGCACTTTGGGAGGCTGAGGCAGGTGGATCACAAGGTCTAGAGATCGAGACCATCCTGGTGTTAGCTACATGGGGCTGTGTTCAGACAACAGGGCTGAGCTGGAGTCATGAAGTCAATGGTGTGCTGGTTCCAGCACTAGTTCTTGCCTCCTTCTGCTGTGCCTTCGTGCACTGCACTGGCTGGTCCAGGACAAGCACCTAGATCCTCCTGCTCCCTCATATCTAGGGCTTTGGATGCAGACCAAAGCCCTAGATATGCCAGTGAAATGCCACACCTTGGGGACGGTGGTTTTCTTCCGCAGCCTTCTGGTTCGAGTCACAAGCATCCCTGTGTTCGAGGGGTAGATATGGCAGGGCAGTGGCGCAGTGTCTAATCACAAGTTCCGAAGTTTTCATAACTACAAGGGCACATTTGTGTATGTTTATCTTGTGCTTAGCTGAATATTTCTGTTGAATGTATTCCTAACTGCTTGGTTAAAAGTCATAAACATGGCCGGGCGCGGTGGCTCAAGCCTGTATAATCCCAGCACTTTGGGAGGCCGAGGCGGGTGGATCACGAGGTCAAGAGATCGAGACCATCCTGGCCAACATGGTGAAACCCCGTCTCTACTAAAAATATAAAAATTAGCTGGGCATGGTGGCGCGTGCCTGTAATCCCAGCTACTCGGGAGGCTGAGGCAGGAGAATTGCCTGAACCCAGGAGGCGGAGGTTGCGGTGAGCCGAGATCATGCAATTGCACTCCAGCCTGGGTAACAAGAGCAAAACTCCGTCTCAAAAAAAAAAAAAAAAAAGTCATAAACATTTTATAGTTTCTTAGATGGTGCCAATTTTTTATTTTTAATTTTTTTGAGACAGAGCCTTGCTCTGTTGCCCAGGCTGGAATGCAGTGGTGTGGTCTCGGTTCAGTGCAACCTCTGCCTCCTGGGTTTAAGCGATTCTCTTGCCCAAGTAGCTGGGGTTACAGGCGCTGGGCACCACACCCAGGTAATTTTTGTATTTTTAGTAGAGATGAGGTTTCACCATGTTGGCCAGGCTGGTCTCGAACTCCTGATCTCATGTGATCCACCCACTTCGGCCTCCCAAAGTGCTGGGATTACAGGCGTGAACCACCGCGTCCGGCCCTTAGGGTGTCTTTGAAGCCATGCTTCGTTCTGGGTTTTCCCCTTCGTCTTTGGTTGGTCCTTGTACGATGTCTTTTCTGGACCTTCTGCTTCGGCCTAAAGTGCGTGCCAGTGTTCCCCCAGCTGGTATCCTGGGCCCGCTTCTCTCCTCATTTTAAGGGATTACACTCGCCTCTCACCTGTATCAGGGAGGTTTCATCTGCAGGAAAAAGAAACCACGTTTGCGTTTTTAAGGAAAAAGATTAAAACAGGGATTGGCCGGGTTAGGTGATGTGCGCCTGTAGTCCCACTTCTCCGGAGCCCGGGGGGTCCTGGACAACATAGGGAGACTCCGTCCCTAAGAAAAAAAAGAAAAAGAAAAAAGAAGAGAACAACAACAGCAACAAAATAAAAACGGATGGGCAAACGCGTCGGGTGGGCGCACGATTCCGCGGAGCCTCCCTGCCCCTCTTGTCCAGTCCTAGTCCTAGCCTGTGTAGCTGGGCCCCAAGTCCTTTCCCACTCGGAGCGTGAGCGCCTGGAGACACGTACAGCCAACCAGTGAGAAGGAATGGCCACGAGTGGCGTGCACTTGGTCCAATTACCTTCGGCCCTCGGGGGCAGGCCCGCACTTGGGCCAATGGAGGTGCGAGGCGGGGCTAGGGCGGTGGCAGTAGTCACCTGATCCGCGGCTGTCGCGGCAGCTGAGGCGGTGGAGGCTGAGACTATGATGGCGGCCGCGGCGACGGCGACGGCTCGAGTGCGGACGGGGCTGCGGTGCGCCTCGGTGTTCTGGCGGATGCCGTGGCTGCCGGTGTTCTTGTTGTTGACGGCGGCAGCGGCGGAGCAGCAGGTCCCGCTTGTGCTGTGGTCCAGTGACCGGTGAGCCGGCCGGGGTGGGATGCACTGTGGCGGCTGAGGCGCCCTCGCCCGACTCCGGGCTTGTCCTCGGCGAGGGGTGGCCAGGCTCACAGGAGGACTGTTCCTTGCTCGGGGCCTCGCAGCGAGTCTGCCGGCGACAGAGCTCCAGTCCACATGCTTCAAACCATGGGCTTCGAGTCTGGAGCCGTGCGCCGCCATCTGACAGCACCTTTTCTGTCCCCTGCCAGGGATTTGTGGGCCCCCGCGACCGACACTCACGAGGGCCACATCACCAGCGACTTGCAGCTCTCTACCTACTTAGATCCCGCCCTGGAGCTGGGGCCCCGGAACGTGCTACTGTTTCTGCAGGACAAGGTGCGCCCGCCCCAGCCCGCTCTGCCCCGTCATCCGGAGGCAGGCAGTCCCCCTCCCCCCATGACACTGACGCCCATTCCACAAGGGAAGCTTCAGTGACCTTGTCCCTACTGTAGGGAGGTGTGACTCGTCTCATGGAAAGGCCTGTAGGAAACGCTTCAGTGAGCATGTCGACAGCCTCAGAAATGACACCAGCTTGATTTGAGGAAGCCAGGGGCCAGAGGCCAGGCAGCTACTGAATACCAAGCACTTTTGCTGTCTGACTTAGTCCAATATGCTGGGTGGGGATTATCATCCCTGTGTGTTTACAGATGAGAAGATGGACGCTGGTTAAGCGACTTGCCCAAGGTCATTCAGCGAATGGGTGACAGAGTTGTAATTCTAACTGTGATAATCATGATAATGATCATTGCAAAATGATCACCTGTTTAGTGCTTTGTAGGCACTGTGCTACACTGATGTCATTGTCTGGGTTTCACTACCAAGGAAAGTAACGTTTCTGGAGATACAATGTTTCACGGAAGTTCCGCAGTTGATAGACAGGACTTTGATTCCAGCCTGAGTCTGTCAGACCTCCCTCTCAATTGGAGCTCATAACCTGCCTGCGGTTTTCCCTCCCATTCAGGATCTTTGCCGCCAAAGCAGGCATGTAGACTATGAGATGATTCAAGGCTAGCAAGTCTCTGCTTGGCCCTTCCTTGTTGGCGGCCTGTGTAGCTCATTGCCCTTGTACTCTCCCTTGGTTCCGGTGTGGGCAGATAGTGGTGGCCTGAAGTCGTGTCAGGAGGAGGTAAATAATACATTCAGATGGCACTGAGTCCTAGTTCCACCATGTGACCAGCCACTGGAGGCAGTAAAGGGGAATTCTTTTTTTGTTGTTGGTTTTTCCAAGACAGAGTCTCGCTCTGTCGCCCAGGCTGGAGTGCAGTGGGAAGATCTCGACTCACTGCAACCTCCCACTCCAGGGTTCAAGCAGTTCTCTGCTTCAGCCTCCTGAGTAGCTGGGATTACAGGCACCTGTCACCATGTCCGGCTAATTTTTTGTATTTTTAGTAGAGATGAAGTTTCACTGTCTTGGCCAGGCCTGTCTTGAACTCCTGACCTCGTGATCCACCTGCTTCAGCCTCCCAAAATGCTGGGATCACAGGTGTGAGCCACCGAGCCCAGCCTGTGAGGGGGAATTCTTCTAATGCACATAAAACATCTAGCCAGAATTCCCCATTCTTAGGGCATTCAGTCATTCATTCATTGGCCCAATGTGGAAAGCCTACTATGTGTCAGGTATTGTGAAGTGTTGGGGATATAGCAGTGAGCAGAAGAACCCAGGCCCCCACCCTCAGGAAACCGACAATCTCTTTAGGGTGACCAGTAAATACTAAATTGCTATATGATAACGATGTCAGTCTTCTACTCTTTAGGGAAGGAAGCAGGCTAAGGGGACAGAGTGACTGGGATGCTGTTTTAGATAAGGATGGTCAGGCCAGGCATCACTGAGAAGATCTGAGCAGAGATCTTAATGGAGGGAGGGAGCCGCTTGGAGAAGGACATTCCTGGAACAGCAAATGCAAGGGCCCTGGGCAAGGTGTGCTCATTGGGAGCTCAAGGAACAGCCAGTGTGGCTGGAGCACAGTGAGTGAGGGGTGGGGGAAGGGGGGACGGGGGAGACGGGAGACGGAGGAGATGGTTTTCAGGTGGCCAGGTGATGAGGTAGGACCCTGTAGGCCAGGAGGTGGAGGTGAGTTGCAGTTCTGGGTAATGTGGAGCAGGGAGTGGTATGCGCTCTTGATTTAAGAAAATCCCAGAAGCCACCCGCAGTTCAGCCTTTCAGACTGAGAGCCCAGACGGCTGAACAGCAGGACAGTCCTGCCCACAAGGGAGGGGAGGCTGGACGAGTATACCAAACAGTGAGGCCAGGGAAGCTGATTAGAATCTCCTCCAGGCCTAACTGGGAAAAGCCAGAGGAAGCCAGGGCTTGGAGTGGAGAGCAGGAGCAAAAGCACAAAGGACACCTGTAGGCTGTAGAGGAAAGGGAGGGGGTCAGGGCCACTGTAGTCCTAAGAGCTCAGAAGACTTCAGTGCTTCCTCAAGCGTGTTCTGAGATCCTCACGTCTCTTTGCTTCCACCAAAAGCAGGTGAAGTGAGGGTCCTGTCCAGACTGGACATAGCCGGCTCTCCTTTTCTCTGGCTGGGAGGCCTGCCACAAATGCTCTTGGCTGCCCCAGCCCTCTCCCCTAAGCTTCCCTGTTCCTTCCACAGTTCCTCTTGTCTGTAGGGCGGGCAAGGCAGCTGACTCCTACTCCTGAGGTTACCACAGTCAGCTGCCTGCAGATCTCCCCACCCATGACCGCTGCCTGCCCCACTCCACCACACTGAACCTGACTCTTAGTGAGAAGTGAGACTTTGCTGGCCCTGGCCTGGGCCCCTGTTCCTTACCAAACTTCCTGAGATGTCTCCCCTGTTTCCCTATTAGCTGAGCGTTGAGGATTTCACAGCATATGGTGGTGTGTTTGGAAACAAGCAGGACAGCGCCTTTTCTAACCTAGAGGTAAGAGTCCTCTCCTAGAAGGACATTCTGCTCCTTCTCAACATTATAAGAACTGTACTCTTGGCCAGGCACGGTGGCTCACATTTGTAATCCTAGCACTTTGGGAGGCTGAGGCAGGTGGATCACAAGATCAGGAGTTTGAGACCAGCCTGACCAACATGGTGAAACCCTCCTCTCTACTAAAAATACAAAAATTAGCCAGGCGTGGTGGTTCATGCCTGTAATCCCACCTGCTCAGGAGCCTGAGGCAGGAGAATTGCTTGAACCCAGGAGGCGGAGGTTGCAGTGAGTTGAGATGGCACCACTGCACTCCAGCCTGGGGGACAGAGTGAGACTCTGTCTCCAAAAAAAAAAAAAAAGAACTGCTGTACTCTTACCTCCTATCAGGGTTACTTGGGTCTGAGTCTCCTCTTCTGGGCAAAAAAAAGAAAAAAAAACACCAATTGAAACCTTTATCCTTATGGAGCAGAAATGCTGGCTTCGGGGTAAAGGCCTAGGGCCTGAATGTCAGGGGCTGGGGTATGGGCCATTTTCTTGGTGCGGCTTTGTGGATGTGGCTTGCCAGAGGAGAGCTGCTAGAGAGCTTTGGGGGCTGGCCCAGGCCCACTGGCCCCTGGCTAACTCACCTTTTGCTTTTTCCCTGCCCCAGAATGCCCTGGAACTGGCCCCTTCCTCACTGGTGCTTCCTGCCGTTGATTGGTATGCAGTCAGCACTCTGACCACTTACCTGCAGGAGAAGCTTGGGGCCAGCCCCTTGCATGTGGACCTGGCCACCCTGCAGGAGCTGAAGCTCAATGCCAGCCTCCCCGCCCTGCTGCTCATCCGCCTGCCCTACCTGGCCAGGTACTGCCCACATGGCCCAGCCACCAGCTTCAGGTCCCAGACAGCAGCAAGAATCTGGGCATGGCATGTGGTAGCACCATTCAGCCAAATATGCTAGTACTCCCCACCCCTCACAGCCCTTCCAGAAGGTGCCCAGTGTGGCCAGAAGAGGTGGGGAGGGCTCTGGCCCATGCTGCATCCCATACTGCACAAGGGTTCAAAGACCTAAGAGGGAACAGCAGGGGATAAAGAAAGACACAAAGACAAACATAACATAGAGAGCTGGGCCAGGCGGTCCGAGAGATGACGATGTCAGTCTCTTTGGCCCCCACCTGCCTCAGAGTACTTTATCTTATATGTTTACAAAGCACACAGCAGAGGGAGTGCAGTTACTTAGAACAGCCTGTGGTTATAATTCTCACACTTCAGTTAACTATGTTGCAGCAAGGTCAGTAAAAGCTGGTTATCTTTCTCTATATCCATCTCCACTTCTCTGAGACATACACATTCCCCTATTATGGTTTCACTTCTCTGGAGTTCACCCAAAGTTCGCAGCAGCCTTGCTGCTGATCCCCGCGGAGCGAGTGGGCTACTCTGGCTCTCTACAGAGGGCCTTTTCTGTGACTCAGGACTTGGTGCCTAAAACTGAGCTGGGCCTCCAGAGATGAGGCAGATGTGAGCCCTGCAGGTAGGGAGCCTCCTCACCTAGCCAGGTCGTTGTCACAGAGCAGGTGGCCAGGACTTGAGTGTGACTGTGAAGCCTGGGGGAGGGCTGGGCTTCCAGGAGGGGGTACTGAGGTAAGAGTGTACAGGCTTGGTGTATGGGGTTAGTGGGGAGGAGAAGCTGGGGAGGAGGAAGGGTAGTGGGCAGTGCAGGTTCAGGCCACCTGAGGACTCTGATGCTCTGTCTGTCTTCCATAGCTCTGGTCTGATGGCACCCAGGGAAGTCCTCACAGGCAACGGTGAGTGGAGTCAGGGAGGATGCATGTCCTCATCCAGCCCTTGGGCAGGGACCACAGAGAGAGCTGGCCTGCAGTTCCTCAGCCTCCTCACTCCCAGGGTGGCCCACCTGCTTCTCGAGGCAGCTGGCAGTGGAGCAGGGAAATGCTGGCTTCTGGGACTAGCCAGGGACCACCTGGCAGAGGACCCTGTCCAGTCGGACCCCACTCGGCAGAGGGGGCCTCTGCACTGGAGCCTGTGCAGCCAGTTTCTGCGCAGGCAGCAAGCATCCTAGAGTTACGGGTTTACTAGACTGCAGACATTTGGAAAAACAATTCTGGGACTTACCTATTTGCGATAAAGGACAGTCACTCCCCATGGAAAGGCAGTCTTGATCCTTTTGTGGGTAGATGGGAAGTTTTCTGTATCTACATGTATTTTCTCTTGTCACATAGGTAGGGCTTCACATTAGGGAGTCGATTACTGAAGCCACAGTTGTCCCTAGGGAAGCTGGAAATGGGGGTGGGGGGATGGGATGAGAAACAGCTGCTCCTAAGGATCTTCAGTGGAAAGTCAAATCACCAATTTCAGCTAGTCTAGAAGGTTTCTAAAGCAGACGGTGGGAGTGTTTCTTTAAGCAGGCTGCCTGATGACCTGGGTCTCTGCTTCCTTCTTGACCCTCAGATGAGGTCATTGGGCAGGTCCTGAGCACACTCAAGTCTGAAGATGTCCCATATACAGCAGCCCTCACAGCGGTCCGCCCTTCCAGGGTATGTGCCCTTCCGGCAGGGGCTCTAGGGCATGTGGGGAGAGGCAGTGTGGTGAGTCTGCCTGGAGGTGGGGATGTATGCCACAGGCAGGCCCCCCGGGGGGTCCCAGCATAGGGGAGGCATCAGGCACAGAACCCTTGTAGTGTGACTCTGGAGTGGCTGGTCCTTGGGCTGACTCTGGGGGAGGAGTAGGATGAGCACTCAGGTCCTGCCTCCCCATTCCAGGGGTAGCTTTCTGTCTTGTCCTGTAGACTTGTGGGTGGCAAACTCGGACACTAAGTCTAAATGATCCTAAGTTTGAGGGACTAGGAATGTCATCAGGACTTAGGGGCCATCAGGGAAAGTCTCCTGGAAGAAAGGCTGGTAGGACTTTAAGAGAGTGGACAGGGTGCCCTGTGGGGGGACATGACAGTTGAGTTGGAGCAAGACAGTCTCCCAGGGCTGCTAAAAGAAGGCTGGTTGGGTGTTTCTGCAGGTGGTCCGTGATGTAGCTGTGGTGGCTGAGGGGCTAGGTCGCCAGCTGCTACAAAAACAGCCAGCATCACCTGTGATCCATCCTCCTGTGAGTTACAATGACACCACTCCCCGGATCCTGTTCTGGGCCCAAAACTTCTCTGTGGCGTACAAGGACCAGTGGGAGGATCTGACCCCCCTCACCTTTGGGGCGCAGGAGCTCAACCTGACTGGCTCCTTCTGGAATGACTCCTTTGCCAGGCAAGGGCACTAGGCTGGGGAGGACTGGGCCACCACAGGTGACCTTTCCAACACTGAGGGTCACAGGTGGGGCAGGGAGCCAGGGTCAGGTCTGTGTGTTGTGGTGGGGATGGCCATGGTCTCTTTGGGGTCTGGGCAGCATGAGGATGCAGGAGGTTGCTGTTGGAGGGAGTTGTCCAGACCTCTGCCTCCCCATGCTCGTGAGTCTTTGGTTGGGACCTTCATTGTTAACATGTCAAGGTTACCTGGGAATGTGTCACCTCCCCCTTGAGCAAAATGTCTGGGACTGTGTATGGGTAAATACCAGGCCAGCTACCTGAGCCATTTATGAGGCAACCATGCCCTTCCGTTTGCTCTCACCCCTGAAGCCCAGCCCAGGTACCTCAGTGAACCTAAGAGGGAGCAAAAGGGGCACTGAGTCCAGGGGAACCAGAGGAAGGAACCCCGTGCTGGTGGCAAGGAGGACCTAGGTCCTGACTTTCAGCTCTGTTCTGGGCTTGGAATGTGACCAAATCCCCAGTTTTCCTATCTGTCAAGTGGGGACACTGCTTCTTCAGGTGGTTGCAAGGACCCGAGGCAGCTTAGGTAGGGAGCAGAGCTGAGGAACTTGTTCCTCGAAGGTGCTGAAGGCCCTCCCAGGGCCTCACAGTGCGCCCCTTTCTCTGGCCCTGCAGGCTCTCATTGACCTATGAACGACTCTTTGGTACCACGGTAACATTCAAGTAAGTCCTGGGGGTGGCTGAGGTGCGGGTGGGCTGCTGTGACTTCCGCCTCCCCGGCTCACCTGACATCCCTGCCGCCTTTCCCAGGTTCATTCTGGCCAGCCGCCTCTACCCAGTGTCCGCCCGGCACTGGTTTACCATGGAGCGCCTCGAAATCCACAGCAATGGCTCCGTCGCCTATTTCAATGCTTCCCAGGTCACAGGACCCAGCATCTACTCCTTCCACTGCGAGTACGTCAGCAGCCTGAGCAAGAAGGGCAGTCTCCTTGTGGCCCGCACGCAGCCCTCCCACTGGCAGATGACACTTCAGGACTTCCAGGTATGGAGCAGGGGTGGCCCAGCTTCAGGTCATGGAGCCAAGGCTGGTGGTTGAGAGGCAAGGAGAGGCCCAAAGAGTCACAGAATTGCTTGGGCACAGGCTCGGGCCTCCCGACGGTCCTTTCTGACCCCTGTCTGTGTGTCTGCCAGATCCAAGCTTTCAATGTGATGGGCGAGCAGTTCTCCTATGCCAGCGACTGCGCCGGCTTCTTCTCCCCCGGCATATGGATGGGGCTGCTCACCTCCCTCTTCATGCTCTTCATCTTCACCTATGGCCTGCACATGATCCTCAGCCTCAAGACCATGGATCGCTTTGATGACCACAAGGGCCCCACCATTTCTTTGACCCAGATTGTGTGACCCTGTGCCAGGAGGGGGTTGAGGGTGGGACAGTGTCCCTCTTCCTACCACAGCATGAACCCCAAGCTCCCTTTAGCCCATCTTGCTCCCCGTTCAGCCCACTAAGGAGATTTCCTGGGGCTGCCCCCATCCCTACCAACAAGGTGTACATAATTCTGCGTAGATGCTAGACCAATGTCCCAGGCTCAGCCGCGGTGAGGCGTAAGGGACATGAATTCTAGGGTCCCCTTTCTCCTTATTTATTGTGTCTACATCATCCCTGGCTGTGGATAGTGCTTTTATGTAGCAAATGCTCTCTCCTTAAGGTTATGGGGCTCCCTGAGTTTGGGGGTGTGGAGGTACTACTTAACTGTCTGACCTGCTTTGCTGTCGTTATTGTTTTCTGGTGATGCTGTGCTAATGATAAGCAGTACACTGGGGTTTATTTCTGTGGCCTGAGAAGGAAGGGACCTCCACCCCAGGTGGGCTGGGTGCAATCTCCAGCTGTCTGGCATGTTCCCATCGGGAGTGCCTGGCAGGAGCCTGGCGTGCTCGGTTGTTTCCTTCCTAATAAACGCGGATCGCCACGATTTGGGCCTCTTGTAGGTCATTTCTGCACTGGGCTTTAGGTGCGTGCTCGCTGGAGGGATGCGGGAGGATGGAGCCCGGTGAGGAAGAGGTGAGGAAGCATCCGCGGAGACCTGGAGGGGCTTTAGCAGGGTGGGCCCTAACCACTTAGGGCAGGAAGGGGCGGTCGGGCCGAGTCCCGTTACGCTTTGGCGACTCGGGAGGCCGTCGTGACAATGGCAGCCTTCGTATCATGAGGGGGCTGCCCCGGCTGCCGCAGCGGCGCGCACCCGGCCGCGGGACCGCGCCGAGCCTCCCGCGGGGCTGGGCGGGCGCGCGCGGGGCGGGGCGGGGCGGGGAGGATGGGGCGGGGCGCGCGCGGCTCCGCGCACGGATCCTTTCCTAGCCGCAGTACCGGCCGCCAGCCCGCCCCGCCCGCCCCGCCCCGCGCCTCTCTGGACCCTCGGCGAGCAGCGTCGTCCTCGGAGCCGCGCTGGTGCTGTGGCCCGGGCCCTAGCAGGTCTCCTGGGAGGCGAGCTGGGGAAACGGTGGATCTGGCCGGGCGCGGCGGGGCTCGAGAATAGGCGGGACTCTTTGACGAGGCGGAGGGGTCAGGCGGCGACCGAAACGCCGCCATCTTTGGTCCAGTGCTGCGGCGGCGGCGGCGGCGGTGAAGGAGGAGGAGGAGCCGAGCGGGCACTGGCACCGAGGCCTGACCATGGACGAGGAATACGATGTGATCGTGCTGGGGACCGGCCTCACCGTAAGTGCGGCCCCAGGCGCTCTTGGCCCCGTGTCTTGCCCTCGCCACCCCCCGCGATGATGTGGCCGCCGGCCCACCCTCCGGTCACTGCCATCTGATGCGCTCGGCTCTCCAAAAAGCCGGCACCGTGCCCACCCCGCCGCTCCCCGCGCCGCTCCCCCCGCGACGTCGCCTCTGCTTTTTGCTATGACCCCATCTTCCCGAAGGGGCCCCCTTCCTGGCTGCCCGGGTCTGACCCCCGGCACCCTCCCATCTTTCCTACCCCTGTGCCTGCTGGGCCGGAAAATGCACCCCAGCTAAGCCCGGTGCCCCGACCCCGCCCACCCATCGCCCCCACCCATCACGGAATCTCCCCCCCTCCCGCAGGTTGCCCGCACCCATCGCCCGCTTAGCGTCCCTTCCCATCTTGCGCTAATCCCGGTAGGGACAGGGACATGGGGTCAGGGGGCCTCCTCAGGGTGGGCCCTCAGCCCACCTCCTCGTCTTCTGGGGCCAGGGGATCCAGGGAATGTTCCAGAAGGAGCAGCGGTGGGGGCAGTAAGCACATTCCCTCAACCCCACCCCGGTTGCCTATGGAGACCTCAGGCTGAGTAGCATCTGCAGCCTTTGTCCTTGGGCTAGTGACAGTGACGGGTGAGGGTATTTATCTTCCCCTTTTCCCCAAAAACCCCGTTGGCCCGCTCCCCAGAGAGACTCTTCTTTCTCAGTCCAAGCCCAGATGCCCCTCATCAGCAGCAGGGTCTCCCGCCATTTGAAGAAAGATCAGTCCAGGGTGGGGCCTACAATTTCAAGGACTGCGCTAAGCCTTTCTTCACCTCCCTTTCGAGTGTCCTTCGCAGTCCAGCTAGGTCTCGTCTGCGCCTCATTGTGTTTTAACAGCCTTTCTGTGCAGCTCTGCGTAGATACATGTCCATTGGCTTGTGGGTACTGGAAGGCCATCCTGTGTCTGCTGGATGCCCTGCCTCTCTCAGAGCCTCCATTATTTCACTGCCTACCTTGTGAGGGGGATGGGACTCCTTTGCCCAGCAAGGTTACAAAGGAGACGGTGGTCAGATGAAGCTGTCACCCCAATTTTAGGCGAGGCAACTAGCTGGTTTGAGGGGGTGGAAGGAGCTGTCCACTGGATCAGGTTTGGGTGGGGAACAAATCAGGGCTGCTGGTAGGAAGGGAGGCAGGTAGGAGTGAGAGGATGGTATTGCCCTCCCTCCAGGAATGCATCCTGTCGGGCATCATGTCTGTGAACGGGAAGAAGGTGCTGCACATGGACCGGAACCCCTACTATGGGGGTGAGAGCTCCTCCATCACACCCCTGGAGGAGGTGAGACATCTGGGCCCAGGCCCATCCCTGTTCACCTCCCACGTAGCGGCACAGGGTAGAAGAAGCTCCCCAGGTGCCTGGAGCAGGAGGAGATGGTCCCTGAGGTGTCTCTCTTCTGCTTACAGCTGTATAAGCGTTTTCAGTTGCTGGAGGGGCCCCCTGAGTCGATGGGCCGAGGCCGAGACTGGAACGTTGACCTCATTCCCAAATTCCTCATGGCTAACGGTGAGGGACAGGAAGGACATATTGCAGGTCGGGGTGATGGGGAGGTGCAGCCAGACCAGCAGAGACTCTGGAGAGAGCAGTGCCGATGTTGCCCCATGCACACCCACAGGGCAGCTGGTAAAGATGCTACTGTATACAGAGGTGACTCGCTATCTGGACTTCAAGGTGGTGGAGGGCAGCTTTGTCTACAAGGGGGGCAAGATCTACAAAGTACCGTCCACTGAGACTGAGGCCTTGGCTTCCAGTGAGTGTGGGCCCCCTGAGCCAGAGAATCATGGGGTGGCAGGGAAGTTGACTGTCCTTGGGATGGGTGGCTGTCCAGAGTAAGGCACCCCCTTGTCCAAAGTCACATTCCCCATGAAGAACCAGAGGCCCTTCACTCTGTATCCTCTCTGCCCCATGCCATGCCTCACGGATGGCTGCCAGGAGAGAGGCCTACACGCAGCAGGGATGTGACGTGGAGGAGGACAGGGCTCCTTTGGAAAGACTTGACCTTTTGGCAGGGGCTCCACTGGATCCCCGAGACATCCCCAAATGTCCGAGCAAGGAAGGCCCTTAGAGCCATCCAGGCCAGTCCCCTCTTCATAGAGGCAGGGAAACCGAGGCTGAAAAGAGCGGAGGGGTTGAGCTAAGGTCCCACAACAGCTACACTGGGAGTGGGGCCCTGCCCTTTGGGAAGGAGAGTTTTGTGCTGCGCTGGTGCAGAACCTCGTCCTGCCGCCTGCCTTAGATCTGATGGGCATGTTTGAGAAACGGCGCTTCCGCAAGTTCCTGGTGTTTGTGGCAAACTTCGATGAGAATGACCCCAAGACCTTTGAGGGTGTTGACCCTCAGACTACCAGCATGCGTGATGTCTACCGAAAGTTTGATCTGGGCCAGGATGTCATCGATTTCACTGGCCACGCCCTGGCGCTCTACCGCACTGATGAGTGAGGGAAGCTGGTGTGGCGGCAGCCCCCTCGCCCGGCCTGCCTCCTCCCTCCCCACACCTGCCTGCTGTTCCCCTGCCCCGCATGTCTCTTGTACTCAGCCATAGGCTCACCTATCACCCTTTCCATTTCCCCCTTGCATTTGATCTTCATGTTCCCTAGGCCATTCAGGGTGGTGGGAAGACTGGCCTGGTACCTGGGTGGTGGTGAGTCAAGGGTGCTGCTATTGGAGCATCTTCCCTTACCCCTGTCCCCCAGCTACTTGGACCAGCCCTGTCTTGAGACCATCAACCGCATCAAGTTGTACAGTGAGTCCCTGGCCCGGTATGGCAAGAGCCCGTATTTATACCCGCTTTACGGCCTGGGTGAGCTGCCTCAGGGTTTTGCAAGGTGAGGACGTGGGTTTTTTCAGTTGGCATTGGCTGAGTAGGACTAGGGCCAGGAGTGGAGCTGGCCCCTTGAGCATTTCCCTGCTAGCATTGGTCTTCATTGACTTCGCTCCATCCTTGGCTGATGGGGGCACAACCCCAGTGTATCGAAGTCAGAGTCGAAGAACCAAGTCTCCACAAACAACTTGCTCAGTTCCTGGAAGCACCAGGACTGGGCCCAGGGCAATGGAACCTTGAGTCAGGGCTTAGCTGGGAGCTGACCTCCAGAGAGGACCTTCATTCTGGTCCCCCAGGCTGTCTTGGTGGGTGTGGAGCACTCCTCCTTCATGCCACCTGCTGCTGACCCTTGACAGTGTATTCTGGGGAGAAGCTCCAGAGACGAAGAAGCCTGTCGAGATGGGGCCAGAGTTCACAGCAGTGACAGAGCTGGGATGAATCCCGGGGTCTCTTGCCTGCTGCCTGCCTGGGGCAGCCTTCTTTGCACCTTGGTGGAGGGAAGGGTGCAGTGGAATTGGTCCCAGTTTCTCCTGGGAGGGGCCCTCACCGTGGCTATTCTCACCACAGATTGAGTGCCATCTATGGGGGGACATATATGCTGAACAAACCTGTGGATGACATCATCATGGAGAACGGCAAGGTGGTGGGCGTGAAGTCTGAGGGAGAGGTGAGCCTTCCCCATGCACTGCTGTCACCATGGTTGAGGTGGGGTGTGGCCACCTTCTTCTTGACTGTGCTGTTGGGTCTGCTGCTACGCAGCCTCAAGGGCCTTGCAGCTGGGAACTAGGGGTCCAGAAGTCGTCAGAGCCATGTCTGTTGGTGAGGGGTCTGAGAGTCCACATGCCACGTCTGTGGTGCAAAAGTGTTCTTGATCACAGTGCCCATGGGGGGCGGGGCCGGGCACCCGGCCTGTGTGTCAGGGCCCACCTCAGAGCTGCAGGGCAGGGCCATGCATTCAGGAGGGGCAGTAGTGATGGCTCTGAGGAGCGCCTTGTCTGCCAGAGCTGCTTGCCCTTGCTGTGAGTACAGCCCCAGGACTACCTAGGGGAGTGATATGACAGGGGTGAGGACCTCTGGTGCCTTTTCAGGTGGCCCGCTGCAAGCAGCTGATCTGTGACCCCAGCTACATCCCAGACCGTGTGCGGAAGGCGGGCCAGGTCATCCGCATCATCTGTATTCTTAGCCACCCCATCAAGAACACCAATGACGCCAACTCCTGCCAAATCATCATCCCCCAGAACCAGGTCAACAGGAAGTCAGGTAGGCCAGGCGCCGGTCCAGCTTCCTCCAGGGTGTTCTCTTTGAGGTTGCTCTTTATCTCCCCATCAGCGTCGGAGCTCCTTGCCTTATCTCTCCGAAGAAAAAATTTGACCCACATTGCAGTCACCACAAGTTGGATCCCTAGGGTTTGGGTGGACTGGAGTCTTCCCGTTTGGGAAGGTGACAGCTTGGATGCTACCTGCTCTGTGGGGCTGGGGAGGGGCAGGCGGGCCAGACTTGCGTCCAGCTGCTGGAACCCCTCTCTGCACACGGCTGGTGCCTCCAGCCTGAGTTGACAGAGCTCTTCCTGTGGCCAGACATCTATGTGTGCATGATCTCCTACGCACACAACGTGGCGGCCCAGGGCAAGTACATTGCCATTGCCAGCACTACCGTGGAGACCATGGATCCCGAAAAGGAGGTGGAGCCAGCTCTGGAGCTGTTGGAGCCCATTGACCAGAAGTAAGGGACTTGGCTGAGCCTGGGGGTGGAGAGGGAGGGAGCCCAGGAGCTGGGCTTAAGGACCCACAATGGGCATGGCCCATTGTGAGGCCTGTCCCCTCCCCTCCATCTGCCCCTCAGGTTTGTGGCTATCAGTGACTTGTATGAGCCCATTGATGACGGTTCTGAGAGCCAGGTAAGCAGCCTATCCCAGCCCTGGCTCCTGGCTGCCCGCCCAGGGCACCTGCCCGATTCACCCTGGGCCCTGGGCTCTGGCTATTTCCAGGTGTTCTGTTCCTGCTCCTATGATGCCACCACACACTTTGAGACAACCTGCAACGACATCAAAGACATCTACAAACGCATGGCTGGCACGGCCTTTGACTTCGAGAACATGAAGCGCAAGCAGAACGATGTCTTTGGAGAAGCTGAGCAGTGATTGCGGCTGCCCCGCCCCTGCTGCCCCTGCCTGTCTGTTCTCGAGGGCTCTAGCATCCTCTGCTTCCCCCACCACCTTCCCATCACCCGCCTCATTGATCCACTGACCAAATCCTTAACTCTAGCGATGGTTTGGAAGATGGGGGGTTGGTTAGCATCCTCTTTCTTGGCCCTTCCTTATCCTAGGAAAAGAGGGTTCCTCTCCTTGTGTGTGTCTCTTCCCCCCACCCCTTCTGCTCTGGGAAGAACATGGAGGAAAGGGTGACTTCTGCCCCCACCGCTCTTACCCCCACTGTAGTGGCCTTTGGAGATGCCCCACCTCCCCCTACCAACTCTTGCGTGTTGGAGAGAAGGGGCCCTCCCAGCACAAAGTTGCATTCCTCCCCCCTAATTTATTCTAATTTATTAACTTCAACCCACCCCTTCTGAGCCTGCAGCCTTCCTGTGCTGCCTGGGGGCTGTAGAGTGAGATGCCCCAGCCCTTGCCCAGCCTGGGGAGTGGGGAAGGCTTGGGCGTGGCCCGTTGGAGGTTGATTTGCTGTTTTGTTTCTTGTCTTTGTGTTTTGTTCTCTGGTATTGGCTGAGAGAAAAGAAATGTGAGCAAAGCAGGAGGAGGTGGGAAAATGGATCCAAACCCCCGTGTGCCCTGCCCCATGCCTTTCCTTTAGTGGTGGGAAACCCTTACCTTGCAAAGTGAATGTGTCCCCTTCCCCCTCTCTAGTGTATTTCACAGAAAACAGAACCTCCCAATAAAACGGTTGAAACCTGAACCTCTGGATCTTTACAGTTACTTCCCAAAAGCTGGGTACCTAGCAGGGCTTTGGCTGCCTGGGTTGGGGCTCTGGCTTAGCTTCACTCTGGACTGTAAAAGGTGGCATTACTCACCAAGGAATTCCTCACCCAGAGCACCCTGGGGCCAAATTGACCTGCGTAAGATCAAATTCACCGAATGAGTGAATGCTGGCACAAGGACTGCAAGCCCTCGGTGCTCCAAGCGGGGGGAGTGCGGCAGGGGTGGGTGTCAACGTGGAGGAAGCAGAGAGAGCTGGGGTCCTGGCCTCTGGCTTGAAGGGAGAGGGCAGAGGGGACCAGGGGCCAGCCTTGGATGGAATTCGAAGTGAAACAGGGGGACGGGTGCCAGTTTTCGGGTTAATGCACGGGGAGCAGGGCCTGGCCTCAGGCAGGAAGGCAGCAACAGGACCAGGGGATCCGGCATTGGGCAGGGATCAGCATCAAAGACGTGAGGGGGCGGAGCCCAGCCTTGGGGTCAACCGGAGGAATTAGAGGGACCGGGGGCCCAGCCTCCGGTCGGGTTAACGTCGAGGCAGCGCGGGGGACTGGAGGATTAAGCCTCCGGGGTCCACAGTAGCAAGCGGTGGGGGCTGGAGCGGGAGTCCAGGCGGGGTCAGGGGCGGTCTCCGACGAGGCGGGCGGGCGGCGCTCACACTTCGGGCCAGTTGGTGCGCGGTGGGGCGGGGCGTCCGCGCGACTCTGGGGGGCTGACGTCACGGCGCGGGCGTCAGCTGACTGTTCCGTCGCCACCGCAGCTGCTGCCGAGACCGGGTCGGGCTGCCGCCGCCGCCGCCGCCGCCGCCGCCGCCGCCGCCGCCGCCGCCGCCATGGCTCAATACAAGGGCGCCGCGAGCGAGGCCGGCCGCGCCATGCACCTGATGAAGAAAAGGGAGAAGCAGCGCGAGCAGATGGAGCAGATGAAGCAGCGCATCGCGGAGGTGCGGGCCGGGATGCCTCGGAGCATGCGCGCCGCCCGGGTCCCCTGACGGCCCCGCTCCACGCTCCGGCCCTGGAAGCCCCGGGGCCGCGGCCTTGGAGCGCGGGCCCCTAGCTCGCTGACTTCCAGCAGGGCACAAAAGCAAGCCGGCGACAGTCTCCTCTGTAAAATGGGCCCAGAGCCGGGCATTCTCTGAGGCCTACGCCACTAGCTGGGGGATTCCTTTCCCCGGGAGAGGCACGGGGAGGCCCGAGCCAGGCCTGGCTAGTCCGCGGTCCAGGAGGCTCCTTCCAGAACCCCTTGTGCCTTTGAGGCAGGCTAGAGCCTCCGGGCGCCATCGGTTCACCCACCGCTTCCGTGAGTGGCCGGTCATGGTGGCTGTCAGGGAAGGAGCGTGGAGGAGCTCTCAGCTTGATCCTTTTGGAGAGACTCACTCATCAGGACTTAGGGCTCCCAGAGAGAGCAGGCTTCTGCCTTGGGAAATGGGGAAGCCCTGGCCCCACTGTCTGAGCCGGGGTGCCCAGCAAGCAGAAAGTGTATTTCTCTGCCAGCCACCTCCTTGGGAGGTTGCTGGTTAGCGAATGCTTGACATGGTACCAAGTGGGATGGGATTGGGACCAAAGAGAATGGGCCTCCTGGGAAGCTGTTGGTGACATTCTGTGGCCTGGAGGGAGTAAAATCACTCAGGGAGGGGGCAGGACCCTCAACCACTCTGTTCTTTGCCCTCTCTTTATGCTCCTTGACTTGGGTCTTGGGAGCTTCAGCTTAAAGGCTGAGGATGAAAAAGGCCAGAGGTCAGTAGGGCTGATGGTTTCAGGCTACGGAGGGAGTGCTGATCCCCAGCAGGAGACCTGAAGGGCCAGAGCAGCTCAGGGATGGAAGGGAAACACACTTGAAGAGTCCTGCCCTGTCTCATGAAACCTTCCATCGACAAAGAGCACAGGGGCAGAGTTGGACTATAACCCAGGTCCCCGATGGCCAGGCTGCTGTTTGCACAGTGGGGGCAGCTCTCATGGTGGCTGTTCCTCCTCACAGGAGAACATCATGAAATCCAACATTGACAAGAAGTTCTCTGCACACTACGATGCAGTAGAGGCAGAGCTCAAGTCCAGCACCGTGGGTGAGCAGGTTGTGGGTGCCCCCCTCACCCAGACCCTGGGCCACTCCTCCGCTGGCCCCGGTAACTACCTTGCCCCTTGTGTCTTCTTGCTTCGAAGGTCTGGTGACCCTGAACGACATGAAGGCCAAGCAGGAGGCGCTGGTGAAGGAGCGGGAGAAGCAGCTGGCCAAGAAGGAGCAGTCCAAGGAGCTGCAGCTGTGGGTCCCCTCGCCACAGCCGTCAACATGGAGCTAGTGCTCACAGGGTCCCGGGGCCGCTCAGGCTCTTTTTGCACCTTGGGGGACCCCGTCTCCTGCTTTGGGACAGGGGTAGCATCTAGCTTGCGAATTGCATTTCTCTCTCCTGCTTCTTTGGCTCCATGCTCACGTCTTGCCTTGGTGGCTTGTCTTCTTTCTGACCTTCTACATGCAGTGGCCCTGCCTGGACCCTTTCCTTGCTCCAGTGCCTGAGCAGCCCGCATTCTCCCGATTCCTCTCTGTCCTATGGCCTGTGTGGCCCTCTGTGCTTGCTGTTTGTAACAGAGCCCTTGCCCATGAGCTTGAAGTGATCCAGGACAGCAGGACCCCTCTGGGGCACTGGGGACCCAGCCTGGGCTGGGCAGGCCTCATACCAGGCACACAGGTGGCTCAGGGTCAAGGAAGGGGCTGGGTTGGGGCCATGGAATGACATGGTTTGTGATGGGGCCACCTGCACCTCGCTAGGAAGCTGGAGAAGCTGCGAGAGAAAGAGCGCAAGAAGGAGGCCAAGCGGAAGATCTCCAGCCTGTCCTTCACCCTGGAGGAGGAAGAAGAGGGGGCCGAGGAGGAGGAGGAGGTAGCCATGTATGAGGAGGAGCTGGAAAGGGAAGGTGAGGGCAGGCTTGAGTCGGAGCCCCACCCACGGCCCCTGGGGAGGGGACACCAATGCAAGAGGCTGTCAGCAAAGCTGATGCCCTGTCAGCAAGGCTCCAAAAGCTGCCCTCTGGAGGCACCATGCATAGTAGACCAGGGAGGGGAGAAGGTGGCCCAGAGCAGGCTGGCTGGCCACGTTTTCTGTGATGATGGAAATGTGAGAGTCTGTGCCACCCAGTGTGGTACCCACTGGCTGCAGGTGGCTGGTGTGACAGGGGCACTGAATAGTTAATTCTGTTTGATTCATTTCAACATAAATGTAAACAGCCACAGAAATTTGTAGCTACTAGTCAGACACTGCTGTCAGGGAAAGCTCAAGATGGCTGGGGAGTGAGGGTGACGCCAGCCTGGCCCCCGTGTGTGCCACACACCTGTGCTGTGCCTCTCCTGGTGGAAGTCACAGGTCACCATGCGCTCAAGACACGCAGGGTTGCTGCTCTGCTCAGGACCCACAGGGCTAACCCAGGGGTCAGGGAAGGTGACAGCTATGTATGCTGCGGTTTGGGTGCTGTGTGCAGCAGGAGCTACTGATTTGTGTTTCTGTTTTCACTGTTGTTGTTTTTGAGACTGTTTCCCTGTGGCCCAGGCTGCAGTGCAGAGGTGTGATCACAGCTCACTTCAGCCTTGACCTCCTGGACTCGAGGGACCCTCCCACCTCAGCCACTTGAGTTGCTGGGACTGCAGGCGCTCTGTATTTTTGTATTTTTTGTAGAGACAGAATCTTGCCACGTTGCCCAAGCTGGTCTTGAACTTGGGAGCTACTGGCATGGACAGTGAAGGCCTGGGGGAAAGGTTGGCAGCCTCTCTGTGTGTCACTGGGGCTTTGACAAAACACTGCTTGGTAGGCTCTTCCGTCCCGCCATAGGTTTCCTTTAGGGGCCCAGCCACAGGACCCTGATGTCCATTTTTTTTAAAGCTCTCCATGTGATTCGAATGTGCAACCAGGCTCTAGAATCTCTGCTCTTGAGCATCAGGGCAGGCTAAAGAGTTTAGACTTGTCTTGTTTTTTTCTTTTTTTGTCTTTTTTTTGGGGGGGCAGAGAGGTCTCATTCTGTTGCTCAGGCTAGAGTGCAGTGGTTTGATCATGGCTCACTGCAACCCCGATCTCCCAGGCTCAAGCAATCCTCCCACCTCAGCCTCCCAAGTAGCTGGGACTGCAGGTATGTCACCACATCCCACTGATTTTTTTGAATTTTAGTAGAGTCTAGGTCTTGCTATGTTGCCCATGCTGGTCTCCACCTCCTGGGCTCAAGCGACCTTCTTGCCTCAGCCTACCCAAGTGTTGGGGTGACAAGTGTGAGCCTCTGTGCCCGCCCTAGGCTCGTCTTCAAGACCAACAATTCTCAAAGTTTGCTTGGTGGACCCTGGGCATCAGCCACACAAAATCATCTTCATAATAATGCTGTGATATTCTTGGCTTCTTTTTGTTCCAGAGATCACCACGAAGAAGAGAAAACTGGGGAAGAACCCAGATGTGGACACAAGCTTTTTGCCTGATCGAGACCGTGAGGTAGGGGCTGCCTGGCCCTGACCCCAGCCTAAACCTCAGCCCTGGTGGAGACCCTTGTGCACCTGAGCAGCCCTGGGCCTCAGCCCTCTACCTGCCCCCTCCCAGGAGGAAGAGAATCGGCTTCGGGAAGAGCTGCGGCAGGAGTGGGAAGCCAAGCAGGAGAAGATCAAGAGTGAGAGCCCGCAGTCCCCTGGGTGGTGCGCCGGGCTCCGAGGCTGCTCTCATTGGGGCGGGGATGCCTGGGTCTGGAGACCAAGAGGCAGCTCTGCATTGTAGGTGAGGAGATTGAGATCACCTTCAGCTACTGGGACGGCTCTGGGCACCGGCGGACAGTCAAGGTAGGCAGCGTGCAGCCTGCTTCCTGCTCACCGTGGGCCCAGCCTCCCTTAGCTTCCCTGGGAAGGAACTGACCTTCCTGACTTGGGAAGCCACGGGAATCCTGAGAATAACAGGCTCTGGGGAGTGAGGCCCAGGCCTGGGCGTCCTGCTGAGCCTCTGCAGTCTCTGGCAGGGCCCTCTGGGCCTCTGCCTTCTCAAGAGCCCTTCTGCATGCTTCCGCCTTCCCTTCCCAACTCTTGGATTCCCGGATGCAGATGAGAAAGGGCAATACCATGCAGCAGTTCCTGCAGAAGGCGCTGGAGATCCTCCGGAAAGACTTCAGCGAGCTGAGGTGTGAGCTGTGCGTGTGCATGCGGTGCCGTGGGAGGCTCTGCCTGGTCTAGGAGGAAGTGTGCTGGGCACTCTGCTCCCAAAAGAAGGGGTCAGGCTCCTCTTCCCATCCCTCCCAACTGGAGAGAGCTTTGCTGGGAATGCCCTGCCTTGGTTCCTTCGCCCAAAGGTGGAGGACGCTGGGCACCAGACCTGGGCTCCCCAAACCATGGCGCTTCCCTCACAGCCC
Organism: Callithrix jacchus; assembly: GCF_049354715.1. Lineage (NCBI taxonomy): Eukaryota > Metazoa > Chordata > Mammalia > Primates > Cebidae > Callithrix > Callithrix jacchus. The sequence goes on from NC_133524.1 coordinate 150,244,364, forward strand.
GCTGGCTGCTGCCTCCCAGCCCCAGCATGGGCTCTCCTGCGCTGGCTGCCCCCTCCCTCCAGGGTTGCTGTCCGCTTGCCCATGCCCTCCTGCCTTCCCCCCTCAGGTCCGCAGGGGTGGAGCAGCTCATGTACATCAAGGAGGACTTGATCATCCCGCACGTGAGTCCCTTCAGCCCCAGGCCCTGCAGTGAGTGCTGCGCCCTGGGCTGTGGCTCGGGCTGGTAGAGGTAGTGTGCGCAGGTGTGCCCCTGTCTGGCCTGCAGGGGGAGGTGGGGAGGAAAGGCCGAGGTGAGCCATCAAGGTGCCACTTTGCTGCTCTTGGCTTCCAGCATCACAGCTTCTACGACTTCATCGTCACCAAGGCACGGGGGAAGAGTGGTGAGTGCCCCCGGCCCAGCCACCCCCATAGCACCTCGCTCCGGATATCATCACTGGGGCAGCAGCAGATGCCAGGATATCTGCTTCCCCCCTGCAGGGCCGCTCTTCAACTTTGACGTTCACGATGATGTTCGATTGCTCAGTGACGCCACCGTGGAGAAGGATGAGGTACAGCCAGGGGCCTTGCAAGGGGGCTGGGTATCCGTGGGCTGGGGAGGAGAAGCCAAGGGAAGGGGAGGTCGCCAGCAGCCCTGTGCCCTCCCTCCCTCAGTCGCATGCAGGCAAGGTGGTGCTGAGGAGCTGGTATGAGAAGAACAAGCACATCTTCCCTGCCAGCCGCTGGGAGCCCTACGACCCGGAGAAGAAGTGGGACAAGTACACGGTGAGGAGCAGCCCCCAGACACTGTGGAGGCTGGGGCTGCCAGGAGCCCCTCCTGGGTGGGAATGGCAGCCAGCCCCTGCTCATCCCTCGCCTTCTCTTCCTTGTCCCCTCTGTCCACCTTGTCCTCACACCAGATCCGCTGAGCGTCTGGGAGGCTATGTGGCCTCACCTCTTCAGCTCCCTCAGTGTGCCCCACGATGTCTCGGGACCCCAGGCACCCGCTCCCTTGCTACCATGCCAGGCACACTGGGAGGAGGGTGGCAGCTGCTCGTGTCCTGCCCTCGGCACGCCAGTGACCGCCTTATTCTTTTACAATAAAGAAGTGCACATGTCAGAGCTGGAGCGCCTGCAGTGTGAGACACCGCACTTTCTTTCAAACCATTTGTGTCCGGTCAAATTCATTTGTCATTTTGACCATTTAAAAGTGTGTGATTCGGTGTAATCATCACCTTGGTCTCCTTCCAGGACATTCTCATCCCTCCAAAAGGCCCCATGGCCATGGGCAAGGTCTCAGTCTGCTTTCTGTCTCCATGGATTGGCCTGTTCTAGACATGTCACACATGCCTGGGGAATCTGTCCCTGTGGCAGCCCCGCCATCCCTGAGGTGTCTGTGTGCCCTGTGCTTCCTGACCACGGGCAGCTTTCCTCAGGCTGTGGTGGCTCTGGTGGGTGGGAAGGATGTTCCTTCCCAGGCCTCTCTGCCAGGACCTTGGGCTCCTCTTGAATTTCCCACAGGGGACATGGCTGTCATGTGGCCTTCCTTGCTCTGGGCTGTCCCAGCATGGTTGGTCTGCTGTGGTACCCTGCACTCAACACTTCCCTGCCCTGCCTTAGCTGGCTCTGCTCAGACAACCCTTGGTGCAGGATCCAGAGCGGGGATAGGTCCAGGACTCCCCTCTGCCACCTCAGCAGCCACTTCCCCAGGTTCCACTTGGCTAAGCTGAGGCAGGCAGGCCTGGATCCAGGAGGCTGAGGAAGGCCAGCTGACAGCTCCTTATTTCCACTCTTCCTTCCCTGGCTTGAGGCCAAGAGGAGAAGACTGGGGACAGCCCCTCACTGGCCAGGAGCACCCCAGCCCTGGGTCTGGCCTCCCCTTCCTGGCAAATATGGAGATCTAATGGCGCCGGACAGTGCAGACACCCAGCGTCTCATTCACCATGGCCGGGAAGTAGCTACCTGGTGTCACTAGGAAGAGAGACGAGGGCAGAGTAATGTATTTTTCTTCTTTTTTTTTTCTCTGAGACAGGGTCTCGCTCTGTCTCTCAGGCTGGATGCAGTGGTGCAATCTCAGCTCACTGCAGCCTCCACCTCCTGGGCTCAGGTGATCCTCCCACCTCAGCCTCCTGAGTAGCTAGGGACTCCAGGGGCCTACAGGTATGCACCACCATGCCTGGCTATTTTATTTTATTTTTACGTACATGAAAATTGGAACAGAATTTTTTTTTGAGCAGAGTCTTGCTCTGTTGCCCAGGCTGGAGTGCAGTGGTGTGATCTCGGCTCACTGCAACCTCTACCTCCCAGGTTCAAGCAATTCTCCTGCCTCAGCCTCCCAAATAGCTGGGATTATAGGTGCACACCACCATGCCCAGCCTATTTTTATATTTTTAGTAGGGACAGGGTTTCATCATGTTGGTCAGGCTGGTCTTGACCTCCTGACCTCGTGATCCAGCAGCCTCGGCCTCCCAAAGTGCTGGGATTACAGGTGTGAGCCACTGTGACTGGCCCAGAATTTTTTCGTAGAGATGGGGTCTTGCTGTGTTGCCCAGGCTGGACTTGAACTGCTGTGCTCAAGTAATTCTCCCACCTCGGCCTCCCAAACTGCTGGGATTGAAGGTGTGAGCCACTTTGTTTGGCAAAGTAGGTATTTGATGCTCTGGAACCAGATAAGGTCACCAAGGATCAATGTGTGCCAGGAGTGGTCACCTGCGTTGCTCACCCAGACCTCATTCCTGGGGACTGTGTGTGTAGACAGCAGAGAGGGAAACCAAAAAAATGCAGGCGCAAGGTTAACTGGCCTTTCTGGCATGGGGACATTTAAGCTGACATCCAAATGATAAGAAGTCAGCCATTTCTATGTGGGAGGGTGTGTTCCAGGCAGAGGGAACACCAAATGTGGGTCAAAAGTAAGCTGGAAGCTGGGCACGGTGGCTCATTCCTGTAATCCCAGCACTTTGGGAGGCCAAGGTGGGTGGATCACTTGAGGTCAAGAGAACCAGTCCATCCTGGCCGACGTGGTGAAACTCTGTCTCTACTAAAAATACAAAAATGAGCTGGGCGTGGTGGTGCACGCCCGTAGTCCCAGCTACTCAGGAGGCTGAAGCATGAGAATCGCTTGAACCCGGGAGGTGGAGGTTACCGTGAGCTGAGATCACGCCATGGCACTCCAGCCTGGGCTGGAACAAGGGGAAGGAGGAAGCTTCAAGATAAGGGGCAGGGATGGATGCTACCCTTTTCTCTCACCTTGACTGTCCAGCAGAGGCCCTGTGTTCATGTGAGCCCCATGTCAGCATGGAAGCACAGGCAGCAGGACACCTGACATCCCGCTAGGCTGGGCCAGTTCCAGCAGTGTCTCCAACAGTGATGTGCTTTTCTTCACTGCCTGCTTCCCTGTCCTCTTTATACGAAGACAAGCTCCTCTGGTTGCCCCTCATGACCCTCACCTTACACAAAAGGCGCTGCACTTGAGTGTTGCTTGGCACCATGCACCATAGTGTCCATTAGCAATACAGCCCAATACCCGGCATCTTTTCACATGGGTGCAGAGAGGCTCCTCACTCTTCAACTGCAGATTCATCATTGCAGGAGTGGCCAAGTCCACTCCTAGGGCCTGCCCACTTTGCAGCCCCATGGGCAAGGTGAGGGCCGGCTCTCCCAGCCTTGCCCACATGGTGCCCTCAGTCGCCACTGGGGGGGCACATGCCAAGCTGAGATGGAGACATGGTTTCTCAGCACGGGGTTTTGTTTTTTCTTTGTGTTTTTAATTTTTTCAACTGAGGAAAAATTCACATGACAGAAAAGTAGCCATTTTAAAATGTACAGTTTGGTGGCATTTGGTACATTCGTGTTGTGGTGTGACCATTGCCTTTCACTGGAACACTTTCACCCTCAAAAGGAGACCCAGTGGCTACTGAGCAGTCTCTTCCCCAGGCCCTGGCAGCTGCTAATCTACTGTGTCAATGAATTGGACTGTTCTGGAAGCTGCACATCAATGGAATCCTACAGTGCATGGCCTTTGTGTCTAGCTTGTATTTCTTAGCATCACGCTTTGAGGTTCCTCCATGCTGTCACATGGATCCTTTTTATGACTGAGCGGTAGTCCATTGTCTGCACGCACTGCATCTTGTCTATCCATCCGGTCACCGATGAGCATTTCAGGTGTTTCCACCTTTTGGCTATTGTAAATAATGCTGCTATGAGCCTTCATGTACAAGTTTTTCTTTGACCTTAGTGTGGTTTTTAACTTGTATTTCTCTTTTCACATGTTTAAAAACGATGTGCACTTTATTTCTCCTGCAAAGTGTCTATTCCTGTCATTTGCCCATTACTCATATTGTTGGTCTTCTTGTTTTCTTTTTTTTTAACTAGTGACAGGATCTCACTATGTTGCCCAGGCTGGTCTTGAAATCTTTGGCTCAAGCGATCCTCCTGCCTTGGCCTTTTGCTGGTCTTTTTTATCTAGAATTCAGTTGGGTGCAGTGGCTCATGCCTGTAATCCCAGCACTTTGGGAGGCTGAGGTGGGCAGATCACCTGAGGTAAAGATTTTGAGACCAGACAGGCGTGGTGGCTCACACCTGTAATCCCAGCACTTTGGGAGGACGAGGCGGGTGAATCACCTGAGGTCAGGAGTTCAAGACCAGCCTGGCCAACATGGTGAAACCCCGTCTCTATTATTAAAAAAAAAAAGTTTGAGACCAGCCTAGACAACATGGAGAAACCCCGTCTCTAGTGAAAATACAAAAATTAGCTGAACATGGTGGCGGCTGCCTGTAATCCCAGCTACTCGGGAGGTTGAGGCAGGAGAATCGCTTGAACCCAGGAGGCGGAGGTTGCAGCGAGCGGAGATTGCACCACTGCACTCCAGCCTGGGCAACAGAGTGAGACTCTGTCTCAAATAAATAAATAAATAAATAAATAAATAAATAAATAAAATACAGAATTCTGGGTACCTTCCATGTATGAGGGAGACCAGCCCTTTGTGTTATACAGGGCGAATCCTTTCCTAGTTTTTCATTGATTTTATGCTGGTTTTGGGCATGAAAAGTTTATTTTTGGCTGGTTGGACTCTTTAATCTTCTATGCCTTCTGGGTTTTAGATCATAGTTAGAAGGTCTTCTGGAAGTCAGTGTTATAAAGGAAGTGATTGCAGGAGTTTCCCAGGAGCAAGACACAATCTTGAGTTAAGTTTTCCAGTCATTCTTGTAGCAGTGTGGCAAAGGGACTGGGGGAGGGCAAGCATGGGAGGCCAGTGAGGAGGCCACCACAGCCATTCTGATGAGAGGCTGGTGGCTTGGACCAGGGCGGGGACAGAAGGTCAGCTTCTGGATAGATTTTGTGGGGAGAGCCAACAAGATTTGCTGACAAATAGGACGTGGTATTTGAGAGAAAGAGAGGAGTCAAGAACTCCAAGACTTTGGCCTGAGCAAGAGGAATAACCTTCACTGAGATGCGAGGCACAGGAAGAGAAGCAAGTCTAAGGTGAACAATGGAGGGTTTGCTTGTGGGAATGGTATGTGGAGATGCCTATTAGATCCAGGCGCATGGAGTTCACAGGAGAGCTTGGGAGGATGGAATGAGAAATTGCAGAGCTGTCAAGACAGACATGATTGATGCTCTGGAACTAGAGAGGAGATCGCCAAGGGAATGAGCGTAACACCTACACGTCCCGTAAAGCCAATGGATGAGATGACAAAGACGGGACTGAGGCCAGGCACAGTGGCTCATGCCTGTAATCCCAGCACTTTGGGAGGCCTAGGCAGGTAGATTGTTTGAGCCCAGGAGTTCGAGACCAGTCTGGGCAACATAGTGAGACTGTGTCTATAGAAAATACAAAAATTGCCGGGCGCAATGGCTCAAGCCTGTAATCCCACCACTTTGGGAGGCCGAGGCGGGTGGATCACGAGGTCAAGAGATGGAGACCATCCCGGTCTACATAGTGAAACCCTGTCTCTACTAAAAATACAAAAAATTAGCTGGGCATGGTGGCACATGCCTGTAATCCCAGCTACTCAGGAGGCTGAGGCAGGAGAACTGCCTGAACCCAGGAGGCGGAGGTTGCGGTGAGCCGAGATCGCGCCATTGCACCCCAGCCTGGGTAACAAGAGCGAAACTCCGTCTCAAAAAAAAAAAAAAGAAAATACAAAAATTATCCGGGCATGGTGGCACACGCCTGTAGTCCCAGGTATTTGGGAGGCTGAGGTGGGCAGATCAGTTGAGCCAAAGAGGTGGAAACCAGCCTGGGCAATGAACCCCCATCTTTACAAATACACAAAAATTTTCCTGGCGTGTTGGCATGCACCTACAGTTCTAGCTATGTGGGAGGCTAAGGTGGGAAGATTGCTCGAGCCTGGGAAGTCGAGGCTGCAGTGAGCAGTGTTCATGTCACTGCACTCCAGCCTGGGTGACAAAGTGAGACATTGTCTCCAAAAAAGATCATTATACAAAAATCAATCTTATTTATTTTATTTGAGACAGAGTCTTGCTCTCTATTGCCCAGGCTGGAGTACAATGGCATGATCTAGTCTCACGGCAACATCTGCCTCGGGGTTCAAGTGATTGTCCCCTTCAGCCTCCCGAGTAACTGAGATTACAGGCGCCTGCCACCATGCCTGGATAATTTTTTTTGAGATAGAGTCTTGCACTGTCGCCCAGGCTGGAGTGCAGTGGTGTGATGTCTGCTCACTGCAACCTCCGCTCCTGGGTTCAAGCAATTCTGCTGCCTCAACCTCCCCAGTAGCTGGGACTACAGGCATGCACCACCACGCCCAGCTGATTTTTTTGTATTTTTAGTAGAGATGGGGTTTCACCATGTTGACCAGGATGGTCTTGATCTCCTCACCTCGTGATCCACCTGCCTCGGCCTCCCAAAGTGCTGGGATTACAGGCATGAGCCACCGCACCTGGCCAATCAATTGTATTTCTGTGCACAATTCAAAATGAAATTAAGAAAACAATTCTATTTATAACAGTGTCAAAAAAGAATAAAATACTAATACAGTTTTAAAAAGAAGTATAAGATTTGTACACTGAAAACTACAAAACATCATTGAAAGAAATTAAAGAAGACCTAAATAATTGGAAAGACATCTGTATTAGTCATGGTTCTCCCAAGAAACAGAATCAACAGGACATACACACACAGACACACACACAGTTTATTTTAAGGATTTGGTTTATGCAGTTGTCAGGGCTGACAAGTTGGTGTGAAATTTGTAGGGACAAGCTGGCAGGCTGGAAACTCAGGGAGAATTTCTGTGTTACAGTTTTTTTTTTTCTTAAATGGAGTCTCACTCTTGTTGCCCAAGCAGGGTGCAATGGCATGATCTCGGCTCACTGCAACTTCCGCCTCCCAGGTTCAAGTGATTCTCTGGTCTCAGCCTCCCGAGTAGCTGGGATTACAGGTGCCCGCCACCATGCCCAGCTTTTTTATGTAATTTTTGTATTGTTTAGTACAGACGGGGTTTCCCCATGTTGGCCAGGCTGGTCTTGAAGTCTTGACCTCAGTTGGTCCACCCGCCTCAGCCTCCCAAAGTGCTGGGATTATAGGCATAAGCCACCATGCCAAGCCTGTGTTACACAGTCTTGAGGCAGAATTTCCACGTCTCCAGGAAACCTCAGGTTTTGCTCTTAAAGCCACCCACATTGTTGAGGGTGATCTCTTTTACTTAAAATCAGTTCAGAGCTGGGTGCAGCGGCTTATGCCTATAATCTCAGTCTTTTATTATTATTATTATTTTAATTATTTTTTTTGAGACAGAGTCTTGCTCTGTCACCAGGCGCCAGGCTGGAGTGCAGTGGCATGATCCTGGCTCACTGCTACCTCCGCCTCCCGGGTTCAAGTAATTCTCCTGCCTCAGCCTCCCGAGTGGCTGGGACTACAGGCGCATACCACCATGCCCAGCTAATTTTTGTATTTTTAGTAGAGATGGGGTTTCACCATGTTGGCCAGGATGGTCTTGATCTCTTGACCTTGTGATCCGCCCGCCTCAGCCTCCCAAGGTGCTAGGATTACAGGCGTGAGCCACCGCGCCCGGCTTTTTAAAAATTATTTTTTTAAGATAGAGTCTTGTTCTATCTCACAGGCTGGAGGGCAATGTTGCGATCTTGGCTTACTGTGACCTCCCCCTCCCAGGTTCAAGAGATTCTCCTGCCTCACCCTCCCGACTAGCTAGGACTACAGGTGCCCACCACCATGCCCAGCTAATGTTTGTATTTTTTGTAGAGATGGGGTTTCACCATGTTGGCCAGGCTGGTCTTGAACTGCTGACTTCAGGTGATCTGCCCACTTTGGCCTCCCAAAGTGCTGGGATGACAGGTGTGAGCCACCTTGCCCAACATATAATCTCAGTACTTTGGAAGGCTGATCAGCAGGATTCCTTGAGCCCAGTAGTTCAAGACCAGCCTGAGCAATGCAGCAAGACCCTGCTTCTCTCTACAAAAATATGAAAAGTTAGCCACACTTGCCTGTGGTCCCAGCTACCCTGGAGGCTGAGGCAGGAGGATCCCTTGAGCCCTGGAAGTCGAGGCTGCAGTGAGTTGTGATCATGCCACTACACTGTAGCCTGGGTAATACAGTGAGATCTCAATTTGGGGTTTAAAAAAAACATGTATACACACACACACGCGCACACCCACACACACACATATTTAATAAAAATGGGCAAAGGACTTGAATAGACATTTCTTCAGAGATGATATACAAAAGGCCAAGAGGCACACGAAAAAGATGCTGAACATCATTAGTCATCAGGGAAATGAAAAGGAAAACCTTAGTGGGGTGTGGTGGTTCACACCTGTAGTCCCAGCACTTTGGGAGGCTGAGGCGGGAGAATCGTTTGAGCCTGGGGCAGTCGAGGCTGCAGTGAGCTATGATCTCACCATTGCACTCCAGCTGGGGTGATAGAGCGAGACTCTGTGTCAAAACAAAACGAAACAAAATAACAAAACAAAACAAAACAGAAAAAGAAAGCAAGGGAAGAAAGAGAAAGCCTCCGGTTCAGGGTCGCAGGGGAAGGGGCTGGTTTGGACGGCTGTCGCTGAAGGCCCTCCGGGTTAGGGACCGTCAGGGGCGTGATCTGAGCTGGGAGCGCGAGTCCTCGGCGGGGGTGCACCTGAGAAGCCGGGACCAGCAAGGCGGCCCCCCGGCGGCAGGTGACCCAGGGCTCGTCCCCGAGCGCCAAGGTGGGGCGGGGCAGGCGCGCACCCCAGGCCCGAGGGGGTGTGGCGCGGGCGCGCGCGGGTTCCAGGGTCGCCCGAGGCGGCGGGCGGGGAATCGGGGCGCGGGGGAGGCGCGAGCCGCGGACTCGGCCATCGAACGAAGGGGTTCGGCTGGCCAGGCGGGTCCCCCTGCAGGTCGCGGAGGTCGGGGCTGCGCGCGAGGTCCCTGGCCGCGGGAAGCAGCGGCCCCGCCCGCGCCTCTTGCCGCTGCGGACCCCCAGGCCGGGCGTCCCTGCGCGCCCCCGCCCCGCGCGGTGGTACGGTCCGGGTTTAAAAGGCTCCGGCGGCCCCTAGGCCGGCCCAGTGTGTGGGCGGCGGCAGCGGCTGCGCGCGCTGTGCGCGGGGCGCGGGGGTGAGGCCGTGGGTGTACGCGAGCGGTGCCGCGGTGGGGCTCGGGAGCGCGTACACGTGGCCAGAGGGCGGCCACCCGGAGCCAGCGGAGGGACAGGTAGGTAGCCGTAATCTTTGCCGTCCATTTGGGGCCAGCCGCTTCGGCGGGGCCCGGGGCTCAGGCAGCCCGGGGGTCTGGCTCGGCCTGCGTGGGTCAGGCCCTACCCCTGCCCGTCGGCGCCGGCCTGCCTGGGCCCTCGTGCCCCGCGTGGTGGGGACTCCAACCCGAGACCAGCCCCCTGCCCAAAGAGGACCCTTTGTCGCAGGGGAGCAGCCTCTTGGGGGAGCGCCGCTGTACTTCCCTCCCGCTAAGGGCTCCCAGAGTCCGCGAGGGGTGCCCTGGTGGGGCCCGGGCTAACTGGACCAGCAGGACGGTGGGGGTTGTGGGGGCGCGGCCGCTGGACCCGCCTCTCTGCGTGGGGCTCCCCCGGTCCTCAGGCTCTCTGCTGGCCCGGCCGTGGCAAAGTGCCTCGTGTACCTGTGATGCCCGAGGTTGCCACTTACAGGTGGGGGCTGGGCCTGAAATTGTGCTTCCCAGGTCTCCCTCCCGACGTGTCCCCAGCCTGTCCCTACGCTTGTGTTCCCGGGGTGTAGAGGAGGTGAGGACAGGATGTGGCCTCTCTTCTTTGGACTTCTTTTCTTCTGCGCTGTTGCATGAGGGGTCCAGCTGACAAAAGAGCCCTGGAGACGTGATCAATCCGAGCTAAAACTTCGCGGTTTCAAGCTAGGCCTGCCCCTTGTTCTCGCAAACGCATTTTGTACCCTTTCTCTCTCCTGTGCCTCCTTGGTTTGGCTCTCTGCATCGGCCCCTCTCCCCCAAGCTGGGTACCTCCTATCTCCCCAAGGGGCTGTGGAACTGAGAGTGTGGTGCTGAGCCCTGCCCTGTTGGCTGCCACGACACTGCCCTGCTGTCTTAGTAGTCTGGGGCTGGCTGGGTGTGGTCTGGGGGCTAAGTGCCAGTCCCAGCACTGTCCCTATGTCTCCTGTCCTGTCTCCCCAAGGCCTTGACTGTATTTGGGGACATTGGTCCTCCTTTTTAAGGCTCCTGGGACTCTGAAGGGCAGGTAGGGCCTCCTGCACATTCCCTTCCCCAGTGAACCTCTGGGTCTGGAGAGGGAGCCGCGCAGGCTGTGCCTGAGCAGAGCTTGACTTCTGTGTGTCTGGGCGCGTGGCTAAGGGGGCTCCTGGACAGCCAGCTGAGGCCCTTTTCCGGGAGGCAGCTTGGGCCCCCTGCAGGGGACATGGTGGTGCAGGATCCTGCATCACACCCTCTGTCTCAGGGCTCCCAGTGGAGTGCCACTCCGATGCTATTCTGCCCCTGCGCCTCTCCCCCAGCTTTTGATTGTTCTGTTCCTGCCTCCCTCTCCCCTCAGCTCAGGCATGGTGGGGGCAGCCTGGCAGCCTGGGGCTTGCTGTTGGTCACCCTGGGCTCTGGGATGTAGTATCCAGGGTCTCAGGTCCTGGAGGGCCTCCTGCCTGGCCTTTCCCAGCATCTGCTCTGCTGCCCCCTTGGGTGTGGCCCAGCTGAGGCAAGGCCTTCTGGCTCCTTTCCAGCACGGGGGCTGAGGGACGATTGATGGCCCCCAAGCCTGCCCGTGCTGGCTGCTCACTCATGCGCCCTGGTGAAGGCCCCTCCTTTTTCCCAGTCAGGGTGGCCATCTGGGGCTCTGTTGGGTGGGTCAGTGGCCCGGCCCTCTGTGCTTGAGGCCTCTGACTCCCATGCACCATCTCTCTCCAGGTCCGTCCCCAGACGCGGCTGCTGGCCATGCCCTGTGTCTGCCTCCTCCTGCTGTTTTTCCTTGCTGCGGGGGGTGCCCTGGGCAGCAGGCCCTTCCGTGCCTTCGTGGTGACGGACACCACGCTTACCCACCTGGCTGTGCACCGGGTGACTGGGGAGGTGTTCGTGGGTGCAGTGAACCGAGTCTTTAAGCTGGCCCCCAACTTGACTGAGCTGCGGGCCCACGTCACGGGGCCCGTCGAAGACAACGCTCGCTGCTACCCACCCCCCAGCATGCGCGTGTGTGCCCACCGCCTGGCCCCTGTGGACAACGTCAACAAGCTGCTGCTCATAGACTATGCGGCCCGCCGCCTGGTGGCCTGCGGCAGCATCTGGCAGGGCATCTGCCAGTTCCTGCGCCTGGACGACCTCTTCAAGCTGGGTGAGCCACACCACCGCAAGGAGCACTACCTGTCGGGGGCCCAGGAGCCCGACTCCATGGCTGGTGTCATTGTGGAGCAGGGTCAGGGGCCCAGCAAGCTCTTCGTGGGTACTGCGGTCGATGGCAAGTCAGAGTACTTCCCCACTTTGAGCTCCCGCAAGCTCATCAGCGATGAAGACAGCGCAGACATGTTCAGTCTCGTGCGTGAGCCTTCCTTCCCTCCTTCCTCCACCCAGTCCTGGCTCTGCCTCCTGGAAGAGCCCTGTTCTGAGAGGGGACTTTTTGTGGAGGGTGGGGCTCCTGTGACTGTCCAGAGGGAAGCTGGCGACGTCCACGATGTTGGCGCAGGGCATCACCTGATGCTCTGTCCTCCCGTTGTTCCCCAGGTGTATCAGGATGAGTTTGTCTCCTCCCAGATCAAGATCCCCTCAGACACGCTGTCCTTGTACCCCGCCTTTGACATCTACTACATTTATGGCTTCGTCAGCGCGTCCTTCGTGTACTTCCTGACACTACAGCTGGATACCCAGCAGACGCTGCTGGACACAGCGGGCGAGAAATTCTTCACATCCAAGATCGTGCGCATGTGTGCGGGGGACTCAGAGTTCTACTCATACGTGGAGTTCCCCATTGGCTGCTCCTGGCGTGGTGTAGAGTACCGCTTGGTGCAGAGCGCCCACCTGGCCAAGCCTGGCCTGCTCCTGGCCCAGGCCCTGGGCGTGCCTGCTGACGAGGACGTCCTCTTCACCATCTTCTCTCAGGGCCAGAAGAACCGAGCCAGCCCACCCCGGCAGACCATCCTCTGCCTGTTCACCCTCAGCAACATCAATGCCCATATCCGGCGCCGCATCCAGTCCTGCTACCGTGGGGAGGGCACGCTGGCCCTGCCCTGGCTGCTGAACAAGGAGCTGCCCTGCATCAACACCGTGAGCCCCTTGCCACCCCACACTGGTCCTCTGCCCTGCCCCAGGTCTGCCATGCCCAGCCTGGGCTCATGGCCAGTCTTTCTGTCCCAGGCTTTGCATGGCCTTGGGAGTGGCACCTTTGCTCTGCCACCTATTTCTCCCTTCCAGGGGTCCCTGCCCTCTCCTTCCCTCTCTCTGGCCTGCCCAGTGCCCTACTCCTGCTCCTGTTCCCAGCTCATTCCTCCTTGCTCCGTCTCCTCAGTGGACCCAGGCTTTGCTCCTCCCTCCCTGCTGTCCGTCCTCTGTCTCCCTCCACAGCCACCAGTTTCCTGGAGCACCCTAGGGCGAGCAGTTGGGACTAGCTGGAGGGGACGGGGTTGTAGATCCCGCTCTCTTCCAAGTCGCAGGATCTGCCAGCCTGCACCCTGCTGCTGTGTGCCTGCGCCTGGCAGCGCTCACTCTCATGGGTCCCTCCTCTGTTTCACCAGCCCATGCAGATCAACGGCAACTTCTGCGGGCTGGTGTTGAACCAGCCTCTGGGCGGCCTGCATGTGATCGAGGGGCTGCCCCTGGTGGCTGACAGCACCGATGGCATGGCCAGCGTGGCTGCCTACACCTACCGTCAGCACTCTGTGGTCTTCATTGGCACACGCAGCGGCAGCCTGAAGAAGGTGGCCCCCAGAATCTTGGGCATGTGGGGGTGGGGACATCTCAGATATGGGACAAGGCTGGTGGTGGGCACACACACGGGAGGGCCCTGAGGACAGGACAGGACACGGCTGGTGCAGGGAGGGTTTCTCTGGCTGGGTCCCAGGAGCCTGGCACCCTCACTGTTGCCGGTTCCCACTGTGGACTGAATTGCCAGCTTCCTGTGGCTCTGGGGACAGAGAACTGACCTATTGTGGGGTCTCTCTGCCATGTGAGCAGGGCTGGGGCCGAGCTGTCATTGCTGGGTCCTCCATAGAATAAATAAGGGAGGAAACACAGATGTTGCCCTGTGTGCTGTGGCCTGGACCGGTCCCCTGCCCCTCGAGCCTCCCCATTTTTGGGGCAGACCCACTCGCCTGCTGCCTTCTCCTTGGCTCACTACTTTCCATCCTTTCCCTCCCACCCAAGATACCACTTTCCTAGAGAGAGCTTTCCAGATCCATGCCCCAGCTCCGCTGTTCTTTCCCTTGTGGGCCCTGGGGCTGTGGGTGCTTCCATTTAGGATCTGGGGGTATCTTGGCATGAAGGGGGAGGTGAACTCCTGGGCACTCCGGTAAGTTCTGAAGGCACAGAAGTCAGGGGGACTGCAGTGCCCTTGTCCTGCTTGCCTCGTAGATGGAGTGCCGTCCCCAGGGAGGGCAAGAGCTGGTCTGGGGGCAAAGGGAAGGGTTTGCAGAGAGGGATGCTGAGCTCTCCCGGCCCACCTGCTCTGTTCCGAGGACGCTATTTTCCTCTGTAGCGGCTATGTTGAACACCTCCCATCCAATTCACCCATTTAAAGTGCACAGAGGCTTTCAGGGGTCTCATTCCCCTAATCAATGCCGTCCTCAAGCTCTCCCTCTAACACACATCCCCTGAACCTGGGCATTTTCTGGCTTCTGTACCCTCCTTTTTCAGCCTCTGGGCTGTGGGGGCATCAGGTTGGTCTTGTGGCTCAGGTACGGGTCGATGGCTCCCAGGATGCCCACCTGTATGAGACGGTGCCCGTGGTGGATGGCAGCCCCATCCTCCGAGACCTGCTCTTCAGCCCCGACCACCGACACATCTATCTCCTGAGTGAGAAGCAGGTGGGCCCGTGGTGGGTGGGGGTGGGGGGTGGGGCAGGGGCGAGCTGGGTGCTGACGTGGTTGTCCCCAGGTGAGCCAGCTCCCGGTGGAGACCTGCGAGCAGTACCAGAGCTGCGCGGCCTGCCTGGGCTCTGGGGACCCGCACTGCGGTTGGTGTGTGCTGCAGCACAGGTGAGGGCGGGGCCCCTGCTCGGGGTTTGGAGCCAGCCACACCTAGCCCTGCACTTGCGGCCTCCCCCCCACCCTCCTCCACTTTCTCCAGCTAATGAGCGGAACTTCCACCCCGAGTGACGTCCCTTGGGCCCCAGGGGACGAGGCCAAGGCTGGCTGTTGCCTGGCACTGTGAGTCAGACAGGCCTGGGCCCTCCCAGGGCAGTGGCAGGACTGGCTGTGGCCCGACCCTGTGCAGGTGCTGCCGCGAAGGGGCCTGTCCAGGCGCCTCTGCTCCGCACGGCTTTGCTGAGGAGCTGAGCAAGTGTGTCCAGGTGCGGGTCCGGCCCAACAATGTGTCAGTGACGTCACCTGGGCTGCTGGTGAGCAACTTGGGGTGCCGGGCTGGGCGTGCACATGCGCACTGGGAGTGCGCCCTGCCCTAAGCCCTCTGTCTCCCGCAGCTGACTGTTGCCCTGCACAATGTGCCAGATCTGAGTGCGGGTGTGCGCTGCGCCTTCGAAACGGCGGAGAGCGAGGCTGTCCTGCTGCCCTCCGGTGAACTGCGCTGCCCCTCACCCTCCCTCCAGGAGCTCCGAGCTCTTACCAGGGGGCATGGTCAGTGGGCTGGGGCTGCCCCGGGTGGGCCAGGGTGGGGCCGCTCCCCATCCTTAGAGAGTTCACAGCCACCCTGGGACTGCTGCAGGGGCCGTGCGCACCGTGCGGCTGCAGCTTCTCTCCAAGGAGACCGGTGTGAGGTTTGCTGGTGCGGACTTCGTCTTCTACAACTGCAGCGTCCTCCAGTCGTGAGTACCTGGCCAAGCACCTGTCCCTACCCCTGGGGATAGAGGGGACCTCTGGGACAGGCGACACCTGCAGGCACCCTGACAAGCTGTCAGGCCCTGATAGCCCACAACCTCCCCACATCTCTGTGTCCCCCGATATGGCTGCCTTCTTCCTTTAGTTTCCGACATGTCCTGCTGGGGAGCGGTGAGGAGCAGTGCAGCCTCCTCTACTCTTTCTGAAGCCACTTCCCCCGCAGGTGCATGTCCTGTGTTGGCAGCCTTTACCCCTGCCACTGGTGTAAGTACCGCCACGTGTGTACCAGCCGGCCCAATGAGTGCTCCTTCCTGGAGGGCAGGGTCCAGAGCCCTGAGGTGAGGCAGGCACCACGTGCAAGGGGCTGGCTTTTATGTGTTCTGGGTTACTTTGGAGAAGGTGACAGGTGCTTTCCCCCCAGGGCTGTCCTGAGATCCTGCCCAGCGGGGACCTCCTGATCCCCGTTGGGGTCATGCAGCCTCTTACCTTGCGGGCTAAGAACCTGCCTCAGCCGCAGTCAGGCCAGAAGAACTATGAGTGCGTCGTGCGGGTGCAGGGGCGGCAGCAGCGGGTGCCCGCTGTGCGCTTCAACAGCAGCAGTGTGCAGTGCCAGAATGCCTCGGTGAGGTCCCACCTGCTGCCTCCCTTTGGGGTCTGGGCTGTGGCATTGTGGGTATCATTCCTGTCTATGGCCAGCTCCCTGGCAGGGAATTCTCTGAGTCTCCTGTTAGAGATTCCTGTGCCTGGGGGGATGGAGAAGTTGGCAGAAATTTTGGGGTGGGGTCTGCACATCTTATCTGAGGTCCCATGGGTTTCTTTGTTCCAGTACTCCTATGACGGTGATGAGTATGGTGATGCCGAGCTGGACTTCTCCGTGGTCTGGGATGGAGACTTCCCCATAGACAAGCCTCCCAGCTTCCGAGGTGAAGGGCAGCATGGGCCAAGGAGCCTGCCTCCCAAGGCAGTCGGCACTACTGGGGTCAGGTCTGGGGGTCCTAGTGCTCCCTACTTTCCCCTTTTCTGCTGCTACCCCCTCCATCAGCAGTGCCCTCTGTGCCCGCAGCCCTCCTGTACAAGTGCTGGGCGCAGCGACCCAGCTGTGGCCTGTGCCTCAAGGCTGATCCCCGTTTCAACTGCGGCTGGTGCATCTCAGAGCACAGGTGCCAGCTGCGGACCCACTGCCCGGCCCCCAAGACCAACTGGATGCACCCGAGCCAGAAGGGCGCCCGGTGCAGCCACCCCCGCATCACGCAGGTCAGCCTCCCTCACCACCCCTGCCCACTGCCAGCCAGGCACCCGGGATCCTGGGCCGACCATCTCACTGCCCATCCTGCTCTACAGATCCATCCTCTTGTGGGGCCCAAGGAGGGAGGCACCTGGGTCACCATTGTGGGTGAGAACCTGGGCCTCCTGTCCCGAGAGGTGGGCTTGCGGGTGGCTGGCGTGCGTTGCAACTCCATCTCGGCCGAGTACGTCAGTGCTGAGAGGTGAGTGCGGCTGTGTGGGTGTCTGGGCCATTTGTGGCCGGGCCGGCCCTGACACTCTCTGAGCCCTAGGATCGTGTGTGAGATGGAGGAGTCGCTGGTGCCCAGCCCACTGCCGGGGCCCGTGGAGCTGTGCGTGGGTGACTGTTCTGCTGACTTCCGCACGCAGTCTGAGCAGCTCTACAGCTTTGTGGTGCGTGGCTGCTGGCCTCCCCCTTCCTGTCCCTTCTCCCTCCCCAAAGGGGTATGTGGAACAGCCCCTCAGGGCAGCTTCTTCCACAGACCCCAACGTTTGACCGAGTGAGTCCCAGCCGCGGCCCGGCATCAGGGGGCACACGGCTAACCATCTCGGGCAGCTCTCTGGACGCTGGCAGCAGGGTTACAGTGACTGTGAGGGACAGCGAGTGCCAGTTTGTGAGGTGGGCCAGGGCCCTGCCAACTTTGGGCTGGGCATTGTGTGGGGGGCCATGGGGATGTGTGGCTGAGGGCCTTGGGCCACCTGCTCCAAGCACCCCGCTTGCTAACATAGGAGGGATGCCCAGTCGATCGTGTGCCTCTCACCTGTCTCCACCCTGGGCCCCAGCCAGGCCCCCATCACACTTGCCATTGACCGGGCTAACATCTCCAGTCCTGGGGTCATCTACACGTACACTCAGGACCCCACTGTCACCCGCCTGGAGCCCACCTGGAGCATCATCAAGTAAGACCCTGGGGAAGGGGGGACGTCCCTGACCAATGAGGAGCTCTAGTGGGGCCCCTCCTGGAGCCTTGGGACCTCACTGGTCAGGGACGTCCCAGGCTGCCATGGCAGCCTCAATCACTCTCCAGGGCTGGGTGGGTGCAGTGGAGGATGGAGCCTGAGGGCCCTGCCCTGTTCCCAGTGGAAGCACTGCCATCACTGTGAGCGGGACCCACCTGCTGACGGTCCAGGAGCCCCGGGTCCGCGCCAAGTACCGTGGCATCGAGACCACCAACGTGAGTACCAGGTGCTTCGCCCCGCCTCGACCCTGCAGCCCATGGCTTCATGTGCCGGGCTGTCCACCTTTGTCCCCACAGACATGCCAAGTGATTAACGACACTGCCATGCTGTGTAAGGCCCCTGGCATCTTTCTTGGGCGGCCCCAGCCTCGGGCGCAAGGCGAGCACCCTGATGAGTTTGGCTTCCTTCTGGACCACGTGCAGACGGCCCGCTCCCTCAACCGCTCCTCCTTTACCTACTACCCCGACCCCAGCTTTGAGCCGCTGGGGCCCTCTGGTGTGCTGGACGTCAAACCGGGCTCCCATGTGGTGCTGAAGGTGCGGGCGGGGTGGGGGTGGGGAGGGGCAGGAAAGTGAAGAGTCCTGGATTGACTGTATCCTCCACCCCCAGGGCAAGAACCTGGTTCCTGCAGCTGCTGGCAGCTCTCGCCTCAACTACACAGTGCTGATCGGAGGCCAACCGTGTGCACTCACGGTTTCGGACACGCAGCTCCTATGTGACTCACCCAGCCAAACTGGCCGGCAGCCTGTCATGGTGGGTGTGGAGGGGGAGAGCCCCCCGACAGGCAGTCCAGGGTGGGCATGGTGGTCAGCTCACCTCGAGCCTGTCCCAACAGGTGCTGGTAGGAGGCTTGGAGTTCTGGCTGGGCACCCTGCACATCTCGGCAGAGCGGGCGCTGACCCTACCAGCCATGGTGGGGCTGGCAGCAGGGGGCGGGCTCCTGCTGCTGACCATCATGGCCGTGCTGGTGGCCTACAAGCGCAAGACTCAGGACGCGGACCGCACCCTCAAGCGCCTGCAGCTGCAGATGGACAACCTGGAGTCCCGCGTGGCCCTGGAGTGCAAGGAAGGTGCCTGAGGTGGGGCGGGGCATGCTGTGGAAGCTGGGGGCCTCCTTCCTGCCTACTCACTCACTCTCTCCACCCCCCCAGCTTTTGCAGAGCTGCAGACAGACATCAATGAGCTGACTAACCACATGGACGAGGTGCAGATCCCCTTCCTGGACTACCGGACCTATGCCGTGCGCGTGCTCTTCCCGGGCATCGAGGCCCACCCGGTGCTCAAGGAGCTGGATGTGAGCCTCTGCCTGGCTTGCCCCTCCCCCGATTCCCTGTAGGGCCACACCACCCTCTGAGACCCCTGTTCCCCACAGACACCGCCCAACGTGGAGAAGGCCCTGCGCCTGTTTGGGCAGCTGCTACACAGCCGTGCCTTCGTGCTCACCTTCATCCACACGCTGGAGGCCCAGAGCAGCTTCTCCATGCGCGATCGTGGGACCGTGGCCTCGCTCACCATGGTGGCCCTGCAGAGCCGGCTTGACTATGCCACAGGGCTGCTCAAGCAACTGCTGGCTGACCTCATCGAGAAAAATCTTGAGAGCAAGAACCACCCCAAGCTGCTGCTGCGCAGGTGCCTGCCTCGCTCTATCCAGGACACGCCCCTCTCCTGCCTGGCCCTGCCCCCTACTGAAGCCCCGCCCTTGCCAGGCCTGAGCACCCCTCTCGTGCCCTAGGACAGAGTCAGTGGCTGAGAAGATGCTTACCAACTGGTTCACGTTCCTGCTGCACAAGTTTCTGAAGGTGCGCTGGGTTGGTGGGCTACAGGGAGGTGATGGCGGAGGACTGGCCGCCAGCATCAGGCGGGCAACCAGCTCTGCACCTCTTCCTGGCTGCAGGAGTGCGCTGGGGAGCCTCTCTTCCTGCTTTACTGTGCCATCAAGCAGCAGATGGAGAAGGGCCCCATCGATGCCATCACTGGCGAGGCGCGATACTCCCTGAGTGAGGACAAGCTCATCCGGCAGCAGATCGACTACAAGACACTGGTGAGCGTAGGGCTACGTGGGCAAGAGGTGCGGGTGGGGAGACAGGCCTCACCCTTGGGTCTGCTTTCCCCTCAGACCCTGCAGTGCGTGTGTCCGGAGAATGAGGGCAGTGCCCAGGTCCCAGTGAAGGTTCTCAACTGTGACAGCATCACCCAGGCCAAAGATAAACTGCTGGACACTGTGTACAAGGGGATTCCATACTCCCAGCGACCCAAAGCTGAGGACATGGACCTGGGTGAGGCCCTGCCCTCTCCTGGCTCACACTCACACCTTCTGAGGGGGCTCGTAGCCCCTGTACATGTGACCTCCATAGGCTTTCCCGCTCCCCACTGGAACCCTGTTCTCTAAGAGGAGTGTGCCGGGGAATTAGGGGATGCCAGCATAATCTTAAGGGCTCTCTGTGGCCCACAGAGTGGCGCCAGGGCCGCATGACTCGCATCGTCCTCCAGGATGAGGATGTCACCACCAAGATCGAGTGTGACTGGAAGAGGCTCAACTCTCTGGCCCACTACCAGGTGAGGGCTGGGGCCCACTCCCTGCCAGGGCCACCTGCGAGCCAGGACCCTGCCTTGAGCGGCAGCAGGACATCTCCCTGGATTCATGGGCTCCCCTCATGGCTGTGGGTAGGTGGGGGCTCCTTGGCTTCTCAGCTTCCTGCAGTGTCCTCCTCTGTCTCTGGGGCCTCCAGGTGACAGATGGTTCCTTGGTGGCACTGGTGCCCAAACAAGTGTCTGCCTATAACATGGCCAACTCCTTCACCTTCACCCGCTCCCTCAGCCGCTACGGTAGGTATTCTTGGCATGGTGGCTGTGTGCCCTTCAAGGCTGGGTAAGCCATCCCAGGGAACCCCCACTTCCAACTAGCTGGTCTGGCTCTGAAGGCCTTCCTGGCCTGTGCTGTTGGGAGGTCTGCAGTTCTGTGGAGTGTACACAGAGGGGCGGTCAGTGAGGGCAGATGGGTCCCCACAGGCTGATGGGCTCCTGGTGGCCTGAGGTCACATGCATTCTCTGCTTCAGAGAGCTTGCTCCGCACGGCCAGCAGCCCTGATAGCCTCCGCTCACGGGCGCCCATGATCACGCCTGACCAGGAGACGGGCACCAAATTGTGGCATCTGGTGAAAAACCACGATCATGCTGACCATCGTGAGGGGGACCGTGGCAGCAAGATGGTCTCGGAGATCTACCTGACACGGCTGTTGGCCACCAAGGTATGGGTCTGCCTCTTCCCACCTTGGTCTCTGCAGATGCCTTCTGCCTTGGCCTCTGCCCAGAGGTTGTCCTGGCCTTACAGGGGAGGGGGCCCTGAATCATTTGGGGCCCTTAGCCCTTTCTTAGGGCCTTTGCTAGGCGAACTTAGCCTTAGATCAAGGCCAAGTCTCCATCTCTCCTGCTCTGGGCACATCCCCACCTGCCTCCCTCACAGCGTGTGACCTGTGTGCCCCACGCAGGGCACACTGCAGAAGTTTGTGGATGACCTCTTTGAGACGGTGTTCAGCACAGCGCACCGGGGCTCTGCCCTGCCCCTGGCCATCAAGTACATGTTCGACTTCCTGGATGAGCAGGCAGACCAGCGCCAGATCAGTGACCCCGACGTGCGCCACACCTGGAAGAGCAACTGGTACCAGTAGAGGGTGGGCGCAAGAGGCTGGTGGCTGTGCTGAGACCCAGGGCCTGGAGTAGCCATCCAGGCAGGAGGACATGAGGCTTGGCCTGGGGCTGACACTGATGGCAACATCAAGTCAGGGGGCCCATTGAGCCAGGTTCTGGAGCTGGACTGCCTGGGTGGTTGGGATGGTGGTGGTGAGGCCTTGCAGCAGGTAGAGATGCTGGCGGTCAGGCGCAGGTAGTGAGGTGGTGGTGGAAGCTGCAGAGGGGTTGAGACTGAGAGGACAGTTACTAGAGACCTAGAGGAAAGGCCGCTCACCTTAAACGTGTTGCTCTCACCATCTCTGGCCAGGATGTGAGCCGGCTGACAGGAAGGAGATGCGCAGGGAAGCAGCTGTGGGAGGGGCCCTCGGGGCCAACTAGGAAGCCTGACGTGCATGTCCCTTTGTCGCCCACAGCCTGCCGCTGCGCTTCTGGGTGAATGTGATCAAGAACCCACAGTTCGTATTCGACATCCACAAGAACAGCATCACGGACGCCTGCCTGTCGGTGGTAGCCCAGACCTTCATGGACTCCTGCTCCACGTCCGAGCACCGCCTGGGCAAGGACTCGCCCTCCAACAAATTGCTCTATGCCAAGGACATCCCCAACTACAAGAGCTGGGTGGAGAGGTGCGCTCCTCGCTGCTGCGGGGGCAGGGACGGGACCTGCCCCTCCCTGGGTTGTCTGTCCAGGGAAGGCCAGCTACAGGCAGAAAGCTGGAGCACTGGGGGGGCAGTGAGGGCAGGGGTTCTAGTTTTTGTGACATTGCCTGAGTGACAGACTGAGGGTCCCAACAGGTACTATCGAGACATTGCAAAGATGGCATCCATCAGTGACCAGGACATGGACGCCTACCTGGTGGAGCAGTCCCGCCTCCACGCCAGTGACTTCAATGTCCTGAGTGCGCTCAGCGAGCTCTATTTCTATGTCACCAAGTACCGCCAGGAGGTGTGTGTCATCCAGTGTCAAAGGCAGGAGGGTTGGTGGGGGTTGGGGACAGAACGGACAGAGTCTGTCTCTCAAATTGTTCATGGTCCCTTCCCTGACCAGCCTTGGGGCTGGCACAGGTGATACTCTCAGAGATCACAGGCAGATGCTGGAATTTGAGGGACCCAGGAGATAAGCCATTGGCTGGGTAAAAAGTGGCCATTGGGCAAAAGTTCAGGGGCCTGAGTGCTGGAAAGGATGGCCCAGGCTTTCTATGAGAGCTGCTGGAGGCAGGAGGACACAGAGAGGTGGATTTTAGGATGGAGCCTGGGCTGAGGATACAGATTTAGAGCCGGAGCCTGGATGAGCTCACAGGGAAGCTGCAAGTGGGTGTAGAGAAAGAATCGGCCCAAGCCCTGAGTCCTGGGCCCTGAGACACACAGAGAGGAGGAGGGGAGGCACGGCAGTGACGGGGGAGTCCTGAGAGTGCCCGGTGGTGCCCTGCAGCCTGAGCCAGTGAGGACCCTTACAAGTCGGAGGAGCAGCGGCCAGCTGCATCTGTCCAGCGCTGCTGCTGGTGAAGGATGGTGACCTACAGAACGCTCGCTGGCTGTGGCGAGGGTCATGGGGGCCTCGCAAGGGAGGCTTGGGCTGGAAGGGAATGGGGAGGGGGAATCCCGCATGGTGAGTCCAGAGTCCAGGTCACTCTAGGGAGAGGCCACACCCTAGCTGTAAGGAAGAGGAGAAAGTGCATTGCTGGGCTTTTATGGGGGCTTCGTGGGGAGGATAGAGGGGTGAGGCATGTGGGAAAGAAGAGCCCAGCTCCAAAGGACCCCTCTCCTCCAGATTCTCACGGCTCTGGACCGAGATGCGTCATGTCGGAAGCATAAGTTGCGGCAGAAACTGGAACAGATCATCAGCCTTGTGTCCAGCGACAGCTGAGGGTGCGGAATCGGTGAGGAGGGGGCTTCTCAGTCCTGAGCTGTCCTCCTGTCCAGGGGAGTGGCTGGCTCAAGCCTGGGTCCCTGGGCTGAGCCCTGAATTGGGTATTGTGGGGCAGGTCACCCTGGCCAGGATGTCCCCCACACCCCCAGGCCCCCTTCATTAGTGCCTTGCTTTGGGCCCTGCAGGGGGAGGGGTGACAGGACGAGCCCCCACCCAGCAGCAGCAATACCCCCACCCTCTGGCCTGTGCCCAGGTGTTGGGCCAGCCCCACCCTCCCTGCTATTTATACCCCTCTGCCTATTTATTGACTCAAACTCCGCCTCCATCTCCATCTGTAAATGCCTCTCCTTGTGAGGCATTATCAGTCTCGCTCTGGCCCTGGCACCTCACCCTCGCCATGGCTGACCCCACCCACTCCGAGGCAGGGCCGCAGTACCAGCAGCACTTGGGGTGAGGCCTCCAAAGCTTCCTCAGAATTGTGGCTGTGCCACTCTGGGCCACAGGGTCCCCCTTCAGCATCTTTAGGCCCTGTTCTCTCTGAGCACCTGGAGGGCTAGACCCAGGCATGTGCCAGGGTCTGACGGGCCTGGAGGCCCCAGAACGCTCCTGGGCCTGCTGGGCCCCTCCTGGGCCAAACGCCCTCGGTGTTGTCTGCAGCTGCCCTGACTCCCTCCTCAGCCACACACTCAGCGCCCGCTCCGTCCCACGCCCGCCCCAAGGGGCCAAGGCGGCCGTGCCTTACTGCTCCGTGTCTTCTGCCTCCTCTCACGGTCCCAGACCCCCCATTCTCTCCTCTTTAGTTGCATGAGTTTTTCTTTGTTCATGGAATGTTTTTTCCTAATTAAATGTTGGGAAAATGCCATCCACGTGGGGCTCTGTCCTTGGGGCAGGTCAGTAGACCTGTGGATGCTGTGTGAGCTGGAGCCCCACTGTGGGAGAAAGGACCACTCCTTACAGGGGCACGGAGGATCTGGGGAGGTCCAGGGCCATGCCTGACCCATCAGCAAACCCCAGTGACTCTACCTTCAAGACAGATGCAAGATAGATTCTCCTCCCCTCCAGCACCCCCACCCAGCTCTCCCATACCATCATCTCTGCCCAGATGCCAGTCTCCCAGCTTCTGTCCTGGCTCTCATCAGCCTATTCTCAGTGTTGGAGGCAGAGAGATCCTGTTGCCTCATGGTTTAGAACCCTCCAGTGCCTTCAGCTGCGGCCAACTCCTTCGAAACCTGACACTGCGTGCTGTCCAGGTTGTAGCCCCCATCATGGTTCACCTACCAAAGTCTTACTCCCAGGCCTGTTAAGTAATGCAGGTCGAGCCAGGTGAGGTGGCTCACGCCTGTAATCCCAGCACTTTGGGAGGCTGAGGCGGGTGGATCACAAGGTCAGGAGTTGGAGATCAGCCTGACCAACATGGTGAAACTCCTTCTCTATTAAAAAATACAAAAAAACTTAGCTAGGCATGGTGGCACATGACTTTAATCCCAGATACTCAGGAGGCTGAGGCAGGAGGATTGCTTGAAACCGAGAGGTGGAGGTTGCAGTGAGCTGAGATCATGCCACTGCATTCCAGCCTGAGCAACAGAGTGAGACTCTGTCTCCAAAAAAAAAAATTGCAGGTGGGGAGAAGGTGGAAAAAAAAATTTTATTTAGACAGTGTAGCTCTGTTGCCCAGGCTGGAGTGCAGTGGCAAGATCACAGCTCAGTGAAGCCTCAAACTGCTGGGCTCAAGTGATCCTCCCACCTCAGCCTCCTGAGTAGCTGGGTAAGTGCACTCTGCTCTACCATGTGTTTTTTTGTTTGTTTGTTTGGTTTTTTTTTTTTTGTAGAGATAGGGTGTCACTATGTTGTTCAGGCTGGTCTTGAATTCCTGGCCTCAGGTGATCCTCACCCCTCAGCCTCCCAAAGTATTGGGATTACCAGCAGGAGCCACTACACCTGGCCAGGTGAGATCGAATCTTACTCTTTTTACTTTTTATGTTTTTTTTTGAGACAGGATCTTGCCCTATTGCTCATGCTGGGCTCAAGTGATCCAGCTGCCTCAGCCTTCTGAGTAGCTGGGACTACAAGTACTTGCCACCAAACCCAGCTATTTTTTTTCCTTCCTTTAGTAGAAATGGAGTCTTGCTGGTCTTGAAATCCTGGGCTCAAGTGATCCTCCTGCCTTGGCCTCCCAAAATGCTGGGATTACAGTTGTGAGCCACTGTGCCCAGCCCAGTGAGATGCAGTTTTAAATATGGTGGCTTGGATGGCCTGGAGCAGAGAACTGAGGCCATCTGACTTGGGTTTAAAAGCTGCCAGCTCCAACTGTCCAGCTCTGGGGCCACGGCGCCAGACAGCGGTGGTGGTTACAGGACCGTTGGTGTTTACCAAAACTGAGACCTGTCCATGCAGCAGAGGGGAAGTTCACAGTACGTAAATGATGCCTTAATAAGCCTGAGTTAAAAAAACAAGCAACTACACAAATAAGGAGTAAAACAGTAAAGAGAAGGACATGCAAGGCAGGACTGGATTCTGACCCAGGATAAAGAGAAATTGCGGGATGGCAGCTGTGCAGTCAGCCCAGACAGAGCCAGCCAGACGGAGGACAGAGGGCAAGGGAGATGGTTTAGAATGTTACCATCATATGATAATGATAACTAAGCCATGGGAAAACAAGGCAATTTTTAACCTTAGGGGAAAATCTCTCAGAAATGAATGGAATCTAACAGAAGCATCATGAGAGGAAGAGGAAGGGAGACAGAGCTAAATTGGGGCTAGGTTTGAGTTATATGGGGCTGGGTGTGGTGGCTCACACCTGTCATCCCAGGACTTTAGGAAGCCCACACAAGAAGATCATTTGAGCCCAGGAGTTCAGAACCAGCCTCGGCAACATAGTGAGACCCCTCTCTACAAAAAACACAAAATTAGCCAGGTGTGGTGGCATGTGCCTGTGGTCCCAGTTACTCAGGAGACTGAGGTGGGAGGATTGCCTGAGCCCAGAGGGTCAAGGCTGCAGTGAGCCATGACTGTGCCAGCCTAGGTGACAAGAGCCAGACCCTGTGTCCAAAAAAAGAATTTTTTAAAAAGTAAAAGATCTAAATTGCCAACTGTTCATCAATAATTAACGTTTAAAAAATATTAAGAAAGGAAGAAAGAAAGGAATGAGTAAAACAGAGGGAGAGAACAAAGTGTCATCTTCATAAGCTCGAGACCAGTGCCACTGTCACTACTGGCAGAGCTCCCCAGATTCTGCAAAATGAAACTGTTCCTCCTTATGGAGTAATAGGGACTGAATATGTACTGCCACATGAAAGAACCCCCAAACCAGACCAAATATATGGAACACAATAAACTGGCTGTGGGGCAGTGAGGGACAGTGACAGGTGGGAGCTGGGAAACACTTGAGGTAAGCCACGTGACTGGCCCAGTGCCCTGTGTGGAGTTTCCTGGTGGAGCCAGGCAGATACCCGGACTTTATGAGTTGAAACTCTGAATCAGAGAGTCCCAGTAGCTGGAGTTTGCAGGATGGGGAGCTAGAGAGAAGAGAGCTGCACAGGGAAAAAACCCTGGATATCCACGGAGAGTCCTCCTCTGGTGTCAGCAGACCACCAGTGAGCACAGGCATGTGAGGAAGCTACCCAAGGCCAGGGAAAGACATCACCCCAGCAGGAAAGGAAGAAAGGTGACTCCAGTATGCAAGCAGGACAGGGACTAGCAGCTGTCCCCACCCACCAGGATACAGAAGCTCATATTCACCTGGGCAGCATTGGCCAGGGTGCCCTGAATGGTGTTTGTTGCCTCCATAGCCGGGAAACTGAAGTCTACCATAAGAGCTGCTCCAGTCCCATGCAGCACATCTTCAGAGAAAGACTAAAAAGGATCAAACCGTTTCCATGTTTTCTGAGGATACGCAGTTGTACCTCTTTATTTCCACTCTCAGAAAATCCAATTGAATCTACAAAAGAGTCCTAAGACTGAGTTTAGTGTATTTACAGGGAGCCAACTCCTTCCCCAAACACTAGTCAGTTGACCCAGCACTTTCTTCACTGTTAGAGGAAAGAAGCTCATGTTAGATTTAAAATTCAGGAAAAAAAATTAACGCTAAACTTGCAAAAATTATATGCTGTATATTACAGTTACACGTTTATTACTATTAACTTCAGGGGAAAACAACTGTAATAAATGTAACTATAAGGAAGGATTCCAAAATGTTGACAGTAGTTGATGCTGAATGAGAGCCCAGCTGATTTTCATTTTCTTCCATTTCCTAAATTGTCTTCAATTTCCTTGAATATCTGGATTCTAGAACCTCCCCTGTAACCGAAGCACAATGACTAGAATATTGGGAGGTGCTGTAGCTGAAATAAACTCAGACTTGGAACAGTAGCTCAGTTTTATTTTCTGTGGTAACAAACATTTAAGAACCAGATCAAACAAGGGGCCCCTGAGCACCCACGGGCCAGTACAGGCCGACCATGAGGCTTTCACAGGAAAATAGCAACTGTGGGAACTCCTGCCCTAGGGAAAGCTGGGTGCCCTACCTAGGGAGACGCAATATTAGACCTCACCCCATTTTCCCAGGCCAGGCTTAGCGGGGAACGGGGGGCCCAAAGCGCTGCATGGTCCGCAGCACCAGGGAAAGCTGGTCGAGAAAGTTGATGACGGAAATTCGGAGCAGGCGACAGTCTTCAGCTTTCCAGCGGCTAAAAGTGAGGGATAAAGAAAATAAAATTGGAGGTGACAACTCCTGGTCCGTCACTCTGCCGCTCAGGCACCCATTACAGCAAAGCCTCGGGAGCCCATGAGACAGCCCCTCAGGTGGAGACCGGCCCGGCGCACCTGGCGCTCCTTAGGGTTCATCCATGGGTGCCCCCTACGTCTCCATCGGTTGCCTCCCCCAACTCCAGCCCCTTTCAGAACTTACACGGTCAGGATCCTGCCGCTCACTGTGAGATCCTTCCCAATCACCCTTTGGTGGGGCTCGGCATCTGGAGCCAGGGACCCATGCGCGATTTCCGCCTCCAAGGGGGTCGGGAAAGGCACACTAAGGGTGCTGGGGGGGCATTCGGTTAAGGTGCCATCTGATACGACTTTGCCTATGTCTCAGGCCTTCTTGATCCTCTGAAGCCCCCCCTCAGGTCACCCTACCTAGAGTCATTCGCTTTACTCCTCACGTGGCCCAGGCCACCGCTGGCAGGGCTTCTCTCCTTCCATTTCTATTTCTTCCCCTCCTCCGAGCACCCCTGCTCGTCTACCCCGGTCGCCGCCCGCCCTCCTTTCTTCCTCCCCGAATCCAGCCCTCGCCCCGGCGCAGGCAGCCGCCAGTCTGTTCCCGACCTCCCCTTGGAAAGAATACAATATGTGCGGCCGTATTCCTGAACCCCTGGCCGCAGATGCGGCGTCTCTGCCAGGACCTGGCGGGTGCGGTGGGGAAGGTTCGTCAGCCGGAGCTCCCGCTGTGTCCGTGCCCCTGGGGCAGCTGTGGCCACCCTGGCCATCCCTGCCAATTGTGCCTGCGCCAGCGTGTGCATTCGCGCACCGCATGACCTCCGCCGCCACGCAGCTCGGACTCCACCCCCGAGGCGCAGGCCCCCACGCCCCGCCCTCTCTCCCGGTCCCTTTCCCGAATCCCCGCCCCCTGCGCCCGACTCCGCCCACACGCGCCGGCACTCGTTCTTGGGAAGCCTGCCTGGCGCGTGGTCAGTTCCCGCCAAGCGGCCCTGCCGGGTGCCTTCTGAGACCGAGTCAGCGGTTAAGAGGCCGCGGTCTCCTCCAGAAACTCTGTCCCTTCGCGCGTAACTCGATCCCAGGCCGTCAGTGCAAAGTGACCCACAGTCAGTCAGGCCCCAGGAAGCCAGCCCTGACGGGGTTTTGAAGACCCCGTGGTCGCCTAGCCCAGAGGCGCACCCTGCAAGGCTCCGCCCCTAACTGCGCCTTGTGACCGCAGCGCGCCTGCGCCGTCTAGGGCCTGTGGCCTCGGCCGGGCAGGCCCTAGTGAGGCCCTAGTGAGGCCCGAGGGTGTCTGGGCGCTTCCCGCCCTGTTTCTTACCGGTACCCAATATCCCCCGGAGATGTGGCACTAACGTGCATGCAGCGACTCGCGGAGGGACGGTGGCGGGGTCTGATACCCCCCCACAAGGATACTGCTCTTGCCCACGACCCCATGGTCCAACCGAGGGGGCTTCACAGTGGACGGTAAAGAGTCGGATTTACATTTTAGAGGAGGCATTTTAGAGCGGGGTGGGGGCGCTGTGCGGAGCGGGAGCCTGTCAGCAGAACGCCTGCACTGAGGCGAAATATGACGGCCTTGAACGCAAGTATTGGCGCTGTGCCTAGGTCTCATATAACGTGGAAAATCAGACTGCACAACTATGAGTATGAAAATGCCACTTTAGGCCGGGCGCGGTGGCTCACGCCTGTAATGCCAGCACTTTGTGAGGCGGAGGTGGGGGAATCACCTCAGGTCGGTAGTTCGAGACCAGCCTGGCCAACATGGAGAAATCCCGTCTCTACAAAAAAAAAAGAAAGAAAATGCCACTTTAGGGCAGGCTAAGTGGCTCCCGCCTGTAATCCCAGCACTTTGGAAGGCCAAGGGAGGAGGATCACTTAAGCCCAGGAGTTCAAGACCAACATGGGCAACATAGTGAGACCACATCTCTACAACAAATACAAAAGTAACTTTTCTTTTCTTTCTTTTCTTTTTTTTTTTTTAGAAACGGGGTCTCACTATGTTGTCCAGACTGGAGTGCAGTAGCTATCCACAGGTGCAATACTACTGATCAGCACTGGATTTGACCTGCTCCATTTCCAACCTGGGCCGGTTCACCCCTCCTTAGGCGACCTGGTGGTTCCCCGTTCCCGGGAGGTCACCCTATTTATGCTCAACTTAGTGCGGACACCCGATCAGCATAGTGCACTACAGCCCAGAACTCCTGGGCTCAAGCGATCCTTCAGCCTCAGCCTCCCGAGTAGCTGGGACTACAGGCACGCAACACCGCACCTGGCCAAAAATAAATTTTAAAAATTAGCTGGGCATGGTGGAGCATGCCTGTAGTCCCATCTACTTGGGGGACTGAAGAGGGTGGATTGCTTGAGCCAGGATTTCGACAACAGCCTGGGCAACATAGTGAAACCATGTCTCCAGAAAAAAATGCGTACCTGTGGTCCCGGCTACTAGGGAGGCTGAGATAGGAGGATAGCCTGAGCCCGGGACGCAGAGGCTGCAGTTAGCCGTGATCAACCCACTGCACTCCAGCCTGGTTGATAGAGCGAGACCCCGCCTCAAAAAATAAAAAGAAAAGAAAAGGCCAAGTTAGTCTCTTACTGTACACATGTAGAGAAATCCTAGAGCATACAGCAACATGTAAATCCTCATGATCTCTGCATAATAGGATAGGGGTGATTTTAATTTACTTTTAGTTTTACCTCCAATTTTTCCAAAGTGGGTTTTTATGACATTTACAGTAAAAAAAAAAAAAGAAGTATTGGCTGGGCGCGGTGGCTCATGTCTATAATCCCAGCACTTTGGGAGGCCAAGGCGGGTGGATCATGAGGTCAAGAGATCCAGACTATCCTAGTCAACATGGTGAAACCCCATCTCTACTAAAAATACAAAAATTAGCTGGGCATGTGGTGCACGCCTACTTGGAAAGCTGAGGCAGGAGAATTCCTTGAACCCAGGAAGCAGAGGTTGCGGTGAGCCGAGATCACGCCATTGCACTCCAGCCTGGGTAATAAGAGCGAAAACTCCGTCTCAAAAAAAAAAAAAGTATTGGCCAGGTGCGGTGGCTCACACCTATAATCCGAGCACTTTGGGAGTCTGAGGCGGGCTAATCACGAGGTCAAGAGATCCAGACCATCCTGGCCAACATAGTGAAACCTCATCTCTACCAAAAATACAAAAAAAAAAAAAATAGCTGGGTATGGTGGTGTGTACCTGTAGTCCCAGCTACTCAGGAGGCTTAGGCAGGAGAATCTCTTGAGCCTGGGAGGTGGAGGTTGCAGTGAGCTGAGATTGTACCACTGCACTCCAGCCTGGGCAACAGAGTGAGACTCTGTCTCGAAAAAAAAAAAAAACATTGCATGGGATCACATCTCTGGTTAAAACCCTAGAATGATTTCCTTTTGCACTTGGAATAAAGTCCTGCTATATCTTATAAAAGTCCCAGCTCCTTCTCCTGCGTCTGGGACCTTCTCTCTGCTTCCGACCAAGGGCAGCCTGACCCCAGACCTTTGCACTTACTCTTCTATTTGTAAGACTGTCCCCAAACTTTCCCATGGCTAGCTCCTCCTCATTATTAGGACCTTGGCTCCAGTGTCACCTCCAAGAGGCCTTCAGGATAACCAGTATAACTCAGCACCCCCAGGCATTCTTCATCACATTTGCCCATTTCAATTTGCTATAGAGTATTTCTTTCCTCCCTCTCCTCCCTCTTTCCTTCTTTCTTTTCTCTCTTTCTCACTTCTTTTTCCTTCTTCTTTTTTTTTGATGGAGTCTCGCTCTGTTGCCCGGCTGGAGTGCAGTGGTGTGATTTGGCTCACTGCAACCTCTGCCTCCCGCGTTCAAGCGATTCTCCTGCGTCAGCCTCCCAAGTAGCTGGGACTACAGTTGTGTGCCACCACACCAAGCTAATTTTTGTATTTTTAGTAGAGATGGGGTTTCACCATGTTGGCCAGGATGGTCTCGATCTCTTGACCTTGTGATCCGCCCGCCTCTGGTCTAGATCTCTTGACCTTGTGATCCTCCCGCCTGAGCCTCCCAAAGTGCTGGGATTAAGGTGTGAGCCACCACGCCCAGCCTTCGGCCTTATTATTATTATTATTTTTGAGACAGAGACTTGCTCTGTTGCCCAGGCTGGAGTGCAGTGGCACAGTCTCATTCACTACAACTTCCACTTCCTGAACTCAAGCAATTATCTTGCCTCAGCCTCCCAAGTAGCTGGGACTACAGGTGTGGTACAGCTGTGTGCCACCATGCCCAGCTAATTGTAATTTTTTTGTCCCCAACCCCTAATTTTTGTGTTTTTGGTAGAGGTGGGGTTTCACTATGTTGCCTGTGCTGGTCTCCAACTCCTGGGCCCAAGTGATCGCCCACCTCACCTCCCAAAGCGCTGGGATTACAGGCATGAGCTACCGCTCCTGGCCATATAGTATTTGGAATAATCTGTTCATCGAATCTCCTGTACCGTTGTTTTCCTTCAGTGCCATATCCCTAATGCTTAGGATGGTACAGTATGTACCGTAGGTAGTTTGTTGCTTCTTGAATGAAACAGACTAATTTTTTTTGAGACAGTTTTGCTCTTGTCACCCAGGCTGCAGTGAAGTGGTGCAATCTTGGCTCACTGCAACCTCTGCCTCCCGGGTTCAAGCGATTCTCCTGCCTCAGCCTCACAAGTAGCTGGAATTACAGGCATGCACCACCACGCCTAGCTAATTTTGTATTTTTTAGTAGAGACGGGCTTCACCATGTTTGTCAGGCTGGTCTCGAACTCCTGACTTCAGGTGATCTGCCCACCTTGGCCTCCCAAAGTGCTGGGATTAGGGCCTGAGCCACTGTACCTGGCCTTTTGTTTTTGTTTTTGAGAGACAGGGTCTCACTCTGTAACCCAGGCTGGAGTGCAGTGGCATAATCGTGGTTTGCTGCAACCTCGACCTCCCTGGGCTCAGGTGACCCTCTCACCTCAGCCTCCTGGGTAGGTGGAACTACAGGCGTGCACCACCATACCTGGCTGATTTTTGTATTTTTTGTAGGGACTGGGATCTCTCTATGTTGCCCAGGCCGCTGTCAAACTCCTGGGCTCAAGCTATCTGCCCACTGTGGCCTCCCATTGCATCTGGCCACCTATATTTTTTTTGAGACGGTTTTGCTCTTGTCACCCAGGCTGGAGTGCGATGGCGTGATCTCAGCTCACTGCAACCTCTGTCTCCCAGGTTCAAGCAATTCTCCTGCCTCAGCCCCCCAAGTCGCTGAGATTACAGGCATGCATCACCACGCCTGACTAATTTTGTATTTTTAGTAGAGACAGGGTTTCTCCGTGTTGATCAGACTGGTCTTGAAGTCCCGATCTCAGGTGATCCGCCCACCTCGGCCTCCTAAAGTGCTGGGATTACAGGTGTGAGCCACCGCACCCGGCCTTCTGTTGTTGTTGTTGAGACGGGGTCTTACTATGTTTCCCAGGCTATTCTGGAACTCCTGGCCTCAAGCAAGCCTCCCACCTCAGCCTTCCAAAGAGGGTGGGTGACAGGTGTGAGGCACCATGCCCAGCCGTCTATATTTACATTGTTCAAAAGTCAAAACTATGTTAAAAAATATATAATATATATAAATTTATAAATATATATATAAATGTATATATTTATACATTTATATATAAAATTTATAATATATATACATTTATATATATTATATATATATATATGTGGTAGAACTCCTGATCACCAGGTCAGGAATTCGAGACCATCCTGGCTAACATGGTGAAACCCCAACTCTACTAAAAAATACAAAAATTAGCTGGGCGTGGTGGCGCGTGCCTGCAGGAGAATTGCTTGAACCCAGGAGGCGGAGGTTGCAGTGAGCCAAGATCATACCACTTCACTCCAGCCTGACGCCTGGCGACAGAGCGACACTGTCTAAAAAAAAAAGAGTGAGAAAAAGGAAAGGTTTTTATAGAGAAATGGCAAGTAATAGGTATAGAAAAAAGTATCAGAAAATTACCATTTTTGTAACCATCAATGTAATAATTGTTATTAACTTAATAATTGATTCAGGATGGCCGGGAAGGGTGGCTCATGCCTGTAATCCCCGCACTTTGGGAGGCTGAGGTGGGTGGATCTTGAGGTCAGGAGTTTGAGACCAGTCTGGCTAACATAGTGAAACCCTGTCTTTACTAAAACTACAAAAAAAATTAGCTGGGTATGGTAGCACACGCTTGTAGTCCCAGCTACTCAGGAGGCTGAGGTGGGAGAATTTCTTGAACCAGGGAGGCGGATGTCGCAGTGAGCCGAGACCACACCATTGCACTCCAGCCTCGGTGACAGAGTGAGACTCTGTCTCAAAAAAAAAAAAGAAAAAAAGTTGATTCAGGCAAGGATTATCACTGGATGGCAAAACCATTAAATGAAAGGATATTCTCAAAGTCTCCAAGTATTACCCCAAATTACCTGTGAATCAGGAAGGGAAACTGCATCTTTACAGGCGAGAGATCTGGCAGCTGCCACCTGGGTTACGTGATGAAACTGAGTGTCCCCAACACTGGGGCAGCCTGACCCTGCCTGCCTCCTGATGTGGGGGCTGGGGGCGAGTATGCTTCCAAAAATATTCTTGCCTGATTGCCCTTCAGTCAGGTGGGCATGGAGAAAATGTGTGTGCTGAGGAGCTGGCCAGTGCTGGACATGAGTGTCAAGAGGGAAGGGACTGTGTCTCCCAGTCTCAGGGTTGCCAGCACTTGGGACACAGTGGGCACTCAGTGATGAGCAGGTGCTGTCTGGGAGACACGGGCTGGAGCTCAGGAGAGAGGGCTGGGATGAGACATAGACGTGGGAGTGAAGCACAGAAATAGAAACTAAGTAGGATGAGCTCCCCTAAGGAGTGATACAGAGAGGGAAGAGGTGTTCAGGGACTGAGCCCTGGGACCTCAACATTGAAGGTTGGGGTGTGTGTGAAGAACCAGCAAGAGAGCCTGAGAAGGAGCAAGCAGTGGAAACAGCAGGAGAGCAAGGGTGTAAGATGGTGAGGAGTGGCCTGCCAGTCATTCAGTGGGGCCCCAGGGGTGTGTACAGGCCACTCCAGCTGGGTCCTGGAGGACAAGGCAGTTGCTAGGTGTCTCTCATCTCTCCTGAAGGCGTTTCAGGGCTGGGAGGCTCAAGGCTGGCCACAGCTGCCTGCCACATCTACTCCTGGGAGTACCAGGCCCCGGCAGATCTATTAAGAGCTGGTGATGCCCACATGGGATACCTGCAAGGTGCTAGCAAACTGTGGGTACAGCGAATCCATTTCTAGGGAGCCTCCCCACCCCAAGGCAAATGCTGCTGTCCTCTGAGGCTGCTCTTCCTGCCGTGGGCCCTTCACTTATGCTGCCATCTCCTGACACACACCATGGCTGCAGAGGTCAGGAACTGTCCCGAGGCCCCTCCTTGAGGGGCAAAGGGTAGTGGATGACTCAGTGCCATCTCACAGAGCAGACGATTTGCTCAGAGGGGTGCAGCACCTGCAGTAAACATTCGGACTCCTGTTAAAGGATCTCAGCATTTGGGGGCTGGAGCCTGTGGCTGCTCCATCTTCATGCAGTCCCCCCACTTCCCATCTCCCATCCCTGCAATGTTTCCTCCCTCTCGTGCCCTCCCTGATGCTTCCCCTGATTTTGATGCCTCCAGCCCTCTCCTCCACTACCTCCAAGGTGACCCTGATCTTTCTGACACATGTATGGCCCCTGTAGTAGACCGCTGCCATTTGCAGCCACAATTGAGGACATCCATTCATCCAGCCCTCCCCCAGAGCCTTCTGTCCCTTGCACAGCCCATCCAGGGAAGTGGCCCCATGCCTAGCTCAGGGAGACAGCCCTGATGGAGAATTACCCTCTACCGCGGCCAAAATGATTGGACACACAGTCCAGTTGTGACCAATGAGAAGAGTGTTTATTTGCTGGGGCATCTGGCAGTGAGGCAGGGATTCCATGCAAGCTGCAGGCAGCCATCTTTTCATCCTTGGAGGTGATGGCCTGGGATGAAGCAGATACGAACGCAGAGGGAGGCAGGAAGACACTGGGTGAAATTGCTCACCTGCTGCCAATGCCAACACCACTGGACTTTTCCTTTCATTAAGTCAAGAAATTTCCTGTACTGATTCAACAAATTGCCTTTATTTTTAAACCAATTATTGGATACCAGAAGCAGCCTAGCTAATATAGCTCCTTTGGATAAAAGTAGAAGTTTCACGTTCACCTTTAATGTTATTTCACTTTCCAAAATTAATTTCCTGGCACCAAACAAGAACCCTGGTAAATGTATCACCTGAGCTGCAGGCCACACATGCTCACAAGCATGTCCCTCCACATATGGCTTTGAAGCCACATACATGGCTTTCCAGCTCTCGTGGGTGGCCAGGGGCTTTTGTGTGCTCTTCAGAGCCTTCACTCATTCGGCCTCTGCCCATATTTCCAGCCTGGGGACCCAATATTTGGCCCACAAGGCCCAGGCAGGAGGGTCTCCAGCACGTGCAGCCCTGACCACACTGAGCTGCTCCCTTGGCAAGGGTGGAGGGGCTGGAGTGGTGTCTTCCTGCCTGTGGCTTCCTTCCAGCCTCTACCACCCCTGGGGGCCTCCTCCAAGGAGCAGGCACTTCAATGTCCTCTAGTGCCCATGCGCAGGGCAGGGTGGAGGAGGAACTGGAACCCAGCCCATGCTTCTGCCCCTGCCTTGGCACCCCAAGGTTTCCTCTCAGGCAATAAGGAGCATACGAAGTAAGCCCCCGCACACAGATGGCTGGGATGTATTCGTCTTCCACATGGTGGCAAATGCTGGGGATGAGGATAAATGCCTACACCAGTCCCAGCTCTGACACTGCCTTTCTGAGTCACCCATCAGCCCTAATGCTTCCTGGAGGAGGAGACAAGCAGACAGGGTGCCCCAGAGAAGAGCTGTGTCACCAAAGGCCAGGACACCCATCTCTGGGTCACACTTGGCCATGCTTTGCTTTTGACTTCAGTTCGTTTATTGAACAGAAGGGAGAAGAGCACTGTTAACACTCCCCACCCTGGGCTGGGGTAAGGGCGGAGAACACTGACTCAGATCAGGAAGTGGCCCTCACCCTATAGAGTCTGTGGCGGGGGACCAAAGTGGCACTGAGACTTGCCCAAAGTCATATCACAGAGCTGGGGTGACTTTCTCACTCCCTGGCCCCAACCTGCTTTTCCATTTGTAGAACGCTCACTAGCTGTAGCAGCTGGGGGATCCAGGGCTGGCTGCAACTTGGCCTCCTGCAGCAGTGAGCTGAGGGTTAATGCTGGACCCGCCAGAAGTCAGGTGACAACTGCTTCCCCTTTCAGGCTTGGGAAGGAGTTGCTTGAGTGTATATTCTCAGTGGGCTAAATATGACAAGTGAGCTCAGCTCTCCAAGCAGCCCCTTCCTCCTTGTCACATCAAGGCACTTTCAGAAGCTGCTGGACTCCAACTGGGGCTCCTCCCCTGCGTCGCCCCCGCTGTGCTGGCTCTCCTCTTCCAAGGGTGTGGAAGCAAACCCAGGTCAAGCTGTGAGTGGTGCCTAGCACCTGGCCAGAGCCAGGTACCTGCCAGCTATTATTATGAGCCCAACTGCAACTGAACACACGTTGTGTGATGTTCAGCCGTGGCCTGGCGTTGGGCACCTCCCTATGCTCTGAGAATGCTATTTGGAGAAGCCCTTCTCCATCGTCTCAGTCACTTCTGGATGCAGGAAACGGCCAGCCAATCGTTCGATGTCGTCCAGTGTCAGGCGGCTCAGGGACCTCTCGTAATCCTGGGGAGAGAAAGGCAGGAAGATTCAGGGGATGGCAGTGGGGGGCTGGGAGCAGCTGGGCCTAGAAAGGATGTCCAGGGTTGCCCTTCTCACCCTCTGTAGCTGTTCCAGGACCCTGCTGGCATCTGCCGCGCTGAAGTGACGGGCCAAGACTTTGGAGATCAGCTGCCAGACCTGCGGGGGTGGGGAGTCGGCCAGTCTCCGGCCAGTGCCTTCTTCTAGTAGCACCTTCTCCAGGGGTTTGACCACTAGGTTGAGCTTGGAGTTGGGCCCGATGCTATAATCCGAGAGTCGTTTCCCATCTGCCAAAGACAGATCGATGAGTTTCTCCCTGCCGCCGTGGGGGTGGCCCAGGACACGAGGCCGCTTCGGGCTGCGGGATTCAGCTTTGCAGCATGCGGTCGTCTACCCTGGAGTCAAGTGGCGCTGGGCGCCGGCACCCCGACCCGTCACACGGCTGCCGAGGCGGCCAGAGCACCCTGGCCCCGCTTCCTGCGGGGCTCCCTGGGCGTCTCCTCTCCCTGGGTACCTGCCAGGGCCTTGCCCTTGAAGAGCAGCCGCTGCTGGCGCACGGGGACGTTCAGCTTCTCTGAGACCAGCTGCTTCAGCGTGGACACCAGCTCGTCCTCCGGCACCTGGCCGCGCCGAGGGTGGGAGGCAGGGATTGAGCCCGCGGCCCTCGGTCGACGAAGCCCACGCGTCCGCTACCGAGGGCGGCTCTCTCGGCTACCAGCCCCCGGCCCGGCCGCCCCGTGCCCGCCCTCGGCCCTGGCGGTCCTCCTGTTAGGGGCGGGCGACTGACGGGCCCGGCAGCCCGGCCCCGGGACCCTACCTGCAGGCTGCAGTCGCGGCCCTGCAGCGCCTTCACCGTCAGCTGCATGGCGGCCGCGGCGGCGTCCACTCGGGCGGGCGCGCACCCCAACCACCCCCCGCCGCGCGCCGCCGCCCCGGTCGCGCGCCGGATCCACCCGCTGCCGCCGGAAGCAGCAAGAGGGGCGCGCCCGCCGCCCGCGCTTCCCGGCCCCGCCCTCCTGTCCCGTTCACGCCCCCCACCCCAATTGCGCCCCGGGAGGAGGAGTCCCCCTGGGGTTCCGCCTCGCAAACGCGCAGCGACTGCCCTAGCCGGCGGACCCTTCCCAAAGCCACAGTGCGGGGAATTTGGGAGCTAGAACCCGTCGGGTCAGGTTGGCGTCATGTAGGAGCTGGGGCATGGAGAAGGAAGGGCCAAGAGTTACGCTCGCCCCCGCGGATGGCCTGAACCACCCCACATATCCTGACAGCTGGCGGAGCCGGGCCCTGCAAACCCACAGACGGCCCGCCCCCACCCCCTGCCCGCTGGGTTTCTGCCTCCTCCTTTCTGGTCTGGCTGCAAAACACCCCACCGAGTTTGAGAGCGGGCAGGGGAGCCAGGCCTCTGCTCTCATCCTCCCACCTCTCCCAGAATGGGGACATTCCTGGGGAGGGCTGATAGAGAAAGCCTGTGCATGGGTCACCGTGTCATCCAAGCTGGTCCTCCACCCTGGTCCACACCTACCCAGCACACTCTACCCCCAAGCCCAGGCACCAAAGGGCAAAGATTGGAAGGGACCCAAGCTTGCTTCTGTCTTTTATTGAAATATATTTTTGGGGCAGTGCCCACCTACCTAACTCAGCATGGCCTCCTTGGCACTGAAAGCTGGAGAATAAAAAAATCAGTAAAAAAAATAAGCCTGGATTTTTCTGAGTGCATAGTGCATGAGAACTAAAGGCCTTTGGTACACAAGAACTCTGGGGACAGTAGGTGGAGTGTGGAGGCTGGGACTGACGAAAGCTTGACCCAGAGGCCTCAGGGAACTGGGAACAGGCTGCTGTAGATGAAGTGGCCGATGACCAAGGCCAGCATCTCAGAGGTGCCACTCAGTGCCACAATGAAGGGGGCCTGGGAGGCATAGTCAGCCTGAAGGCGGCGGAGGGATAGCTGTAGCATGGCCAAGGCCAGCAGGCTGTTCTGCACCCCTACCTCAATGCTGACTGTCCGCCGCTGGGCCACTGGCAGCCTCAGACACGTGGCCAAGCAGTAGCCCACCAACAGGCCAACCAGGGGCACCGTGATACCCACCAGCACGATGGGTAGCCTGACGCCTGCCAGGATGAAGACCCCCATGCGATAGGCCAGGAAGAGGCCGCCCAGGAGGAGCACAAAACTGAAGGGCTTGATGACCTGCAGCAGCAGTTGGGAGAACTTGGGGAGCTTGGATTTGATGAGCACACCCACTGCTATGGGGATGGCAATGAACAGCAGGGTCCCCAGGATCTTGGATATGGGCACGTGGAGTGTTTCATGGACACTGAGCAGGCGGCTGTAGATGGCTGAAGACAGTGGCAAGAAACCAGTGGCAGCCACCGTGGAGATGAACGTCATGGAGATGGCCAGTGTGACATCCCCTCCAAGAAGGAGGCTGAAGAGGTAGCTCCCCCCGCCGCCAGGCGACGAGCAGGTGATGATGAGGCCCAGAGCGAGGGCCTTGGGCAGCATGAAGACCTTGGCCATGAGGAAAGCGTATAAGGGCATGACCAGAAACTGGCCCAGGAGGCCCAGCAGCATGGGCTGGGGGCTCTGCAGGAGCCCCTTCAGAACCTCAAGTTCCACTTTGCACCCAAACGAACACTTATTGACAAAGATAAGAGGCAGGAGCAGGTAGAGTATTGGGTTTTCCGAGAAGTGGGCCAGGTGGGCGCTGAGGGCGGCAGGGGTGTCTTCAGCAGGTGAGACCTTGATGCAGAAATCTCTCCGTTCCTCAATCACTGTGGGCAGTGCCTCATGGGCGCCCATGAGCTGGATGTGGAGTGGGGCCAGCCCAGCCATGCCGGAGTGGATGCTCACCACGAAGCCGCCCCCACCTCCCCAGGTTATGGCACTCACGTTCTTGATGGTCAGCACCTCTGTGTCCAGGGATGTGACCCTCAGCGTGGGGCTGGGTCCTGTCCCGTTGGCCTGGCCTGGGTACTGGCTGGAGATCACGATGATGCCCTCACTCTCCTCAGGAAATTCAAACTCCATCACAGAACCATCTCCAATGCTCAAGTAGCGGCCCCCAGTCAATGGCACAGTGTGGCCCACAGCGGTGCTGAGGCTGGTGCTGGCTGTCCCTTGGGCCCCCCATGGTAGGCTGATGAGCAGCAGGGCAGCTCTGAGCATGTCTACGGGACCTGTGCCACCACCTCTGCCTCCCCGACCAGGCCACTGCTGAGAGCTGTCCCTGCCCTGCATTGACACCATGGCTCCTCCTGGAGGACGGATGTCGCGCCCAGGCCCTCTGTGGCTTAGGAGAGCATCCCCACTGGTGCTATCAGGTTGTCCTGAGAAGGGTTCATGGGTGGGTCCTGGTCCTGTGCTGCCTTCCTTGATGGCAGGGCTCTCCCTGAGGAGGTAAGGGACACAGAGAGGTGGCTGGTGAGGGTGTGCAGTCAAGAACCCAGGAGCATGGGGATCTGGAAGCCCATGGTAAGAGTAAAACTCAGCAGGGACCCTTGCCCCATGCTCAGGAATGGAGAGGCAATGCCTGGTGTTGGCCCCTGAGTACCATTCGGCTGTGGCTTCCTGGCCTACTCTACCTGCTACTACAGTGCCTCGGTGAGGGTTCTGCTGGGGACAGGTCCTCCCTCCCCAGGGAAGTTGCCAGAAGGGGCAGCAGGAGTGGGTCAGAGCCACATGTCTACTGGGGGGTTTATCTTCCTTTTGTCAGTGCTCCCACTGGTCCCAGAATTTGAGCTCTCAGAGCTGCTGTGTTACATCTGAGAGGCTGTGCTGAGTCCAGGGCTCCTCCCCGTGCTCAGGTGCACCCTACCAGAGCCTCAAACTCTCAGTGGAGCTGTGAGTGTTTCTAGGGGCCAGCAGCACCTCCCTCCAGTTCTCAATGTGGAGTGTCCACCATAGTGTCACATCGCCTGCTAGAATTGGGGCAACCAGGAAGGGGCCACAGCAGCTTAACATCACTGCTGTCAGTTGCTTCATGCACTGTTTTGTCCCAGTCCTCTGTAGATCCTATCAGTCTTCAGCCCTGGCCTCCTGTCATCTGAGCCTGGGGTGAGGTGAAGTAGGGAGCAGAGATTAGGTTAAGTCACAAGTTCATCCCTGGGAGCCTCCCCTATCCCTACTTCAGGATGATATGGCCTCTGCTGGCTTGAAGTTCGGGTCACTTACCCTGGAGGCCTTGGTCCAGCCACGTGTCTTACCTCTGAAGAGGGAGACAGGAAAACCAGTGGGGTGGGAGAAGCAAAGTAGAGGGGCAAAGATGAAGGTAGCAGGACTACAGCCATCACGGTGGCATGAACCAGTTCAGGAGGGAAAGGTTAGGGGCCATCCAACCCCATGCCCCATCCCTCCAGAAGGGCTGTCGGCTCTGAGTCACTGCAAGAGGGGTTTGGCTCAGATCCCACACCATTTCTGCTTGAGGGGCCGACAGAGTTTGAGCAGATGCACCCACAAGGCAGGGGAGGGAGTCCCGGCCCGGATGGATGCTCTTTGCACGTCGGCCATGTGTTCGGGGTAACTGGCAGCGCTGACACGGGCTCCTCCCTACCTGGGAGTCCGGAAGTTGTCGGACGGGTCGCTAGCAGAGCTTGGGTGCGAACCTGGGAGGGAGGAAGGGAAGGGCACGCTGCCGTCCCACAGCCGGCGACCAGCTCGGGCCGTCTCGAGGTCTGGGGAGGACCGTTACGCCATTCCTGGGTCCCGCGGCTGCGCCAGGCCTCGCGAACGCGCGGCGGCGGTGGCAGCCCTTCCCTGACAGGCCCGGCCGGGCGCCCGAGTGAGCGATAGCGGAGCGGGGTCGGGGCCAGAGGCCACCTCCCTTCCGGAGGCTCTCACCTGCCACAGCCACCACGCAGCTCAACTGCAGCGCCGGCCCGGCTGGCAGACGCCCGCGAGCTTGGCCCGTCAGGGCCCCGCCCCGTCGAGGCCCCTCCCTACCCCGCCCCGCCGAGGCCCCGCCCCGCGCGTCAGGATTCCGCCCTCCCTCCGCGTCCCGCTCCACTCCGGCGGTTCTCTGGGTTCCGACCGGATGTGACCTTTCTGGGAGCGACGCGCCGGCGCCGGAGCGGGAGAGCTGGGCTGGCAGCTTCCTGCAGCTGGTTGGTGCCCGGCGCTGCCTGGACCAATCGCTTGGCAGTGCATCTGAACCTGTTGTGATCGTTGACCACGTTGCCGCTCAAGGGTGCCCAGGCCTGGAGCTCCAGGGCTGAGTTTGACAGACCAGGACGCCAGGCTCTGTGCGGAGTTCTCCTTTCGTTCAAGCATTAACCCAGCGCCTATTTCTATTCTTTTTTCTTAGATGGAGTCTCTGTTACCCAGGCTGGAGTGCAGTGGCGCGATCTCGGCTCACCGCAACCTCCGTTTCCCGGGTTCCAGCAATTCTC
Source organism: Callithrix jacchus (assembly GCF_049354715.1). Lineage (NCBI taxonomy): Eukaryota > Metazoa > Chordata > Mammalia > Primates > Cebidae > Callithrix > Callithrix jacchus. The sequence continues at coordinate 150,287,431 of NC_133524.1, forward strand.
CTGCCTCAGCCTCCCAAGTAGCTCGGATTACAGCCGCGCGCCACTACACCCTGCTAATTTGTGTATTTTTCGTAAAGACGGGTTTTCACCATGTTGGCCAGGTTGGTCTCGAACTCCTGACCTCGTGATCCGCCCGCCTTGGCCTCCCGAGCCACTGCACCTGGCGAGCGCTCTTTCCTTTCTCCTCCCTCCCTTCCTTCTCTCTTTCACTATTCTCCTGCTTCAGCCTCCCAAGCAGCTGTATTACAGGCATGCACTACCCTGCCCGGCTAATTTCTGTATTTTTAGTAGCGATGGGGTTTCACCATGTTGGCCAGTTAGTCTTGATCTCCTGACCTCAAACAAACCACTTGCCTTGGCCTGGGATTACAGGCGTGAGCTACCGCTCCCAGCCAAATAGTACAATTTTAATAAATTTATTTACATTTAAATTTGTTTTAAAAGTTTGTTTATTTACGGACAGAGCCAGACCCTGTCTGTAAATAAATAAACTTTTAAAAATGTTTATGAGAATGAAAATTTCATTTTAGGCGTGAGTGCAGTGGTAATCACTGCAGCCTTGAACCCCTGGGCTCAAGCGATCTTCCTGCCTCAGCCTCCCAAGTAGCTGAGACTATAGGGGCATGTCACCATGCCCAGCTGAAAAAGGTTATCTTTGTGTGTGTTTTACAAAGTTCAAGTTAGTATGTGCACATGATATAAGCAAATATAGACATGCTGAGAGTTCTTAAAAGAGTTTGATGTGTGGATGATTGGGAGATCAGTAAGGCAGAAATGATTTGTGTGTTATTACTTGTTCTGGAAAGGTTCTGTCCCTTTCAAACAGGGTTGAAGGGTCCTGCTAGAACAGGTGAGAGGGCTGGATTGCAATGTGGAATAGAGCAGTCAGAGTAGGAACCATCTGAGGTGGGGTAAAATTGGCCAGAAGGAGAAGGAAGTCAGCTGGAAAAGCCAAAGAAGGAAAACCAAAAAGCTGTGTCCTTGGAGGGAACGTGAATTTTCATATTCCACTCGCCTGTGCTGTCAGTGAAATCACCTGGACCTAGCCACTTGGCAGCCACCAATTCTTGTTTTTTGTCAGGGGTCAAGGAGAACAAATGCAGTCAGAAGACATGAAGAATTTGGTGGCTTTTCAGGAAAAGGGAATAGCTACATTAAAGGTAAGAATGTTTGTGGTTTATGGAATCAGTAATTTACCCCAGGGTGTGGTGGCTCACGCCTATTGTCTCAGCACTTTGGGAGGCCGAGGCAGGTGAATGGCTTGAGCTCAGGAGTTCAAGACCAGTCTGGGCAACATGGCAAAACCCTGTCTCTACAAAAAATACAGAAATTAGCCTGGCATGGTGGCGCGTGCTCCTGTAGTTCCAGCTACTCGAGAGGCTGAGGTGGTAGGGTCACTTGAGCCCGGGGAGATGGAGGCTACAGTGAGCCGAGATTATGCCACTGCATTCCAACCTGGGCAACAAAGTGAGACCTTGTCTCAAAATAATAACAGTAGTAATAGTTTACTCCGGAAGAGGAGGAGGAAGAGGCGAGAATATCTAGTTCCCAAAGAGAATACAGATGGAGGCCGGGCGCGCTGGCTCAGGCCTGTAATCCCAGCACTTTGGGAGGCCTCGGTGGGTGGATCACCTGAGGTCAGGAGTTCAAGACCAGCCTGGCCATCATGATGAAACCCCATCTTAAAAAAAAAAAAAAAGAAAAGAAAACAGATGGAACAAATGATAGCAACAGCTGAAACACCATAAACTTGTATCAGATGGAGGCCTGCCATGTATTATGTAATAAAATCACAGTGGTGACTCTCAGAGGTGTGCCTACCTCTGCTCTTTGGTCAGGGACCTCCAGAAACAATTTTTTTGAGACAGAGTCTCACTCTATTGCCCAGGCTAGAGTGCAGTGGCTCAATCTTGGCTCACTGCAACCTTCACCTCCTGGGTTCAAGCGATTCTCCTACCTCAGCCTCCCAAGTAGCTGGGATTACAGGTATTTACCACCATACCTGGCTAATTTTTGTATTTTCAGTAGAGATGGGGTTTCACCATGTTGGCCAGACAAGTCTCAAACTCCTGACCTCAGGTAATTCCCCCACCTCAGCCTCCCAAAGTGCTGGGATTACAGGTGTGAGCCACTGTGCCCGGCCCATCAACAGTATTTGATAAATAAGGAGGCCAGGTAAGGTGGCTCACGCCTGTAATCCCAGCACTTTGGGAGGCTAAGGAGGGAAGATTGCTTGAGCCTAAGAGTTTGAGAGCAGCCTGGGCCTCATGGGAAGACTGTATTCTACATAAACAGATTTTTAGAAATGTAGAAAGACCTGGAAGGCGTACGCTAGTATGAGGTGTACTGGGCATCCACAGGAAGTGTAATGACAGCGTCAGGTGGCAGCACCTTCATTTTCTTTGGACGAACCATCCCTCCTCCACTCTCAGTACACATGGTTTACATATGGGTGACCCCAATGCTGGGCCCTGGAGTGGGCACATAACCAGGTGTAAGCACCAGCCACTCTGACTGATACAAACATAATGCCATAATCCAACCTGGACCAGTGAGAGTTAGTCCCCAGGGACCTGTACTGAACTATTGGGCACGTCGTCCTAAGTCACAGAGAGGGACACTAAAAGAAAATGATGCTGATTTGGAATGGGTATTGCGATGGGAGTGTGTGTGCCATAGTAAACTATGTGTGTATTCAGGGACGTAAAGGGAGACAGAGGGTTTTTGTTGTTTGTTTTGTTTTTTAAGGCAGGGTCTCACTCTGTTGCCCAGGCTGGAGTGCAGTGCGTGATACTGGCTCACTGCAGCCTCCACCTCCCAGACTCAGGTGACCCTCCCACTTCAGCTCCTTCAAGTAGCTGGGACTACAGGCATGTGCCACCATGTCTGGCTAAGGTTTTTGTATCTTTTGTAGAGATGGGGTTTAACCATGTTGCTGTATGCTGGTCCTGAACTCCTGGGCTCAAGCGATTCTCCTGCCTTAACCTTCTAAAGTACAGGGATTACAAGTGTGAGCCATTGCAGCTGACAAAGGTTTTTAAAGAAAACATGAGAATTTCATAATTGTTTTCAGGTAGTTATCCTTGGCTATGAGGATTAATAACAGAAGTTTGGACAGGCAGTTGCTGGGTAGATGGTAGCCGTTGTACAGGGTTATAGTTTTTACAGAGTCTTGTGATAGGTTTTGTTACCAGGCATCGTGCATGAAAACCTTCTCTTCATGGCCTTCCCCAGCTCTGTTTTTCAGGTTTTTTTTTTTTTAAGGTGGAGTCTCGCTATGTTACCCTGGCTGGAAGTGCAGTGCCTTTTCATGGAGCGATACTGCTACTGATCAGCATGTGAGTTTTGACTTGCTCTGTTTCTTAACTTGGCTGGTTCACCCTTCCTTAGGAAACCTGGTGGTCTCCTGCTCCCAGAAGGTTACCATATTGATGCTGAGTTTAGTGAAGACACCAGATCAGAATAGCACACCACAGCCCAGAAATCCAGGGCCCAAATGATCCTTCTGCCTCAGCCTCTCAAGTAGCTAGAAATACAGGTGTATACTACCATGCCTGGCTAATTAAAAAATTTTTGTAGAGACAGGGTTTTCCTGTCTTGCCCAGGCTGGTCTCAAACTCCTAGGCTCAAGGGATCCTTCCACATCAGCCTCCCAAAGTGCTTCATTACAGTCATGAGCCACTTTGCCTGGCCTAGCATGGAAGTTTTAACCTGCCCCATTTCCAGCCTGGGCTGGTTCATCTCTCCCTAGACAACCTAGTGGTCCTCCACTCCCAGGGTACTGATGCTCAGCTTTCTGCGGACACCTGTTCGGCATAGCACAGTACAGCCCAGAACTCCTGGACTCAAGAAATTCTCCTGCTGCAGCCCCCTGAGTAGCTAGGACTACAGACGTGTGGTGGCACACCTGGAAGGGTGTTTTATTTGTTTTTGTTTTTGAGACAGAGTCTCACTCTGTCACCCAGGCTGGAGTGCAGTGGTGTGATCTTGGCTCACTGCAACCTCTGCCTCCTGGGTTCCAGCAATTCTCCTGCCTCAACCTCCTGAGTAGCTGGGACTACAGCTGTGCATCACTATGCCTGGCTAATTTTTTGTATTTTTAGTAGAGACAGGGTTTCACCATGTTCACCAGGCTGGTCTCGAACTCCTGACCTTGAGTGATCCACCTGCCTTAGCCTCCCAAAGTACTGGGATTACAGGCATGAGCCAAGGCACCAAGCTTATTTTTGATACAAGTGACTCCATTTTGCTTCTGGCAACTTTCATATTTTCCCTTTTGGATCGTGATCTTTGTCCAAAAGCAGTAGCTTTGCATTGTCCCTCAGTGCTGGGTCTGTCCTGGGTTGTTGGTCTGGTTGCAGATAAGAGGGAGTGATTGGCACATCTAAGTAACAATGGAAATTTGGAGAGAGCTGTTCTCAGACCAAGTCTACCTGAAGTCCATCATTAAGTTCAATGTTTTCTGTTCCATGGAAGCCCTGGGCCAGCATATTCTGTTAGGAGCTGTACTTCTGCAGAAGTTTGACAAGTAACAAGTACAAATTGTTAAAAGGAAAATACAAATGAAATTAACATTAATAGTGATATGATACTCCCAGTTTCATAATGGTTTTGAGCTGTGAACTTAGGGGAATTATAACCTATGTGACTTCTTTTTTTTTTTTTTGAGGTGGAGTCTCACTCTGTCATCCAGGCTGGAGTGCAGTGGTGCAATCTTGGCTCACTGCAACCTCCACCTCCCGGGTTCAAGAGATTATCCTGCCTCAGCCTCCTGAGTAGCTGGGACTACAGGCACATGCCACTATGCCCTGCTAATATTTGTATTTTTAGTAGAGACAGGGTTTCACCATGTTGGCCAGGCTGGTCTTGATCTCCTGACCTTGTGATCCACTCACCTTGGCCTCCCAAAGTGCTGGGATTACAGATGTGAGCCACCGTGCCTGGCGCATGTGACCTGTTTTGTAATTTCATGTATATGGGGCCTCAAGTTCCCCAGGGGATTTATCCAGGTTCAGCATAGATGTTTCCTGATTTAACCAATAGATACTGAAAGATCTCTTAGTTCAGGTTCTGTGACATTACCAGCAGAAGGTATTGATTGTGTGATTTCAACTACATCATTATCCTGTCAAGAAAAGGTAGACATAAGACAGGAAAAATTAAGAGGGACAAGATGATTTTTCTTTCTTTCTTTTTTTTTTGGTTGTTTGAGTAAAATTCAACCAGAAGAGAGGGACAAGATTTTCATTTTGATGGGTGAAGCTCTCAACTTTTTTTTTTCTTGAGATGGAGTCTCGCTCTGTCCCCCAGGCTGGAGTGCAGTGGCATACTCTCAGCTCACTGCCACCTCTGCCTCCTAGGTTCAAGCAATTCTGCCTCAGCCTCCTGAGTAGCTGGGATTACAGGTGTGTGCCACCACCCCCAGCTAGTTTTTAAAGAATATTTTTGGGCCGGGCGCAGTGGCTCACACCTGTAACCCCAGCACTTTGAGAGGCTGAGGCAGGCAGATCACCTGAGGTCGAGTTCGAGACTAGCCTGACCAACATGGAAAAATCCTGTCTCAACTGAAAATACAAAAATTAGCTGGGTATGATGACAAATGACTGTAACCCTAACTACTCAATAGGGTGAGGCAGGAGAATCTCTTGAACCTGGAAGGCAGAGGTTTCAGTGAGCCAAGATTGTGCCATTGCACTCCAGTATGGCCAACAAGAGTGAAACTCCATCTCAAAAAAAAAAAAAGAAAACAAATTTATGTATTTGGTAGAGACAGGGTTTCACTATGTTGGCCCGGCTGGTCTTGAAATCCTGACTTCAAGTGATCTGCCTGCTTCGGCCTCCCAAAGTGCTGGGATTATAGGCTTGAGCCACTGCGCCCGGCCAAAGCTCTCAACTTGTCCCAGTTTGCAGTTGGATGCGACTGTGTGATACGTCAGACATGAGACTTGACCTTGGATATTTATGACAAGTTTTCTAGCTTCAGCTTCGAGGCCTTTAGCAATAGAACAGTGTTTTTTCTTTCTTTCTTTTTTTTTTTTGTTAGTTTTTTTTTTTTCTTAGTTAGAGAGTTTAGCCAAATAATAGAGGAAATTAGGAGGATTTGGGGTCTAGTCCAGTCTTCATGTAGATAAGAATGCAAAGGGCTGCAGTCTAATCACAGGCATACTTCAGTGTTTTTCCTTTAGAAACAGAACTTTTTGTCTCTAAAGTCATCCTGATTTTTACTAAAGACAATCAGAGTAAGACAGATTTGTTTGTAAAATAAGTTTACTTTGATCAAATTTTGCCTGCAAGAATAGTGATTTGACCACATAGTAATCTCAGATTTTTTTTTGAGACAGAGTCTCATTCTGTTGTCCAGGCTGGAGTGCAGTGGTGCAATCTCAGCTCACTGCAACTCCCACCTCCCAGGTTGAAGCAATTCTTGTGCTCCAGCCTCCCAAGTAGCTTGGATTACAAGCATGAGCCACTGTGTCCCGCCAGATTTTTTTCTTTTTTTTTTTTTTTGAGACAGGATGTCACTCTGTCACCCAGGCTGAAGTGCAGTGGTGCCACCATGGCACTGAGCTTCCTGAGTAGGTGTGACTACAGGTGTGCACCACCACACTGGCTGTTTTTTTTTCTGTAGAGATGGGGGTCTCCCTGTGTTGCCCAGGCTAGTTTTCAACTCCTGGGCTCAAGTTATTGCCTGCCTCAGCCTCCTAAAGTGCTGAGATTAAAGGCATGAGCCATGCGCCCACCTAATTATTTTTGATAAAATAATTAAGGCCCCTAATTTTTCCCTTTAATTAATTAAAACTCTTTCATATTTTTGGTAGAAAATATTACACAAAATGTGAAAACATACGGACAACATATTACACAGAAACAGATTCCCTAGCTTTCATTTTGAGGTTTTTGTCATGAGACGGTGTAACATTTGATACACTCTGGCCAGTTTATAAAAGGACAGTTGGATCCAGTTTCTGACTGAGACCTGGTTTCCTGGTTAAGCATTATTTGACCCAGTAGGTAATCTTATGAAGGCTGAAGACCAAAATTTTGGGTAAAGTAGTATCTACAGCAGTTTGATTTGAAATACCTCTTTTAATCCTTTTTTCCATGTCAGGGTTTAGAGATTAAATACTGAAATGTTCACATTTCAGTTAAGACTGGCTAGATTATTTGAGAAGAACAATTTCCAGTGGTTGTGAATTTCAGCAGCTAATTAATCTGGTTTGCTTGACTAGTCAGCACAGGTGGAGAAGCACTTTTCAAAAAGGTATTTACAGTTTTTTTCCCCCAGCCTTTTCTGGATTGCACGTGACAGATAAAGCAAATATATAGATATTTTTGACACAGAGTCTCACTCTGTTGCCCAGGCTGGAGTGCAGTGGCATGATCTCAGCTCACTGAAACCTCCACCTCCCAGGTTCAAGCAGTCCTCCTGCCTCAGCCCCGCTAGTAGTTGGGATTACAAGTACATGCTACCATGCCCAGCTGATTTTTGTATTTTTAGTAGAGATGGAGTTCTGCCATGTTGGCCAGGCTGCTCTCGAACTCCTGACCTCAGGTGATCCACCTGCCTCAGCCTCCCAAAGTGCTGGGATTACAGGCATGAGCCACCTCTCCCAGCCACAAAGCAAAATTGTTATGCTGGACAGAGAAACCTTATGTGATTGCTGTGTGCTCAGGATTTTGACCTGTTTGGTCTGAGAACCTTGCACAAACATTTATCTGGTCCTTTCATTTTTAGATTGTCAGTCTTTTAATTAACTGTTCCATCACCCTAAGCAATGTCAGCCAGGCAAACCTCCATACACAGTTCTGAAAGTCAGTACACTGACTCCTAAGTGTACAAGGCTAGGTTGTTGGTTGCCATGGAGCTGTTGTAATTTGAAAGCACCCCTTTTTTTTCTTTTTCTTGGCTGAAATGCCCTAAAAAAACTTACAAACAGCTTTTGAAATTACTAACAGTAGATTATCTTTTTTTTTTTTTTTTTTGAGACAGGGTCTCACTCCATCATCCAGGCTCAAGCGATCACCCAGGCTCACTCCTCCCACCTCAGCCTCTTGAATAGCTGGGACCACAGCCAGCTCCCTTTTTGTATTTCTTTGTAGAGTTGGGGTCTCATCAGGTTGCCCAGGCTGAGACTATCTTAATACAAGTAAAAAAGCTGGCTGGGCACAGTGGCCCACGCCTGTAATTCTAGCACTTTGGGAGGCCAAGATATGTAGATCATGTGAGCTCAGGAGACCAGCCTGAACAACATGATGAAACCCCATCTCTACAAAAATTAGCCAGGCCTGGTGGCAAGTGCCTGTGGTCCCAACTCCTTGGGAGGCTGAGCTGGGAGGATTGCTTGAGCCCAGGAGGCTGAGGCTGCAATGAGCTGAGATTGCACCACTGCATTCCAGCTTGGGTGACAGTGAGACCCTGTCTAAAAACAAAGAAGAAAAATCCAACAGATTCAGAGTCAGCAGAAAAGAGAAGGAAAAGAAAAGTAGATAAAGAAGTTAGGAGCCTCTACATACCAGTGTTTTGGTTTTATTTTTTTGAAACAGGGTTGGCCGGGTGTGGTAGCTCACACCTGTAATCCCAGCACTTTGGGAGGCCGAGCTGGGCGGATCACCTGAGGTCGGGAGTTCAAGACCAGCCTGATCAATATGGAGAAACCCTGTCCCTACTAAAAATACAAAATTAGCCAGGCATGGTGGCGCATGCCTGTAATCCTAGCTACTCGGGAGGCTGAGGCAGGAGAATCGCTTGAACGTGGGAGGTAGAGATTTCGGTGAGCCAAGATTGGGCCATTATACTCCAGCCTGGGCAACAAGAGTCAAACCCTGTCTCAAAAAAAAAGAAAAAAAAGAAACATGATCTTGCTCTGTTTCCCAGGCTTGTCTTGAGCTCCTGGGCTCAAACAATCTTCCTGTCTCGGCCTCCAAAAGTGCTGGGATTACAGGCATGAGCCACCATGCCCAGCCCCAATTCCTTTTAAAAGTGATTTTGTTTCAGGTCCCACTTCATTATTTTTTTTTTTAGACAGCCTCAACTTCCTGGGCTCAAGCCAGCGTCCCATCTCAGCCTCCCTAGTAGCTGGGACTACAGGTGTGCACCACCACAACTGGCTAGTAAAAAAATTTTTTTGTAGAGACAGAGTCTTGCTGTGTTGCCCAGGCTGGTGCCAAACTCTTGAGCTCAAGTGATCCTCCTGCCTCGGCCTCCCACATGCTGGGATGACAGGTGTGAGCCACCGCACCCAGCTGCAGGTCCTACATCTGACTCTAGTTACATCATCCTGAATAACAGAGAGGCTCTCTAAAAGAAACTGATATTTATTCCATAATGCATTGCGGTGGGAATGTGTGTGCCATGGTAAACTGTGTGCATATATAGGGAGGTAAAGGAAGCCAAAGGTTTTTCAATGAAAAGTGAGGAGGCTCACCTAACTGTTTTGAGATAATTATCCTTGGCTACAAGAATCGATAACAAAGGTGACCTCAATCTGAGGTTGGAGAGGGTTAGGGTTAAGTTGCTCAGCCAGGTGCAGTGGCTCACACCTGTAATTCCAGCACTTTGGGAAGCCAAGGCAGGTGGATCCCCTGAGGTCAGGAGTTCAAGACCAGCCCGGCCAACGTGGTAAAACCCTGTCTCTACTAAAAACACAGAAATTAGACAGGTGTGGTGGTGCTTGCCTGTGATCGCAGCTACTCAGGACATTGAGGCAGGAGAATCACTTGAACCTGGGAGGTGGAGGTTGTAGTGAGCCGAGATTGTGCCACTGCACTCCAGCCTGAGTGACAGAGCAAGACTCTGTCTCAGGGAAAAAAAAAACACGTTGGCTGGGCATAGTAGCTCATGCCTTTAATCCTAGCACTTTGGGAGGCTAAGGCAGGTGGATCACTTGAGGTCAGGAGTTCAAGACCAGCCAGGCCAACATGGTGAAGCCCCTACTCTACTAAAAATACAAAAATTAGCTGAGTGTGGTGGTGCATGCCTGTAATCCCAGCTACTTCGGAGGCTGAGACAGGAGAGTTGCTTGAACCTGGGAGGCAGAGGAGCAGAGGTTGCAGTAAGCTGAGATCGCACCACTGCACTGCAGCCTGGGCGACAAGTGTGAAACTCCGTCTCAAAAAGAAGAAAAAAAGGTTGCTGGCAGATGTCTTTGCAGTATTTTTCTTTTCTGTGTGAGACTGTGGTTTCTGCAGTTTTTGTTACCAGGCATTTGTGCACAAGAACCCTCCCTTTACAGCCTTCCCCAGCTCTGTTTTTTGTTTTTTTAATACAAGTGACTCCATTTTGATTCTGACAACTGTCACAGCAAGGAAAGTGGCAGCTCTTTTCTGCTGGGTATTCAAACTGGGACTTCTGTACTGCCTGCTTACCAGGAAGATGGCATGTTGGGGTCCATTACAGGAACAATGCGTTCCACCATCTGCCCTTTTTTTTTTTTTGCTTATGCCAGTTTGAGTTTGAAGTCTGGCATTGTGAGTGGTAAAACAGGGAAGTCAGCCAGTGTGTGCCCTGCGCCATCAGCTTCCTAGCCTGTGTGGGGCCCTTGCTGCTTCCATCTCTGTGACACTGGTGACCCCAGCGAGGGTGCACCCCATGAAGAAGTAGGGGCTGTCACTGTGGCTCACTCTGGTGTTCCTGGGTCAGTTCAGGCACTTAGTGAATGTTTAGTGAACAAATGGAGAAAAGCTGGGCAATCACAGCAGCTGGGTTGGAGAGGCATGGGGGGAGCTCTAGCCCCTACAGCCTGGCAGTATGGACACTCGGTGAGCTTCCATTTCATTTAGGGGCAGCTGCTAACTTTGTGGAATGGTACTTACCTGGCTTCTAATCTTGCTGCACCGAAACTCTTCCATGCCCACTAGGGATGTTTACCTACAGTATAGCAGTATTGATGCAAGAAGGAGGTTGAGATTTGTGTCAACATATAGTGCCATGTGGGTGCAGATGAGATGGTACTGGTCACATGTTGACCATTGGAGGCAGGGGGATGAGCACATTGGAGTTGGTGACAGTCATCTGTCGGTAGCAGATAGGTGTTCCAGGGTGCCCTACAGCTGCCCAATTCCAGGGATGCTCAAGTCCCTGATCTAAAATGGCGTAGTATTTCCATATAACCTATGCACATCCCCCTGTGTACTTCAAATTCATTTTTAATTATGGATACATTATAGTTGTACATATTCCTATTTTTTTTGAGACAGTCTCGTTCTGTTGCCCAGACTGGAGTGCAGTGGAGTGATTTCCACTCACTGCAACCTCTGCCTCTGTCCCTAGGCCCAGCTAATTTTTGTAATTTTAGTAGAGACAGGGTTTCACCATATTTGTCAGGCTGGTCTCAAACTCCTGACCTCAGGTGATCCACCTGCCTCAGCCTCCCAAACTGCTGAGATTACAGGTGTGACGAGTCCCCATGCCCGGTCCCCCACTTTTTTTTTTTTTTTTGAGATAGAGTCTGGCTCTGTCACCCAGGCTGGAGTGGAGTGGCGCAATCTTGGCTCACTGCAACCTCCACCTCCTGGGTTCAAGTAATTCTCTGCCTCAGCCTCCCAAGTAGCTGGGATTACAGGCGCCCACCACCATACCTGGCTAATTTTTCTGTATTTTTAGTAGAGATAGGGTTTCACCATCTTGGCCAGGCTTGTCTTGAACTCCTGAGCTGGTAGTTTACGTGCCTCGACCTCCCAAAGTGCTGGGATCACAGGCGTGAGCCATTGTGCCTGGCCTAATTTTTTTTTTTTTTGAGACAAGGTCTTGCTCTGTCACCCTGGCTGGAGTGTAGTGGTGCAGTCATGGCTCACTGCAGCCTCAACCTCCTGTACTCTAGCAATCTGCCTGCCTCAACCTCCTCAAGTGCTGGGATTACAGACATGAATCACCAAGTCTGGTCCCATAGAATCTAAACCATCTCTAGATTATTTATCATGCTTAATACAATATAAATGCTATGCAAATAGCTATTATACACTATATTGGATTTTTTTTGGATGGGGTCTGACTCTTGCCCAGGCTGAAGTGCAATGCTGTGCTTTTGGCTCACTCCATCCTTGACTTCCTGGGCTCAAGTGATCTTCCTATCTCAGCCTCCCAAGTAGCTGGGACTACAGGTGTATGTCACTGTGATTGGCTAATTTAATTTTTTTGTAGAGATGGGGGTCTCGGTGGCTATTTTGCCCAGGCTGGTCTTGAATGCTTGGGCTCAAGCAATCTGCCCACCTTGGCCTCCTAAGGTGCTGGGTTATAGGGCATGAGCCACTGTGCCAGCCTACAGTGCATTGTTTACTTGTACTATTTTTTATTCTTGTGTTATTTGTTTCCAAATATTTCCAATCTGTGGTTGGTTGAATCTGTGGACATGGAATCCCCATGGATACAAAGGGCCGACTGTATGCTAGTCTGTCTTCTAGAGATGTTTGTAATTTTTCTTAACAAGTCTAAAAAGTGAAGTATGTATGATCGTGAAGTGGTGGGTTCATCATTACACATTTGTGTCCAAACCCATTGAATGTCTAACGGCACCGATGCTGCTTCACTGACAGCAACAGATGGGAAGCTGGGGGCTGCCAGGGGGGATGCAGGAACTTGGACCTTTTCACTCAGGTTTGCTGTGAACCTAAAATGGCTCTAAGAAAAGTCTGGGAGCCACAGTGGCTCAGGCCAGTTGTGCTTGAGGAGGTGAGGGTATGCCCAACTTGGGCAACATAAGAAACTCTCATTCATTAAAAAAAAAAGTCTACAAAAAAAGGAATACATGTGAAGTTCCTGGTGCAGAGGCAGGACGGGGTGTTGGCTGTGTGGCCTTTTCAGTCCTGGCATCACCATCATTCCTCCCTGGTGAGCCTCTCCTCTGGGGCTCCCCCGTGCCTCCAACTCCACATGTGCCTGCTCTGGAAGCACTGTCTGTTCTCTGCACTCTGCCTGGGGTTGGCAGCAATGAACACTGAGTCCAAGGCTCTGAAGTTCATAGCCCCTAATGTGGCCCCTCAAGGACGCCACAATGCCTCCCATGTAGGAACTGCCTTCTCTCTTTTTGCTGAACTGCTTCGGGACCTCTGGATTTGCCCCTTGCAACCCCGACTTCAAAGGCAGCCTTAGTCTGTGCGGACATGTGCTCTTGGAGGAGGCAGATGATGTTGGGGGTCTGGGCCGGTGTTCATCTCTGTCCCTGTCCCTACAGGCCTGCGCTGGGTTAGAGGGAGTTGCTGAGTTACCTGCAGCCCCTGAATATATATAATCTCTCCCAGACAAAGCCATGGTGGCACCCGCTGGGGCGGCTCTGCTCACTGCTTGAATCACATCTCAGTTACTGTGGGGCCTGCTGGAAGCAGTGGGAGCAGATTGGTTCAGACTCTGGAACCTGTCCGCCTTCCTGCACCCGAGGACACCGCTACCCCTGACTCCACACTGACAACAGTGTCTGAAGGCATTTCTTCCGTGGGGCCATCACTTTATTAAGGGGTCATCTAGAAGGTGGGCCCCTGACAAACCACAGGACTGTGATCGGGCTCCAGCTACTTTGCTACCCGGGCTAGCCTGCTCCAGGGGGCCCTTCCTGCTGAGAGCACGCAGGAGGCAGTCAGGTTCATGAAATAGCCACCAGGTTTGGCTCACTGGAAGGAATCACATTGGAAACATGTTTAGCCTGCAGTGCAGAGTGGCTCTGGAAGGGAGAGGTTCTGGGAGATGCCCCAACCTGCTTCCAGACTTGCACAGTGAGGGGCGAACACCCAGGGCCCTTTTAGCACTCAGGATGGGCATGGAGATGGCATGAGGAATGCAGGACAGGGCTAGATGGGCAGACTGGTAGGAGCAGCATTAGGAAAAGGAGGAAGGTACCCTGGGCTCCCATGACAAAGTACAGCAGGGCCAGTCCCTGCAGGCCCCACAGTCCCCACCATCTTGAGACCACGTTCTGGTCACTGTCTTGGATCCCTGATGTGTTGGGGCCAGGGAGCACTCCTGCCTAGGCATGGGGTGTGGGCCTTGGCCTCTGCCCGCCTGGCAGCGCGTGTGACTCCCTCGGCCTGGCCTCCCGCAGCCTGGCCCTGGCACTAGCCATGCTAGCTGGCCGAGCTCCTCCGTGGGATGCAGCCTTCCATCTCCAGCGCCTCGGGCCAGCCTTCATACTTGTTGGTGTGCTTGCTGTTCTTCACGTGCTGCGGGCAGGGGAGCAGGAAGTCACCACCTTGGCCCTCAGTGAGAGGGGGTGGGAGTGGACCAGGACCTGGGCTTTCAGTCACCTATGTTGTGTTGGCCAACCATGCACTCTCAGGGCACTTGGACCCCCCATCCCAGGGAAACATGGTGCCAGCTGTGCTGGCCTACCCCTCACAGCTGGATCAGAAACGGTCCCCTGCTGGGGCATGAGCAGCAGGGGCAACTCATGGCGTGCAGGCTGGTGGGGGTGAGGCCAGGCACCTGCCATACCTGCTCGAAGGGGCTCTTGTTCTGCACACCCTTGGCCCCCACAAACACCCAGCTGTCCCGGAAGGCCAGCTCCTTGGCATTCCTGCTTCCCAGCTCGCTGAAGAGCTTTCTGGTCTCTTCATTCATCCTGCAGCATGGGAGGAAGAGGTGTCAGCCGTCCCTGCAGAAGGCAAGGCTCAGGCTGGCCTCCCCAAGCACTTACTTGGTGGCTGGGTCATCATAGGATGCCACAAACACCAGGGTGCCTTCATGCAGTGGCCGAATAAACTTCAACAGATCGTTGACATCTGGGGGGGTAGATGCCATGTAACAGCGGTCATCAGGGACCACTGAGCACCCTCCCCACCAGCCCATTCTCCAGACGACGAAACAGAAGTAGGGATTGGGCCTGGGACATGCCCCACCAAGGGACAGACTGGTGTGAAGCCCAGGTGTCCTCATGACCTCCTGCAGCCTCTAGACCAAGCTGGCAATGTCCCTGTCCTTTCTGAACTCAACGAGGTGACTGAGAAGCCCCAAGTACAGATAGAGGAGTGTCTCAGGGGAAGGTGCCTGGGCGATTTTGCTGCAGTGACTCACCTCCTGCCCACATGTCAAAGGCCCGGGCCTCGATGAGCTCGCCGTTGACCCCTGTGTCAGGAGGGAGGGACCCTGCTGGGTGAGCCAGGCCAGCCCCAGGGCATGGAAGGCAGGTGGTAACAGGGGACAGCCCTTCTGGAAGCTTTCAGACAGCCCCCCAGTATTCATCCATTCGTTCAGGCAGCTGCATCCCACCGCCACGAAGCACCCGCCAACCTCCCAGAACCTTCTACTTCCTTATTGCCATCGTGCTTTTTTTGTGCATTGGGTCACTCCTCTGTGGAGCCTTCGGCTTGCACAGATTCCTTCCCAGGGAGATCCCGAAGGGGAGGGGAGGGGAGGGGAGGGCAAACACCCAGAGGCCTCCTGGGGAGGGAGCAGGGAAGGAGAGCAGTGGGCCACGCTCAGCCGGGGCCTCACCATTCACCAGGGCGATGTTCAGCCCACGGCCCACGTTGTCCTTGACACTGCTCATCAGCCTAGTTGGGGGTGGGGGGGAGATCCCATGTGGGCACCTGGACCCAGATCCCCCACTCCCTCACCAACCCCCCTTCACCCCAGGGAGCTTACATCTTGTCCTCAAGGCAGATCTTGGGCCCAATGACGTTGGCAGCTCCACTGACCATGCGGAAGGCCAGGTGCTCCTCAGGACATGGCTGGGGCAGGCCACACTTGTACTTCCTGGCCCGTGGCTCTGGGCAGGGATAGCAGGTGTTACCCATGGGCCTGGCCCTGAGGTCACCTGAGATCTGAAGGGGAGGTCAGGACCAAAACACATGGTGGAACAAGTGACCACACAGCCGGCAACAAGTAGGGGATGTGGTTCAGGCTAAGGCTGGGGACACTTCCATACTCTTTGCCACTGGTGGGAGAAAAGAAAGGATGCTGAGGGCTGGCCTGGGTCACTGCACAGCCAGGAACAAAGCAGGGGTGTAGCAGGTCAGGCTGGGGGCCCGGCTGCAGGGACCAGAGCAGAGGCAGCGCAGCAGGTGAGGACAGCAGGGGGTGCAGCCCGTCTCCCAAGTTTGATGGGGGTTGGCTAGGAGGACTGGAACAGGATGGCTTCTATTATGGGTTGAATTCTGTCCCCTCAAGATATGTTGAAGTTCTAACCTCCAGTACCTCAGAATGTGACGTTTGGAAATAGGGCTTTTGCAGAGAAATGAATTGAGATGGGGTCATACTGGAGTAGGTTGGGTCCTTAATGCAACATGACTGATGTCTTTCTAAGAACAGAAGTGACAAAGACACACAGAGGGACACAGCCATGGGACAGTGGAGGAGGACTCAGGAGTGACACAGCCAGAGGCCAAGCCTGGGGCCACTGGAAGCTGGGCGGTCAGGAAGGACCCTCCTGTGGGACTCTCAGAGTGGGCATTGCCCTGCTGACACCTTGACTTCAGGCTTCTGGCTTCCAGAATGGGGAGAGAATCCATTTCTGTTGTTTTGGCCACCCAGTTGAAATGGCAGTTCCAGGAAATACTTAAAAATGTGGAAACGGCTTTGGAACTGGGTGGTCAATAGAGGCTTGTCTTAGTCCATTTGCTGTTGCCGTAACAGAATACCACAGACAGGGTAATTTCTAAAGACAACAGATTCATCTGGCTCCTGGTTCTTGAGGCTGGGAAATCCAAAAGCATGGCACTGGCATCTGGTAAGGGTCATCCCATGGTGGAAGGTGGAAGGAAGCGTGTGAGACACAGGGAAAAGGGGGCTGAACGTCACAGTAACTAACCTATCCATAATAATGGCATTCATCCATTCATGAGGGCAGAGCCCTCCTGACCTAACTACCTCAAAAAGGCTCACCTCCCGATACCAATACATTGACAATTAAATTTCCACACGAGTTTTGGAGGGGACATTGAAACCATATCAAGGCTGTAGTAGAACAGGTCTGGATTGCCTTTCAGAGTCTGTGGTAGGAGTATGGATGTTAACGGTGATTCTGGTGAGGGGAGGGAAAAGCAATAGAGACAGCCTCTGTGATCTTAGAGAATACAAGTATCATGAACAGAACACTGCTAGAAACATGATGTTAAAGGTGCTTTTGGGTTGGGTGTGGTGATTCATCACCTTGGGAGGCCGAGGCAGAAGCATCACTTCAGGTCAGGTGATCAAGACCAGCCTGGGCAACATAGTGAGACCCTGTCTCTGCAAAAAAGAAAATAAATTAGCCAGGTGGGGCGGTGCGTGCCTGTAATCCCAGCTACTCAGGAGGCTGAGGCAGGAGAATCGCTTGAACCTGGGAGGTGGAGGTTGCTGTGAGCTGAGATCGAGCCATTGTACTTCAGCCTGGACAAAGAGTGAAACTCCATCTCAAAAAAAAAAAAAAAAATGGTGCTTTTGGTTAAGCCTCAGAGGAAAATGAAGAACATGATATTGGGCACCAGAGGAAAGCTGATCCTTGTTATAAAGGAAGTTGGTTCGGGCGCAGTGGCTAACGCCTGTAATCCCAGCACTTTGGGAGGCCTAGGCGGGAGGATGACTTGAGGTCAGGAGTTTGAGACCAGCCTGACCAACACGGTGAAACCCTATCTCTACTAAAATACAAAAATTAGTTGGGTGTGGT